>NC_090191.1:34491450-35133443 GCF_024679245.1 Pseudorasbora parva
TTTAAATGTGAAAGTATGCAAATTGGAGTATAAATATGACAAGCATTAGAAACTTAAACCATATGAGAAAAAAGTTGCAGAGTAAGTTTGTGTGAGGTCTTTGTGACCTGCTCAACTAATCATACCAATTAGGACTGAAGCTGTTCCTTCTTGCTCTGACAATGTACAGTCTGAAAAACAATTTGTTCAGACATGCACATTAGAAGGGTTTCTTTATTTTGACCTTAGTTTTAAAGACATTGGTGAGTAGTCCTCATCATATCTGCACCAAACCAATGCAGTTAACCGCCTGATGTGATGCAGTTGAATCCTAATAACAGGCCTGATGCCCATTTAAATGAGTCAAGGCTGTGTTTAATGCTGCCTTTAGTGCCATCAGAAGTTTCCTATTTCCACTTCAGAAGTCGTGTTTACGAGCTTGTTGTGTTCAGGTGCTTTGTTGTTGGAAAGAATGGAGGATGACAGTTTCATACTTTTGTGCTTCTTGTGAAAATGTTATTTTAACACTATAACCATTTTAGTCATTTTCCAGTCCCAGATAATCGAATCACTGGCAAACACTAGCACCACAACACAAAAGCGTAATGTTTATTATCACATTCACAATAAAGGCATAATGTAGACAAGATAAGGCTGCCTAAAGGCTAAAATAGCAATAGTTTTCAGCCATACATCCTATACTTTCACCACACTACTATATAGATATACTATATAGTCAGCTTGCTCACTATTCTGGAATGATGGTCAACTAACTACATGCGATTTTGTAAACTGTCCACCATTTTCTGCACGCTCGAGCAGCTAACAATAGCAATGTCTTGTAAGCTATGTAGGTGCATTGCTATAACACGGGAAAATTCAAGGCAGGTTTTGCTAAAGAGTTAAAGCTTATCCAGTTTATGCACCACCTGAGAAGGCATAAAGTCTGTATGTATTTATTTATTGTTCGTTTTAAGGAGTGTTTTGTGTAATTTACTGTGTATGCTGATGATAATCCAAAGGAGAGTTTATGGCCAACTTTAATGTGCACTTCTTGTACTGTTTTCTTTAACTCTTAAAACATACGCTTCATATTTTGTGTAATAAATAAAACCTGCATTAAATTCATCAGTAAAGATTTGGCTGTCATTCAGACAGGGTCCACTTAAACAGGCTTGTACTAATAGTGGATAAAAGCAAGGGGACAAGTTCTAATAAAACTAGACGGAATAAAACTAAACTATACCTGTTCTATCGCATATTATATATTCTCTTGCTTTGTAGACAGTATTGTCTGAGTCCGGTTAGAACCGAACGCTATTAGTTTCTGACATGTTCTGTTGTTGTTGCATGAGCTCTTGAAGCTTGGCCTTCTTCTTGAAAAAAAGGCAGGGAGCACCAGCTCATTTGCATTGAAAGGGGCACATACAAAAACAGTGTGTTTTTGCTTACCCCCCAAAAGGGGCAATATTATAGAGGCTATATTAATATATATATATATTTTATAGAGGCTATAAAACATGATCTGTGGGGTATTTTGAGCTACAACTTCACATACACACTCTTGGGACATCAGAGACTTATTTTACATCTTGTAAAAGGGGCATAATGTGTCCCCTTTAACATTTTAAGGCAGCACGAATAATCACAGTCAATTTTGGTCATTGAAATAAAGCCGAAATAAAGTACGCTAACTGTTGCCTTGAAATAAATGTTTAAAATTGCCAAAAACTAAAGAAAATTAAAGCTAAAAAGAAATCAAATAAATATAATAAAAATGTCTGAATAATATAATAATAAAATCTAATTAAACAAATACATTATATTAATACCATTCTTTATGATATATTCTTTTGCGCGTGTAAATGATGACAGAATTTTCATTTTAGAGTTATGTAACCCTTGAAGGTTAGGACTTGAAAATTCCTTTTAACACATTCACTCTCACTTTTAACCAGTTTCTCAAATACTAAGAAGGCACAAGTATTTCACAATCATTGGCTACATCTTGCATTAGCTTCCAGAAATGGCTAGAATGGAGAACATGTCAGACGTCAGCCCGAGGGGATATAAATGGACCCTTGTTGCCTTGTTGATTGACAGTTCTAACAATTAAACTGACAAGGTGAACGCTTTCACACACGCTGGCCCGGCAGCCTCTATCTTAGGAGACTAAATGCGCTGTAGATTTTACAAGATGCAAACAGCATGTAGACTTTGGCCACTCAGATGTCCAATCATTCCTATAATGGGAGCCAAGAGTGCATTCTAATGACTTTGGTCTGAAACTCTTCTTGTTATATTTATTCTTGATTGCTGTTGGAATAACTGATAGAGGCTTGTGTTGAATTTTCAACCGCATAGTACACTACTCTTACTACTTTTTTCATAGCTTTCTAAAAGCTTGCATTATGTGGGCTCTGTCATCCAAGTAAAGAGCTAAAAGTGGTAGGAAAGCATACAGGAACCAAATTATGCACAATCAGACATTTTCTTGACACAAAAAAATACCAAACACTGGATTATCATGCATTATTACACTGTCAGAAAAAAATCTATAACAGAAAAGGGGTTGGTCATTTTCTGAAAGAGACATAAACATTAAGTTTATGAATATTGTACACCTGTGGAAAAATCAATATGGAAATTTCCTTCATATTAACACAGTAAATGATGACTAATCTATAGAGTGTCAAATGGGATACTTGACTCTGATTGGTCAGTTGGGGCATTCTACAATTTAAAAATTTGACCCAGGCTGTCAATCTCATGCCATTTTCTTTTTGAATAAATAATAATTTAAGTTCAAAACCATTTAACAGCAATCAAGAACATTTCCGCATAACATACCAAACCCCTTTTGCCCACTCGCTCGGTCAGGATTTATTTTGCGATAATGACCGATTTGATTTAATTCCTACACTTATAATGGGCAGAGCAACAGCCTAAATGTGTTAAACAAACTTGCCTCAGGACTGTAGGGTGTTTGCAGTTCATAGCTCATGGTAACAAGATATAAGCTCAACATTAGGACCAATTGTTTTTCTCTTTCCCTAGCAGACCGATTGGATGCAGACGACTCTTTGATATCCACTGCGATGAAGGAAATGGCAGTTGCCTGTCAGCCCGATAAAGGTTTTCTTAGGTGCATCAGGCCTTTGATGAAGTACCTTTTAGCAGTCCGAGGCTCAAAGGTAAGATAGAAAGCGATGCCTCTTTCAGCAGCTTCTCCTTTTGTGTGCTTTACTCTTCAGTATGTGCGTCATGACTGGTGCTTCCATCTTCTCTTTTAGCCATTTGGCTCTGGTCTCTTGTTAAACGGGGCATTGATGTGGGTCAAACACGTGTATCTGAACATGAATTCAGATACTTTTCTTCACAGCCATTAAATGTTGAGATGTTTATACATATTATATATAAATTATACTAAATCCATAAACAGAATGGGGCTGTATCATCATACTGTAGAAGCATTTTTCACTTAAACTAATTATAAAATATGAAGCACTTTGACGAACATCTTGCCTTTCATCTTCCTTTGAGATCTTTCTTTCGCATGCCCTCCTTCTCTTTCCCACTCTGTCTGTGTCATTAATTATTAAATATCAGAGAAAGCCTAATTACATCTGAACAGTGTGACGCCATTAAGTAAATTGTCTGAAAAATTGGTACAGCATACAGAGATTTTTCACTTGAGTGGCTACTGTGAAAGACGTCCATCATTTCTCTGAACATACAGTATAATTCTTAATGGACCGTTTTTTTCTACCCATACTTAGTTTCCATTTCTGAGATTGACAAAGGTGAAATGTGTCTACATTTGAGCTGACATTTACAGAGAATATTTCTCATAATAGTGGATTTTGAATTAATTTTCTATCGCAAAAAAGGCGGCCTTTGCAATTTGTATGCAGGTCCGTTTAAAAACAACAACACTGTATTCAATGCGACTGCAAAACTGATTCCTTCAGGGACAAAGCAAGTGCTTTTATGAGTGAGTCGGTGAATCAATCATCAGACCAATTTGTTCAAATACACGGATTCATTCAGTAATGAAATGTGTCGCCCTGATACGCACAATGGCTCTGTGGATAGTTTTGTAACTACTTTTGTTGGCAAAAGAGCAAAAACAAACAATATTCTGAGAACATTTTCTAAAAGTGATTCACCTGATTAACTTCTTGTGTTTTTAACTGTTGTATAAAATGAATAGGCCTATCACATTTGCAATCATGCTTCTATATTTTTTAAAAAGCACTTTTAATTGTGAGCAAATACAGAGACATTTTTGCATCATATCTTGAATTTTGGTGGTATTTTTATTCATTTTGGTGGCATTTTTGCTCACGGGGGGGTGGGACTCTTTTTCGATGACAGGCGGAGCATTCAAGTGAAACGGAGCAAAGGCCGCTTCAGGCTGCAGAACGATTTAACATCTGTCGATTTTTCATTTGACACTATAAGCTACAAATAAAGCAGCTTCAATATACAACACATTGTAAAATACACTTTGACAATTTAGAATTTATTTAGTTAAAATACATTTGAAACATCCAGTAAAATTATTTTTCAAATATTTACTGCATTTCTTTCATTTTTTCCCTGTTTTTTTTTTTTTTACAAAAGTTATCACAAACTGTACACATCATAACAACATACATAGCGATCGTTTGATGCAAGTATGACAAAAAAATCACTGAGAAGCAGTTCATCAATAGCTCAACAAGAAATCATCTCAGGATGTTGAGTGCTAATCAAAACAGTTGTACAAGTTTAAGAAGCCATTACACAATATATGCAAATTGTGTATAAAGTTATTCAAGATCACGAGCCGATAGTACAAACCAACCACCAAACGGTCCATAGAAATGCACTTTAACAAGATAACAATTCGAAGAAATTCTCAAGTATGTACACACACGCCAGCACTGGCAAAGACCTTTCAGAAGTAATAGGAGTCTATACATTTCTAAAACATATTTAATGTACTGGTATCAGCATGCTACAAGAATAATTAATCTTTGTTCTATTATGCCGACCGAGCTCTGGGGCAGAAGCACTGTCTTCATGTGCAAATCAAAGTTAACAGTACACAGCCGTTTGTGTAATTGCCATGATTGTATTATTACTTCTATGGACACACCAGAAAACACTCAGAATACCAGCTTTAAAAAGTTAGATGTGCAATTACCATGGTATACCATTTATTTGCATACTGCCTGAATAGATGCTGGATGTTTTCACGCAATGAATACTAATTCTCTGACAAAACAAAACTTGACTACAACACCTATTAATCAACAGGCAAATGTCCATTGTCTGTTCATTTTAATTACTTCAGCATGTGAATATATTATCAGTCGTACTTTAGTTTGTGCGGTTGGTACTTTAGTACCTCTTATTTCGCAGATGAAAGAAAGAAAGAAGTTTCAATGGCGTTAATTGCTTTAGATGTTATTAATTTGTTTGAATATAGCGTCGTTTTTTTCTAAACCAATTATCCTTGATGGTAAGCGTCTTCAGAAATTGCTATCATTGACGATACAGCAACATTGATTTCCTTTTGACTGTCATCTAAAGATGGATCTGCCTATACTGTAGTATATTTTGCGAATATACGCCTGGTTTAATTATAGCACCTTAACAAAATTACACACAACATTCTTACAGCATGCAGTGTCAGACACAATCACATTTTTTATTTACTTTGTCTAGTTTTTCAGGCACAATTGTGTTCATCACTTGTAATAGTTTCAGAAATAATTTTTAAGGATATATATATATATATATATATATATATATATATATATATATATATATATATATATATATATATATATATATATATATATATATATATATATATATATATATATATGTTCTCCCATCCTAGAGTTATTGATTTATTTTTGAACTGTCAGTGATTACAGGCAAATATATATATATATATATATATATATATATATATATATATATATATATATATATATATATATATATATATACACACTGATCAGGCATAACATTGTGACCACCTTCCTAATATTGTGTTGGTCTCCCTTTTGCGCCCACAACAGCCCTGAACCATCTAAGTATGGATTCCACTAGACCCCTGAGGTGAACTGTGGTATCTGGCACAAAGATGTTAGCATCAGATCCTTTAAGTCCTGTAATAAGTCCTGTATAATACCCGGCCATCCATGTGATGTAAAAGAAAATGTGATCCATCAGACCAGGCCACCTTTGTCAATTGCTCGTGGTCCAGTTCTGATGCTCAGCATGGGCATCCTGACTGGTCTGCGGCTATGCAGCCCTATACGCAACAAATTGCGATGCATTGTGTATTCTGACACCTTTCTATCAGAACCAGCAATAACTTGAGTAATTTCTTCTGTTTGATTAGACCACACAGGCCAGCCTTCGCACTTCCCATGTGCATCAGTGAGCCTTGGCCACCCAGGACCCTGTCGCCGGTACACCACTGTTCCTTTCTTGAACCACTTTTGATATACTGACCACTGAAGACCAGGAACACCCTACAAGAGCTGCAGTTCTGGAGATACTCTGACCCAGTTTTCTAGCCATCACAATTTGGCCCTTGTCAAACTCACTCAAATCCTTACGCTTGGCCATTTTTCCTTCTTCTAACACATCAACTTTTAGGACAAAATGTTCACTTGCTGCCTAATATATCCCACCCACTAACAATGAAGAGATAATCAGTGTTGTTCACGTCACCTGTTAGTGGTGATAAAGTTATGCCTGATTTGTGTGTGTGTGTGTGTGTTAGTGTGTACATGTGTGTACATGTGTGTATATATATATATATATATATATATATATATATATATATATATATATATATATATATATATATATATATATATATATATATATATATATATATATATATATATATATATATATATATATATATATAAAAAATTTTGTTGAACTGACAGTTCAATAACACGTTGATTTCAGATTTAAGAATTTAATGTTTGGCAAGTGTTTCATATATTTAGTAAGAAAAAAGTATTATATGAATATTAATTTATATGAATATTATCCTGCATGTTAATAATATTAGGCATAATCAAAAAATGTATAATGTTTGTTCTATTATGACTTGAGAGAACCATCATTCTTAACAACAACAACAAAACACGCTACATCTTTGGCTACTGTGCAAGTCCCTTTTGAACTTAATTTTCAACACATGGTAGCTAAGAAGAAAACACATTTAGTCAAATTATGACAGCTCTTAAGTTAACTTTTAGTGACCTTCCAAAATAGTTACCTGCTAGATTTCTGTGCCTTTATGTATCTCTTTTTTTATACGTTGATATCTTCTTATCTTGTTATTCTATATATATATATATATATATATATATATATATATATACAGTATTACAGCTGAGTTATGGATTATTTTCCATTTATTTAACAACTCTGAACAATTTTAATGAGTTTAAATCAGTATACTACAGCAGTTTTATTCAAACAAAGAGCATCAATTAAAAAGCAAATGATTTTAAAAGATTGTGTGATTGTTTCTCCATACCAATCAGGTCTTGATTTCATATTCAAACACCTCTTCTTTTTATTCCCCTAACCCTATGTTAAGTTTGTCAAATATTTTTACCAGACAGGGAAATATGTAACTGAAACATTCAAGAATATGAAATGATAAGCACTGTCATTTCATGCGTCTGTAAAATGTCATGGCATCATTATACTGTCAAACAGCAAAAGGCTTCACATTATTTCAACTTGTCAGCTTCAAAGTGACCTGAAAACTATTGTTTTAGGAGCTCATAAACTCAGCACCAGTAAAAGCAAAATGTCAGAGAAATTGAGAGATTTGGATACATGATTGTGTCTGTAGCAGGGATACCAGTACTGTGTAGTCTTTTTTTCCAAATAAAAATGCAACATTACAAGCTACAACTAGAGGAAAATATACCATATTAATTATACAAACCAAATGTGTTTTGTAGTTAGTATTGTGTGGATTTTCAGGATATTATGGGGTCTGTGGGGGTTTTGGGGATGGACATGATCCTTGACTCTCAAAGCTGGATGCTCTTCCTGGCCACTGCAGGGACAGATCATACCAAAATATCACACCAGAGTAGTTTAGGACATGTTAGACTTATGGCAAATGGATCAGAATGAGCCCTAAGCACCACATTAGGGCTCAAACTACATAACACTGTTACATAGAGTTGTCAACTTTTGGCAGACACCTTCATCTTTACCTTCCAGAGATCAACAATATGGATTTATCTTATTTACAGCAGTCATCTTTTATTTTATTAATGGGAATAATGTGATTAAATAAAAATAAAAAAATATATTGTGTAATACTTTTTAAAACATATTTGTATATGTAAAATATATACATGCATAAATGTATTTAATACATAAAATTATATTTGTCTGGGGGGGGGGGGGGGCAGTGAAAATAAATAATGTTTAAATAAATGTGTTTAATATATATATATATATATATATATATATATATATATATATATATATATATATATATATATATATATATATATATATATATATATATATATACATACACTCACCTAAAGGACTATTAGGAACACCATACTAATACTGTGTTTGACCCCCTTTCACCTTCAGAACTGCCTTAATTCTACGTGGCATTGATTCAACAAAGTGCTGAAAGCATTCTTTAGAAATGTTGGCCCATATTGATAGGATAGCATCTTGCAGTTGATGGAGATTTGTGGGATGCACATCCAGGGCACGAAGCTCCAGTTCCACCACATCCCAAAGATGCTCTATTGGGTTGAGATCTGGTGACTGTGGGGGCCATTTTAGTACAGTCAACTCATTGTCATGTTCAAGAAACCCATTTTAAATGATTTGAGCTTTGAGACATGGTGCATTATCCTGCTGGAAGTAGCCATCAGAGGATGGGTACATGGCAGTCATAAAGGGATGGACATGGTCAGAAATAATGCTCAGATAGTCCGTGGCATTTAAACGGTGCCCAGTTGGCACTAAGGGGCCTAAAGTGTGCCAAGAAAACATCCCCCACACCATTACACCACCACCATTAGCCTGCACAGTGGTAACAAGGCATGATGGATCCATGTTCTCATTCTGTTTACGCCAAATTCTGACTCTACCATCTGAATGTCTCAGAATTCGAGACTCATCAGACCAGGCAACATTTTCCAATCTTCAACTGTACAATTTTGGTGAGCTCATGCAAATTGTAGCCTCTTTTTCCTATTTGTAGTGGATATGAGTAGTACCCAGTGGGGTCTTCTGCTGTTGTAGCCCATCTGCCTCAAGGTTGTGCGTGTTGTGGCTTCACAAATGCTTTGCTGCATACCTCGGTTGTAACGAGTGGTTATTTCAGTCAAAGTTGCTCTTCTATCAGCTAGAATCAGTCGGCCCATTCTCCTCTGATCTCTAGCATCAACAAGACATTTTTGCCCACAGGACTGCTGCATACTGGATGTTTTCCCTTTTCACACCATTCTTTGTAAACCCTAGAAATGGTTGTGTGTGAAAATCCTAGTAACTGAGCAGATTGTGAAATACTCAGACCGGCCCGACTGGCACCAAAAACCATGCCACGCTCAAAATTGCTTAAATCACCTTTCTTTCCCATTCTGACATTCAGTTTGGAGTTCAGGGGATTTTCTTGACCAGGACCACACCCCTAAATGCATTGAAGCAACTGCCATGTGTTTGGTTGATTAGATAATTGCATTAATGATAAATTGAAAAGGTGTTCATAATAATCCTTTAGATGAGTGTATATATATATATATATATATATATATATATATATATATATATATATATATATATATATATATATATATATATATATATATATATATATATACTTTTTATATCATTGTTTGTGGTGAAGCCAGTGATTATTATTATTTGCAATTTTAGCGAAGTATTTTTGCTTAATATTTTAGTTACATATATTTAAATACAATTATTATTATTATAATATATATAAAAATTGTTATGGTGGGCCAGTGAAATTTATTTTTCATTATTTATTTAACATGGGAAAAAAATGCAATCCTCACAATTTCGACAAAATCGATAATATTGCTTACACTATAATCCCTAACGCTCAAAATAATTTATTGGTTTGAGTAGAGCCAACTCAAATTAAACTAATTAGTTTAAACAAATTACTCATTTGTGTAAATGTTGTGTAAATGTCAAATTACTCATATTTTTATGAGTATTTAAAAATGTCTTTTTTCTTTTGACTTCTTAAAACTGACACATTTTAAGTAATCTGAATTGTTTCTTTGATTTGAGTGTTATGAACTTGTTTCTTTTAATTAAGACTAACTTAAACTAAAACTGGGTGGGGATTTCTTTTTCCCAGCATGCTTTGACATGAAACACAAAAGGGATAGTAAATGCCAAAATTAAGTGTTATATGTTTTTTTTTTGTTGTTTTTTTTTTTTTTTTTGTATGCAAGATTAAAGTTAACGTGTTTAAATCTGCAGAATAACATTTATTAATCCTGCAAATCCAAATGTTTAAATTTTACATGGCATAAAAACAGCATCATAATGCATCTCTTTCCTTATGGACAAGTGACATCCTCTGATTTCTAGTCTCTCACCTCACATAGTGCATGCCAGTGGGTGATGGGCTTGCGTGGATAAGCTAGCATTTCGTTCCAGTGGTCCCTTCCAAGACCCTCCGCATCCGGCCCTGTCCTGCACACCCCTATTACTTCATTGTGTCCAACTCTGAAAAAGAAACAGAACGCAAGACTTTTTTGTAAAAGAAATTTTCATTGGTTGACCACCCTGAAAAAGGTTGTACATTTTAGATCCAGATCTAAAACAATAGTTAAACAAAGATTGAGGAAACCAGTGGAATATATTAGCAATCTTACTTGATCAACAGTACAATTGCATAAACGCTTCCACTTTGTTTTCCACATTGATGTTAGAATAATTACAGCGTAGCTGCTGTCTGGTTTAATAAAGGTGCACAGCAGAGTTTTACCAGATCAGACTGAATGTTCTCGTTTAAGAGAGTTGTATGCAAATATTTGAATACAACTGCCAAGCATGTTATCTGACTTAATATTCTAATCATCATCATCTTGCCTGTCAGGATAATTTATCTTCAACATGTTGTGACTTTACACAAGGATAGGCTCTAGAATCCTCGTAAACCCTTCAAGACAAGCGGCTTGGAGTATGAATGGATGGAGGTTTTGAATTTGAACAGTTATATTATCTATATGATATTATCTTAAGAGGCGACTGACCTGTCGTAATCCATCACCGTGATTGACAGGCTGACCTGCTCCACGTTCTCAGGTGGGATGTCGAAAATGATGGCCTCATTATAGACAGGGTTGAGTGTGTTCTTTTTGGTGGTCGTCTTCCGCTTCTTCAGTCTCCGACCATCACATATGAGGGAGACTTTAACGTATGGATCTGTGAGGGAAACAAATCAAAGTGAATCAGTTTGGAGCTAGTTAGATTCAAAACACTCAAAAAATAAAGCTGCCCATTTTTAATATTCCACATTTTTTAGATCTTTGGTAATATGTTATGCATCGAATAATTACATTTACATGTATTTTCTTTTTAGCTGCCTTAACCCTCATGTTCTGCTTGCGATTTGACAGACCCCACAGGCATTTTAATGTCTCGAAAAACATATATAAAACGTCAGGTTGATGACTTTTTTCTACTTTTTTGCAAGCTGATTATGTAAACTTTAGCATAACGTGCATCATGTCCTCTATGAAAATTGTTAAATCTTTTAGGGGTTGTAGACCCTCTGGGCATAAAAGAAAATGCAATCATTTTTTATATGACATTTGCTGATTTATGTACATACTGTAGAAGAAAACTCTTGCCAATAGTACAATTAGATTTATTTCATAGGGTTTTTTTTCTACAATATTTTTTTTTTTTTTTGTATTTAAAATAATAATCTATTGGATATCAGTGACATTTTTCATATCTACCTTGTGATACATCCAATGGTTAAAGTTTCAACATTTTCTGTCTACATTAAATGAGGAGCAAAGTGGTTAAACTTTGCAATTGTTATTTTTTATCATCATTTAAGTCCAATCCTGCTCCTGGAGGGCCACCATATCCTTCAACCCCTTATTAAAAACACTTGAACCAGCGATGTACACAGTAAAAATAAACCTATAGAATATACTCAATAAAAAGGACACACTAAAAGGAATTAGGATAAGTCTATATATGAATACATTAACATTAGACAACTAATTACTAATAAAAAGTGAGTAACATGACTGGTACTGTACATTTAAAATAGCCTTCTGTAATTAGCATGCAAATTTTGGCAATGAACAAGTAGGATATTATTGACAAGTATAGCTATTGTTCACTGAGAGGAGCAACATACACCAAAAAATTCATTAATGTAACAGAACTTGGTGCTGTATGTAATTTATCAACTGTAGTAAATCATAAAAATACTGTAATAAGTTTGCAGCCAGCAAACATCTAAATAGCTCTATTACCAGAGCCAAATTAAAATGCGGATAAATCTACTTACATTGTCAGACTCGTCGCCTTCCATTGTTAATTAAGTAAATTTAACACTGTGTTTTGGGGTAGGTTGGAGTGAAACTCTGCTGGACATCAGCCCTCTAGTAGAAGGATTAGACATCCCTGCTTTAAGTCCCCAAACATAAAGATGATAAAGTCGTTCTCGACAGATTATGAGGGATAACACTGACCAGAGTAGCCGGTTATGTCCATGGCTTTTAGATTGCGACATTTGATGACGGTGAGGGTCATGCGTCCAGCCGTGGGAAGATAACAAAGGGAGTACATAATTTCACCCAAATCCACACTCTCCTGAAGGAAGGAAGGAAGGAAGGAAGGAAGGAAGGAAGGAAGGAAGGAAGGAAGGAAGGAAGGAAGGAAGGAAGGAAGGAAGGAAGGAAGGAAGGAAGGAAGGAAGGAAGGAAGGAAGGAAGGAAGGAAGGAAGGAAGGAAGGAAGGAAGGAAGGAAGGAAGGAAGGAAGGAAGGAAGGAAGGAAGGAAGGAAGGAAGGAAGGAAGGAAGGAAGGAAGGAAGGAAGGAAGGAAGGAAGGAAGGAAGGAAGGAAGGAAGGAAGGAAGGAAGGAAGAGAAAGAAAACTTAGAAATAGCAGCAAATAGAAAACAAGTTGATTTGACTGCATAACGTCAAGAGATGGCTGAAGAAATGTCTATCATTACAAACTATTGATTAAATGATCTGCAGGTATCATCCTTTAAACAAATAGTGTAATATGATTTTCCTCTTAAGAGTCTCTTCAGAGAGTCCTCGATGCGACTGCAAACACAAGCCTTATTTGACTCTCCAAACACTCGTCTGTTTGCCCCGCCAACAACTCAGACATGAGTAGCAAGTGAAATATTATGTTTGCTCATCGGGTTTAAACCTGATCTACTCTATATTAGATCTAGAGAGTGGATATATATCTCCATTCAAAATTTTAGTGGGAAAAAAAATCGGTGACTCAGAAACAAAGTTGTGTAGAGAAATATGGCTCTTCTGAGAAACTGCGCTTTTTCCAAGAAGACTTGCATAACGGCTGTGTTTGTGTGGAAGCGTTTCTGTGGAACGTATGTTTTGGGTGGCTGGTTCTTTTTCTCAGTTTTGAATGAGACAAATCTAGCTTCCCTGACCTTTATTAGCTTTGCAGAGGCGGTAAAGATTATTCTAAAAGGCCAGTGTGTATTTCGGTATTTACAGCCTCTCAGTACTAGAATAAGACTGCCATTATTCTTTCAAAGGCAACTAAAGATAGTGATTAATCTGTCCAAGTAAAGATTAAAAAAAGATTGCGTAATAGGGAGAAACATACATACTTAATCACTGTTGTACTGTAGTTACTGTGTATACATTTCAGGTGTACCCCCATTCCTATTTTCCACCTTTTCAAATCACATGTCGTTTCTCAGTATCATCGAGTTTTTTTTACACATAGTGTTTGTGTTGTGTTTTTATGGAAAAATATCTGTTAATTAAATGTAATTAATATTCCATAAAATGTATAATTTTTTTACTCTACATAAAGTGTCTTGTACTCATCAAAGGTTGCATGTATTTAATCAAAATACAGTAAAAAAAAAAGTAATATTGTGAAAAGTTTTCAATTCTAATATATTTTAAAGAGCCTATATACCTAAATGCATATAAATAATACGAGTGTGCAATCTTGTGGAATGTATATGCCAAAATGAGTTTTGGCGTGCATATGGTACGTGGTTTTTCGCGTGCATATGATACACACTTTATGGCGTATTTGTACGCCAAAACTCATTTTGCTATCATTCTCGTATCTATTCTACAAGATTTCACACTCATACTATTTAAAAGCATTGCCATGAGATTGTGTTGATTTTAAAATAAAATGTATTCCTGATGCTTATGATCACGTCACATGATTCTTCAGAAATCATTCTAATATGCTGATTTAGTGCTCAAGAATAATTTCTTATTATTATCAGTGTTGAAAACAGTTTTGCATTTTAGGATTTTCTGGAAACCATGAATTATTATTATTATTATTTAATTTTTTTCAGGACTTGATCAATCCTTAAAAAAGAGGACTGCATTTGATACAAAATACAAATAGAAATATTTTGTAACATTGTAAATGCCTACTGCCACTTTTGATCAATTTATGCCTCCTTGCTAAATGGAAGTGTTAAAGCAAGTGTTTGTAAGATTGCAGCCAAAATTAGTACTTCAAACACTTTTAAATTACTGTAGAGTGGTGTATCCTCTCTCTCCCTCCCCCCTGACTCGAGGTTGCCAGATAGGCTGCAGTATCCAGCAGGAACGTTTGTAGCTGCAGCTGCGGTAACTAGAGCAGATCTGGCAACCCGGAGGCCCAAACAATACTGACTTCGTGTCAAATTACAGTGAAACGCACCAGTTAATGTATGGCACTCCGCAGTGGTCATAAAGGATGTAAAAAGTGAATTTTGAAGTGATCTTTCTTGTAAACTCAGATATTTGGATTTGGCAGCAATAAAATTGCAGCAAAGCTTTGATGTTTGCAAAAAAAACTGTAGGGGACATTTTTGCGACGATGGTGAGAGAAAACCATTGAAATTCTGGATTCAGATGCCAATAAAATCACAGATAAGCTCCTGTAAATGTTGAAACTACCTTACATCACCATGATACACAATTACCGTACGAATAGCGCTTTAGTGTTGTATTAATATCATGTGGTGCGGTGGATTTCTTTATCCAGTCTTTGTTTTACATTTTTGTTCGAAATTTTGTTGACGAGATGTGGTACCGCCTCTGTGTAGTCTGACGTCAAAACCCACTCTGTCACTTCCTATCCTTTCCTCCCATGTCTCTGGTTACCCGTACCAGTATACAGAAAGCCATTGGCTAGTTCAGGAGTCACGTCTCCTTTCGGCGTTCGTGTCTGAAACAATTCACACATCTTTTTGGGGCAATAATAGCCTTCCTGTTTTGACTGTCCATCTTCCCCTCCTCCAGATCTGAATGGCCTTCTACCACCGCAGCTATGTGCTCCAAAAACAGAGAACAAAATTAGACCTCCAAACGTCAGCGTAAGATAAAATAGAGGGTTTCAATGTGCAGTCGGAAGTGTAACGGCGCAAGGCTGCAATCTATGGCTCTGACTATTTTAGGAATTGAGAGTTACTAGCTTGTTTCCACAGTTGGGGGCCTAAGAGCAGCTGGTCTGGTTCTGAGAGTCGGTTTTTGTCCCTAAAGGGCAGTTGTGATACTCTCATAACTGAGAACAACAGGTCGAAACCTCTACACTGCTGTTCCAATACATCAATAATTTTATATTAAAGCTATGAGGGAAAGTGATAGTCAATGGAGGGAATGAGAAGGAAATAGCATGAGAGTGATCCAAATGTCAGCAAAACACAACATAAGTGACTTGACAGGCGCAGAAATCTCCATCCCTGTCAACCAAACCACAGGAAAATGAATAGATATGCTGAAAACAACACAATCAGGAAATTAATGAGCCTGAAAAGAGACTGTTGCGTCAAACAAGTAGGAGGAAGAGATTACTTTTCCCAAACAGGAATGACTCATCACAGAATCTCTGTGGTGAACAAAATGAAACGCCGTCACCATTCAGTTTGTTTTTTGTAGCAGGAAGCAAAGTGAAACGTCATTGTTAATGCAACTGAGTCACTGACGTACGATGCCATTCACCTCTTCAACTTCTCAGGTTATAACTTAAACTAGGATTTAAAACCTGTGAGAAATCATAGATGTAGCATTTGAACTAAGTGCACAAACCTTTTTTTCTTTATCCAGATATCTTTTAGTATATGCTCATTGTAATGTTAAACACTTGCGGTTAATATAAGGGCTAAATATTCACAGAAACATGACTTTCATTATTTGTCAAAACTGAATGATTTTTAAAAGTCATAGGGGGTTTTGAATGACATCAGGGTGAGTAAATAATGACTGAATTATACTTTTTTGGCAAGCTATCCTTTTAGGAAGTGCTGTCCTTAAAAATCCCTCAAACAGTAAATAATATGACTGATGCAGTTACATAAGCTCTGATATATTAACTGAGGCGTAATGAGTGGGCTTCATTATCTTGAGGGCCGATCTGATTAAGCAACAAACAATTTTTCCTTTGTCGTAGTCCTGAAATGTAGTGCCGGTAAAATGTATTATTGTACTCGGATGTCAATTCCACACCTGTTGGGTAGTCATGGTTGTCTTTGAGGGCTCTGGCTTGATAATCAGGCTTCCTGTGGCTCTGGAAACTGGCAATTGGAACTATTTTTGGAAGGGGTACGTGGGTGCCCTGAAAGGGTGAGTCAGTTTTGAGATGAGCTCTCCTCCACACCTGGCTTTACATAACAGATCAATCTATCCATTGATGCGACCTTCACACTTGTGGAGTCAATTTCCTTTGAGCTAAATTTGATTGAGACAGAAGTATATGACCAGTTAGTATATAGCCAAACCTTCAGACTGACGGCAGAGAATCTGGACTCCGTCACAGCTTTCATTGGCCAAGGACCGCCCAAGGGGACATCTGACCGACATGTAAAGCAACCAATCACAGTTCGTTTTGTTCTGCATCATGTTTAGGGCCGTGAAACTACAGAGCCTCTAAATGGACATGGTGGTGGGGAAAAATATGAGTGAAGGAAAATGATCAGTTAGTGCTTTTGCGTTCTCTTGTAAAAGTTTTGCGTTCCCCGAAAACTTTGTTCATTCTTTTGAAGTTTCTTTTGGGAACGCAAAACGTGTTGGGAGTAAATGCAACAAAAAAATTGTGAGGGAACACAAAAGCATTGACTTATTATTTTTCCGCACATCTAACATTTTTTCCCACCACCATGTCCCTTTAGGGGCTCCATATGAAAATATAAATCCGATGTCCCTATGATAACAGACTGGCGTGCATCTAATAAATGGTCAATACAAAAATGTTTTGAAGAAGAGATCACTTCAGAATGCAAGTTTCCTGCAACAATGGCGCTGAGAACTTCACATACTTTTGAAAACCCAGAATTTAGTTTTACTTTAGAGTTGACGTTTGAATTGCAATTTTGTATCAAATTGAAGGAATTGACTTTTCTCAATTGAACTCTGAAGGATGAACAACCCTGCCAGAATCTGGTCTTATTGAGGTATTTGAGGAAAGTACAGTTTATGAACTGTGCTTTCTATACGCACAAAGGCTGTACTTACCGTAGTAGCTGCAAGGATGTCCTTCCAAACCACAGCTTCACGTGAAAGGTCAGACAGCTCAAACAGGTTGTCAACCACCACCTCACCGATCATGTCATGACTCGTGAAGCGATCAAAGTCATACACGCTTAAGTGCAACTTGCGATTGCACAGCTCACTGTACTCCACAGGGAAGCGGAAGGCCTCGTCGAACATGGGGTTGAGTGTCTTGCGGTGGACCCTCGTCTGAAACTTCTTTTTGCGCTCTGGAAGCAGGTAGATCTTCACGTAAGGGTCGGAGGTACCCGTGAAGTCTTTGGCGGGCAGATCCAGGGCCTTTAGAATGCGAACCACAAGAGCTTGTTCCTCATAGTCGTAGCTGAGGGCAAAGCTCAGCTTTCCACAAGTCTCCACCGGGTCCTTGGCTCCTTCTTCAGAGTCGACAGACTTCTGCTTGTACAGTTCAGGTTTGATGCGGCCGATACTGACTGCAGAAGACTGACGCACGGGCAGAGTGTCCATGGTGAAGTCCACACTGGTCACATTCATCTGCCGTGGGAGGTGTCGGCGGAAAGAATTGTGCCTATGAAGGAGAACTTTTATAGTTAAAAAATGTTTAATAATAAAAAAAAACATTTTGTTTTGTCATGCACTTTGTATTAGGGAAACTACTCTAACTAGTCAAACTGCTCTTTAAAAAAAAGTTTTAAGAACAGTATCTATTAAAAAATATCAGATTATATACCTTCAAACTTAAAACAACATTTATGAGGGATTTTGAATTAATTGAATCAATCAATCAATTAGGGTGATAACATTCAATTTGAACAGATAAACATTAGTAAACAAGTAATTTAACTGAGACACTTATAATAAATGTGATAATGTTTTTCTAAATCATTTACAGATTCATCTAAATGAACGGATTCAGTAAAATTAATCGGCATAGTGTATGCAAGAGGAGATGTCACTAGAGAAAAATATTAAGTTAGTAGCAATGCTTATTTTAGGCAAGGGGGTAATCTAGCACTCGAAAAGCGTTCCACCCATAGGGGCGGCCATTGGTAACCAAGCCATCACCTGCTGTTAGCATCCCATTGACTCCTATTCATTTTTGAGTCACTTTGACAGTGAATAACTTTACATCTGAGGCGTTTAAAGACTCCATTTGTCCATTGTTTATTTCTAAAGAAACACGACAATGCATAAAAGGCTCCATTACCTTGTATCTTACACTATCGCCCCGCAGAAGCTGTTTTTGTAAAAATAGGCTAACTATTGCGTCATAACCAACGTGACTCTGTCGCACAGTTGAGAAATTGCCGTACAGACAAGAGGAGACGCTCGCAGGCAATCTTCTACTGTCTATGAGACAGTCGGGGGGACGTGGAGACATAAAGTCTGATAAAGTAAAGGGAGAAGAAAGGGGAGAAGCCCATAGTGAGCCAAAAGCAACGGGAGGAAATATTTAAACAATTCAGATTTTACTTTCCACAACTACTAGAAGACCTACAGCTGTCAGACAGGTTGCTTACGTCACATCTACGTCGTCAAGCTCAGTCTGAGCCTGCGCAGTTCGCTCAGCCATCAGGAAGTGAGTGCTTCTAATTGACCTCACTTTCCGCCGTTGAAGTCTATGGGAACGCTCTGTCCATTTCTTTTACTGTCTATGATTTTAGGTAGTTACTCCTCAGCCCTGGATTTCTGAAAACTGTAGTATGGACCCTGCTGCACTTTACTTTAAGGTGACATAGTTACATTGTACTTGAGGAATATTAATTAACTACATGTACTTAGTTAGAGTTAGGGCTGGGCTTTGGTTTGGGGTAAGTTACTTGTATTTACACTTAAAAAATGGTACCAAAGCTGTCACTGGGATAGTACCCTTTGAAACAGTTCTAATATGTACCATTTAGGTACCAGAATGTACACTTTTGATACCAATATCTGCCTTTGATACTCATTTGAAATCTTTAGGTGTACCTTTTGAAAGGGTACCGCCCCCAGTGACCGCTTTTGTGTTTTGTTTTTTCTGAGAGTGTATCCATAATTTACTGTTATTACTATAGTAAGTACATGTAGTAAGGTGTAACTACATCACCTTAAAATAAAGTGTTACCTGGAGGCTTTTCACACACTGAAATGACATACAGTAATATACTGTAGGCCTACATTTGTAACACTATACGTTGTGTTATTTTAACTTGGCAGTAACTGCTGCAAGGGTGCTTTTACTACAACGGCTGAGGGAGTGATGGCAAATTTCACATCATTTTCTCTTCTGACTGCTGTAATCAGTCTCTCTATATATATATTTGCCGTCGTCCCTCGTTCTTTCACCGCTAAATAAATTTGACTATGACTTCCGCTTCTGAGAACTCTTTCATTCAATTTTTAGCAACTTTTATACTGTAGGCTTCACAATATTTCATCACAATAGTTATGCTAGGCCTGTATGTTTTTTTTATTTTGTTTTTTTTTTACTAGAAAACATGTTTTCAACACTCACAGTGATTCCTGAGGAAATCATAGTCCTCTACTTATCCTTGGTGTTTCCTAGCAACTAGCACCTTTAGGACGATGACAACAAACATGACATTGACAGCACGTAAATAAAAAAAAAATTAATTATAACATTTAACAGACTTGTGAGAATTAAAATTGGCTGAATTGTATCGTTTTTAGATATTTGTTTTTCCAAATAAGTCTTTCCACCATTTTTCTTACTTTGTCTCTTGTCATCGCTGTCAGTCATCATTCTCTCTCTCTCTCTCTCTCTCTCTCTCTCTCTCTCTCTCTCTCTCTCTCTCTCTCTCTCTCTCTCTCTCTCTCTCTCTCTCTCTCTCTCTCTCTCTCTCTCTCTCTCTCTCTTCTCTCTCTCTCTCTCTCTCTCCTCTCCTCTCTCTCTCTCTCTCTCTCTCTCTCTCTCTCTCTCTCTCTCTGACAATTCTGTCTGTCCTGCACATGTATGCTGCACATTATGCCCTGCAATTTGCACAAACGTCCCAGCACAATGCGATGATAAATCGAAGAGAGACAGAGTAATTATCTGCGGTGTTTGGATGTTTTGAAGAGAATCCAGTGTTTGATGGCGGTGTTTCTGAAATATCTTGGCAAGCGTAATAATGAATGTGTCTGTGAGCCAGTGCCAGAATTCACAATTTGTATTTCCACTCTTCCATATAAGAGATTGCAGAGTGGAGGAGATGGAAAGGTTTAAGTCTTATTAGCCTGTCACCTGTTGCAGAATACACTGAACTATCCTTTCAGCTCATTTCATGTTGGTTTTTGTTAAACCAAAACCCTTACCATGTTGTTTTGTTTTCATGTAAGCCATCTAACAATAAGATGCTCATTTTTTTGTATGTATGAGTATCATAATAACACATTAAATTGTGTTTCAATAAACTTCAATAAACGCTTTTGACATTATAGCACTATAGAAACACTTAAATTCCAGCTTAAATGCTAAAGTCATTTAATAGATGCATTTGCTTGATTTGTGTAAAATAATGCATTTCATTACAGCACTTAATGAGTTGTGGCTGCAAATCATTTCTAAGAGATCTTCACTTGAGGCATTGTAAAACAGTATGTAATTATATGATGCAGTAATAGCATTTCATATATCTTCAGTTTCTTCAATAGGGCATGAACTCATTAGCAATAGTTTAACTATCCCCTCTTCAAGTTCAGCTCACTTTAGTGATCAACCTACCATGAAATGGCCATTTCGGAGAAACTAGTTTCACATTTTAGCTTTTTAATTTTAAAGACTTTTGAATAAGGTTTTCCATTATCTCATGGCATATTGGCCTATTTATTTATTTTATTACTATATTTCTTTAATATTTAGAGTGAAGTCAAAGTGATCTTCCAAAGATAAGTAGTGAAGGTATTAAAGGAATGGCAGAAGAATGGAAAAAGAAAATGGAAGATGTGCCTACGTTTAAGCTTCGTTTGGCCTAAGACATAAAGATGTGTTACGCTGCATTGAAGTTTTTAATGATATTTCTGTAGCTTTTCAAATAATGGATTCCACAAGGAACTAAGCACAGCTGTGGCTCCTTTTCCCAATCGGACAAACAGTCGCAGCATGTCAGTGCTATTGCATGGCAACACTAATTACATCCCTGCTTACTTTAAACACGGTGCCACGTGAAACACAGAAGAAGAACTGATTGTTTAATTGCTAAGGTCATTTAATGCTGTTGCCATGGCAATGTGACCCTAGTGCTCCGATTGGTGAGCTGCGGTGATTAATGGGTGTATGCCGCAACCAGGAGATGTGCCATCGCCCATCAACGAGATGAATATGTTAAAATAAGAGTTGGGACTAGTAACACAAGAATTATAGAATAATTAGAATTGTAATGCCCTAATTGATTAATATAATTTACAATAATACAAAATAAATTCTATATAGAAAAATACAGCACACACACATTTTCATGTTTATGGGGATTTAATAATGGTTCTTATACTGCATGTTACTGTATGTTAACCATACCCCTAACCCTACCCATCACTAAAACTTTGCAATTTTACATCATTTAGTATGATTTATAAGCTGTTTTCCTCATGGGGACCAAAAATGTCCCCACAAAAACAAGGATTTTGAAAATTTCCATCTTTGTGTGATCCCCATTATTTAGGGTTTACCAGGCCACACACACACACATATATGGTGTATTTTTCAATTTTCTTATTATTAAAAAATGGGTTTTCACAAATATGCCATTGAAGAACCATTTTTGGTTCCTCAAAGAACCATTCTGTGAAAGTTTCTTTAAAGCTACACTGTGTGATATTTTCCCCCATCTAGCGGTGTAAAGGTATATGACCATCCAGTGAATATTAGTTTCTGTTCCTCTCAATTCTGTTTTGTTTTAACGCCTACGGTGGACGATTTAGTCCAAGATTAACATGGCAATCCCCCTCTTCACATTCGACATGGTGCCATCGAGTGTCAAAATACGAAAGGCGAAGCTTGAATTTATGGGTATGTCCCTCTTTGGCTAATGTACTTTCAAGATGGAGGGGCAACATGGCGACCGGCATTCGAACCCCTCACCCGTATGTATTTTCAATGGCAGATTATAAATTTACAAGAATACTTTATAACTTAAAAGAAGTAAATATACATTAATGAGCACATATTTTTTGAAAGAACTAAGTGTTTTTAGCTAAGAATAAACTAAAAAAGTGTAGCTTTAAATAACCATTTTATAGTCTAAAGAACCTTTTCGCGCTACAAAGAACCTTTTGTGCAAGAAAGATTCTTTGGATAATAAAGGTTCTTCATTGAACGATACACCCTGCCAAAGAAACATTTAAGAACCTTTATTTTTAAGAGTGTATAGTTTTGCATTTCCTGGTCCTGTTGATTTATTTCATGAAATGCATAAATGCAGATATATCATTAATAAAAAATATAAAAAAAACAGCTGATCCGTCATTTGCAGTATTTAAAGACACATACTGATGTCATCAGATGATCATTCAGTAAAGGCAGCTCTTCATAAGCACATACTCTCAATTGCACCAAGTATATGTTCTGTTTTCTAAACTAGATATACTCAAGTGGTAGTAATGACATGATTAACCCTCTTCTGTAGTGTCATTCAACTTGCAATCAAGCATCTCCATGTAATTCATCATGTAAATTGCGTATCACCTGGAGGACGAGGTAGGTTCAGTGGTCTGCCTCTGAATTTTTGCCTGCTTGCTCAGACAGCCACGCAGAGCCTGCTGGACCTCAGCGGGGATGTCTGGTGACGTCTGGCTGATCTTCATGGCCGCCTCCAGGATTTTAACTGAGCTGCGGCCATTGACCTTCACTTCTGGAACCTTCCTCCTCTTATCGTCCTCGTCCTCTTGCTGGATTTGCGATGGCTGTCTTCCCGCAATCGCAATTGCTTTGGCCTCAAGATGAGGAGAAACAGAACGAAACACCAGAGGTTGGGCCGGGGGGGCCTCAGGCAGCACCCCCGGCGGGCAGCTGTCAGCATTGGACGAGAGGGCCTTGCTTCTCCAAATGGGCCAGCACAGCTTCCAAAAGACAAAGAGAGAGACTACCAAAAGGGCGAGCCCACAGAAACCTACGACCACAGCTAGGAGACTTACAGAGATGTCTACAGGCAACAAGAGGAAGATAGAGAGAGAGAGAGAGCAAAGAGAAAGAGGCAAGTATGTGAAAGAGAAAGCATGTGTTGAGGAGATTATAAAGAACAGAAGGTTAGAGGAAAAGGAGACAAGGATAGGAAAGAGATAAATGAACACCAGACGGGCAGACAGAGAGCACCAGCAGCAATAAATGATGCATGACAGACAAACAGGAGAAAGAGGGAGAAAGAAAAAGAAATGAAATAGGGCAAGGTATAAGAAACAGAAGACTGAAATGTGATCGATTAGTAAAGCAGAGATCAGAGTCATTTTGCCCCAACCCACCCCCCTTTTCAGTGGCCCATGCAACCAAACTTAATATAAAATGAGAAAAAACAACTGAATAATAAGTCATAAGTCAGTTTGCAAGCACTCGAAAACCTGATTCAACATGAATTATATTGTTATGTTATGTTGATGCTGAAAAGGGCCTCTGAATGAGTGGCACTGTTAAACCGTCATTTGCGTCCAACAGGTGCAAGTGTTTCAGCTGCCTAATGCACTGCACAATGCAACATAATTATAGTTGTTTGCTATATTTTAGCGTGAGTTTTAACATCGTACTGCTAATGGTGCTACTGACTAATAAGAAATGAGCTACAGTGATGGAATCACTCATACATGACCACCACCCTCTAGAGGTGACTGTGATAAAAAGATCATCTGTATCAGCAAGTGCTCATTTCATTTAAGTAATGTCTGTTTTCTACTGCATGTGTGGCCACTCTAGACCACAAGTTTTTAGCCTATATTGGAATTTCTGTATGTTCAATTTAGATTTAAACAAATATATTGTCCATTCCAACTGCCATTGGTATTTTAATTAGGATCTTACGGTTTTTAAAAGATTTGTCTGAATTTTAATGCGATTTTTTAATGTTGTTGCTGTGTAGTTGTTTAATATATTGTTAGTTAAGCCTTTGTCTAAAGACACTTTTCTACCTAGACAATTTGATTACACGTGTAAACCAAACATATTAAATAAACACATCAAAATTCATGCTCAAAACGTTCATGGTTTGCACTAGTATTTTTCACAGCAGTGAGTGGTAGGTTGCGAAATAATTTGCATGGTTTATAGATAAGCTGGACTACTTTTTTACTTTACTACTTTCATGAACAAATTATTTTACAGTGTTCTAGTTACACGTTACATGTAGATAATGTAGTAATAACTATAAAGTATGCAGAATTAAAGTACAACTAACCCTAAAACACACCAGTAAGTGCATGCAGTTAGTCTAATTATTATTACTCAGTGCTTTAAAAAGGACACATTAAAACCTTCTTTTTTTGTTGCCAACACGGGCAAAAACACTGAGTTACTGACGTTAATACAAAATATGTACCCACTTTTATGTCTATTAAATGTGTGCTTGCAGTACAAAAATCCATTTACTGCGTTTTATCGGGAAAACGAGTTTTGCTACAGTATTTCGTGAAAACGTCTCTTACGCGTACTGTTATTATTGAAATAATTATTGACAAAAAAACAGAGTTTCACACTTGTTGCGCATGATACGCTACAGGTAGAACTGTCTCCGGTTATGATGGCTGATTTCAGGTAATGCTATGAATTTTAAGAACGTTTCTGTGACCGCGAACGAACTCTTCAAACTTTCAGTGCTCTGGCTTCGTGCACTCATGCTTTGAAAAAGTTTTCTCGTTAACTTGGCCAACCAAATTTCCTGGACAAAATATGTTTGTGAGTGGATAAAGCGTTGTTTAAGTTAAATTTACCTGAACTTCCTTTACCTGGTATGTTGCTCTCCAGAGGAAATATGTCCGCGCATTTCTCCCGGTCGACGTGCCCGGCGAGGCACAGATCCGTCACTATTTGGAGAGCCCTTTGGCACAGGCTGATGCCGTCCTCTGTGCGGACATTCATGTCTTTCCTGTTAATCCATTGTATGTTGGACGATGCGTGAGGTCGGGGGTTCATTGGGGCACCATGTGAGCTGCTGAGTGCAGCTGATGCGTAAGGGAATGGAGAGAGAGTAATGCGTTCAAGTCCATGTCCTCCGCGCAAAGGCGCACCAGATTCTTTGGCGCGGTGGAACATTGTAGGGGCACATCTACACTGCCCAATAGGAGACACGCGTTGTCTAGAGAGGGAGGATCATACTTTCTCATTATTTAGATAAAAAAAAACCCGAAGTTCTTATACAGTAGAACATGAGTTAGCTTTATCATATCAAGAAAGAGACAGCTGGCAACAGTTATTTTCATGGCTTTTAAACTTGAGTTGAGATGAAGCTGTGTATATATATTACTCTTATAAGACTGCAATTGCCATGGCTGCAAGAATTACAGCACACACACACACACACACATTTTGAATGATATTGAATATCTGTGTATCAATCAAATAGTTGTCAGATTACTAACTGTACCTGTCTTAAAATCTGTGCACACTTTCTACTTTTAAAAGTCTATAAATAAGTTTTCCCCAAACGTTTCTATTAATCATTCCATTAAAATATTTGTCAACTGTATACCAGATGTGTTATCAGATGTAGAAAACAAGCCCAATATGAGTAGACATTGTATTTAATAGAACAAAAGAGGATTGGGAATGCATGTCTGATAAAAGGGAACACTATGTACTTGGCTCAGTGCTGTTCATAGAGTCTGACAATCTCCTTGACAACCAAATGCAAACTGGGGAGCAGTTGAGGCATCATCCTCATGCAGACCCATGTGCATGTGGCTTTGCCCTGTGAAACCATCGGCTTTAGAGAATGCGCTTGTCTCATTCTAAACAGGTGCGCATAGTTTTGCCTGGGTGATTATGCAGGCAGACTGGAAACAGAACAAAAGTTTCTGGGTTCACTCAAACCCTGATTGACCCAGCATGTAGACTTGCAGATTTATTATTTAGTCCCATTAAAAATATATATATATATACTTTAAATTTTAGTAAATCTTCACACATACCTTTCAGTTCAGTCTATTATTATTTTTGTTGTTGTTGTTATTATTGAAAATTATCATTAATATTGATTAAATATTATTGATATTAAAGGGATAGTTCACTTTAAAATGAAAATTCTGTCATCCTTTACTCACCCTCAAGTTGTTTCAAACCTGTATGAATTTTTTTCTTCAGCTGAACACAAGGGAAGATATTTTGATGAATGATAGTAAACCAAACAGTTACCTGGAGCCATTGACTTCTATAGTAGGAAAAAATACTATGGAAGTCAATGGCTCCAGTTAACTGTTTGGTTTTGATTGAAATTGAATACTTCACCTACTTTATAGTATGTGAAAAACAGTATACCGCAAGAGTCCGGAAAAAAAAATCTCTTCCTCCTCTATTTCTCTTTTCTTCTTCCCTTTTTCTGGTTTTCGCTACTCTGAGTAGTATACAAATCTTGGTATTTAGGGCACTTTTTGCGTTTCTTTCCCTCTTCTTGACGGATCGCTTCTTGTACTCTTGAGTTGTAAGTCGCTTTGGATAAAAGCGTCTGCTAAATGCATAAATGTAAATGTAAATTTATATGCTGCATCCCAATTCGCCTAATTTTAAGTCTGTATTCTTTTTGTGAAGAAAAGGTAGGCCTACAGACTTTTGAGTATAGACGAGTAAGCAAGCATTGGGACATAATGTTTGTTCATCTTTAATGTATAGCTCTGTCACCATTTAAACTGCCCTGTTAATCATCGTCACAGTTAAAATCCACATTCAATGTCATTTAATTTCTTACCCTTTTGGAGAGAAATATATAGTAGCACGTCGATCTGCGAGTCGTGAGTCTTTAACGTGGAGAACTTTCCTCATATGTTTGCAATTTGAATATAATTTTGCACTTAAAAGTTAATGGCCAAATGTTATCATTGCAAAAGTAATGTTGCAGATGAAATATGATGTGGATAATCTTGAAAAAATATATTTCGTGTAATCAAACCCCTTTATCTAAACCTCTCTACTTAAACTTGCGAAACTCGCACACCTGCCTTTGTATGTAGTTTAACACTTTTTATCCATGTTTGTAGTTCTAAAAGAATCCAACACACAATGGGTTGTGGGCAATATTAGCCCATTAGAGTGTGTATGGATCTGTACATCAAATTCTAGCCAGAAAAAGTAGACCATCCTGGAATCTTTGAAATACTAAATTCAATGTACTATACGATTTGGGACACACTGTCTAATTTTGTATACTTGGAAAGTATGCGAATTGGGACACAACAACAGTTTTAATATTGTTTAATACATAATACTACTCTATAATAATAATATAATAGTACTTTTGGCGACATTCTGAAGTGCACATTCGAAGTGCACATTCGATTTTACTATCTCATGAGGCCACGGGATGGTGTTAACATGGATGAAATAAAGTGGGGCAAAAATGTAGTTAGTCAGCCACCAATTTTGCAAGTTCTCCCTGTAACAACAACGACTCATGAGTTTAATGTCTCGGGGAATAATTAACTCAAAAGGGATTTAATATTCAATATTCATGAATTTATGAATATGATTTGCCAGTTGTTCATTACGTATTAAAATTTTCCGATAGGGAAAATTGTTTAATTAAATACAAGTAACCCTTTATGAAATTGCTTGAAATTATCCTACTAAGTTTGTCCTGCAAATTAGTTATAGACTTTCCAAATCAATTCTCAATAATGGATTACTGCTTTACGAGCGCATGAGAAACATTAACTTTACTGATCAGGATAAGTTCAATATTTCAAATGGTCATACAGTTTACTTTACTAACATAGTAGCATAAGCAGTTAGGTAACGTTTAGATCGCAAGTTTCATTGACTTTGTGTATGTGGCAGAATAACAGATTCAACTCATTAAATGTCTTTCGGAGGTTTAATAAACACAGACTAAAAATAACACTACAATTCACACAGAAAGTACATACTAAATATGCATCAAGAGAGTAGAAGTATAGATATTAACGAAAGAATACATAAAAGAGAATAATGAATAGACTGAAGTTAGAGAGAGATAAAAGAGAGAGAGAGAGACAAAGAGAGTGAGGGGGAGAGAGAGACAAAGAGAGTGGGGGGGGGTAAGCAAGGCATGCTTTCCTTCAGTTCAACCAAATACGACCTTCACGGAGTTAATTTATCCCAACGGGAGAATAACACACCCTCTTTACAGCAGTAAGAAATAGAATACTTGCATTCTTTTTGGTTTCGTTTTGGCTTCTCGCTTGTGTGCGTATGTGTCTCTGCGTGTTCAAATGTCCTGCATGTCCGGCGGTCCTTTCCGAGGTTGGGAGGGAAGCGGCTGTTTGCTTTAGCGATGCTTCGTGTTCTTGAAGATCGGATTGTAGAAGAGAAGATTTTTGGAAGAGCTGAGGCCTGCTTGGAGGGCCTGCATTGGTGGCCTGGCTCAAGGGCCAGCCACAAAGACGTGTTGGTTCAGCCAGAGAGAGAAGAGAGAGTGGGGAGTGTAAGAGAGAAGGAGGGCATCCGAGGTCCTCCTTTTATGGTCTGGCCGTAGTCCCACCCTCCAGGGTTAGACTTAACCAATGAGAGTGTTGGGATTTCCCGGCGGGAAATTCCTCAGCAGACTTTATTGCTCTTTGTTTGAAGGTTCGACTCAGTGGGTCTCTGAGTCTTCATACTATAATTAATGCAACAAACACACACTGCATTTTCTGAATAAGTGATATACCTGGAAGTGTAAGTCGTGAAGTGAGCATTAATTTGATAGGAGACATGACATATATGAGGTTATCTGAACTAGTACTTTGTTAAGACACAGACAAAAAGATGCAAAATACCATACAGAAGAAACATTTTACAAAACAATGATGTGTTTACATATAATGTCCTGGGGTGCATGTTCATTTATAGATGGTTTGTCTATAATTTGAGGCAAAAGCTCTGTGTCTCTGTGTCAAAAGCTCTGTGGCCACATTCTTTCCGGCCATAAAAAGATCTTATCAGATGGTTTCCAGGGTGACTGAAGAATCTCCCTCTGCTGTGTTGGGGGGAAGGTCTGCTAGTGAGCACACTTTCAAAACATATTTGTTAAATGTAACTGGCGATTGTGTGTTTGATTCGCCTGAGTCGCTACATAATCCCCCCTTTCGCTAGTTGTTGTCCCTCCTATGGACAACAACGAGCGATATCAAAGATTCAGGAAGATCAGACACACCATAGCCATGTTAGGCTCCAGTTGTTTGTGTCTCCTGAAGTGATGGTCGTTCCACGGCAGATAAGGCAGACAGTAGCCAGTTCAGGTCTCTGTGCTTGTGCAGCAGGTGTCGAGGCAGCAGGTGCCCTGACGGTGCGTCACCTGTCATCCAGAAGTCCGTTTGTGTGGTGCAGGTGTGCTGTGGGCTTTCTGCAGCCCTGGGTGGAACCATGTTCCTCGCAATGGCCAGTCAGTCCTTTAGGTCTCCTGCCTAGGAAGATGGACTGTGCATCTTGACACTTTTATGTCCTATGCTGACTAGGAACTTTTCCAGAGGGTGCCTCGCATTGTGGCCAGGCTGGGTGCCTTCTGGTGATCCACTTTGGTTTCTCTGTTTCAAAGTTCAAAGTCATTGGGGTTTTGAGAATCCCTTCAGAGGCGGCCTTGTGTTCGTTAAAGGCCTTCTTTCTCAAATCACATGCATGACATAGTGTGGGGCTTGGCAGTATTGCCTACAAGGTGACTACCTGGTGTTGGAGGAGAAGGTTCTTGAAGCTGGTATAAGGTTGGGCAGAGGGCTTGGGCTCCTCCCCCCTTCTGCGTTTGTGTGCAGGGCTGGAGGAGCTTGCGCTGCTGATGTGAAGTTCAGGAGAGTACGTCTTTCTTTTGAGGATTCATTTGCAGTTGGTGATCAGCAGTCCAGGTTGCTCTCTCAGTGCGATGCCCGAGGTTGGACCCGGTGTGATGATGTCTGGTGGTGGCTGGCCTCTGATTGTCTGGAGGCACAGGAGCATGATCACGGCCGCGTTTCTTAGGCATTTCCAGATCTGTTGCATGGCCTCAGTAGTGAAGTGGATGCCTCTGTCTGAGTTGATTCTCAGTGGCAATCTTGATAGGAAAAAGCTGTGATTCATCAGGTGGTATGCCGTGGTCTGGGCGGTGTCGTTGGGTGCTGGTTGACACTCCACCCACTTGGTAAACTGGCACACCACTGTGAGAAAGTACTTTTTGCCTTTTGTGGACCTGGGCAGGGGTTCTACCCGGTCGATTTGTAGGTTTGACCATGGGAACGTGGTCCCTCTGTGTTGAAGTGGGGCTCTGTGGTTCGGGTTTGCTGGTTGGAACTGGCAGCGAACTAGCCCTTCTCTAACATACTCTGCTGCATCTTGATGCATCCCAGGCCCATATGCCACCTGTTTCAGTGTGTCATACGTGGCTCTGGTGCCGTGGTGTCCAGCACATGGTGTGTTGTGGGCGTACATTAGCATCACCCCCCTTTGCGACCGTGGCACTACAAGCTGTGGCGCTGTGTTGCCATCGGGTGCACACCAGAGAATGTTGTCCATAATACGCATCATGTGTCTGGAGTTATGTAGATGCTTGTGGCTAGAGTCATCAATGAGCTCAGAGTCAGTGATAGGGTGGTTGGAGGGGTCTGAGAGGTGGTCAAGAATTGTCTTTATTGCAGTGTCAGAGGTTTGCATATCCGCAATATCGTTGTTGGAAATTTGCGGAGTTAGCGGTAGCAGCTGCAAGGCCGGCATTGTAGCCGGTGTCGATCGCTTGCTGTTAGTTAGCACTGCAACAATGGGGCTGGATGTGGGGTGCGGGGGTGCCCACATGTCGCCGTGTGGTGTGTTTTTACTGATTGTATTGCACAGTGGTAGACTTTTGGTTGAGTTGTCTGCCCACAGTGCAGGGATACTGTTCGTTGTGATAATGTCATTCAGCTGTAGGTCATTCATGACCTGGGGGCAGAAGGCATCAGAGTCTTTGGATAGCTGAAATGTGCAAAGTAGCGAACTTGAACTTGGTTTTGGGGCTGAGGCTGTGTTGTCACAGTGTGCTGCAGGGGGTCCCGTGGCCTTTGTGACATGGCAGTCTGGCTCTGTGGGAGTTCCCGTGACCTCTGTGACTTGACAGTCTTGCTCAGACGATGCGTGTGTCTGAAGGGGCAGAGGGTCACGCACTTGAGCCCAGACTTTTAGCTGTTTGAAGTCCAGTACGGGTTCGAAGCGGTCCAGCAGGTCTTTTCCGATGAGAAACGGATAAGTGTTCATAGGGGAGATATAGACTGGGTGTATCAGCCTCATAGGTCCAATTGTCAGGTGGATGGAAGCTACGTGCTTGAGCTGGATGTCATTTTGGCTATACGACTGCACATTTAGCTTACAAGTGTGAAGGTTAAGGGTGCGATTTTTCCTCTGTGCTTCAAATCTGAGTCTTTCAAATAGTTGGGCGGATATAAGCGTGAGGTCGGAGCCAGTGTCAACTAGGGCTTCGAGCTTAAATTCCCTTTCCATAGTGATAGTCAGATAGAGTTTTCGAGCCATCCCCTTCTCGATTAGGTTTCCCAGGAGTCTTGGTGTGGGGACCTGTGTGTTGCTTGATAAGCCGTCTGGATATGTGTCAAGTGTCTCATTATGCGTGCAAACAATCAAAGCAGCGCTTTCTGGTACGCTGGGCTGTCCCATGATGCTGTCTTGATTAGAGGCTGTTGCTGTCAGCTGTAGTGAGTGTGTGCTGCTGACGTGTGGGGGTGCAACAGTTAGTACACTAGTCCGTGGTTGGGGAACAGTGTTCAGGGTGGATGATTCAGTTGCAGGAAGGGCGGGAAGGTTGATTTCAGGTATCATGTCTAGTCGTGCTGTACCTGGTCCGTCCTTCTTGTCTTCCTTGTGAGGTTTCTGTCGGAGGAGCTCTTTCAGGATCTTTATGAGCTCTGTAACTTCAGAAGCAGCTACACTTTCTTTGCCAGACGTGGTTTCATGTCTGGGCCTACCATTGTCCCGTCGAGAGTGGCCTCTTCGCTGGCTTTCTGGGCGAGGCGGGTCCCAGGATCCTTCAGAGCGATCGCTCTGGTACCGTGGACGGTCGCCATTATGACCACGCTGCCTTCTGCTGGCTTGGAGTGGTTTGGACTCTCTGTTGACGGGTCGGTAACTGTGGTTCTGTTTGGCGCCCTCTAGGGTTAGCTCTGGGTGGTGCACAGAGACAGGGCAGATGGTGGGCTGTTTTACAGTCTTTTCAGAAATGGTTTTCTGTTTGACGTAAGCTTTGTGAGCCAAGTCTCTTAACTGTTGCGTGCCCATGCTGCGCGGGCACGCCAGCACCCCCAGGTGGTAACTGATGGTAGGGTGCAGGTTTCGGAGGAAAAGAGTTTTGAAGTTGATGTCCTCCTCCATGCCTGGGTCGTTACGTGCCCCGAAGTAGGCACGTCGCAGTCTGTTATAAAAGTTCTGTGAGGTCTCACGTCGAGCTTGCTTGAGGTCCATGGCAGTGATGAACCCCTGGTCTGACTCGGGGTCGGAGTACTCACGAATTAGAGCTTGTCGTAGATGCCAGTAGTCCGCTTTGATGGCCTCTGGTTGTCGATCCAGAAAGCTGCGTACGTCACGATTAGACGTGGCCCTGAGCAGGTACAGTCTGTCCCAGTTGTTCGCGTGAGCGACAGTTTGCAAATAAAAGTCTATGTCTTTTAAGTATGCGTGGACGTCGTGTCCTCCTGCCGGGTCTGGGCTGAAGGTAGGAATATTTCTGGCCAGCTTGTCAAGGTTCTTTGAAGCTTCGTGGCTGTTGACCTTGACTTCCTGGAAGGGCGTCCTTTCCTTTGCTGCTGACGGGGATTCGTGGAGACTGGCGGGTGCTCTTTTAAACAGGGGGCTGTCATTCCCCTTCGTAGCTCTTGCTTTGTGGCTAAAATGTGCGGAGTAACTGGTCAGGGGAAACTGTGTGTTGTGTGTTTCCCCCTTCCGGTAACGTTGCACTATATATGATTGTTTCAGTTCTCTTTGCACCATGTCAAGTTCATTTTTGAGCTCGTGTCTTTGCTGGATGAGCTCGTCGATCTCGGCTTGTGCCGACTGCAAATGTTTTGCATAGACTTTAGCTTTAATGTCTCTGTCTTTAAGTTCATCAGTGGCTCTCTCCAGGAGGAATTCGCCACGCCGAAGCTTTTCGTCGAGGTGTTTCCTGGCGTCTTTCTCTGACTGTACTCGTCGGTCGGTGTCACGACGGAGCTCCTTCAGGGTCTTTTGAAGCCTTTCTATTTCTTGTCTTTGTTCTTTGTCTGTTTCGTCGTCTTTCTCTGTGTCTAGAAGCTGATCTAGACGAAGCTGGGTGAGGGCTTGGTCTCTCCGGGCCTCCTTGGCTTGAAGCTTTAGCGTTGCTGCCTCATGTTCCAGGTTGGCGTAGCTCCCTTCGCTTAGCCGTGCCTGTGCGATGAGGACGTGGGCGAGGCTTTCGAGGATCTTGGCCACTTCCTTGTTGGAGTAGCTCTGCGTGGGGTCGTGTGTCATCAGCTGGTCTAGCTCGGTGTCCAGTTGTTCCTGGTTCAGCTGTCCCAGACTTCCTTGACTGGTGGCCGTTAGCGCTTCCAGCCATGTCGTTAGGCGGTCCCACGGGACGGCGGAACTGGGTGCACGGAACATTACTGCGGACGAAAGAAACACAGCACACACACACACACAGAGAGAGAGCCAATGCAAGCTTGTTCTAAGCTAATGAGCTATCGTACGGATAGCTGGGAATTTTGGCTAACTGATCTAGACAGTTAGATAATTAGACAATTCAGACAATTAGGTGGGCGGTAGCCCTGGGGGGTCACTTGGTGAACTGCTGCTCGGTCGTCCCGGGACTATTTAATTCTCCTTGGGGTCTCTTGGTGAACTGAAAGAAACACAATCGTGATAGTCCAACAGTGAGGATAGGAAAGAGCACAGTGGAAACAAACACAAGATGAATTGGTCTGTAATGAAAGGAATGTCAGCGTGCGCGCCGGGAGTGTTAGGGAAATTAATTGGCTAAATGCTCAAGATATACTAAAATTCGGCTTGTACTATGGGTTATCCCATTTAGCTCATCCGGGGTGAATTGAGGTCGCTTAAGTGGAAGATTAAATATCAAGAGCAATTTAGAAAAAGGCAAAAGTTTCTGTCAAGTAGTGATAAAACAAAAAGCACTTTTGATACCGTTTGTAATTACCAGACTGAGCTTTATTCCCAATGGGAGGGGAAAAGAAAACTTTTGCAGAGAGAAGAATAAAAATAAAAATAAAAATAAATAAAAAATTTAATAAAAAAAAATTTAATTAAAATTAAAAATTAAAATTAAAAATTAAAATTAAAAATTAAAATAAAATTATAAATAAAATAAAATAAAATAAAAGAATTAGAAGCTCAGCTTAATTCAAATTAAATTCAAAGCAAGTTTAAATGAAATTTAAATAAGCCTGTAAGGAAAATCAAATAAAAGAAAGCCAATCAAAAATCTTATCCTATAACGATTAATCTCTAAGTGGGAGTTATCCAAATAAAAGAATTAATCAGAAAGGGAGTAGGGATTTAGTGTTGCGCTGACTTAACAGGGTATAGCCACACGGTGGCGTCCTTCCTTCCAATTGGACTGTCTGTGACTTAAACCTAATTTCACTTTGAGTTAGAGGAAGTTATGTTTGTTTTTAAACTTCAAATTCGAATACGGGTGTTTAATCAGCGAGAAAGGAGACTTGGTTGTTGCTAGAAAAATTGTATAAATGAAACTGTGTACAACAGTAAGCAATAAACAATTTATAGGCTCAAACTTATTTTGTTAAGGCCGAATCAAATAACGGAGAGTGAAACTATCCGAATTTATCCACACGATGGCGCTGTTGCGCCCGCCCTAGACTAGAGTTAGTTAGGCGGAAATGCTCACCAGATGGCTTTGTCTGGTTCTAGAGTCGCCCTCTGGTGGGTTGCAAGCGGCGTTGCAATTCTTGAGTCGCCCTCTGGCGGTTTGCAAGCGGCGTTGCAATTCTTGAGTCGCCCTCTGGCGGTTTGCAAGCGGTGTTGCAATTCTTGAGTCGCCCTCTGGCGGTTTGCAAGCGGCGTTCCCTACACTCTACTGGCTTTTGCAGTCATTTAAAAATGACTGCACTTTATGTGCACGAGCAACGAAACGGGTGACAAACAGGAATTTATCTTCTGCCTATTCACGCATTTTACATGGACTCCAATAGACATTTATCAATATGGCTGACGGTTTTCAGCATCTCTGATTCAAATGTTTTAGGTCTCAAGTCTTTGGTTAGCTAAGCCAGACTTAAACCAGGAGTTATCGTTTATCTTAACGATATAATAATTATTCTGAGGCCCCTTATATTGTACAGGAGAGTCTCGCCCTGTCCCAATCTTCCGCAATGATAGAAACTTTCCGTAGTTCAGATCAAGCGGGATAACGCAACGTACGTGTCTACAGACATCATCAAAATCTCATTATTTTGATGGAACACATAATATATTGCTCGAGTCAAATGTATGGGTTTCCTACAATACATTTGTTTGGAAATCACGCGGATAAAACCTATTGCGCCTACGGCTGCAGGGGGTTTCGGAGATCACGCGGATTTTCGTACCGTTCATATTTTTATTAATATAATCCGGCTACTTCAACATTTCTCAGCATCTGTTTATGCTTGGGTTCGCCTTGCGCGTACCGTTCAATTCACAAAACAAAACGAAACAAAAACGCGCGTGCAGGTTATTAATACTCCAAAAATACACAATGAATAGAATATGAATATCATTCACACATACACAAACGTTTGAAACTTGCTCGCATTTTTCTCCACCAAATAAATGTAACAACAACGACTCATGAGTTTAATGTCTCGGGGAATAATTAACTCAAAAGGGATTTAATATTCAATATTCATGAATTTATGAATATGATTTGCCAGTTGTTCATTACGTATTAAAATTTTCCGATAGGGAAAATTGTTTAATTAAATACAAGTAACCCTTTATGAAATTGCTTGAAATTATCCTACTAAGTTTGTCCTGCAAATTAGTTATAGACTTTCCAAATCAATTCTCAATAATGGATTACTGCTTTACGAGCGCATGAGAAACATTAACTTTACTGATCAGGATAAGTTCAATATTTCAAATGGTCATACAGTTTACTTTACTAACATAGTAGCATAAGCAGTTAGGTAACGTTTAGATCGCAAGTTTCATTGACTTTGTGTATGTGGCAGAATAACAGATTCAACTCATTAAATGTCTTTCGGAGGTTTAATAAACACAGACTAAAAATAACACTACAATTCACACAGAAAGTACATACTAAATATGCATCAAGAGAGTAGAAGTATAGATATTAACGAAAGAATACATAAAAGAGAATAATGAATAGACTGAAGTTAGAGAGAGATAAAAGAGAGAGAGAGAGACAAAGAGAGTGAGGGGGAGAGAGAGACAAAGAGAGTGGGGGGGGGTAAGCAAGGCATGCTTTCCTTCAGTTCAACCAAATACGACCTTCACGGAGTTAATTTATCCCAACGGGAGAATAACACACCCTCTTTACAGCAGTAAGAAATAGAATACTTGCATTCTTTTTGGTTTCGTTTTGGCTTCTCGCTTGTGTGCGTATGTGTCTCTGCGTGTTCAAATGTCCTGCATGTCCGGCGGTCCTTTCCGAGGTTGGGAGGGAAGCGGCTGTTTGCTTTAGCGATGCTTCGTGTTCTTGAAGATCGGATTGTAGAAGAGAAGATTTTTGGAAGAGCTGAGGCCTGCTTGGAGGGCCTGCATTGGTGGCCTGGCTCAAGGGCCAGCCACAAAGACGTGTTGGTTCAGCCAGAGAGAGAAGAGAGAGTGGGGAGTGTAAGAGAGAAGGAGGGCATCCGAGGTCCTCCTTTTATGGTCTGGCCGTAGTCCCACCCTCCAGGGTTAGACTTAACCAATGAGAGTGTTGGGATTTCCCGGCGGGAAATTCCTCAGCAGACTTTATTGCTCTTTGTTTGAAGGTTCGACTCAGTGGGTCTCTGAGTCTTCATACTATAATTAATGCAACAAACACACACTGCATTTTCTGAATAAGTGATATACCTGGAAGTGTAAGTCGTGAAGTGAGCATTAATTTGATAGGAGACATGACATATATGAGGTTATCTGAACTAGTACTTTGTTAAGACACAGACAAAAAGATGCAAAATACCATACAGAAGAAACATTTTACAAAACAATGATGTGTTTACATATAATGTCCTGGGGTGCATGTTCATTTATAGATGGTTTGTCTATAATTTGAGGCAAAAGCTCTGTGTCTCTGTGTCAAAAGCTCTGTGGCCACATTCTTTCCGGCCATAAAAAGATCTTATCAGATGGTTTCCAGGGTGACTGAAGAATCTCCCTCTGCTGTGTTGGGGGGAAGGTCTGCTAGTGAGCACACTTTCAAAACATATTTGTTAAATGTAACTGGCGATTGTGTGTTTGATTCGCCTGAGTCGCTACATCCCACTTAAAAAGATGAGAGAGGCCTGTAATTTTCATGGTAGGTGCACTTCAACTATGAGAGACATAATGAGAAAAAAATTAATTGTCTGATTTTTAAAGAATTTATTTGCCATTTATGATGGAAAATAAGTATTTGATCAATAACAAAAGTTAATCTCAATACTTTTTAAATATTTTATATTTGTTATATACCCTTTGTTGGCAATGACAGAGTTCAAACGTTTTCTGTAAGTCGCCACAAGGTTTTTACACACTGTTGCTGGTAGTTTGGCCCATTCCTCCATGCAGAGCTCCTCTAGAGCAGTGATGTTTTGGGGCTGTCGCTGGGCAACACAGATTTTCAACTCCCTCCATAGATTTTCTATGGGGTTCAGATGTGGAGACTGGCTAGGACACTCCAGGACCTTGAAATGCTTCTTACAAAGCCACTCTTTCTGATGGAAGGAGGTTTTTACTCATAGCTATCCAAATCCAGTGTTCTGTATTTTCCGTACGTGAGTATTTGTTGTAGCTGGCTATAAAAAAAAAAAAAAAAAAAAAAAAAAAAAAAACAGTTGTGTACTGTGCTAATTAATTGAGATTTCTTACAGCTCTTACAGGTTGTTGGCTTTGTTTGTTTCGTTGCTTCTATTGCTCTACCCTTTTTTTGGATAAAAGCGTCTGCTAAATGATTAAATGTAAATGTAAATGTACTCAAAATCTCACAATACATGCCCCCTTTCATTCTTTCCTTTGCACGGATCAGTCGTCCTTGTCCTTTTGCAGAAAAACAGCCCCAAAGCATGATGTTTCCATCCCCATACTTCACAGTAGGTATGGTCTCAACTCAGCATTCTTTCTCCTCAAAACACAAGTTGAGTTTTTACCAAAAAGTGATATTTTGGTTTCACCTGACAGTATGACATTCTCCCAATCCTCTTCTGGATCATCAAAATGCTCTCTAGCAAACTTCAGACGGGCCTGGACATGTACTGGCTTAATCAGGTGGACACGTCTGGCACTGCAGGATTTACGTAGTGTGTTACTGATGGTAGTCTTTGTTACTTTGGTCCCAGCTCTGCGGGCCATTCACTAGGTCCCCCCGTGGGGTTCTGGGATTTTTGCTCACCGTTCTTGTGATAATTTTGACCCCACGGGGTGAGATCTTGTGTGGAGCCCCAGATCGAGGGAGATTATCAATTGTCTTTTATGTCTTCCATTTTCTAATAATAATTGCTCTCACAGTTGATTTCTTCACACCAAGCTGCTTACCTATTGCAGACACAGTCTTCCGAGCCTGGTGCAGATCTACAATTGTGTTTCTGGTTTCCTTTGACAGCACTTTTGTTCTTGGCTATAGTGGAGTTTGGAGTCTGACTGTTTGAGGTTGTGGACAGGTGTCTTTTATACTGATAACGAGTTCAGACAGGTGCCATTAATACAGGTAACGAGTGGAGGACAGAGGAGCCTCTTAAAGACAAAGTTACAGGTCTTTGACCAAATACTTATTTTCCACCATAATTTGCAAATAAATTATTTAAAAATCAGACAATGTGATTTTCTGGATTTTTTTTCTCATTCTGTCTCTCATAGTTGATGTGTACCTATGATGAAAAATACAGGCCTCTCTAATCTTTAAGTGGGATAACTTGCACAATTGGTAGCTGACTAAATACTTTTTGCCCCCCTGTATGTCTGAATTTCATTCCTACTACCTATATTCATACAATGGTCGAATTTATATTCATACAAAGTAAATTCAAATTCAAATTCAAATGTATTACATGGACAGTACATGATTTCAGATGCAGCTTTAGTTTGTAATTCACTATTTCCTGTTTCCATTTGTTGTCATGTTTTGGGTTTGTGTTTACTAATTGGTTCATTGACAATTATACTTTATACTTTTTTATACATTATACTTTTTTTGTTAACAACTGTTTATTGATTTTTCTTTTGTTTTAAATTCAAAATACAAAGCAAAAAGCAACTATATAAATCTAGATATATCTCACCCATTTGACTTCAAGAATATAGAAATAAAATACAAACACAGAATGTGCACACAGTTTAAAAAAGGGGGAAAAAAAGAGGTTTACAAAGATGTTAAAAAAGTTGAGGCAATATCAAAAGCAGCATTCCCTAAATTCACAATCTTGACATTGGATTAATTAAGTTGAGAGTCCACTGTCCATGTTTGTCCATTGTGTGTGAAGGATTAAAGTGGTTGACTTTTTTTTCTTTTTTTTTTTTTTTTTTTTGCTGCTGCTGTGAGAGCAGCTAACAGTAAACACCTTTGTTGAATGGATAAAGTAAATTGTTCAAAAAAGTGGCATAGGGTCAAACATATACATATAGTCCTGTAAGTGCTGGATCCAAAAAGGTGAGAGAGAGGGGCAATCCCAAAAGAAGTGCAAGTAGAGATCCTAGAAAACAGTGATTACACTTAGGAGAGGAGGATAGATTCATATTGAAACGTTTCATAGGAGTTCTCCTTGTTTTCATCATTAGTTTACCCTTCTATAGCCCTGTTTGATCAGTTTGTTGTGTTGTTTATGCTGCCACGTTTAGTTAATCTTCTTTGTATTTGTTGCAATTAGATCCCCTTATCCTCTTTTACCTCACCTGCTGTGACAAATATCAGAGTAAATTCAATTTAAAAAATGAATGAAAGGGGTCAAAACCAATTATTGTCAAAAGTTACTTTGCATATTTGAGTTTTGCTACTATTCCAGTTGGATGTGACCATGTTCCTTCTTAATGCTTTTGTTGGTCATAACAGTGTGATGCTAGAAAAAACCTTGACCTGGGCCTGGTTTCACAGACAAAGTAAGCCAAGATTAGGTCCTGATCAGACAGATCAAGGTAACTACTAAACTATTACAACGGAAATCGCGCCTTTCAATGGAAATGAAATCTCAAATGACGCCAGGCGCTTTTTAAGTTGCTTTTATAAGCATTAAAAGGAAACTGGTGTGTGTGCATCTTGAGTGAAAACAATGGTACTGGCATATTTTAAGATCTATCAGTGCAAGATACTTTCATATAAAACAGCTCAAACATGCATTTTAGTCTGAGACTAGGCTTAAGCTTTGTCTGTGAAACCGGGAGATAGTTTCTTAGAGTGTTTGGGCTGAAAAATGTCTCTTTCCAGGAATGACAACCATGAAAAAGATTGCCATTAAGCAGTACTTACTCGCAGGCTTAAGTGGCATGTTATTCGCTTTTGAAGTCTCCCCAATGTGCTAGCTTTAGGGGCTGTCCATACTGAAATGTAATTATAACAGCTGTACTTAAAGCTGAGAGCCACTCTTGTGCTGCATAAAGTTCTGATAAATGTTAATGTGCACAAGCCAATGCAAATAATGCAGCACTTCCTACTATTTTACTCAGATTAGCATAAATAATTGCAGGTGTCACACTACATTATGGTAGCCAAGCATAATGTGCATTGTTGTTAATAGCAATTGAATATTATTAACATAAAGTGTAAGATATTGGCAGCTTCTGGTCATAAAATGTACTCATTTTCAGACCAGATTGAGGGGTTCAACAGGTCTATCAAAACACAGTGTATGCTAATTCCATCATGTGAAATAAATTCTTCGATAACAAGTATGATCATTTTTATTCATTGCTGTGGCACGGTTCCTATGCCATTAAGTACAGATGCTCCCATGGCTGGAATATCAACAAACATCTATTAAAGCAGCAGGATGTTGTCAAGATTTTCAATGCAGGAACCCAAATTACTTATTCATGTTGCTCTTTATCTACAGTGAAAATATCACTCTCTCACCATGGTGGGGGACATATCACTCAGACTTGTTTTTGAGACATTGACAGCTCTTTGGGTGAAACAGCGCTTGTTCTTGAATGTTCTTCACTTCAACTATGTAAAAAAAAAAAGAGTATAACTGTGTATAACTATGAAGAAAGTTTACTTTCATCTCAACAGTTCTGCTTTTATGTTCTGTCTCTTTTTGTTTTTCTAACAATTTCCAAATCTTCTTTGTGCAATCATACTCCATAATTAAAAAAACAAGGACATTTCCATAGGCGTTTTTGTTGGTAGCCAGTGAGCAGAATATATTGTTTTTGAACAAAGTATGCTGCAAATACATGCATATGTATATAGTATATGGTGTTTTTTGTTGTTGTTGTTGTTGTTGCTGTTGTTGTACAGTATTAGTGAATTAAGATTAGATTGATTTTTGGTTTTTAAAAAAAGCATGCTGACCTTTAACCAAATCAAATGTGACTACTTGTTTCTCCTGCAGCTGATGGACCAGTAATTAGGAGCTGTTGTTTTCCTTTAATCACATGCTTAACAGACAATATCCTAGGGCCACATGTATAATTTGCTACATCACTTCTCATTCCTTTAAAGGTTAAATTGATTCTTCATCGGTGAGATGGTTCACTGCCCAAGAATCCCATTGTAGAAGTACCGTATTCCGAAATAAAAGCTTAAAATCACCTTTTAGACATTTTTATATGTATTTCCCTAGCTAACAGGTGCTGATTCAGTGACAAAAAGATAACACACTGAATATGAATGCCTGAAAAACTGTACAGTAAATACATTTGTAAAAGCATGCTAGTTGTGTTCTCAAAATAACTGCTGCTTGTCTAACAATGGAGAAGCGCACATTCACAAACCACTCTAAAATTTCAGATCACATATTCTTGCACGTGCGTTCGCACACGCACACACTCATTCACATCTAAAGATGGTTAGTGAGAGCCTCATACTGGGCTGTTCTGAGTGATTACCTCTGCATGGCTAACCCTCCGGACACCCCCTGGGAAGTCATTATTTATAAAAGAGGCGGTTCTATCAGAACTATAATATTACATAATAGAGGTCTGTCGGTCATATAATAGCGGCTGGCTGGTAATATGCTTTGTGCAAGCTATTAGTATCTCTGAAAAAATGTTTTGAAGGCTGACATTTTTGCAGCTTTCAGTTCCTTTTGATTGTTCATGGTCATGCTATTGTCAGACCAATAATACATGTTTTTCTGCTTCTACCAGAAAGTTACTATTGAACTTGTACCAATGCATTATTCTCATAATTGACATAATTATCGTACTGTACCATTTGTTTTGCCATTGAAATACTCAAATGTTTAATTTTCATTACACATGTTTCTGCTTCCACCATTGTCCAAGAAGATTGACTCAAAAGGGAAGAGCTTGACAAATAAAAATCAATTCTTGCATCCTCTTGTTGGTGCTATCATTTCAAGAATCGCCATGGTAACAAATGACATTAAAATGTCAAACTGTGTACAGATGGTTACAACCATGTCTGGTTGTTTAGTAGTTGATATTTGACAGTGTGTTGTATAGGAATATTTTGATTGTTCTAACAATGTGTGATTGTAATGACAATAAGTTGATTTTCTTATGTTGGAAATGTCTATTTTGGAGATTTGAGAAAAAACATTACATTTGAAGACCCCAAAGGCATCATATAGTGATGTTGTCAATATAAAGAACCCTCACAAGTCTCCCAGAAGACATCCAAGGCTTAACATGTGTGCATGTGTGTGTGTATATCCCCAATGCAAGAGACCACAGCTTTACTCTGAAACGTACGTTCACCATTCATCAGCCTTGCTCTTTGATTGCCCCGTTGCCAAGGCAACCCCGTCGCCAGTCAATACTGGTTGGGGACTGCCGGTGGAGGTCTTCCCTACCGCCTAGCTGAGCTATAATTAAACTCCAATTAGTCAAGCGTCCACCGCTAATCTCCGCTACCGACTTTTGGTACAATGCGGTGGGAAAGAGGGAAAGGAGTGTCTCAGCTTGAGCAGTCCAGCTGCACATGCTTAATAGATGTGTATGAGCCCTACATGCGCATTATAACGTCAATCCCCCTGCACTGCATCTGAAAGGTTAAAGGAAATATTTATAGAAGGGACAGGGAAATTTGGAGAAATTGGCCATTTGCTGCTTTTATATAAATTGGCTGCTAATGTGGCTGGTCGGTTGCAAGGTGGTACTTTAATGGAGTGGCTTAACTTAAAACTTAAAGGCAACATGATGGGGGGAATATGTGTGTGAGCAGTAACTCTCCAGTAGCTCGCTCTTCCTCCTCAGTCTGAGAGATTAAACCCTCATTCTTACAGCTTGTTGTCCATATCTTTGACTCAAAGACAAACATCACCATATTTATAATGCAGGAGAAACAGCTTGTAAATTTGATTGTTTATCTTCGCACTCACATGGTTCCCTAACAAGTGTCCTCATATGACTCAGTGGAAACAGTATTAAATCAAAGAATATTAGAGTCGTGTTCTGTATGAAACAGGCTTTAGAACTCTTGAATATCTTATAGATGACAGATGTCTTCAAAGTTGCTGTCATACTCTTCAGCATCTGATTTTTAAGAAAGCTGATCAAGAGTAACAACTTCATCTTGACTGGAGTAATGCCAGTTAATCTTGTGTGTCCTAGTAGATCTTGTGCCTCATTATCAAATGTGATCGAATGTTAACATTTTCATTATATTATAGTTTAATGAGCCTTGCAAATGCAATATACACGTATATATACAAACACAACATATATCAAAGCCTTGGACCTCAACGACTGGAAACTTGGACTTGACTTGGACTTAGAGACTTGAGTGGGACTTGGACTGCAAAGACTTGAGACTTGACTTGGACTTGTGAACATTTCTTGGACTAAAATACTAATATACCACATTTGTGATTGAGTTTCTCTTTCTTATCAGTTCATTTGTTTATCCATTTATATTTACACACACACACTGAAAAAAAGTACAAGTAAAACTTACTTATATTTTTTTTTCTGCTGATTTTTTAAAGTAAGTTTCACGTATAGAACTAAAATCTACTTAACAACTATGGTAAGTAATATTAACAAATAAAATAGGTAACTTTAACTTGGCCATTTAAAGTTTGTTGAGTATTCAAGCACATTTTATTCAATCAAAATAACACTGAATTAAGCCATGCTTTTAAAGTATATTCTAATAGCTTACAGTAGACAAATGTGTAGACAACATGTCTACATAATAGAAATGTACACAGAGATCTCAATACTTGATACACAATGCACAATAATCGTAATACTTTGGACATTTTTTGAGTAGGAATGTGTCACGGTTCATGGATTCCCTGTCTCACTCTTGGGTGCGTGTTGAATGTAGGTGAGGGCGGAGCCTGGGATTGGCTCATCACGCACCTGTGGCTGATCACCTGCACCAGCTGCAACTCATCACCTTCACACTATTTAGTCTCTCTGTTTCTCTCTTGTCTTTGTCAGAGCGTTGTTGGATGTTTCCCCTTGTGTCTCCGTGTTGGTTGTCGTTTCCCCCTTCCGTGAAACGCTGGATCCCTTCCCGGATTACCTGTACCGACCTCCCGAGTCACAGCTGCTCACAGCCTGCCCGTGTCGCCAACAGAGCCTCTCTCACTGCTCTGTCTTATCCGGACTTCTTCAGTGTTCTGAGTTTTGACTTCTGTGACACTATCCGTCAAATAAACTGAATTACTTGCAATTGAATCCTGCCTCTGTGAATCCGTTACAGAACGCTCTGACCAACCATGGATTCAGCGAGTATCAACGCCCTACTGACCAGCAGCAACGAGAGACTGGACCAGCAGGAGGCGAACTTAACTGCCACAGGACAGGCAGTACACACCTTGGTGGCACGGGTGGCCGAGCTGACCCAACAGATGCAACAACTCGTCGGTCCCACTGTGCCCGACCCACCGCCGATTCCCCACACACCATCTGCATCGCGGCAACCGGAACCACGTCTGCCTACCCCCGAGAGTTATGCCGGTGAGAGCAATTATTGCAGAGCCTTCCTTACCAAGTCTTCCTTGTTTTTCGCTCTTCAACCGCAGACTTTCAACACGGAAAGATCTAAGGTGGCATTCGTCCTCACCCTGCTCTCCGGACGAGCCGCACTTTGGGGAACGGCGGTGTGGGAGAACCAACATCCTTGCTGCTCCTCGTTCCAGACGCTGGCGGCAGAGATGAGAAGGGTGTTTGACCGAGCGGTGACCGGAAGAGAAGCGGCACGTCAACTCGCAGAGCTCCGCCAAGGTAACCGCTCGGTCTCGGATTATTCCATCGAGTTCCGCACCCTGGCCGCCGAGTGCAAGTGGAACGAGGAGGCACAGTGGGACATGTTCCTGCATGGGCTGGCTGACCGCATCCAGAAGGAGATATTCGCCATCGACCTTCCGGAGAAGATTGACGGTCTCATTGACCTTGCTTTGAGGGTGGACGCTCGTCTGAGTCGGCTGAGGTCCAGGATGGAGCCTCAGCATGGGAGTGTCGAATGCCCTCAGGCCAGCGCTACGGATGCGGTCAGCTACACCTTCGACCCGGAGCCCCTGCAGGTGGGTCGAGCTCGGCTCTCCCGGGAGGAGAAGGCGAGACGGAGATCCCGTGGTCTTTGCCTGTACTGCGGCGGGAACGGACACCTGCTAGACTCCTGCCCGGTAAAAGACCACGCCCGGCGGTAAAAGGAAGGCTACTGTCGGGCGGGATCTCCGTGGAAAAGACCTCATCCTCCACTCTCCTCCCGGTGAGATTGCTGTGGGCAGCTCAGGATTATTCCAGCCTCGCCCTCCTCGACTCGGGAGCGGAAGGTAACTTCATTGACTCTGCCCTTGCTCACAAACTTAACATACCCACCATTGCACTCAAGAACACCATTTCTGTCAACGCACTCAACGGACAAGTTCTCCCTGACATTTCATTCACCACTGAACCACTTACACTGATCACTTCCGGCAACCACACAGAACGCATTTCATTTTTCATCCTGGACTCCCCTTTGGCTCCCGTTGTCCTCGGTCACCCTTGGCTGGAGTTACACAATCCAAGGGTTGACTGGGGACAAAACTCTGTGTCTGCGTGGAGTGATAGATGTTATGAGTCTTGTTTGGTGTCTGCTTGTTCGTCTGTTTCTCGTTCTGTTTTTCAGAGTGAGACGGTGAATCTGTCTAACGTGCCTCCGGAGTATCTCGACCTGAAGGAAGTGTTCAGTAAGTCCCGAGCTGCTTCTCTCCCTCCGCATCGTCCCTATGACTGTGCTATAGATTTACTCCCAGGTAAGTCTCCGCCTAAGGGCAAACTATACTCTCTTTCTATTCCAGAGAGGGAGGCCATGGAGAAATATATTTCTGATTCTCTAGCCTCCAAATTCATCCGCCCTTCCTCTTCTCCAGCGGGGGCGGGGTTCTTCTTCGTGGGGAAGAAGGATGGTTCTCTGCGACCTTGCATTGATTACCGAGGGCTGAATAACATCACGGTAAAGAATACCTATCCTTTGCCGTTGATGTCTTCAGCTTTCGAGAGGTTACAGGGAGCATCCGTCTTCACGAAGTTGGACTTACGTAACGCTTATCATTTGGTTCGCATCAGGGAGGGGGATGAATGGAAAACCGCATTTAACACCCCCAGGGGGCATTTTGAATACTTGGTCATGCCTTTCGGCCTTTCCAACTCCCCAGCGGTTTTCCAGGCACTCGTCAATGATGTGTTGAGAGACATGGTCGACCAATTCATATATGTCTACCTGGATGACATTTTGATTTTTTCTTCGTCTCTCCAGGAACATGTTCGACACGTCAGACGAGTGCTTCAGAGGTTGCTAGAGAATGGGCTTTTTGTCAAGGCGGAGAAATGCGCTTTTCATGCACAGTCTGTTCCTTTTTTAGGGTACATCGTGTCATCGGAGGGAATGCGCATGGATCCCGACAAGGTTAAGGCTGTGATGGATTGGCCAAGTCCAGATTCTCGTAAGGCCCTACAGAGGTTTCTGGGGTTTGCCAATTTCTATCGGCGTTTTATTCGCAATTTCAGCCAACTAGCCGCACCTCTGACTGCCTTGACCTCTCCCCGAATGACGTTCAGGTGGTCCGATACAGCCGAGGCTGTATTCGCCAAACTGAAAAGCCGCTTTGTTTCGGCTCCCATCTTAGTCGCCCCTGATCCCACACGTCAGTTCGTGGTAGAGGTCGACGCGTCAGAGGTGGGGGTAGGAGCGGTTCTTTCACAGCGCTCTCCCTCAGATGACAAGATGCACCCGTGCGCGTTTTTCTCCCATCGTCTTTCTCCTGCCGAACGCAATTATGACATTGGTAACAGAGAGTTGTTGGCCGTCAAGTTAGCGTTGGAGGAGTGGCGTCATTGGCTTGAAGGGTCGGGGGTACCTTTTATTGTATGGACGGATCATAAGAACCTTGAATATATTAGATCTGCTAAAAGACTCAACTCCAGGCAGGCTCGGTGGGCACTTTTTTTCGGACGTTTTGACTTTGTTCTCTCGTACCGCCCCGGGTCTAAAAACATCAAACCCGACTCTTTATCTCGTATTTTTGATGCTTCCGAACGCCCGGTTACTCCCGAGTGTATTTTGCCAGAGAAGATAGTTATCTCTACACTCACATGGGAGATCGAATCGAAGGTCAAAGTGGCCTTAGAAGGGGTAACGCCCCCGCCCGGCGGCCCACCGAGTTGTTTGTTCGTTCCGGAGGGGTTAAGATCCGAGGTCCTCAAATGGGGTCACTGCTCCAACATTGCCTGTCATCCAGGGGTAAACCGCACTTGCAGTTTAATAAAGCAACGATTTTGGTGGCCACTTATGGCTCGCGATGTTCGCAGTTTTGTTTTGGCTTGCTCGGTCTGTGCGGTTGGTAAGACATCTAACCAACCTCCCCAGGGGTTACTTCAGCCGCTGTCTGTTCCTTCGAGACCCTGGTCCCACATCGCTCTAGATTTTGTTACCGCCCTCCCGCCCTCCCAGGGCAAGACGGTCGTTTTGACCGTCGTGGACCGATTCTCGAAGGCAGCACATTTCATTCCCTTGCCCAAATTACCCTCAGCCAAGGAGACAGCGGTATCTGTAGTAGATCACGTCTTTCGGTTACATGGCCTCCCGATGGACGTGGTCTCCGACAGAGGTTCCCAATTTGTGTCCAAATTTTGGCAGGAGTTTTGTAAATTACTAGGAGCCACGGTTAGTCTGTCTTCGGGTTATCACCCCCAAAGCAACGGTCAGACCGAGAGAGCCAATCAGGATCTGGAGAGAGTGTTGCGATGTTTGGTATCCAAGAATCCTTCATCCTGGAGCCAGCAACTCTCTATGGTTGAGTACGCTCATAACTCGTTACCAGTGTCATCTACGGGCCTTTCGCCATTTGAGTGTAGTGTAGGTTACCAGCCACCTATTTTTCCTAGTCTGGATTCCGAGGTCGCGGTCCCCTCTGTTCACGCCTTTATCCAGAGGTGTCATCGCACATGGACCAGAGCCCGTGAGACTCTGCTCCAGGTGGGAGCGCGCACCAAGGCTAAAGCCGATCGCCACCGGTCTAAGCCTCCCGTTTACGTCGTCGGTCAAAAAGTGTGGCTTTCTACCAAGAACATTCCTCTCCGCTCCGTATCTAATAAACTTGCTCCCAAATTTATCGGCCCGTTCACTGTCACCAAGATCATTAGTCCAGTGACAGTCCGCCTCAAACTCCCTCCGGCGTACAGGAGGATTCATCCCGCCTTCCATGTATCCAAAATCAAACCTGTTTTTCACTCCCACCTTAATCCGCCAGTCCCGGTTCCCCCACCGCCGCGACTCGTAGATGGGGAACCAACTTATTCGGTTAATCGCATTCTGGATTCTAGACGGAGGGGACGCGGTTTCCAGTACTTGGTGGACTGGGAAGGTTACGGTCCGGAGGAGAGAAGTTGGGTTCCTGCTAGGGACATTCTGGATCACTCCCTTATTGATGATTACAATCAACAGGTAAGGTCGGCTGGGAGCGTCAGGGGACGCTCCTAGGGGGAGGGGTACTGTCACGGTTCATGGATTCCCTGTCTCACTCTTGGGTGCGTGTTGAATGTAGGTGAGGGCGGAGCCTGGGATTGGCTCATCACGCACCTGTGGCTGATCACCTGCACCAGCTGCAACTCATCACCTTCACACTATTTAGTCTCTCTGTTTCTCTCTTGTCTTTGTCAGAGCGTTGTTGGATGTTTCCCCTTGTGTCTCCGTGTTGGTTGTCGTTTCCCCCTTCCGTGAAACGCTGGATCCCTTCCCGGATTACCTGTACCGACCTCCCGAGTCACAGCTGCTCACAGCCTGCCCGTGTCGCCAACAGAGCCTCTCTCACTGCTCTGTCTTATCCGGACTTCTTCAGTGTTCTGAGTTTTGACTTCTGTGACACTATCCGTCAAATAAACTGAATTACTTGCAATTGAATCCTGCCTCTGTGAATCCGTTACAGAATGTCACAAAACAGTAAGTTAGTCAACTTATAACAACAAAAGCATTGATTAAATACAGCTGGAATCAGTGAAAAATTCAACCTTATTAATTTTCCGTGCCCCAATGCATGATGGGAACACCAGAATCAGAAAGTTGAGTAGGTTTTACTTCATTTTACAGTCGTGATATTTATGCTTTCTACAAGCTTTGAGTAGTAATATAGAATTTACTTTTTTATTATTCGTGCCGGAACTGACTTATTTAGGTAAAAATTAAATTTCCACTGAATATTTTTATCAATATTCTGAAAAACAGCATGATTGCGAGGATGCTATTGCTCTGAAAAATTTTAAACAAGAAATGACTGAGTAACTAATTAACAACACAATAACTCCTGAATGAACTCCTTGACGTTTCAATGACACCCTAATAAAGAAATTAACTTGTTTTGTTCATTAATAAATCTGCATTTTGATTTTCAAACTGGTGTAGTTTATCAAATGGATGTTCCTCTAAAATCTGACCACCATGACAATGTCCAAATACTTACATGTCCAATACTTACATTTTATCAAAGGAACCAAACATATGTTCTGCTTGAAAAGTGTGCTGTCTTGAGTTTCTTTAGTAAAGTGCGCTTGGTTTGATATTTTGTTATATAAAGTAATGACACCAACACATTTTCAAGTGTTGAGTAAATGGCCAAGTACTTTTCAAGAGTTTCTAAATTCTATGAATTAAGCTGTTTTAGAAAGATATCTGACAGAAGTATTCAGCTGAAACATTCACCACTGAGACATTTGGTCAAGCATGCTTGTATATCCGAGGGTTGTTTTGCTTTTACAGTGCAAGTCATGACTAACAAATCAATGGCACATAAAACCTTCACTCAGCGTCAGTTTATGGGGGTGAAATACTGAACGATATTTGAATTCATTCTCCTCTGATACCAACCCACAACGACAACCAGTCTATTCATGGATATAAGGCAGCCCAGTCACTTCCCTTCAAAAGAGGATTGTGAGTGTTCTCTGAAAGAGGTGTGCATGTTATTGATGGTGTGTAAAAGTTATCTCCACCTTATGTAATTAGGTACACTGGGTTATATAAGAGAGCCTTATATAAGATCACTGGGCAGGAGTGAAATCTGTTCTGTGAATGATCAGGATTAGGGACGTTCTGATCACATTGCTCTATTGCACATTCCGCACATACTATGACCAAAAATGTCATAAATATCAGTATAATTGAGGTGTATAAATGTATAAATAACTATTTATATTTATATAGTATAATTTGGTAACACTTTATTTTACAGTGTCCTTGTTACACGTCACATGTACTTACAGTAATAACAGAAATGATGCATAATTACATGCAACTAACCCTCAACCAAATTCTAATTCTACCCTAACACTATAAAAAAATGTGTTAATAAATATGACTCAGTACTTAGAATATAATTACACTGTAACAAGGACACTTTAAAATAACCTATCACTTTATAATTATTTGTTAATCTGTTATTTTACTAAATATTATTTCATTGAAAATCTAATCTAACCAACAGTGACATAACTGTAGTATTTGCATACTGAACTGATATTGGTCTTCTTTCTTTGTTTCTTTGTTTGTTTGTTTGTTTGTTTGTTTGTTTCTTTCTTTCTTTCTTTCTTATATCAATAAAGAAATGCATTTTTAAAAAAATAGGTATGAGAGGCTGTGCTCTATTGTAATTACACAGCTATATATATCATGTTATATATAATTGATTTTATCAGCTGAAAAGCTGTATTATCAGAAGCCAGGATCAGAACTATCCATATTTATACAGCGCCTTGCGAAAGTATTCGACCCCCTTGAACTTTGCGACCTTTTGCCACATTTCAGGCTTCAAACATAAAGATATAAAACTGTAATTTTTTGTGAAGAATCAACAACAAGTGGGACACAATCATGAAGTGGAATGAAATTTATTGGATATTTCAAACTTTTTTAACAAATCAAAAACTGAAAAATTGGGCATGCAAAATTATTCGGCCCCTTTACTTTCAGTGCAGCAAACTCTCTCCAGAAGTTCAGTGAGGATCTCTGAATAATCCAATGTTGACCTAAATGACTAATGATGATAAATAGAATCCACCTGTGTGTAATCAAGTCTCCGTATAAATGCACCTGCACTGTGATAGTCTCAGAGGTCCGTTTAAAGCGCAGAGAGCATCATGAAGAACAAGAAACACACCAGGCAGGTCCGAGATACTGTTGTGGAGAAGTTTAAAGCCGGATTTGGATACAAAAAGATTTCCCAAGCTTTAAACATCCCAAGGAGCACTGTGCAAGCGATAATATTGAAATGGAAGGAGTATCAGACCACTGCAAATCTACCAAGACCTGGCCGTCCCTCTAAACTTTCAGGGACAGGGAAGATGGTCAAAATTGATGGGAAGATGGATGGAGACAAATACAGGACCATTCTGGAAGAAAACCTGATGGAGTCTGACCTGAGACTGAGACGGAGATTTGTCTTCCAACAAGACAATGATCCAAAACATAAAGCAAAATCTACAATGGAATGGTTCAAAAATAAACATATCCAGGTGTTAGAATGGCCAAGTCAAAGTCCAGACCTGAATCCAATTGAGAATCTGTGGAAAGAACTGAAAACTGCTGTTCACATACGCTCTCCATCCATCCAACCTCACTGAGCTCGAGCTGTTCTGCAAGGAGGAATGGGCAAAAATTTCAGTCTCTCAATGTGCAAAACTGATAGAGACATACCCCAAGCGCCTTACAGCTGTAATCGCAGCAAAAGGTGGTGCTACAATGTATTAACTTAAGGGGGACGAATAATTTTCCACACCCAATTTTTCCGTATTTGATTTGTTACAAAAAGTCTGAAATATCCAATAAATTTCGTTCCACTTCATGATTGGGTCCCACTTGTTGTTGATTCTTCACAAAAAATTACAGTTTCATATCATTATGTTTGAAGCCTGAAATATGGCAAAAGGTCGCAAAGTTCAAAGGGGCCGAAAACTTTCGCAAGGCACTGTATATATATATATATATATATATATATATATATATATAGAGAGAGAGAGAGAGAGAGAGAGAGAGAGAGAGAGAGAGCCTTGCGAAAGTATTCACAGTATAACATATATATATATTCACAGAGAATTCCATTAGAATGCTCTCGAAAACCATTAAAACATGAAGAAACATGGATTACAAAACCACAACATGTGCCTTGATTTCAAAACCATGTGCAAAATAACTTACAATAAAAGCATTCCGTGAGCTCTTATCATCAGATGCAGTAGAAAACACTGGAGCCTTTCTCTTTGTATGTTACACTGCTGCTCTGCTTGTGATCTGTGACTAGAATAACCACTGGCAACAACTGTACATGTTCCACCGCAGCCCTTTATGTGCTCACTGCCCTTTTGGGTCTGCTGTCGATGTTATCAGACCTTTTCCTTCTAGCTGCCCTGTCACACCTGACAGTGAGACACTTTTGAATACTTTGTAGACCAAAGGTGTGCAGAGCCTGTTATCATGGTATAGACTTTTGTGGTTTCCTGTTTAACTTTATCTGTTTACTCACTCGGGTTTATCTGGACACACATTCCCACTGAGATGGATTCTTTGAGAGAGAAAAAAGCTGAGAGAGAGTGCGTAAACATTGTAGCCGATTGCATTTAAAATGCACATTTGTTTAATACTTGTTTTTTTCTGTGATTGGACATCTTAGTGCATGGGAAATAATTGAAATAAATTTACATTTATTGTAAACTTTACACATCCAAACTTTTTTATCACTGTTACTAATATTACTGTGATGTATATACCATTACTTTATTTAAAATAATAGTAATGGCATAAAAACTATCCAGTCCAATTCATTAGTAAACAAAAAAAAAAAAAAAACTTTTCATATCAGTCTAAAAAATGTGCCCAACGTGTGCATTAAAACATGGTCTTATATCTAGTGGTTCACAGTATAATGTCATATAAGCTGTCGTGCTGATCGATGGCTAGACGGATGTTTGTATTGGGATGGCAGGAGGTCACTGAAACAACATCACTATCAAGTCAGACACAAAAGCACAAAATCAATACAACAAAATTATAGGTACATTTCAAAAAGCACCAACAGTTCAGGGAAAGTTCTTATTCCTCACTCATACAGATATAAAATTTATAAATAAAATTTGGATCTGATATTGATCCAACAGCCAACGTATTCAGATGTTGCTTTTTCTCTAAACTCGCGTCCAGTCAAATGTGACGGTTTTAGTGAAGAGATAAATAAACCAGGCTCGTTAACAGACAATGTCAGTCAGAAAAGGGATCAGGACAGGACGCTCTCAGTCTGTGCTCCTATTGTGAACACAATGTTCATGCAGAAACAGCACGTACAGATGCAAGGAGGCTCAAGGAGCACAGTATTCATTCTGAGAGAAAACGGAGAAAGACTACAGCTTTTTTGTGATATATATTGTACACTCCAAAAACCCAAACATACTCATCATGCTCATAATAACCATAATCAGCATTATAATATATTGATGTATTGAAAGTTGGACCTCAAGGACTTGGACTAGGACCTCAAAGACTTGAGACTTGACTCAGACTTGGACCCCATATACCTGAGACTTGACTTGGACTGGGACCTCAAAGACTTGTGAAATGACTTGGACTGAGACCTCAAAGACTTGTGAAATGACTTGGACTGGGACCTCAAAGACTTGCGAAATGACTTGGACTGAGACCTCAAAGACTTGTGAAATGACTTGGACTGAGACCTCAAAGACTTGTGAAATGACTTGGACTGGGACCTCAAAGACTTGAGACTTGACTCTGACTTGGACCCCATATACCTGTGACTTGTCTTGGACTGCGACCTCAAAGACTTGAGACTTGACTCGGACTTGGACCCCATAGACTTGAGACTTGACTTGGACTTGGACCCTAGAGACCTGAGACTTGATTTGGACATGAGACTTGACTTGGACCCCATAGACTTGAGACTTGACTTGGACTTGGACCCTAGAGACCTGAGACTTGATTTGGACATGAGACTTGACTTGGACCCCATAGACTTGAGACTTGACTTGGACTTGGACCCTAGAGACCTGAGACTTGATTTGGACGTGAGACTTGACTTGGACCCCATAGAATTGAGACTTGACTTGGACTGGGACCTCAATGACTTGAGACTTGAGTCAGACTTGGACTCCATAGACTTGAGGCTTGACTTGAACTTGAGGCTTGACTTGAACTTGATACTTGACTTGGAGATACCTCAGGTTTATTGGACCTCAAAGACTATCCATTTATTTAACCATCCAGCCATTTTTACATTGTATACAAACTTCGTCACATTACCAGTACAAAAATGTGTCACGCTCACAAACTCTTAAAGAGTGCAAAATAACTTCAGAATCTTGTGATCTTTGAATTCGACTAAAAAGTAAATCTGTGCCGTTTTTATTCTCTTTGGGTCAAATGTCTTTGTCCTATAAACACTGAAAAAACAGGTGTGTTGGATTTACATGATTTAATCATGTACATTGGTTCCACATGATTCAATTAAGTTAAACAAGCATAATTTGTTCACATAACTTTAACATCATGGAATGAAGTAATTTTTAAGTAACCCAATTGAGTAGTCTCAATATGGCTTCCGAAACAACATGGTGTGCACAGGGGGGATTGAGACCCTGACTCTTTAACCAAATCACAAGCTTATTTTGTTTTTAGTATATTTTAGTGGTCACTTGACTGATTTATAAGACTGCACAAGCTAACTTTCATTCTGTTAGCTAGCAATAATGAACATGTCAAGTGCTATGTATGAAATGCTCTTTAATGACATGTGCTGTCTAAGTCCACAGTATAAGCAATCGCTCTGCTCTTCTCCACTATAGTAACCCATTGTAATTTGAATGATTCTAATTATTCAAACATAATTAGACAATAAACACTATTAAACAATATAAAGTCCCCCCATTATCTAATTTTGCCCAAAAAACACATGAAATAACACTTAAGTTCAAAATGTTTACTCTTTTCGTCAAGTCCCACGCAAAGCATGCTGGGAACTACAGTTTCAGTAAAAATCATGTTCGAGTACTTGATTGGTTCACATTAACCCCAAATAATGTAATCTAGTAGATTGCACATTTAAGAGAATCACATTAATTGAAAGCAAAGAAATCATGTTTAGATGAGAAACACAATTTTTGTTGCGTAGATTGCACATAATAAGATTACGTAAATTGGACAATGTGTGTTCCCTTTCAGTCGGTCACGTTCGACGTACGTCTCCATTCCCTCCTTCAGGGAACGAGGGTTACATATGTAACCGAGATGTTTTCCTTTTTTTTCCAGTGTATGTTTGGTACAACTTTGGTACCAGAAGGTGAAACTTCTTTGCATAAGCTTGTATTTCTATTAACGGTATTCTTTTGGTGCCTCGTTTCTTGCATTTCCTTAATCTCTTAAATCAAAATGTGCTACCGGCTTAAAAAAATCAATGTTGTGTTATCTATATGTAAATGGTTTCTAGTGAAAACAGAGAGATAAGCAAATACTCCAGTGAAGTGAAAATCTATTTAAAATATGGTACTTTAAGAGATGGATCATGATATGTACTGCATCATTGCCTCTTATGCAAGTTAAAAGCATTCAATGCAACGTCTCTGCATGAGTGCGATTGGAATTGGAACTAGTGAAAGGAGCCTACTGTGAGAACTGATTAGAAACTGATACGGTGGAAGTCCTTACTTCAACTCTGGCATGGGGAGGTTCTGCAATAGAGAGCATTCTGAAAAACAGCAAAAGTGTGTGTCAACTGAGAATTGCAAACATGAAAAAGGCAGCCAGCATGACATCGATAATGGCCCCTGATAGCTGCTTCAAAAAAGACTTTGGCATGGCATGTTTGTTCTCTTTCCTCTAGCGACAGTGAGTTTCTCACTGGTTTAATTAGACTATTTAATGGATTAGAGGATAATCGAGAGCTTGACACTCAGTGCAATCTGTTAAAACCCACGACAAACCTTGTTACTACACAAATTAATAGGCATAATATTTATTTGTAGACAGGTCTGAGTGATTTTGTTTTTTCATAGCATCCACTATCTAGTCTTTATGAAAAGGCAGTCAGCGTTTTCTGAGTTTCGGATCAGCACTGAATCATTATGACAATGTAGTTTGAATTTCATGAGGGATCTTGTTTATGAATTGCTCTAACAGATGATGCAGTAATCATATTTGGGTCATGAAACATGCTTAAAATGGCAAAGGTTGTGAGTCAGAATTGTTCTATGTTCAGAGCCAATGAATTATAATAAGGATATGCTTATTAGAGCTGAGCTGAGCTGGCTTCACAGCTTAAATGTGAATATTTGTTTTATGTGCTCATATTACAGTGCCTGGGTTGACACTAAATCACATTTTTAAAAGAGATAATAGTCAGTGTTGTGCAAAAGATAATGAATAACCTCCTATTTGTCAGATATCTGCCAAAAATGTAGTATATGTATATTTCTAATAGCTTATTGACCTTAAAGTTAGACCAAGAGATCAAAGTTTAGCTGGTTTGTCATAACTACATCTGGGCCCTAAAAGCATTTTTCTCTGCTGACAATCATTCAGATATAGCCAAAAACATCTCGGTTGCATACCATATATTTAATTGTATTATGTTTTAACAATGTCCGATTGTTTAGAGGGGCTCTTAGAAGCATGAAATTGGTGTTTTTGTGACATGATCCAGTGTTGGGGTAACGAGTTACAAAGTAATGGATTACAGTAACGATTTTACTAGTTACTTTTTTGAGTAACGAACTAAAGTAAAGGATTACACTAAAAATATTGGCAACTACACTACTTTTCAAGACTATAGGAACACGCTTTTGTGCGTTACCCAAGTCGTATGTGTGAAGTTTTGATCTGTTTAAGTGCTCCGTGCATGCGCTGCATGTGTGCTTGCCTGGGCACTGCTGCCATAGAAATTGATTTTAGTGATGTAGCTTCTGGTGCGGGGAGAGAGGGAGACGGGGACAGGGGGGTTCGGCCAGTGGCGTTATTCACATTATCTTCACTTTAAAGCTGCTGTCCATAACTTTTTATATTTCATAACAAAAAATATATATAATGAGACTGTACATCATGAATCCATTTTCCAAACCGTGGTTTTGTCTTAACCTGAATAATTATGGTACACTTATAATAAGTGTTTATATTGGGAATATTGCTGCAATGTTCTTTCGCAAGACGCAATTTCTGTCTATTAACCACTGGAGCACAAAAAGTTACGGACTGCAGCTTTAAATAAACATTTTCACTTTTCTACTGTCCAGTGATAATTTGAAAAGAAAACAGAATGGAAGCCTACATGTTACAGGAAGTGTAAGATTGTGGCCAAAACTGGTACTGCAGGTATAGCCCCTCTCCCCCTCCCCCCTGACTCGAAGTTGCCAGATCGGCTGCAGAATCCAGCAGGAACGTTTGTAGCTGAAGCTGTGGTACTAGAGCAGATCTGGCAACCCGGATGCAGAACCACTACTGACTTCGTGATTGGTAGATAGGTGGAGGGCGGAGCTTCAGGCCAAAACACAACATGTCAACATCAGTTGAGGGCTGCAACAATAACTTTTAAATGACAATATCCTGGCCGGACTACTGTTGTCAGTGATATAAGTATTTGAAATTAACATAATTTATTAATGTCTAGTGACATATCAGACATATCAAATCATTTTATGATTAATTCAAATACATTTCTTACATACAGTTCCTTTAATATAGCAATGAATGCAACCTTAATTGCGTAGAGAGGGGTAATTAAATGCCACACAGAATGTTTTTTTTTATTCCATTGCGCTACTTTTCTTTCGTTTTTAATGTAAACAATACCCTAGACCATTTGACTGTTGTGCTTGCATCTCTTCACTTTATAAACACGGCACTCAAGTAAAAAAAAAGTAAATCCATCTCTAGACCTGCATATCACATTTTTAACCGCATCCTGTGTGAATGGCCCTAAACTGATTAAGAGATAAACAGCGCATTTTTATTTCAGTGCTTTTAAACAGTCAGCTTGCCTCGTACATTCTCTCTCTTAAACATAAAGTGACCTTTATTTTTATATTTTTCATTGACCACTTTTTTGTGTGCGTGTGCCATGAATCTAATAAAAAGCTGGTTTTGTTCTCAGGAGAAGAGTTTTGTTCTTATGTTTCCCAAAGCCTGTGTTTTGAAACTTATGTGTTGACATTTTAAAATGACCCCATTATAGCCTCCTTTATCCCGTTGTTTGTGGATATTACATGAGGCATATTTCTTTGTGCAGACAGGGATATTGTTCTTTCATATGGTTTTACATGCCATTTTGTAAACATTTATACAATAAACACTATGCTGACAGGCGAAAGGCCTATTTGGATGGGATTAGATTAACATGAGGATATGGGGGTAAAGTAATTTTACCTCAGGACGTCTGTAATATTAATGGACAATTCGCACGGGATTAAGACATCTCAGTAAAACTAGCAGAAGTTAAAGGAGTATCTTGCTTTAAGCACCACGGTAACCTCCGTTTCGTCATGTGCGTATATGACGTTGCTGTTATCACGTGAGCAAACACACAACATGAGCACCAGTCTGAACTCTGTCTACAATATGAAGTGTGTTTTAATAAACAGTTAGATCCAGTCTAACGATTCTGATTGGATTGTTGGTAATAGACACTTTCCTAGAGCTAAAATAAGTGTTGTGCCTCTAATAAGTGCTTCTGATCTTCTTTTTGCTTTAAATATGCGGAAAATACCTGAGGTTTGCCACAGAGTTGTCCCACCACCTACAACGCAACCGAATGCTTCAAGCGCCTCAAAGCTCGCAAAATGCACCTTTTTTTTACTTGAAAACAGGAAATGACAGGAAATTGGAAATACCTTTGCAGCAATATACTGATAACAAACATCCCAACGTCTGCGCTGTTGAGCAACGTTTAAATGAATATGTAAATATGTGCTGTGTTACGTAGTGCTCAGAGACACAATGGTTGAGGACCCCATCATTATGAAGGCTATCCGTAGGCAAAGGTTATACATAAATAAACAATCCAAACAATGACTGAGAGAAGGGCTGAGATAAAATGAGAAAACCAGAAACAAGACATGGGAAAAGCAGAGCTATGAGACTAATGAGACACAGGTGAAAACAATTATGGAAGATGAGTCTGGGCAAAGGATGATGGGAAATGAAGACTTTGATGAAATGACAATAGTCTGGGGTGGAGGACCATCTGTGGCTCTCAAGGGCTCTTCAGCTGGTGGCTGAAACATGCTGTGCGCTTTCCTCTCAATAATAAAATAAACACACAAAAAAATGACAGTGGTGAGAAAGCAGAAGAAAGCATCACCAGCTCTGCAATTCACCAAAATTACACTATTATGATAGTTTGAATATAAAGTAAGTTTGTGACTATATATATCTGGCAATATTAGACTAGAGTTGGAATAAATCTCATGTTTAGACATTGCAGAATGGTTCTTTCAGAAAATCATTCATAAAGATGTTCTTATAATAACAAAAATAATACATTTTATTGCACTTTACATTTGGAAAAAATCTCAAAGTGCAACAGTTAAGATCATTTAAAAATGGGAAAATACAAATAGATTTAATAGCTAAAAGACATAAGCTCTCCCAAAAGCTTTTTTAAAAGTCTCAAGACTTTTTAAAAGTCTCAAGAGTTTGAGGTGCCCTCAGATGGTCGGGTAAGGCTTTCCAAATCCGAGGAGCGGCAGAACAGAAAGCCCGATAACCACTCGTGCTGAGCTTAGTCTTGAGAAGATGAAGGAGGTTTGAATTTTTTGAACGAAGTGATCTAGCTGTAGTTGAAGGTGTGAGTATAGTTCTTTCAGATAGGAGGGGGCATTTCCATAGATGCACTGGTAGGTTAGAAGGGAGACCTTATATTCAATCCTGGCAGAAATAGGAAGCCAGTGAAGTGAACGGAGAATGGGTGTGATGTGATCGAATTTTCGAACTCTCAACAGGATCCTTGCTGCACTATCCTAAACACACTGCAGTCTCTGCAAGCTTTTTTAGGGATCCCGATGAGAAGTGCATTACAGTAATCCAGTCTGGAGGAGACAAAGGCGTGGACCAGCTTCTCAGCATGTAAATGTTATGTAAATAGCTTAATTGAATTCAGTGCGTTTTCTTAACAAGGGTCAGGTTTTTCTTATGAAATGACGTGCATTTATGAGCTAACTGTCACAGTGCTATTCACACGCTAAAGGCCTTCATAGGATATCAGTTGCATTTAATAATTCAGTCAGTGTGCCACAAGTAACGTGAAGACCCAACCATTATCTCTTCTCATTAAATTGGCAATCAGATTATAAAATGATGTGGTTAAGAGCGACCCTTTCCATGGCCATCTCATTCGGCTGAAGTGCAAAGCATTATGGTCAGAGGGGAAATAAAGCTAAAAATAAATCAATTGAGAGCGCTCTAGTGTTCATTCCCATAGATACATCTACTCAATGCATCAAATACTTATTTTTGCAGTGCCAAAAAGTTGAAATCTGATTTATCCACAGTACCCTCTCAAATCCGACATAATGTCAAGAGCTACTGAGCACACACTTAAACCCATTGTGAGGCAGAATAAACCTGTATGGCACTAGCTGGATAACGGACACTGAGTTATTTTATGATTAAAATATGAGAATGCATTGACGATGTTTCAAAAGGGAAGCTTTTAAATGCAGTTTAGTGAATGTTGCATTTTTTAAGCCACTTAAACCACACTTAAAATGTATGACTGTCATTAGATTAGAAAACGAAATATAAAAAAATGCATTTATTTAATATGCAGGCAAAAAAAATAACAAAAATGAGTTTGGCTGTAAATTCTCAAACAATAGAGCAGTGTTTCCACAATTATTTTACAAGGAAATAATCACACTGCACTACACTGTCAAATGAACCCAAAATGTGGTAAAATTATAAAACACTTCATTATTATTTATTATATTATTTTAAAAATAGTACTGTTTTCCCCGCCTTAACAGATAAATATGTAAGCCTGCTTCTGTAGCCCTGCCCACCGAGTCATGGAGCTAAACGGATCACACAACATACTGAAGATAGCAAGATATTGCACTGTGCCTGGTTGCGGAAGAACACAGCCCTTGCATAAGCTTCCTTTGGATTCTAATATTAGGAATGAGTGGACGATTGTTTGCTTCATTTCACTGTGGAATCATTTGTCAATAAAACACAGGTCGATACTGGATTTGCAGACATATTGAGATTAAAACACAATGCTGTTCCTTCTTTATTGGATCTGACAGGAATGGTGCAACACACTTATGTGAGTAAAACATGTTTTTATATGTGATAGTATTGCATTGTTATACAGATCGTTTTGATTGTGTGTACGTGTCTCACAGAACATAGCATGCTGTCACAGGCTGGAGAATCCTTAATTTGTTGGTTGATTGCGATTTGGGAACAGACTCGGACATGTATGGGTCAGGGCTCGCAAAGCCCAACATCCCAGGGCTATTTGTTTTCCAGACAGGCTGCCAAAACGTAAGCCCGTCAGCATGCCAGTGAATCTTAAATAGTAAAATAATATTCCTTTCTTGATTTGCATTAATATTTGAAGGGCGTGCCGATCGGGCAGGCCAAGTAATAAAAAAATGATGAGAGATAAATCATTGTTTGTTTGATAAAGACATTTTGCGAGCCCTGTGAGAGAATTATTCCGGTTGCCGCAAAACAATCCCGCCCTCATGTGAACTGACAGGGGAGCTGAAGCTCATTAAATATGTAAATCTTATGTAAATCCTAGCCGTAGCTGTTTACTTCCAAGTTTTCAGTGCGGCACCCCATCAAAACCCAGCGTTTTGGAGAGAGCCTCAAAACCAGTGTAGAAAATAGCCTATTACTTATTCATCATGATGTTTTTGAATGTAAAAACCACACTAACATCATTAGTTGATCTCAGACAACAGTAAAAAAAATGTAAAAACCAGGTCATGGCACCTTTTTTATTTATTTTTTGTTTGTTATATTCAATTATATTTATTATCATTAAGCTATTAGCTTAAGTGCACAAATATGCTGTCAGAAAAAAATATATACTTTTAAGTGTACAACAATGCGTCCCCTCAAAGACTTATCTACCCAAAGTGTGCACATTAGTACTTCAATTAATAGGTAATTATCAAAATGCACCCTTAATATATTAATATGCACCATTTATAGGTAGATAAGGTACAAGTTGTTTTTCTGTATTTTTCTTATAGTGTAGTTGTGGAGGCCATTATATAATTCATTCTCATTCAAGGCTCTTTTCAATTGAATTGTGTTTAACTTAGTCACATTCTGCTTCCTTTGTTATCATTCCAAGTCTAATCAGCCAGCCTCCTCCCGAGTTCCTCTCATTTTTGGATCAAAACTGCTTTCACATACATCCTGCATCAACCTACATAAACAGCCTTTGTCCTGTTTTTTGGCTACCCTCTAATATTCAAAACATTGGCAGTGACCCATAGCCAGATGTTATTTATTACAGCCAAGCAGAAAATGGCCTCTTTTCAAGGTGTTTTTGAGCTGCAAGATATTTACCTTACAAGCAGCCTTATGTCTACAGTAAAAACAATATGCACAAAGCTTCTGCTCCTACAAGAAAACATATTGCACATAACATCAACACCAAATGAAAAAAGGTGTTTTTTGTTTTTTTAATTATGTGTTGCAATGTAGCTGAAGCACAGCTAAAGCAATTATTCAAATTAGCGAGTTGTGTGATTTGTGATACTTATTTGTGTTTTTGTCACACAGATGAATCGCAAACAGATGCAAGCATGAAAGAGCATGATGGTGACTATGCCAGAGGGTTTCACCCCTCTAACCTTTGGATTCATTTCCATTTCTCAAGCTGGGCGGTGTCTCCCCTATCGCCCTAAAGGTTAATTGATTTCTCCCCTTGTGCATCAAATACTCCGGAACACGCACATGAATAATAGAACAGGACAGTGAATGGTGCTGAGCTGACACACCTGGTGAATCGTGCATATCATCTTTGTATTGTGTCAAGATCATGTAAAACAGACGTCTCCACTGAGGGGGAGGAGAAGGACTACAGTAGAAAAATGAATGGGAAACTCTCAGAAAAATGGTACAAAAGCTTACACTGGGGCAGTACCTTTTCAAAATGTACTTTTGTTACTTTTAGGTACCAATATGTACCCTTTAGGATAGCTTTTTTTTCTGAGAGTGCTCATTATGCAGTTTTTTTATTATTATTATTATTATTTTTTTATTGTATTTTTATAAGTAACACTTTATTTAGATAGCCCGTTTTAGATATTCTACTGGATACATTTGCAATGTCAGCTGGCAGTCATTAGAATATTAGTAGTCTGCCTAATATTTGCTAACACTTTATTTTGATGGTCCCCCTATAAAAACGTTGCATGTACATGTCAACGTATTCTACTAACCCTAACCCTAACCTAAAAGTATCTACTAATGCTTTAATGAGAGTTAGTTAAAATATAGTTGCAAACTTACTTAGAAATAGTTTTTTTTTTCTTCTTTTCTAAAAACATTTTTGTTTTTATCATACCTGTTAATGTTCTGGTTGATGAATGCTCTAAAGTGTGCTGTTTATTTCCAGCAAACACACAGCAAACATTACCACCATCGTCTTCTGCATCTTGTGACAGATCGACTGACCTAAAAAGATAGATTATGCTGCAAGGTTTGCAGCGATTGCCCAAAAGGGCATTGATATTCTTTGGTACATGAAAAACTTCTGTCGTCTTGACATCACCTGCCCCTTTAACGAGGCCCTGAAGTCACTGTTCTGGATCGGGGCTAATAATCACCACCCCGCAGACCTCCCAGACACTTCTGAACTAATGGGACTCTATCGACTCTCCGTCTGCACCAGTGGATCCTTCAGCCTCGTCTCCGTTGTTCGTCTCATCAGCCAGTATCTGTCATCAGCCAGTTACACCTTGGCTCCTCCCTCCCTTGTCTCTGCCGTTGGCCTTTTGGTACTGTGATGCTCTTGGTCTGTGCCATCGGCCATCCACTATTATTACCCCCATTGTCTCGTAGTTCTCCCATCACTTTTCCTTTGCCGCCTCCTTTCACCATCCCTTCGCCTTCCCATGTCACCATCCATTTGCTGCATCATCATCCGCCTCCTAAACCTCATCCTTTTCCACACCAGTTTTGTTTTCATGGACTTTTAGTTCATTTTTATTCATCACGCGTTCCTTTGTTTGAATTTCCCGCCATTCATCATGGACACATAATTTAGTTCATCACCATGTGTATTTGAGTTCCTCACCTTCACTCTGTGATTGTTGGTCAATGTTTGTGTTTAAAATACACCTTCTGTACTTTACGAGTATTTACTTCATTATTATTACCTTATTTGAGTGCAGCCTTTGATACCATCTTGCACAAGATACTCCTTGACAGGTTAGTTTCTATTGGGATCACTAGCACACCCCTGTCCTGGTTTACATCGTAGCTCTCTGGTTGCACTCAGTTTGTCGAATTAAAGCATTTCAGATCGAGATCATCTACAGTCACTACCGGTGTTCATCAGGGTTCTGTTTTAGGCCCACTTTTATTCATTATTTATCTACTCCCACTTGGCCACATTTTCAGGAAATATGGTATTTACTTTCACTGCTACGCCGATGACACCCAGCTCTACCTGTCTTTCAAACCCTCAGCGTCTTTTCCAGCACGTTATTTGTACCGTTGTTTAGCTGATATTAAAGACTGGCTTTCAGCTAACTTTCTTTAGCTTAATAGTAATAAAACCGAGGTCCTACTTGTATGGACAAAATCTATTTTGACAAAATCGGACTGTATTTCTGTGGACGTTGAGCAGCATCCCATTTATCGGCCTTCAAAGGTTAACAGCTTGGGTGTTATTCTGGATAGCACACTTTCGTTTGAAGCCCATATTAATAATATTACACACACTGCATATTTTCATCTGCTTAATATTATTCGCCTTCGTCTCTCCTTTTCAATAAACAATACTGCAATTCTCATCTACACTGAAAACAACTTGTAGGATTTACTTGATAAAATCATTGTAACAATTTGCACTCAATTTTTCTTAGTAAATTTTACTGCTGTGATATCAAGAACTTACTTGCCAGTCTCAAGTAAAATGTACTTAACTTTAAATGTAACATTTGTGAAGACATTAAGTCAATGTTACTTAGTCATATTTACCTTAGCAGGTTGTATTTATTAAAAGTTAGCCTGACAATCCAGACCCACATCAAGATGTTTGGTCTGGAAACTCACCATTGACAGCTCAGTCCGAGGAGCGGGATAAACGGTTGTCTTTCAAACTCCCTCTGCACGTGATAGGATAGCGTTACACCAACCAGAGCAACGAAGGTGAAGCAGAACTTGTTGATAGATTAAACATTCGCCGTATCCGGTCCGCAAAACTCCGAACACATCTTCCCTTTTTAAGAATGACTTCAATGCCATTTTTTGTTCTTTTCTCAGAGAAAAGCTTAACTCTAAGTCTTCCAGAGTCGCGGTCAAAGCTGATTCGAAAGACCGCCATTCGCCAGTTTCTGTGGTTACTAGAAGCACGGAAACGCAACTCGGCCGTCGTCATTATGGCCCCACCCACCGACTCTATACACGATGTGATTGGCCCGGCAAGAGTTAGGGGAATACAGCTCAGAGGGGTATTGAGAGTTGCTAGACGACACTTGCGGGCAGATTAGATTTGCTGCCGTTAGGGTGCGTCTAGATTTCTAGGCTAATTAAAAGTAGTTAAGTACATGTAATTTTAAAAGGAACATCACTGGTGTGAAAATATCTACTAAATATCTACGATCGGCTTTCTAAATTTTATAAATCTGTAATATTTTCTGTTTTCTGTAGATTTTATGTCTGTCCATTTCACATTTTGAATTACTTAGTTTTTTGATTTTCAGTGATTTTCTGATTATTCAAGGAGCTTAGCAAGATAAAAATGCTATGCAAATATAGAGTAAGCTACATGTATAGGGCAGACACTGCATGTTCCTTTTCCGACATAAGTCTAAATCTCACCGGGGAGCTGGCGCACAATGAAAGATGAAAATCTTGTCCTTCAGGCCACAAAGTAAAGGTCGCCATGGCCTGTAATACACTGCCTGGGGTCAAATAAACGTCATGAATAAGGTTCCTAAACTCTACTTCTATTTGTGTGTTTGGTCTTGCAAAGCTCTTGCTCACCTGCTGTGTGCGTCTCTCACCTGCTTTGAGTCGGTGTGGATGCGGGTGGCCAAATCTATGCCATTGCCCTACAGTGTCCGCCTAGATCGATTGGTGACACTTTAATGCCTGCGGTGAGTCTTTCACACAAAAAATGTGTCAAACGGTTCAAGAGAATCAAAATGTCTGGGTTTAGCAAATCAGATACACAAGTCTGAGTTTAAATGAAGTTAAAAAAGAGGTTTTTGAATTGAACTCTAAAGGAAGGCAACAGCGCAGAAGTGACAGGCTAGTTAGCAGAAACACCAGGCAAATTGATTTCCTGGCTGACAGCAGCAGCAGCAGCGTGGCCGTGCATCATGGGTTGCATAAGCGGTCTGCCATCATGATCAAGCACAGCAGGAAGAAACATGCCAGCGCTGCACCGCCGGCGAGATTGACAGCGACAGGGTCGGCGCATGGGCTACAGGAAATGCGAAGTGGAAAGCGGCATAATACCTTTTGACATGCCTTGATGCTTTTGACATCAGCAGGGTCTTGTTTTGTCTCATGTTTTCATTGGTGGCTAGAGTTAGCCTTGCTTAACCTCATTAGCTACACTCAAAATTATTCTATTTCCCAGCATGCTTTGCATAGTGCTGAAGTGCTGTTTAATGTGTTTTTTGTGAAGGGAAAGACCTGTTAACGTTTGACGTTATATTTGACATTTAAAAGTTGTGTTGATTTTTTTGAGGTTACCATTATCGTGAAGTGTAGAGATTGTGGTTAAGATGTGCTGTTCTCAATGAGCTGTAACTGTGCTAATGCCAGTGACGAGAAATGCTTTACTTGATCATTACTTGCATGTTACAATTAGCAAGTGATCAAGTGTTGTTGACTAATAGTTTTTATAGAAATAAAGAAAACAAATTCATGTGATGCAGTCCCCATAGAATAAATATGGCCATCAGCTCTATCCCTCTCTATCCTATACTTTATCTAGTTGGAATGACATGAACATTTTGTAGTTTTGACTAAATGATTTTAAGTTAATACAGCAAGATTACAACACATTTGTGTAGTTGAGCTGACACTATTAAATTAAGCTGTGCCCAACCATAGTAAATAAGTTGAATCAACCTTAATAAATTAAGTTGACCCAACGTAAGTACATTAAATTGGAATAACAGAATTGCATAATGCTGAAATAAAGCAAGTTAATCTGATTTGATTAAAAGTACAATAAAAGCAAAAATATTACAATATATTATTGCAGTTTAAATAATTGTTCTCTATTTTAAAATGTAATTTGATGTAAATACGATGCAAACTTTTTAGCTGACATTATTCGGGTCTTCAGTGTCACATGATCCCTTAGAAATCATTCTAATATACTTATTTGCTGCTCAAAAACATTTCTTATACAGTGTCTGTACTCTAACTTTTGATGCATCCTTACTGAATACAATTTAATAAAGTAGTGTATATGCTTAACTTTACCCCTAATAGTTAAAATGGCACTCATTACATCAACACATTAACAACCTTAGTTGTGAAATGGTATTTTCTACAAAGATTTATTTGAAAATCCATGATTAAATAGCTCCGACAGCACATTTTCACTTTTATTGCAGTATTTTGGCCTAAAAGCACTCAATGTTAACCAGTAGCGTTAGACTCTTAGCACTGAGATAGCTTGCAAATCCAGTGACCCTACAGAGAGTTCAGTGGCAGAAGAAAACAAAGACGAATGGAGACAGAAGTCTAGTAGCTGACCGCAGGGGCCAAGTGAAACCAAATCAAGCATAGAAGAAAAAAGCAGCCGCTGGCTGACAGGTAATGAGTATCGAAGTCTGATGTTACGCTCCGTTGTGCTCAGGATACCCGAGTCAATAACCACGAGACGTCCGCATTCAGATGTTGACATTCAGCTTGACTGACATGCAGGAAAAAGGAATGCAAACTCCTACTGTAGAGTAACACACAAACACAGCTGTCCCTCTAGGTCTCCTGCAATGAAGACAAAGTGGCAGTGGCTTCATTCAATTGATCTCATCAGCTGAAATCAATGCCCCGGCACACAACATGATATAAAACGTTACAACCCTCGGCAGAAGGCCATTCAAACCAAGATCAAATTCACAACAGGTGAGCTTAAGCTTGTGTTCTTGGCCCCGCATTGTCATCATTTAGTGGCACTGAACAATATGTCCTTTGTTTCTTAAAACGATGATGGCACAAAGCCTTCAAAAAAAGCAGCATCTGAACATTGAATTATGATTGTTATGGTATTAAGACATTTTCTTTCAGTTCATTTGTTGAAACCCATTAAAACAGCAGGAATTATGCTCATGCTAATGATTCAGGTCCGTCTTAAGTCATCGAACAAAACTCTTAGGGTATTAGGGATTTTTTTTCTGTGTCTAATATTATCTTGTTTCGCTCTTGGTGGTTAGAAATGTTTCATTCTAACTTTCCTAACATTTTAATATCTGTAAAAGTTAATGCTTTTATACATAACAAAGTAATGAATAACACACGCATATACACACATATATATACACACTCCAGGCCCCTTGGTAATTATGATTAAAGATGGCTGTAAAAATAAATCTGTTTTTCTCCAAAACAGGTTGGACACAATTATTGGTATTTTTACCATTGGTAATTTGGTAAAAGTAAAATATCTCTAAAGAATATTCCCATTACTTCTAACAGTTTTTGCACACCATAGGAACATGAAATTATCCAGCCATAACTTCTTGTTCCACAGGAGTATAAATATGCCAAATTCCATTAATCATTCTTCACAATAAGTAAAACCAAAGAATATACTTCTGATGTGCAACAAAAGATTGTTGAGCTTCACAAAATAGAAAGTAGCTGTAGGAAAATAGATAAAGCATTGAAGATCCCCATTTCCACCATCAGGGCAATAATTAAGAAGCTCCAGTCCACTAAAGATGTTACGAATCTGCCTGGAAGAGGACGTGTGTCTGTGTTGTCTTGATGCACGGTGAGGAGGAGAGTTTGAGTGGCCAAAGACTCTCCAAGGATCACAGATGCAGAAACACAGAGATTAGTAGAGATTTGAGTTGAGATTTTAGAAAGAGAAAGTGTTTTTTTTTTTTTTTTTTTTTTTTTTTTTTTTTTTTGCTGGAGGTCCTGGACATCCTGTTCAGATACGTGGTATCATGGATTCTAGTAAATATCAGCAGACAAAAACTAAACCTGATGGCCTCTGCTATAAATCTTATAATATGCCATGTTTGGATCTATTACCCTATAGAAAATGATTGGGCTTAACTGAAGAGAAGAAGCACCGACATGGATCTGGAAGTCTGAAGGATCTGGAGATATTCTGTATGGAGGAATGTTCTCTGATCTCTTGTTAGGTGTTCTCCAAACTCATCAGGCATTATAGAAGAAGACTCAGAGCTGTTATCTTGGCAAAGGGAGGTTGAAAAATTATTGCATAAAAGGGTGCTAATAATTATGTCCAACGTGTTTTGAAAACAACATTTTTAACAATTTACAACTTATTTTTAATTCGTTTACTTCAATGAAAGGTTAGATGTTTGTGATTGTTATATTATTTTATTTAAACTACTATATTTACAATGCATCTTTTTGGTTTTCGCATTTTTAAACAAAAAATAAATAAAGCGTCAAATCAAAGCTAATGTACATTTAACAATTAATTCGTTTTTGCCATAAAAGGGCTATTTTTTTTATAATTCATTCATATATTTATTTGTTTTGCCGTAGATGTTTGTGAGCTTTTTGTGACCAAATATGATGGGTAAACAGTCTTGTTGTACCGTCCTTATACAAATGAATAAATCAAATGAATAAATAGTTCAATCGCTTCTTAACTACAGCAGGTTTTTCAGTCAAAATCTTCTGCTTTCAAAGAGTCATACAGAGGATGGGCGTGAGTAAATATTTTGCTGGGCTGTTTGTACGCTGCTCACTGCCAACCGGTCTGATATTCCTGCCAACATAATGTCAGTCACACAAGTACACACAGACATCTCCCTTCTCTCGCCTCTCTCTGCCCTTGTCTCGCCTTTTTAATTAACCTCCAGTCCACCTTTAAATCAATTCACACTGCTGAGACCACCTTGCGGATAACCTACAGTTCCTCTCAGAGCCCTTCCATGATTGGCTGCTTCTCCCTCAACGCTTCCTGATAGCTTGACAAACACCCATCCAATTGTAGGGCTTCAGATGCCAGAGCTGTGTTTGTGCCTTATAGGGAACAATGCATTCAGATTTTACTGCATTAAAGTATATACATATACTTTCTGGCCTCGGCAGGTCAGCGAGAGCAGGGATTGCCCCCTTTGGAACCCTGTAACTCTAGTAATGGGATTCTACTTTTGTTTTAATTGGTCATTGAGCTGCTCTGTTGCATAGCTGCAGTTCAGCCTTCAGAGCTATTAGAGATGATTGAGGTCAGATGTTAATTGCAGACTAGTTCTCATATGCGCATCTGTCTGTGAAACCCATTACGGCAGCTGAGATCTACATTACAGTGTCAACACAAGGGAAGCAGGGGGCAGATGAGACTCTGTGTAATGATACAACTTGCGACAGGATAATATACTTTCGGTGTTTGAACTACTCTGATGTGACAACTGTAATTTAATCTGAGATTTTTAAATGTCCAGACATTTTGTCTTAGATGTTTGTGCGCATTCCCAAGGTGACCAAACGGGATGGGTAAACAGTTTTTGTTTCTTAGTTTCATGATGTAATAGTTCTGATTGGATGTTTTAAAGTGACCTCTGAGATGGATCTGAGCGCTTAATTCTTACATCCAGCAGAGAAACGTCATGTCAGGCCATTGGGCTTTTTTGAGCATTTAATTACTTTTTTTCTCTTTATATCTCTTTGTATTTATGGGTGTTTGAGGCATGCCTGAATTGAATTCTACAAGCACTTGTCCTTCATTTTTATATTTCCCACACGTTTTTTATGTTTTCATTGATTTGATTTCATTAAGCTTTCAGCTGCCACTTTTTAAATCCATTCCACTGTTTAGTGCAAAAAAGGCAAACATTTACTCAAAATTTCTATTAGATTTAAAGGTGTCCTATATTGCCTCTTTTTAAAAGATGTAAAATAAGTCTCTGATTTCCCCAGTGTGTATGAAGTGTTTAGCTGAAAATACCCCAGAGGTAATTTTTATAGCATGTTAAAATTGTCTTTTTTTTTTGAGGGTGAGCAAAAACACCCCGTTTTGTGTGTGTGTCCCTTTAAATACAAGGGACGAGCTGTCCCATTAGTCCTGTTAACAGCTCCGATTATGCAGACATGCACTGAAAATGGCCAAATCCATTCAGCCTTTTATATTCAAACCAGGGTCAGACAATAATGGAGAGACTCAAGATAAAGGGACATGTAGAATGCAACAGGGCATTTCTGAATGGTTAGTTGAGGAATTCATGTGGCTGATTTGGTTACCTATCTTCAAGTCATTGATTAGCATATTCTGTCATGATAATCTATAAATCGCTCGTGTGGGAACTTTTTTAAAATGCCTACAGACCCAGGGAATATATGCTGCATGAAGACAGAACAAGTATAGTTTAGTTTCATCTTGCTTTTATGACATTTGTGTTACGTATTGCAATGAATGTGAAAAGGCGGATGCGACAGCTGGAGCATGTTACTGGGGGCAGGGTTTATGTAAATTTGAGGGTTAGTGATGTCACTTATCTGCGAATTAGCTCATTGTGGTCCCTAAAAAGCCTCCCCCCCCCCCCCCCCTCCCGAAATGGTTTGCTTCCTCCAACTGTTGTTGTCCAACTGCATTGTTTGGTAAAAATGTAAGAGTGCCAATATGGCCACAACTGTGCATTAAAAGCCTTTAGGAAACCAAGAGCAAACATCCTTCTTTGCCCTCGGGATATGTTGTGTAAGGCTCAGCAGGTTTGGGTTTCTTGCCAGGATTTATCTGTAGCTGGTGCTGGACGCGCAGTGGGTCATGAATGGTTCTGTGAATGTGCATAGCTGCAGGAAAATACATTATCAGGGTCTGCTGGCTTGATATTGTGGGTCGGTGCCAAAGTGGAAAATTGAAAACAAAATCCTAATATTAAACAGCCCAAACAATACTTACAGATGAACGTGAAAAATTAATGAGGACAGAGTTATGTGAGAATGCTTAGAACTCATGATTAAATAAATGCTAAAGATGCAGTGTGTAATATTTAGGCGGATCAGAAATACAATGTAATGTACATAACTATGTTTTCAGTGGTGTATAAAAACATAATGAACCGTTATGTTTTTATTACCTTAGAACAAGCCATTTCTATCTACACCGCGGGTCCCCTCACAGTGAAGTCGCCATTTTATGCGTCATGTTTCTACAGTAGCCCTAAACAGACAAACTGCTCTACACAGCACTAGCTACTCTCTGCTGTCTCAGACGATGGCATCTTTGTCCTGTGTACAAAAGATGTCGTCGTCCGGCCACCATAGCTTCTCTATGTGCTTGGAAAGAAAGGGGTGCTTGGTGGATGGTCGCAATTTGCAAAAAACATTTACAACTGAGTCAGTCCACTACACAACACACTTAACGATACGCACGTCACGGCGTGACATTCTGCTGAGCTAAAACGTGTGAATATCTTACACCGAAACAAACATGGATGTCAACAGACAGCCGCCCGCCACTGCTTAGAGCATTTACAGTAATTCGAGGTAGAACGACAACTGCGCACGTGCGTGGAATGTGTTTCTGAAAGTATGTGAAAGGTGAGCAGGAGAAAGAGATAACCGCTCTACTCTTCTTCCTTTCATGTTCCTTTTTCTATCTGTGAGCTCAGTTGAATGTTTATTTTTTCTCACCTTTTCCCGTATGCAGATGAGCGTGATGTGTCATTTTATTAAACCCGGGGAAAATATGCCAGCTTCATCTCTGTATCTTTTTCTCCGACACCACACATTTGTTTTCTTTCTGGGCAACAACATCTCAACTGTGCATTACGACAACACAGCGGCAGCAGAACAATCTGCATCTTGCCGTATGATAATCCAATGTACCAGTAGTTTGAACCAGAAATTGGGTTGTTTGAACCCATTGAATGGACCCATTTAAACAACCCAATTTCTGAGTTTGTCCAACTTGGGTTGTTTTTAACCCAGCAGTTTTTAGAGTGCATGAGTTAGGGCCAGTTTCAGAGCAAAAACACAAGGCTGTGCTCTTACGGTACTTCCTCATTAGCTGTTTGCTCACACAGAATGGCAAGATAAGTGTGAAATGAGGGCTTTATGAATTAAGTTGCCAAAATTCATACTTTGCAACCTTTAAAATGTAAAACAGAGTGTAAAAAAAAAGAAGAAAACACAGGGATGTAAAAGAAATGTGTGTGTGCACTTATCTATGTGAGTGTTTTTGAGTGTTTTTCTGAGGGTAATGAAGGACAGCCAGGCCAAAATAGATATTGAAAAGGTTTCAAAGTGGCGCAGTCACTGTGTGCTTCTCTCTCTCTTCATAAACAGGGACGACAGCTTGCACACTGCAGTCTTTCTAATGACCACCTTGAAATGTAGTACTTCAGAAAGCTGGGTTTTGTTCTCCTGTATGAAAAAAACATTTTGCAAAATAGTGTTTCAGTGGTTGTTGACATGGTGTGTGCTACAAAGCAACATTATTAATAAGTTACAAAACCTAATTGGAGTTATGAAAGTTGTAAAGGCTACAAAATCCACATGGTTCTGAAATTGGAAAGTATTTTTTTTTAAATGGATAATTAAAACAAACAATTTACTTGACGAGTATAATGAAAAACCTGAAAAACATTCTGTCCTCATATTATCGCTCAAAAGTTTGGGGTCAGTAAATCTATATTATATTATATTATATTATATTATATTATATTATATTATATTATATTATATTATATTATATTATATTATATTATATTATATTATATTATATTATATTATATTATATTAATTATATTATATTATATTTATTATATTATATTATATTATATTATATTATATTATATTATATTATATTATATTATATTATATTATATTATATTATATTATATTATATTATATTATATTATATTATATTATATTATATTATATTATATTATATTATATTATATTATAATCCCGATAAGATGATGCTGTGTCTGAGTGATCTGGTGCTCAAATAAAGAGTGATTTCAATGGCATTCATCTGGAATAAGAAATGATTTACCTTATATCATCTTATAAACCTCTGCCACTTTAGCCAAACAGAAATTAATGTTTGCTTCCTGGAGTGAAGCAGCAGCTGGACCTTTGCAATTACAGTATTTACCAAAATTATACAAATAATACATTCTGAATTATTACACAGTCCTTCCTCCACAATCACTTAAGATTTCAACTTGCCGTTAGGTTCAGATTTACGGTTCAGACTTGGAGATTGCAGTGCAGGGCAGACAGACTGATGGTTAAAGTCATTAACATTTTCAGCAAAACAGGGAACAAAAGTACTTTATGTCTTCTGTCACTCGTCTTCAATCAAGTGTGGTTCTGTGTGTGTATATGCAGGTGTAATTGCTTAAAACCTTGAACCTTTGCTTAGGAAATGAGTGACTTTTTCCACTTGATGATCACTGCTGGAAATATACTCTGACATTAGCTTCAGCTAGTGCACACACAGAACTATCTATCTATCTATCTATCTATCTATCTATCTATCTATCTATCTATCTATCTATCTATCTATCTATCTATCTATCTATCTATCTATCTATCTATCTATCTATCTATCTATCTATCTATCTATCTATCTATCTATCTATCTATCTATCTATCTATCTATCTATCTATCTATCTATCTATCTATCTATCATTTTTATTTTTTATAGAAACATTTTAGTTTATTGGTTTGTTTCTTAGTTTGTTTGACTTATTTCTCAGAAGACTAGAATAGCATTATTTTATTTTATATCAAACAATTATATTATTTTGGATTTATGGACTGAGCTCAGAAAGACTACACTGTGAAGATATCTTACATGATCAAATAGTAATTTGATTTTCATCTTTCTTTGTTATTTGTATGTTTTGATGTTGTCATAATTGTTATCAAAAATTAGTTTGTTTTGCTGGCATTTGGTTAGAAGATGAAATGCTGAGAATGTCTAGACATAGCGTGACCTTTATGAAGTTCTTGTTGGGTAAGACCTCAAAGCATTTGGCACAGTATTAGCATAGCCGCTTATGAGAGCGCACACGGATGACCTTTTCTTGCTAGACAACAGTCTTGTCTTGTGGCATGGTTGACTTTGAGATTACAAGTACTTGCTTACCCTTACAAGACCATCTCATCATTTGAGTGTATCAGCTGTCTGAGGTGGACCATATGGGTAGTTCTAGAGATTATTTATTAAAATTTTGCAAATTTTGTAAAGTGATGGTTAATGTTGAATGTTGAATCAATTTTCATAGGACACAACAAGCCTTAAGCATGGCTTAAAATGCTTTTGGTGTACTGGTCGTCTCTGCTTCATCACACAATCAAAAATGTAATAATAATTAATGAATAGTTTGTTACATTTATATAGCGTTTTCTGGGTACTCAAAGCGCTTTACATATAGAAGGAGGGAATCTCCTCAAACAACCGCTGATGTGCAGCGTCCACCTGGATGATGCAACGGCAGCCATATTGTGCCAGAACACCCAACACACACCAGCTGAAAAGTGGAGAGGAGACAGAGTGATTAAGCCAATCAGTGTATGGGGAATATTAGGAGTCTATGATGGAAAGAGACCAATGGGCAGATTTGGCCAGGATGCCGGGGTTACACCATCTTTTTCCAAAGGACATCCTGGAATTTTTAATGACCACAGAGAGTCTGAACCTCGGGCTAACGTCTCATCCGAAGGATGGTGCTTGTTACAGTACAGTGTCCCCATCACTATACTGGGGCATCAGGACCCACACAGACCACAGGGTGAGCGCCCCCTGCTGGCCTCACTAACACCTCTACCAGCACACTGTAAAAAATGTTGGTTGTTTTTTGTTGGTTTAACTTAAAAAAGTAAGTAACCTAGTTGCCTTAAAATTTTGAGTTTATTGAAATTAAAAATTTGAGTTTACAATAAAGGACATTTGTTTAATAAATAGTAACTCAAAATATTTTTGTATCTGAACCACATAAAAAATTGATAAATCATGAAAATAGCACTATTTGTTTCACTGCATCATCAGAAATAAAACACACACAATTACACAATATGCTTACAAAATCTTTTAATAATATTTTAAAAAAGGTTGTCGAATCTCAAAAAATTGTCATTGTATTAACTCAAAATTTTAATTTCAATGAACTCAAAATTTTAAGGCAACCAGGTAACTTTTTTTCTAAATATTTTTTACAGTGCAGCTACCCGCTGTTCCCAGTTGGTCTCCCATCCAGGTACTGACTAGTCCCAGCCCTGCTTAGCTTCAATGGGAAACCAGTCTTGGGCTACAGGGTGATATGGCTGCTGAATTTAATGGGTTTTTTTTATTCAAAGCATAAATGCTCAATTATGCTTTGAAGAAAACCAATTTCCTTCAGAGGCTTTTAAATTGGGCTAATCAAATCCTAACCTTGAACATGCAAAATACCCCTTCTAAGAGTTGCAATACATTTCACAGAATTATTTTTCACAGGATAAACATACCTTTGTATCAGGATCTTTAGTTATTGTTTAAAATATAATTAAAGCTATTTATGTTGATAATTGTTGAAAAAAATTGAAAAGTTGAAAAAAATGATAATTGTCAATAAGCCTGCACAATATGTTGGGGGTATACTGATTATCAGCCAATATCAGTCTGTTTTTTAACTGATTGGTGTCAGTTGATATTGAAAATTGATGAGTATTGGATATTTAATTGTGCATGCTCATTTTCATCTATTTTTACAACTTGCACTCATCTAACGCTCACTTAAAGTTAATCTGCAAAAACTCTAATCATCTCTCCATACTGTACATTAAAATGATGTGATGCCCAAAGTCACATTATAATTTAAAACCATCATTACAACTCTCTGAGAGTTTGGCTTGGTACTGAAGATGTTGATATGTTTGGTCCTGGAGGAATTGATGATGCTGCTGCTGTGAGCAAGTAAGACATGCTGCTGCTGTACAAAATAGCATAGATGATTTACTCTGTATAGCAGATCTATACAGGTGGAGCTGGGGAAGGTGCGGGTGTCTGAAGGTGCGCTCCAACTGTTTACAGAAAATGTTGACCAGAATTTGTAGGTTGAGCAGCGGGATCACTGGCAACTGGTACAGCAGGATCCAATCAGCTGGACCCTATAGAGAATGATGTGATCACAAGTATATTGATTTAGGATCTATCAGCCTATAGATATGCTGCTGCTGCATAAATAGATCCTGTAGCAGACTATAGGCAGGTGGAGCTGGGAGGAATTTCAGAGGAACTCTGATACTATACAGCAAACAATGAACCAAGCTATTTAAATGTTGAGCAAGCAATCTTATTGGCTGCGGGATCAACATATAGGCCTATCAGTTTGTGCGTGCGATAATGATGCAGTTGCTTGCAGATTGCATGTAAATGCAGCTATTTAGATCTTTAGATCCCTGCACCCTCAAGAGTTTCATGACTGAACTAGATATTTCATTTACTGTCAGATTTTTAATATATCATTGCATTCCTTATGGCCAATAAAACATAATCACATGCTTTTATTTTATTATATTTGAAAGTTGTGTGGAAATGTCTTTTGTTGTAATGGTTCAATGAGTTCTGTGTTTCTCACTAGTGTATGCGGCAGCGAGCTGGATCTGTGGCCTTTACAGGTGAGCCAGAACCGTCATTATGTAACGGTTAACCTTCAAGGTGGTTGATATGTTGAAACAATTTCAAATGAGCATTTGAGCAGGATATAATGATCTTGTTTAAAAGAATTATGTAATACTGACAGGCAATCAGCTTCTTGCCATACCCCCCGCCAGCACCTGAGCTTCTTTAAAGGCATCAAACAGCGTCCTGCGCTCTTACATAATCGGCTACATTCATTTAACACAACAAACGTTTGCACAGGAGCCTCATGTTGGATGTTTTTTTGTTTTTTTTTACATTGTTTTCTTTAGGAGGATGTGGGATGTTTAAAGAGGATTAGGCTTCACAAGCACTCGCTGCAGAAAATCGCTATCAAGTCTATTTCTCATCAAACTGAGCCCCATATCGCCTGCTCCAGACTGAGACTAGAATTAAAAGCTGCTCTGTTTTTACAGATACAGTCATTAATCATGCCATTCAAAGTAACAAATTTGAGTAAGAACCATCAGCACAACCATAATTCATTCAAATGTTAGACATTTGGAGGCTTCTGAATGGTTAATGACAAATCACAGACTCCAACATCATTGAAAAGATATTGATCTATCTGAAACCCAAGATAGCTGTCTTCCTGTCCAGTCAATGTCTAAACAAGCAGTTTTATTTAAATTATTCTTTTCACCAACTTCTAAACCGCACACACACACACCGTGTTGTGGCATACCGTGGTCAGCTATGTATCACCAAGGTCAATATCATATAAATTCATATCAGGCAATACATGTTTTTCTTTTTGATCGATTAGCAGGACTTTTAGTGGGCCTTTGGGTGTTTCTCAAATGGAAGGCCGCATATCTCGTCTATCATCAAACTTTGCTGGAAGCCATCTCCATTTGACAGAGCCTTGGAAGGCAGCCTACTTTTCATGTCCTTTATTCGGCCTGTTTTGAATGATGCATTGGATGTATCCTCTGCGGCCTTAAATCACCCACAATCCTTTGCACACATTCTATTGCACACAATCCTTTGCACACATTCTAGAAATTAAAATGCCATTATTAAAATGCAAGACAGAAGAAATGTTTTCAGACAAGAATGCATAGATTTTATCTTTAGGTTTGCAGTAAATAATCACTTAACACTAAATTGCTAAAAATGTAAGCCACTGGAAGACTGCAGACGGCTGTCATTCACAGTATTGCATTAATAGAAAGCCAGTTAAAAGCAGAAAGCCCCCCCCCCCCCCCCCCCCCCCCACACACACACACACACACACACAGTTTTTGTAGTATTTTCGTGTTGAGACCATGGGGGTGGGAACGTGTGTTATGCAGCCATGTACACATATTTGATCATATCATACTAGTGCTTAATAGAGTGGTGCTGGAATGACATTTTGTAGGTCAAAACAGACGTGAGTTAGCATTTTAGCACTTCCCGTCCCATCGTTCTGAAGTCAACAGCTTTTTTGATTGGGGTTTTGTTTAAATCAGGGGTTTTCAAACTGTGTCCTCCAGAAGGTTCTAAGGGGTCCCCAGAAAATTTCAGAGGATTAAAAGACAAAGCAAAAATGGATAAAGTCTACCGAATCATCTAACGGTTTAATTTCTAACTGTTTCTCTCCTTGTTTGCCATAAACATACTTTCCAGAATTGTATGTTTGCTTTGTATGCGTCTAGTGAGTTTCTCACTATAGTCCCCTTCATCTTGCTCACTGGGGTAGTAGAGCAGTATTCTTAATGTAGTACGTAAGCTGCTAACATATATCAATGTGAAAGTTGCATATACAAGTAATCTTCTTCAGGTTTATACAACCAACATTAAGTATAGCCAATTTAAGTCTGGAAATTATATGTTGTATTTATAATAGCCACACTTACTATTTATCTAACAGTTTAAATGTTTTTTCATACATAAAAATATATAGATGGATTTTAGGAAGGGGGTCCCCCATAAAGGTTCATCATAGTTAGGGTTCCTTGGCATCATAAAGTTTGAAACCCCCTGGTTTAAATGACTGAAATAAGGTCTTATGATGAACACAAGCTCAAAACAATTCAAGGTTTTATTCTATGACATAAAATACACCAGTATTACCCAACTAATGATACGAAGAGGTAAGCTCAGTCTGATTTTTCAGATTTTTTGTCATTATGCTTATTACTGTACCCTTATAAACCATCATTTGTTCTGGGAAGGTGTTTTTAGATAAAAACTGAAAGAGTTGCTGGAAGCTTATTGATGGTGACGTTGAAGTCGAGTGACCGTAGTGTGGTTCAATTATTGATTAATTATTGGTAATTTAGGCTTCAGGATTCATAAAAGTTGTTCATCTGTGATAATTATCCATATCTATGTATGATATTTTATATATGAATATAACAGATTTTTCTTAAATATACATGCATGTGTGTGTATTTATTCATAATAATTATACACAGTACACACACATTATGTATACACAACCTTTTATTAATCAATTGCCCAGTCATTTGTACCTATGCTCATGTGATCCACAAGAGCATTCAGCTAAACTTGTAAACCCCATCCAGTTGAATGCATAAACATGATGTGCAGAACAAAGAATTTGGATTTTTGTTTTCTAAATGTATCAATTTTAGCTTTTAGATGTATCTTTGTAGCGTTGATACAGTGTTGACTACGGAAACTGTGTTAGTCTTCAATATTGTGATGTATATCTGAGTGAAACGGCTTCTTGATGAAGAAAAAATGTAGGACGGGACTTAGGTCCATCAGGAATTGATTCAGTGGTTGTGGTTTGCTATTGCTGTGATCTCATGTGACTGACAGGCTGTCCTGCCCTCGTACAGTTAACACGTCATCAGGTGGGGAGGGGAAGTTGTTATTTTTATTCGGATTCAAGTTTTTTATTGTTTTTGGAAGGCTGATAACAGTCATACAATGTTACAATCACTGTGTTTGGGAATGTAGTTTTGGGGAAACCCTTTTTGATAGAAGCTATTGATAATATAAGTAACTGGTGTGGTATTGTGTGCGTCTTATTTTTTATTTGGTACTACTTTTTGCGTTATTTTCTTTGATTGTTAATATGTGCCTACAGAAACCTGTAACCCTTGAAAGTTACCTATTTCCAGCTGGCATTTCTAACATAAATTATCCTTCGTCCTTTTCATCCTGTAGAGTCTTATCGGAGTATGATAATATCTATAAAGAATATAAGAGAAGCAAACTTCCCCCTTGCTTCTCTTATATACTTGCCACACCTTGCCAAGATACTTGACCATTTTTCAGTGTCAATTACTTCACCAATGTCCCTCTGCCATATGGTCCTTACATTTACTAAGTCACTGCTCCTAAACGAGTTCACTGGGGGATTTATTTTAAGCAAAGTTTAACATTTTAAACAATATTCCATAAAAAAAGAATTTTGATTTGATTTCACTTGAACAAATCTGAGCTCATGCCCACGTGAAACAGACCTCTCTAAATTCCTCTCATCTCTTCAGCCATTTACGTATGATTTACAGCTTCTATCCGAATGTCATTTGTTGGAGTGCTGGACAAGTGAACTAATGAGTGATATGATATTGGAACAGGTGGTCTAATGCGAGTCCTCCTGTAAGCATAATTGCATTTATCATGCAGATATGTCGGTTTGCATAACTCAGGCTGAATGAAAATGAAGAGTGATTCGGTTAAGCCCATCCAGACGGCATGAACTCCCCTAAGATGCAGAGCCAACAAATGCCACAGCACAAAGATATCGAATTCCTTTCATTTACATGAAAGCGACTTGGATTAATTAATATGTCAATACTGTGTATCTTTCATTTTTATTTTGTTTTCAATGCGTCAATTAGGCAGATAAGTGAGATGTCTTTTTGTGTTTAAAAGCTCCAGGGACAGATTATATTTCATGCATTTAATTGATTGAGTTTCTCTTTAGACTGATGTTATTTAATTACAATTTAACTTCAAGACAAATAGATTGAAAGTTATTAAAGCAAGTAATGAATAAAGGTTCAAACATATAAATCTCACCAGCCCCTGCAGCTTGATGTGCCGTAAGTATGGACACTTTTATTCCTTATTCTTTCACATTATCCAAAATTATGCAATTACACAGAGTAGCGGAGCAGAGGAGATGGTGGACCGTCTGAGAGGCTGTCTGTCGACCTCATTTATTTCAAAGGACAAATCATTATTACCACAAAACTATTATGCAGTTTTGAGCAAAAGAAGTCAAGGAGACTTGTGAACAAAGAATATGAAAAAAAATTGAAAAGAGGAATTAGCACCAAAGGCAATAAAGAAATGGTTCCATCGCTTGTTATCACTAAAAAAACATATAGTTTTTGAAGGAAAATTCACTCGCAAAAAAAAAACAGACGAACAGACGGACGGAAAGACAGACAGACAGACGGACAGACGGATGGATGGATGGACGGACGGAAGGAAAGACAGACGGACGGACGGAAAGACAGACAGACAGAAGGATGGATGGCCGGACGGAAGGAAAGACGGACGGACGGACGGACAGACAGACAGACGGAAGGAAGGAAAGACAGACAGACAGACGGACGGACGGACGGAAGGAAAGACAGACAGACGGACGGACGGACGGACGGACGGACGGAAGGAAAGACAGACGGACGGACGGACGGACGGACGGACGGACGGACGGACGGACGGACGGAAGGACGGACGGACGGAAGGAAAGACAGACGGACGGACGGACGGACGGACGGAAGGAAGGAAAGACGGACGGACGGACGGAAGGAAAGACGGACGGACGGACGGACGGAAGGAAAGACAGACGGACGGAAGGAAAGACAGACAGACAGACGGATGGACGGACGGAAGGAAAGACAGACAGACAGACAGACAGACGGACGGAAGGAAAGATAGACAGACAGACAGATGGATGGACAGAAGGAAAGACAGACAGACAGACAGACAGACAGACAGACAGACAGACGGACGGAAGGAAAGATAGACAGACAGACAGATGGATGGACGGACGGACGGACGGAAGGAAAGACAGACAGACAGACAGACGGATGGACGGACGGACGGAAGGAAAGACAGACAGAGACAGACGGACGGACAGAAGGAAAGACAGACGGACGGACGGACGGACGGACGGACGGACGGACGGACGGACGGACGGACGGACGGACGGACGGACGGACGGACGGACGGACGGACGGACGGATAGATAGATAGATAGATAGATAGATAGATAGATAGATAGATAGATAGATAGATAGATAGATAGATAGATAGATAGATAGATAGATAGATAGATAGATAGATAGATAGATAGATAGATAGATAGATAGATAGATAGATAATGTTGCTAGGTGTTCTACACTACCAGTCAAAAGTTTGGACACACTTTCTTATCAAAGACAATGGGAAAGTGTGTCCAAACTTCTGACTGGTAGTGTATGTGCACCAGAAATAAAATGGCTTTTCGCGTACTGACCACTTCTGTCTTTCTATCATCAGGAAGATGAAAGGGTACATACAAGCATTAGGAGATTGCTTCTAAATGTCATTATCCAAACAACCTTAGCTGCTTTGCCATTCTCCATCAGCTTACATTTTGGTTAGTGGTGACCTGTTAGAACTGTTAGGGATGTGCAATGTATGGCATAGCTCCCAAAAGTAAAATATAAAAATAGAGTGATTAAATATTATTTATACTGGCATTATCTTTTTCTCTTTTTTTTGTTTTTTTTTGTTTGTTACATGTTGGCAATATCTCATCTAACATTATTAATTCAGTAATTTCAGAAGTTTAATATATAAAAGTAAATATTACATTTCAACCCAATGGTTAAAAAAAGAGAGATATTGAGTCTTAAGCATTTTCCAAGTCCTGTGTAAACGAGTCTATAGATGAATCACTGCCTGAGTCATTCAGAGCTGGAACAAGTCTGAGTTTACTCCGCTACACGGTCATTATTATCTCCAGCACACACACACACGACAAACAAATAACATTGATGAGCAAATAACATCGTTGCTTCGGTGTGAGTTTATTTTAAACTCCTCTTTTCTAAGAACTTCCTACAGCATTTGAAGTTCTTTCGAGAGTATTAAGTATTAAGGAAAAACAAAAGTGTGCTGGACTAAATGAATAAATAATGGAACTGGAAACCTCTGGGATATAAAGAAGCTTGATTCTAAATAAGCAATCTAATTGTGTTTCTCTTATGGAGCCAAAGATCCAACTCATCCATCTGACTAAAAGCGCCTTTATGGTCATTTCTTTACTAGGTGTCACTAAGCGGCTCCCCTATGGTGATTCCCCTACTGATCCATCGGCCCCTTGTTACTTGCTTCCAGCAACCAGAGATAATTACTGAAAGATGCAGGGCCTTCCATAGAAGGCTATTTGTAGACTTCTCCCTTTTTCTTTCGCCAAGGTTTTAAAGGGACAGTTCACCCACAAAAGAACATTCTGTGATCCTTTACTGTATATGTATAGCCTTATCACCTCATGGCATATCAAACTTTCTTTCTTCTGTGCAAGACAAAAGGAGATATTCTGAAGAACTGTTTTTGTCCAAAACAACATTTTAAACATATTGTGCTCCACATAATAAAGAAAGTCATGCAGGTTTAGGATGACATGAGGATTAGTAAATGTTGACAGATTTGTTTAATTCTCGGGAACTTTTCTTTTAATGCACCTCCTGAGTCAAAATATAATTAAAATAAGTGCAAGGCCCAATATGGTGAGAAAGCTACGCCTTCTAAATGAAAGAGCCAATCGTTAATCACATCACTGCAGCTGCAGTTAGAAGCTCTGGTTGCTATAGAAACAGTCAGTGTGTTATGTTTAAGTTTGCGCATTAGCTTTGTCCAGGCTGAAAAATGCTGTTTTGTTTTTGGTCATGATTAAAGCATTTAGAAACACAATTTATGAGACAGTTATTGTATTTTAAATTGCGATTTCAAATATTTCCCCATTCAAAGACATAGGAGCCGCACTTGCATACCCAAGAGTCTTTTCAAAGATGGTCGCCGAGTGAAATGACTTAAAGAGACTTTGGAACAGCTCACTTTTGGAGGTTCCAAGCAAGCCGTACCGGTACCAAAATGTGCCATGTAAACACTGCAGATCACTGATTGGTCAGAGAGAATCATCACTACAAATGCTATTGGATTTGCAACACGAGACATCATTTGATCTAAACTGCAATGGAAAAGCAAACCAAGCCAAAGTAAAGTGAACCAAGTAATGCCACACAGTGGAAAAGTGGCCTTATTCATGACAGTTTTCTTCTTCTTCTTGAATTAGCTGGACACAAAAGAAGATATTTAGAAGAAAATGGGTAACCAAACAGTTAAAGGTGCACTATGTAGTATTTTTCAAACCACCAGGCCAGTTATATATTATGTTCAGTTGAGTTCTTAAAATATCCCAAATGTTTCCAACTATTTGTAAATTTTGAGAAAATTGTTATTTTAACCAAGGACCTGGGATGTCTGAGGGAGTCGCCTGTCAATAGCGTCATAACTGCGATAGCTTCGGTTTCCGGTTTTATTCTGCAGAACCGCTTTACTCGTAGCAGTGTGAACAAGTGTCACAGCGAGCGAACACACAGAGTAGTGCCATAACATCATTTTAAACACACTGAAATGCATGTAATATAATTAGGGCCGGGACTCGATTAAAAAAAAAAATCTAATTAATTAGAGGCTTTTTAATTAATTAATCGAAATTAATCGCATTTTAATTGCATATAAATATTTGACCTGAGAACAGTGAGAAGTAATTTTTCACATGGATTTTTTAGTATACCATTGAATAATGACTGAATACAAAAGCTTAATCAACAAAATATTCTTTATTTATTTCAGTCCAGCAGACCAGCGCAATGTTTGCCATTAAGTGTCGCAATAGCGTATTTGTGATATTTGAGGCTCGATGTGCTGCGGTGATAAGCAAATTCCTTGTTGTACAGCTTGCACACAACCATGCTCTTGTCGACGCTGCCATCTTTTTGTTTTTTAAAACAAAATTTCCCATCCATCTCATCAGCTTCTTCGTTCAAGTTCACTGGTTTGTTGTTGTGACGTGACTCGTGAGCGCTAGTAGGTGTTCCAGTATAAACGGTCCGTCGAAACTCATTCTGCGGTGCAAAAATAAGTGTGGTTAAAATTATATTTATTTTTTGCGTAATTAATCTTAATTAACACGTTAAAGTCCTGTAATTAATTAATCTTAATTAACGCGTTAAAGTTCCGGCCCTAAATATAATAAAAAGAGCTGTGTTACCTCAGTCTCATGACCGGAAAAGCCGAAATGGCGCCGGCGACTGTGTCCCGTCATAATAAAAGTCCCGCTGCTCACGAGTTGTGTTTTGCGTAATAATTGCTTCAGCGGCCTTGCTCAGCTCCCTCAAAACTCAGTCCTGCTCTGCTTCACACCACAGTAACGTTAATAACCGCATTCATGAACATGATTTCTGCTCATTCAATACACAGGCCTCAAGAAGTAATTAGCGGTGGGGGTTTTTTGGGATTACTTTTACTCGGGACATGCTAGCTGGCAACATATGCTAAGCTTAGAATAATGAAATTTAATTGAACATAATAACAAAATCTTTAAATAAGTTAAGTTGTTGATTTAAACGTACTTGAATTCTGCACAAATCCTTCATTCTCACTGCCTGGATATTTTTTCAAATATTTGTGTATATTTTGTGTTTAATATTGTGTATTTGTGAATAATAAATTGTGTATATTTTCAATCTCAGGCAAATGTTCTATTTGTGGGAAAATGACATTCTTGCATGCATTGAGGTGACCGCTACAATGCACTTGCCCAGGTGAGAGGAAGAGATTGCTGGTCTCCTTCCCGTTAATTAACATGCGGTGTCCTAGACACAGTGAATGAAACAAACAGAGGTCATATCTGTGACTACGTGATGCCTGGATAGAAAGATGATTACATAAAAAGCCCTTTTGTTCCAGTTTTGACGTGGGATGTTTGCTGTAATGAGAGTCTCTGGTTACATTCAGAGATGGATTTAAAATGCCTCTTTTTGTTTTTAAGGATTTTGAATACTAGAATAGGTATCTGACTGCCTTTATTCGCTTTGGCTATATTCAGCAATACCTCTGCCTACACAAAATTGCTGGGATTCACATGGGATTTAAGAGAGGTTACTTTGAATACTGTGGGCCCTGTACTCTGCTCATTCATTAGCGTTTTGCTTTAACAGCGTTTTTTCCCTCCTGTTGAGAAAACCACGTTGTTCTCCAACTTGACCCAGACAGGGTACAAACTCTTGCCCCTGTGGGCTAAATAAGTGCGATGTTTGTGCCATTGAGGAACAAGGACTAAAAATCATTCCCCTTGAGCCTGGTTGCCATGGACACAAAGTGCCTCTATCCAAAAGGTAGAGAAAACAGACCAGATATTATTACGTAGGTTAGTGGAAGTAATTTAACTTGTGTGTGTGTGTGTGTGTGTGTGTGTGTGTGTGTGTGTGTGTGTGTGTGTGTGTGTGTGTGTGTGTGTGTGTGTGTGTGTGTGTGTGTGTGTGTGTGTGTTTCTTTTTTCTTCTTTTTTTTTTAATGAGTTAAGACAATAAATTATTGTATTTCGACTGTAAAACGTTACATTTCTAGCCTAGATCCTGTGTCTGTCCTATTCACAAACATGTGAACACTGACAGATAAAATATATAGGCTACAAACATCTGGCGTGTTTAATTATTAAATGATCCTAGTAAATAATGGTTTCAATAGCATATACAATCGTAAAGTTGAAGAATTTAAGTCGGCTGTTTCATCAAACTTTAAGTGTAAAAAGCTTGCATTTGCCTGCCATCTAGTGTGAAGTTTTTGAAAATAATAGGCTATCCCATTTTGTGATAATAAAAAGACACAAATGAGGAAAAGTAGCTAGCTTATTCACGAAGACCTTTTAACTCCGCTACAAAAACGCTTGATTTCACTCATCTCAGTAGGCTATCAAATGGTTGTGGCACTTTTTGAACATTGTTATTGGGGGGGAATGATCAACTCTTTCAATATCCACAGGAGGGCGACGTTCACCTTTTTGTCGGGAGCGGATTGTTTCAGAATATCATTTTGGAAACGGTCAGTGACCTTTTCTTATTAGCATTAACAAATAGGCCTATTATATAGGCTACCATTAAATTGTAGCACTATATTTAAATAGTTAAAATGTTCATTCATAGGCCTATATACGTTATGGGCTATGTGACTTCTTGATTGCTAGCATTTCATGATTTTAATTAATTATTTATGAAAATTATTATAAAGTAAAATATTTAGTAAATAAAATTGATTTAACAGGAATATTGTTTGTGTGGTAATAATGTGTAGCCTAATTAACAAAATGAGTGAACGGTTTAATGGAGGAAACGTCCATTTTATTTATATTTTTATAACAAATTAAATTGATGAATAGGAGAATAAATCTATGGATAATTCATTTTGAGAATTTTATTTGATAAAATACATTCGTACCCTCATTTGAGATCCATTCAAATCTCAGGACGCTTTTTTTATTTTTTTTATTGAAGAGATTAAATTTATATATATAAATATATATAGGCTATATATACAAATATATATAGGCAATATACATATATATATATATATATATAAATGTATCTATAATAATTTATCTTATATATAACTTTAATCTATTCAATAAAACAAACCAAAAAAGCGTGTGTGTGTGTGTGTGTGTGTGTGTGTGTGTGTGTGTGTGTGTGTGTGTGTATGTATATATATATATATATATATATATATATATATATATATATATATATATATATATATATATATATATATAAACTCTGGCTCGTTTATGGTTGTGATTGGTTGGGCAAACGCATGCGCACTCTAGCGCACAACTCTCAAGTCAAGTCCGAAAGTTCCACTTCTGTTTTCAGAGGAGACACGCGTTCAACTCATTTGAGCACTTTAATATGAGGGACGCTGGGGATAATCCGTCGGTTTCGGACACATTCAGCTGCTGAAGGAAGTTTGTCATTTCAAATAACTTTAGGACCCTCATTACAGTTGAAGGTAAGTCATTTATGATATTTGAAGAAGCGATTAAGTAATAATAATGCAGGTTATCTGTATCGCACCTGAGAGTCGTTTGATCGATTGTTGTAAAGTTTTTTTTTTTTTTTTTTTTTTTTTTATTACTTTTTCTTTATCTTCTTTTTTTTCTTACTTAATTATGCATCCCAAACACTTTAAATACACGCATTTTATAAATGTATTTTATACAAAAAAAAAAAAATAGTTTTGCTGTCTGTTTACCTTTTTATGCGCCCTTCCACTTTTTGTGAGGTAGTGCTATAACTCCAAGGAAAATAAAATCTGTAAAAAATGTACCTTTATGGGTACAGCACTGGGGCAGTGCCCTTAAAAGGACACCTTTGTACATTTCCCCCTAAAAGATGCATATTAGTACCTTAGAGTAGCAATATGCCCTTGCTATATATATATATATATATATATATATATATATATATATATATATATATATATATATATATATATATATATATATATATATATATATATATATATATATCTTTTGCTGAGAGTGAAGGACATGAGCCAGAGGAAGGTTTTTTATTTTTTTAAACAGAGCAGAAATTTCTTGTGTGACTCTTGGTGGTGCACAGTAAAGTAAAGCACTGTTCTAATACTGAGTGGAACTGTAAAGACTCTAAACTTGAAGTGTGTATGTCCTGTGTTTACTCTTACTTCTAGGCTGGAACTGTGGCCTTTCACAGCGAGAAAAGGTTAGCCATAACATCAGGGACTTTTTTATTCTTCAGATTAGACCACAAATTGCTCCCATGCAGGCTTGAAGTGTGGGTCAGATGTTTCCTATCTTGTCCTCCACATGTTTCCTTGTATTCATTTGAACAAACTCAGACCAGCTACAAAATGTCAGAATCAAAGCCGTTTGAAATCTTAATTGTGTTTCTACTTTGTTGTGAGTGATTGAAAGAAAAGCTCTGTTGGCCATCATGATCACACAAAATATGATCAGTTGATCATAGAAAGTGTGTGTGTGTGTGTGTGTGTGTGTGTGTGTGTGTGTGTGTGTGTGTGTGTGTGTGTGTGTGTGTGTGTGTGTGTGTGTGTGTGTTCCTTCATAGTAGATTATATATTTAACTAACTAATATTTTGTATGATTTTTAAAATCCAAAAATGTTTTATAAAGTTTTTCACCCCCATTATCAATTGTATTTTTTTAAATAATAGTAATAATAATGCTGAATGATCCTGAATTGAATAAGAATATATGTATGTGTCATTGATTAAGGGCTTTACTGATGGGACAGTGGTTTGGATAAGAGGTGTCTGCTCTTCATCAGCCAACAGCTCATTTCTCTTTGAGAGAGATTCTGCGTACATTCCTTGCCTTTAAAGCTAGTGATAAGAGATGGGATATGATTTTACTTTGATTCAGGAACTTAAAGCATATGATTCTCTATGTGGAAATTTAAACTCAGATTCTTCCACATCCAGTCGAATGATTAGCAAATGGGATCTCAACACTAGGAGCTTTTTTGATGCTAAAGGCCACATATGTGTCACATCTGTGTGTTTGTATGGCTCAGTAGCAAGACACGTCTGAGGGGTTGGTTGTATTTAGGACTAGGCTCAGCCTGGACAATGACACAGGCAGTGGGTTGTTTTTCTTTCACTACCCCCACTCCATCCCCTATCTCCACATCTGGCCAACGTCAGAGTATGTAAATAAATAAAAACGACTTTTACCTTTGAATGAGTAGGCCTGTCTGGGCACTGAGCCAATCAATACCGTCCCTCCTACAGTGCTTTGGTTAACAACCCTTTAAGGGAATATGTGGTCTGCTGATTTACTAGCAAAACATGTGAATTAATCTGTGTGAGGAGCTTGACAGTGATTTGGCCTGAGGGCGGCCTCTACGATATCTGTGTTTAGAGGAAGCGCTGATTGTGGAGGTATGTGAGGGAGCACACATCTGGAGGAGTTTTTCAAGAATCCGAGAGATGGGGGAGGGTTAGGGTCTCGATGGAGCTGGTCATCTGGGTCATGGAGCGATTGGTGCATGGTACTCCTATAGAGAGTGGCGAACCCGATCTATTAAGAAGCTGAAACAAAACATTTAGTGCAAGGGCCAATTAAGTCAATCTGACTGTTTTTCCCCCTTCTTTCCGTATGGAAATGTAATTCCTCACTCCATTTGTGCCTGATTAAAATCTGCTGCGTTCACTACTGGAAAGTATTGTTCAAAAGTTTGTTGGGAGCCAAAGATCACTTCACACTATCATGAGGGGCTCTCTTTTATCCATATGATTTTCCGTCCAAGCATTGTAAAATGGAAAATCTAAATATCCATGAGCTGAACAGAATGGAGCTGGTTCTCATCGGAGATAGAAACACAATATGTGTGGTCACACTTGGGTCAAAGCAGGTAAAGAGGAAGGACACTAAACATAAAACATTAGGGTAAACGTACACTGTAAAAAAAATTTTTTTTTTTTTTTTTGTTGTTTAACATAAAGTTAGTAACTATGGAGCCAGAATGGTGACTTTAAAATTTGGCATCACAAATTAAAATTGTCATTGAAAACAAAAGCAGAACTGAAAAAGGAAACATTGGCATTGAAACATTTGCATTGAAAACAGTTGTATTGGCATTGAAACAAGTATTGGCACTGAAAAAATAAAATTATTAAAATATTACAATCGTATTCTTTTATTGAATTGGGATTTATTTGTATTTTTCAATGACAATCTTCAGATTTTTTCTTCATGTCACTCTTTTTCAGTGACAGTTTTTTTTTACAATGTCAGTTTTTTTTCAATGTCACTGATTTTCAGTTTCAACTTTCTGTCACTGTTTTGGCGTGGAACCTGGTTGCCTTAATTTTGAGTTTATTGAAATTAAAAATTTGATTCGATACAATGAAGGAAATTTGTTAAATAAATAGAAACTCAAAATATTATTGTATCTGAACCACATAAAAAATTTGATAAATCATGAAAATAGCAGCATTTGGCTTGTTTCATTGTGTGTTTTACTGAAATAAAACACACAGTTACCCAATATGCTTACAAAATCTTTAAATAATATTTTAATAAAGGTTGTCGAATCTCAAAAAATGTTCATTGTATTAACTCAATTTTAAGGCAACCAGGTAACTTTTTTTTCTCAATAATTTTTTACAGTGTACCTATTAAGCTCACCAAAAGCTACACAGACATTTTTGTGCACAAGGTATTTGTTTCAGTACAAGTTATGTTAAAATAAAAGATTAATCTCTCACACAAATATTTCATTTTATTTAAAGTGACAAAGGCATTTAAAATAAGATTTGTATACTGTAAAACATTTTTTAGAAAAAAAAGTTACCTGGTTGCCTTAAAATTGAGTTCATTAAAATTAAAAATTTCAATAAACTGTTTTAATTTCATTAAACAATTTTTTTTACAGTGTACCCTTTTACCCTGATCCCATTAAGCTCACATTTTTTTGTGAATTTTGTGATTTTTTTTTTCTTGTTTATTTTAAACAACATTATTTAAAGAATAACTTTATAAAGATGAACTTGTCCATCCATCCATCAATCCATCCAGCATCTTCCACTTATCCAGGGCTGGGTCACGGGGGCAACAGTCTAAACAGAGTTACCTTGAAGTGTCAACCATTAGTTAATATTTAAAGTCTGTTTATGAAGTATTTACATAGACGTTCAATGTGGATGAGCTTAAAGGGTTAGTTCACTCAAAACCGAAAATTCTGTCATTAATTACTTAACCTCATGTCGTTTGACCCCCGCAAGACCTCCGTTCATCTTCGGAACACAAATGAAAATATTTGTGTTGAAATCCGATGGCTCAGAAAGACCTTCATTGACACCAGTGTCTTTTCCTCTCTCAAGACCCATAAAGGCACTAAAGACATCGTTACAAAGCCCATCTCACTACAGTGGCTCTACAATAATTTTACGAAGCGACAAGAATAGTTTTTGTGTGCCAGAAAACGACTTGTATAGTGATGGCCGATTTCAAAACAAAGCTTAGAATCGTTAAGAATCAGCTTATCGATTCATGATTCAGATCACCAAAGTCACGTGATTTAACATGAAACGATACACTGATTCATAACGGTTTGAAGCTTTGTTTTGAAATCGCCCCATCACCATATAAGTTGTTATTAAGGGGTTTTTTTTGCGCACAAAAACAAAAAAAAATTCTTGTCGCTCTTGCCACTGTAGTGAGATGGGCTTTGTAAAGACGTCTTTAGTGCCTTTTATGGTAGCCTAGAAATCTAGACGCACCCTAGCGGCAGCAAATTTAATTTGCCCGCAAGTGTCATCTAGGAACTCTCAATACCCTTCTGAGCTGTTTTCCTCACAATCTGCACAGCAAAAACGTCAGTGTTATTTCAACTCCCATAGTGTTAAATTTAACACTTTTCCAGAGTTTATATAATTCTCACCAGTTTAGAGTTAAAATAACACTTTGGATAGTGTTAATATTTTAAATCCATAATAGTGTTAAAAATTTAACACCTAGAGTGTTGTTTCATAACACCATTAAGAGTATTTTTTACACTAAACATGTGTTGCTCCCTTACTCTTAAAGTGTTAATTTAAATCATTCAGTGTTATTTTATAACACTTTAAACAGTATTTTAAACTCTGAATCGTGTTACTCCCTTACTCATAAAGTGTTAATTTAAATCAGTGTTATTTTATAACACTTTAAATAGTATTTTTAACTCTGAATCGTGTTACTCCCTTACTCTTAAAGTGTTCATTTAAATCATTCAGCGTTATTTTATGACACTTTAAAGTGTATTCATGACAGTTTACTTACATGCAATGTTCTGAAAATGCTTTTTTACTACAGGAACAAATAAATAACCATATGAAGAATAACTTTTTTTTAATAGACAAAAATATCTAAGCACAACTGAACTCTGCACATTCACAGAGAAAATAATGGTACAACAAAAGTCTGTTCATTGTAAAGTTACAAAATAAAGAATGCAAAGAGTTGTTTTAACAAACTAGTTCTTTATTAACGAGCAAGACCCTTTACATCACGGAAGGTTAACTTTTAAAATAAATGAATAAGGCACAGTATAGGCATTTCTATCATCAGAATTATATTAAAGCTGCTTATCAAGCAGTGTGTAATACTTCAAGTCCTGCATGTCAGTGAATATATGTCCTGTATCAGTGAAGTTGGTTCAGTACCTTCAACTTTGCAACAGAACAGCAGTACTTGAGTCAACACAACATTCAGCAGATGAAAAACAGTAGCAGGGTATCTGTGGATCAGGTTGTGTCCAGTTGCCAGTTGCTAACAGTACAGTTCAGTTCAGTCAGAGCAGGGAAGGTTGTGCAGATCCAACTCTCTCGAAAAATCCTGGAATGCTGGTTCCCTAGCCTAGACAACACAAAACCAGACCAATTACAATTAATATTATTTGTATTTTATAAATACAGCAAGTTTATGGTGGAAAACTTGCTGTATTTAAAGGGTTAGTTCACCTAAAAATGAAATTTATGTCATTAACTCCTCTCCCTAATGTCGCTCCACACCCGTAAGACCTCTGTTCATCTTCACACACAGTTTATGATATTTTATATTTAGTCCGACAGCGTATCTAAGTGTATGCACACTATACTGTCCATGTCCAGAAAGGTCATAAAAACATCATCAAAGTAGTCCATATGAGACATTGGTTAGTTGATTAGAATCTCTTGATTAAAATACATTTTGATACAAAAATAACAAAAACTACGAATTTATTCGGCATTGACTTCTCTTCGTTTGTTTTCAAACCTCAAATAAAGATTCAAACGGTTATGAATCAGCGGATTGATTTATGATTCGGATTGTGTGTCAAACTGCCAAACTGCTGAAATCACGTGACATTGACAACATGAGGGCGAGTAAATGATGACAGAATTTTAATTTTTGTGTGAACTATCCCTTTAAGAAATCTCACTTACTAGTCAGCTGCTGGAATGATTTTTGTTCCCTTCTTCCTGACTTTGTGATACGCCGAGATTTCCCAATCTGCTGAGTATAAAATCAAACAGAAAACATCTACCTGTCAAATAATGAAAACAATTTGTTTGACTTTTTTTGTATTTGTAATGTTAGCCAAATACCAACAAAGCTATGATTATTTTTGATTTTTGTGCCCATGATTCTTTCATAAGTTATCTGTTAAATCTTACCATAACCAGGGAGGTTCTAGTCTGTAGTCTTCAAGCACCAACCCCGGGCCATACATGATGCATTATAGAAACACTCCTAAAAACACAAATAGAAAAAACAATTACATTTAAACATGAAGGCATATCCAAACATTAACCAAAAGTTAAAATGATAAATACATTTTGCATAAATATTTAATATGAAAGAATTACTTACCCATTCTAAAAGTATTAGTCCTCCAAATAAAGAAATTGATTGAGGAGTTGTTCTTCTGTTTTTCAGTCATATGGTAGGTGTGCTGGCAAACAAGAAAAAAAGATAGTTTGAGGATAAAGAAATACTTTACGTCTTAAAGAATACATTTTTCATTACTTTTAAACAGACCCCATTCATAATGAATCAATTATATTAAAATTCCTACCTATGTGCTTCAATCATTTCAGCAACAAGTAGGATAAAGGGATAGTTCACCCAAAAATGAAAATTATCCTATGATTTACTCACCCTAAAGTCATCCTAGGTGTATATGACATTCTTCTTTCAGACAAATACAATAAGAGTTATATTAAAAACCGTCCTGGCTCTTCCTAGCTTTATAATGGCAGTGAATGGCTGTTTCTGTTTTGAATCCATAAAAGTGCATCTATCCATCATAAAAGTGCATCCATCCATCCATCCATCCATCATAAAAGTGCATCCATCCTTTAAAAAAGTGCATCTGTCAATCATAAAGTTATACATAAGTCTCTGGGGGTTTAATAAAGGCCTTCTAAAGCAATGGGATGCGTTTGTCTAAGAATTATTTCCATATTTTAAACTTCATAAACTAAAATAACTAGCTTCCGACAGTACGGCCGTATGCAACGATTTACTTAAAGAGGAACCCTTGACTCAAGCAATGTGGGTATCTTTTATGATGATAGATGCACTTTTATGGACTTTAAAGCATAAACAGACATTCACTGCCATTATAAAGCTTGGAAGAGACAGGACATTTTTAAAATAACTGATTATATTAGTCTGAAATAAAGTCATATACACTTAAGATGACTTTTGGGGTAAGGAAATCATGGGCTAATTTTCATTTTAAGGTGAACTATCACTTTAAAGCATTAGTTCCCCCAAAATTTTTAATTCTGTCATCATTTACTTACTTTTTTCTATTCTTTCATGATAATTTTCTAACTACCATTCTGTCATAACTATAAAACCTGTCAATAGGTGATTTGAATTGGTATGCACAGAGGTCATATTTGTGCTTTGTTATAAATAAATAGTTTTGGACCAATAATCTTCCTAGACAAGAACTACACCTGTTTTCTATACCATATACATACCTATTTTGCTGCAGAACAAAAGAACTGTCATCTGTCAGCCTTGGTTTCATTCTAGAGGATTGTTAAAAATCATGTTGATGCAGCTGTTGAAGACAGAGACATCAGACAGGTCACATTTTCTGTGCAAAACAAATGAGGTCAACATTTTCAGACAAAAAAGGGTTCATGAAACAATCGTGTCTTTGAATCTGGATTACTACCCAATACAAATCAGACACAACGATTAAGTAGTGCAATAAGATTACAGTTTGGTGAATGAACAATTAATTAACGAAGGGAAGAGAAAGCGTTAACGTTACTCCGTCTGATGCTGCTTCCTCAGGGAGAGGTCACTGCAGCTCGTCTGTATAAAACTCTTAAGCAGCCTTTCAATCAGCATAGCTACTGAATGTGTTTTTCAAGACACAACTACATAATTATACAGTAAAAATACATATTAATATAGGCGTGAGACACTTACTTTCTCGGTGTTTTCTCTGTTCTCCGTTTCCCTGTCCCGGTGTTTTCTCTGTTCTCTGTGATGCGGTGAAAACTCCGCGTGGCGCGTACACCACGAGTGACGAGTCTAACGTTAGTCTGAGAAAGTTTTAGGCGCGTTATTAAAGCGTCAAGTTATATATCGTTATAAAACAATATGTCATAAAAAACGTTGCAAATTAGGCTAAAAACACTTACTTTCGGTGTTTCCTATATGCAAGCAACCCTCCTCGTCGTCCGCTCCGTGTCACGAGTCAAAGTAGATGCCGCATGTGAGAAAAAGATGCCTCGTTTAAGCGCGCAGAGCATTTAAATATCGCTTTAAATCAATGTTATAAAATACATATTGTAAATGAGGTAAAACACTTACTCACTGCGTTTCCCTGTTAAAAAGCAACCGCCTCAGGTGTGCTCGAATCACGCGTCAACGAAAATGCCTCTACAGGAGCTGTTTAGCGGTGCACAGCACATTAATAGTTATAAAACAATATGATGTAACAAAATGCATATGTAAATACGATGAAACCAGGATAAAACATGCAATATCAGCGTTATCCCTCGTTCCACGGCGCGAGTCAAAGAAAATGGCGTCTGTGAGAAAAGTTTAAGCTTGTTTCACCGAAATGCCCCGGATGTAATTTTACTCTCTCTCTCAGTGTTGATATTTAACTCTACTTATGTTCACCAGTCAGAGAGTGCGGTTTACACTAGTAGTGTTAATTCAACACCAGAAATGTAACACTTTACTCTAAAAGTCCTTAACACCAGGATTTCAACCCATTTCAACACTGGAGATTTTGCTGTGTGGACGGGCCAATCACGTTGCGTATAGAGTCGGTGGGCGGGGCCATAATGACGACGGCCGAGTTGCGTTTGCGTGCTTCTAGTAAACACAGAAACTGGCGAAAGGCGGCGGTCTTTCGAATCAGCTCTGACCGCGACTCTGGAAGACTTGGAGTTAAGCTTTTCTCTGAGAAAAGAACAAAGAGCGGCACTGAAGTCATTCTTAAAAAGGAAAGATGTGTTCGGAGTTTAGCCGACCGGATACGGCGAATGTTTAATCAGTCAGCGAGCTCCCCTTCACCGTCGTTGCTCCGGTTGGTGTAGCGCTATCCTATCGCGTGCAGAGGGAGTTTGAAAGACAACCATTTATCCGCCCCTCAGATTGAGCTGTCTATGGTGAGTTTCCAGACCAAACATCTTGATGTGGGTCTGGCTTGTCAGGCTACTTTTATGGGTCTTGAGAGAGGAAATGGCATTGGTGTCAATGAAGGCCTTTCTGAGCCACTGGATTTCAACAAAAATATCTTCAATTGTGTTCCGAAGATGAACGGAGGTCTTACAGGTGTCGAACGACATGCGAGTAAGTATTTAATGACAGAATTTTCACTTTTGGGTGAACTAACACCCTTTAAAGGATCACACTGAGCTTAATTGGAACAGCAAAATTTTTTTTATTATTAAACAAAATTTAAAAGGAAAATTTTGCTAAAATAATCTAGCTCATGTATTAAGTTTATACATATTTTAGTATGGTACGCTATTATTAAAAATATTAATGGAATTATACTTTTTCTTATCACACTAAAGCTGTGCTTTTAATAAGAGTTAAGCTCACTTTAAAATAATATGAAGTCTTTTAAAAGTGACAGCAGTGTAAAACCACAGAACATCAAAAACTGTACATTTACAATATAATGAATTTAAAAGTACAAGCCAGTAATGCCTGTGAAGTAATATATTATGTGTAGCACACCATCTTATCAGCTAGTAAGCTAACAATATTCTGTGGAACCTGCACTATGTTGCTAAAACTTTTTGGATCTAACTGTAATAATTTTCCACATCCAGGTTCCAGGTTATAATATGTAAAAGTCAAAACATTGATCTCTTAATTTTGCAATAAGTAGCTATACTTATCAAAAATAAAGGCTTAAACATCTAAAAAAATGCACATAGGGACTCTTTCTGGTGAAAGTTTTCAGACAGCTTTCAAAATGGCCACCGGACCGTGTGAACACACAAATACCCATATCTCAGTGTGCAATGGTCTGATTAGCATGAAATTACAGGAGGTATGTAGTAACAAACACATCAATTGGTTATGACATCAAGTAGGATAAATATATATATTTTTTTTATAATCTGATCTTAAAGATAGTAGTTTGCTTGAGCTTATACACTGCATCTGGATTTCATGTAGTATTGAATTCTTATTGTGTATTCTTAAACTAGTCAAATTAGTTCCCTGAACTTCTCAATTTGTAATCATAGAAGCAAATATTCAGTTTTCAGAGTTTGTCTTTGCACTATTTGGAGAAGCTGCCAGAAGTCCAGGGCTTCCCCATAGGAAGTGATGTAGGCAGCTGACTAAATACAGCTCCTTTTCCCTCCAGGGATGTGAAGAATGTTTTCCGTTTGCCAAAAGTAACTTGAAAAAGCTCTAGATTTCAAGCTGGGGCGGACCTTAACTTTGGCCAGTGTTTCCACAGGTGGTAATGGGTCTGGGTCTCAGTTCAATCCAGTAGATCATAACTCGCCTTTAGCACTTTTTCATGTTGATCTATGACATTTAGGTGAGGATTTAGTTGTTGTTTTGTGGTCATGTGGGCTCTAAAACATCTTTGATTAGAAAAAGGCTACTCGCCATATGGTGTATTTTGAACAAGCATTGTATACAAAGGACTCATTGACTTAAAATCTGATATCCATAAACAACGCCCTGACCAGCTCCTCTTGCTAAATAAAAACTGAGGTGACGCGGGCCAGTCTTGCCCTTTCTGCAGTCCTTGTTGATCAGATAAGTGCATAATTGAATGAGAATGTAGCTTGTATCTGTTCTCTTTCTCTGGGGGTCAGTGGTAACCACACAAACAAAGACTTCTGTGTTTAGTTGTTGAGATTTTCTGCTCTCTCGCCCAGTCAGTAACCAAATGAAAAGGGTCATTCCTGGAGTTGTTTACCCCATTGTTTTGGCTTGTGCTACTGGTCACAATAACAGCATCTTGTCCTATATAGGGGTGGGTCAGTATGGGATGGTTTACTAGTGGTTTCATTTTTTTCTAAAGTTTTCAGATATTTTTTAATTTTGATTTTGTTTTAGCATGCTTTTTAAGCTTTAGTTGTTTGCATGGTAAAACTCGCTGAACAGTTTATCCCACTTTAAATAAAGCACCATTGTGGCGCCCATTTTAGAAGGACGTCTTTGTCTAATGTGTTGCATCGCTCCACAAGATCATAAAAAGCAAAGTTATCAAACTAATAAAATTGAGGGGGAAAAAAAGATCTTGAGATCCTGAAATCTGTTTTCACGTCCTTTGTCCTGTAAGCCTGAAGTTCACTTATTTCTTATTCCAATATTAATGTGATTTTATCAAAAAAAAAAAAAAAGTATATTTATATTCAGATGAGTATTTTTTGTACTTCAGCTTATAAGAGCTTATACTTAGTTTATTTGCCAAGGCAACATTTTTAACTTATTTAAGTTTGTCTAATATTTATATCCTATTTTAGCTGTAATTTAATTAAAGAAAATGACTGAGTAGTTTTAGACAATAATAACAGCAGCACTGTCCTGCATACCTTAAGGATTGTAGCATGATTTGGTTCTTATTACACGACTCTGTGGACTGCTTGGTTCTGATTGGTCGATCGCGCCATTCCACTGTATGTTATTCCCTGATAACCTAAAAACTGATAACACAGGCTCATCCGGGTAACACAAGTCAGCGTTTTACACTTGCTTGGAATGCAATTTTTGTATTTGGTCAGCTAATAAAATACTAAAATTCAAATCAATATTTTGTGTAGAATTATTTAATTGTCATCCGGATACAAATAGGGTACACATCTTACTCTCTCGATTTATACAACTGCAGCAGCTGCCTTTTTATTTTGCAATGGATTATAAGATAACTAACAGGTAAGATTTTAAATCGGTTTCATCTCAAATTGATATATCTTATACCAATAACTATTTATGCTGTGTAATAAGTGGTAGATTGTACCGTATCCCTTAAATGCCTGTCTAGCTTGAACAGCTTCACAGAAGCTTTGCGTTTTTGTGACCTAATAAAATATTTAAACTCAATTCAGTACTTTGTATCTAATTTTATGTTCTGTACTCTTCGCTGTCTGGGGTTTTCCCTGTCTGGGTTTATTCTGCACTAACAACCTTCTGGACATTAGCTCTTAGCCCATGTGAGCAGCTACTCATGCATGTTTTAAAATTGATTACAAATTTTTTGATTTGTCATAGGTGAGGTTTATCCATCTGTGAGATTGAATTTGTCTTGCCTAATGTAAGTTAATTTTGAAATGGTAATTCCAGGATTTATTCAGGGATCCAACCTCTTGGGCGGAGTAGGGCTTCTCTTGAGCTGTGAGCCAATGGCACTAGCATGCCAGACAATGAGGCCTGTGGGACTTTGTTTTGAAGGTCTGGAATTCCAAGCATTCCAACGCACAGTGCAGAAAAGTCCTGGGAGAATCATGCCATTATCCCCACACACGAGTCCTCACAATTATGCGTAGTAAGAAAGAAACGCCTCATATTAGTGCCGGGGAGGAGAGAGGGCATCAGATGGATTTGTTCCCTTCTCTTTTATTAAAACGTTTGCTATCAGATGTTGTATATACTGTGCATGATATATATGTACTTTATATAAAATTTTTGCACCACTAACGCCATTTGAAGAGTTCTATCCTTGCTTACCTTTGAATGTTTCTTTTGCAGGTTTTCTTAGAAGGTGATCATGATGTGTGATGCCAGTGAAATGTTGGCGGCTGCTCTGGAGCAGATGGATGGCATCATTGCAGGTACAAATAAATAAATGGATAAAATACTATGCACACAAAATATTCTTTCTTATGTGTATTATCTACAGCTTTACACAATCATCAACAGTGTGATCATGCCTATTAAAAATAGACACGGAAATTATTTGAAGGATTTTTTAAGAACAATGCATAAACCCGCAACGGGAATGCATTTGCACGGTCTCTGCAGATTTGTAAGACTGAGAGTATGCGTGTGAGGGAGCTACATTACAAGCTTTTTCCACTATTTCAGCACTGATGAAATCTAATGCTTATTCAGTGTGCGACCACATCTAGTATGTCCATCTAACATCAGGGACACATCACTGAAAAATGAATGTCTTTGCTTGGAGCAAGAGTGAGTCTCTTGAAGGTTATGCTTTTCCATTCACTCTATAATTATGGCAGTGGACGTCCCACTGTTTACAACATCTTGCGAGAAGCCATCCGAGTTGTGCGGTCGCAGTCATCCAATCTGTGTTGTTGGGTTTTTTTTGTAGAAAGTGTTAAAAGTGGCTACATGGTTGCCCATGGTTGTCTGTCATATTTTTCCACTTTTTTTTCTTTTCTTTTTTTCATTTATGCATGTTAGAATTGTTCTCTTTTTTATATTAAAATGTATCTTTTTTTTTAATTGCTTCATATGATTAAATAAGATGAGGGCTAGTAAAAAATGACTAGGTAAAGATTCATGTTTATCATCATCAGCTGAACATAGAGCCCAACAAACTTCACTCATCCCTAAATCCCTAAATCCCTTCACTGATCCTCATTCTTTCACTTGTCTCAGGTTCTAAGGCCATGAACTACACCAACGGCCTGTTTGATTGTCAGTCACCAACTTCACCATTCCTGGGCAGCCTTCGGGCACTGCATCTCCTGGAAGACCTGAGGGCTGCTTTGGACCTTATGGATCCTGAGGAAAAGGAGAGTCTGCGCGGGCAGGTTTCTGAAACCACAGCTGAGGGTCTGATGGAGTGGCTGCAAGGCAAACTGGTGGGTTTCCCTCAGATCTGGTTAAAGAGACAACTGTTAAGTGCTACTACAAAAATAATGGTTATGTTGACCTGTATGTTTTTATATACAATTTAATTGAAAGTTTGTAAAAAACAAAACAAAAAAAAACATGCTTTTTAAATCTTCTGCAAATCTGTCTCTTAGTTACTGTGAACCAAACTGGATATTAAATCATTTATATTGTTAACATTCTCATTATCCTGACTTGTATGAATAGAGTTTGACTCATTTAAATAACCCAGCGGTTCCTAACCAGGTTGCCAGGTGTGCCATAAAAACTTAATAAATTCCCAAAAATAAGTAAAAAATAAATACTACAAAAAATATACATCATTGCACTGTCGGGCTGAAACCTTGTATCTCTATATTTTGTCATTATTTATCAAATTAATGCTTTACGCTCCTTTACGTCCTGTGGGTTTTTATAAATATTTAACCAATAAAAAGCATTTTAGGTTGGCCTCTCAAAGTGTCAGTCAAACTTCATAACTCCACCCGGATAACCTCATAACTCCATAACTTTTGTATTTAAAAAGCGGAGAATAGTCTTGGTCTTTGCCAACTAGTTGAAGCAAATATACGGTTTTAAATATCCTGTGCGTAGTGCTTAATTTTTTGTATCATGAGATTTTAACAAGAAAATGTGGGCGCCCATATAGCTACAATAAACTTATCCTGTACGTCGATTAAACTTAATGCGATGCAATTAATGCCTCTGATTAAATAATCTGGTCAAGAACCATTATAATGGTCCGTTCAATTTCGACAACAGTTTTATTTAATTCCATCCAAATGCGATGATAAGTAATTGTTGTTTTAACGTCACCTTCTTCATCATACTATGACCTATATTATATTGTGCTCCTACCTCAAGTTTCACATTAAATACTACTTTTAATATAATATCTAGTTTGTATATGCCATTTGAAGCAATGCAAGTTTTGCAATAATTTTATACAGTGGTATGCCGTGTTTTTTTTTTTGTTTTTTTTTACTTATCAAAACTGTGTGCTGTGAAAAAGAAAAAGGACTGACAAAACCTGACCCAGAGATAACCTGTGTGGTACAAATATAGTGCTGATTCCTCAGCCTGAAGGTTTTTATTGATATATGTTGTGAGTCTTGTTTTGTTTTAATTTTTTTCTCTCTTTCTTTTAAGAATAAGGATTGCCATTTTGGCAATAGTTTTTGTAAACTCTTACCCATTTGATGCAAAACTTGCTCTGAAAAAAAACCCTATACCAATGCAGTCATCTGTATGTCTGACGTTTTTCTCCCTTTCCATATCCGTCCTTTACTCCAGCCATGATTCATCTGGATTAAGCACATTTCAGCTCCCCAGCCCCTTTTTCCATATTCAACTTGCGTTCAGCTTTACAAAATTTCCACTCCTGGGCTTCAAAATCTTGCAATGTGAAAACCTTTCACATGCGTCTCATATAGCAGAGTATCACCCGTGTGAACCCCACATGACTCACAGATGGCAGCATGTGATTTCTTTTCCAGGTCCCACTGCATTTGCCTTTATATGGTCTTTTCAGTTAATTTCACTGTGCTTTGTTAAATGTTTAGAGCCTGCTAATTCGAGGGAAAACGCAGTTTTCAGACTACCTGTAAATCTGGTGTTCTCATTTGGAGGAGCGTTTTCATGTATTTTTTTTATGTAGAATGTCTAACACTCAAAGCATTAATGTTTCCAGACCAATGGCCATGGATCTGCAGCAGGGGATTTGGTCTACCAGGAGCGACTCTCTCGCTTGGAAAGCGACAAAGAATGTCTAGTGCTCCAGGTGTGTTGTCAAAACTAAGTCCGGAGAACTATGGGTTGTGCAATAGTTTTTTTTTGTTTTTTTTTCTGATTTGAAATTGTTCACTGCTGCCATTTTGTTTTTTAAATGTCACACATCACACAGAACTCAATAAATATGATATGCACTCTTATCCCTCAGGTGAGCGTTCTGACAGACCAGGTGGAAGTTCAAGGAGAAAAAATAAGGGACCTAGACTCGAGCCTTGAGGAACACTGCATGAAACTGAGTGCTACAGAAGAGTTATTACAGCAGGTGTGTGCTTTTATAATCTTGTGCAATAACAACCTCTGTTTGATAACAAAAGTGCACAGCATTTAAGCCATATTTTTGTAGGGGAGGTCTGTACACAGAAAACTAATATCAAAGTTTTATTGTGTAGGAGCTGCTCAGCAGGAGTGCTTTAGAGACGGAAAAACTGGAACTGCTGACCGAGATATCGAGTCTGAAACTAAAGCTAGCTGCTGCAGAAGGGGATTCTAGAGAAAGTGAGGTAATGAGCACATTTCTACCTTCACCACTATGAAATTTCATAGGCTACAGCATCCCACTAGCCTAATAAATTACAGTTTGCAGTGATTAATCAGAACCTTAAAAGTGCTCTCAATGCAGAACAGAGTGAACTGTACTGACAACCTGAACATTTAATGAAATGAAACCTGGCTATTATGGTTTGACCACCCTGTGGTTTCCATAGTGCCATTCATTGCTGCTTAAGCCTCCTGCTTCAGGGTGAGAGAGAAACTCTTTAGTGTCAGAGTCATTTCCTGTTATAAAACTTTTTTGCCCATTTGAGTCCAGACTACACTGGTCCCATTCAGCTTTCCCCTACTTGCATGCATCCAGAGGGGAGTTTCAGTTTCAGAAACCAGAAATCCACGGTGGACCAAAATATAGGCTAGGTTTCCTTCACGTTAGATGAAAATATAGATTTCATTTTAAGTATACTTTGTAAAGGTTTTAAGTGTCCTTGAGTGTTTTTCTTTTCTTCATTCAAGCAACTGAAAGATATTGCAATTTGCAAGTCTTTTAGCTTGTCAGTTTGTATACAAAACTCTTCTCGTCTCGACTTGCTCTGTCTCTTCAGGGTCTTTATCGGGATGTGAAAGACATGCATCTTAAGTTGACTTCTATGGAGAACGAGAGACAAGAACACGAGAGAAGCCTTGACTCTACCAAAGTAAGAGTGCCTCATGGTCAGGTGATAATTACACAACATGAGATTAACAGCATTGAAGCGCAACGGTCCATGAATCACTTTAGCACAAAGAGAAATCCTTGTGTAGTTGACCCTAACCTCACAGACCAGACACTGGAATGTGTCAAGCTAGTGAACTTCATCCTTATGCTCAAAGCTGGACTGATTCATATAAAATCATATCTCTCTAGTCAGACACTCAGTGTCTTTTTGCTTCTTAGATCATTTAAAATGGCATTTGTTCACATTATAGTTACCCACTGTTTTCTTGTGAGATCATTTTCTGTGCTGTGTTTTAAATAAAGAACTAAGTCAATTTGGGTTAGGCATGTAGTGAGCTTATTTTTAGGTCTTGAATTGGATGCTGGGAGATGTTAATTTTGCTTTTGATTGGTCAGGAGGAGCTGAAATTACTACAAAAGCAGTTGGAAGAGAAAGAGCAGGAACTTAGAAGACTCCAGGACCAGGCCATCCCAGAAAGCCCAAACACAGAGCAACTATCACAAAGCAGAGAAAAAGGTACAATATGAACATACTGCTATATCAACAACATGCCAAAGTTTATTAGAAATGTGACTAGAGTGGATTCAGAATAAAATGTATATTAGTATATTATACGCATACATACACACAGATCAGGCATAACATCATGACCACTTTCAAGTGAAGTGAATAACACTGATTATCTCTTCCTGTTAGTGAGTGGGATATATTAGGAAGCAAGTTGTCCTCAAAGTTGATGTGTTAGAAGCAGGAATGGGCAAGTGTAAGGATTTGAGAGTTTGACAAGGGCCAAATTGACCACTTTTTCACTTCCAGGTGCTAGTTCAGAGCCAGTGCTAGTACCAGTTTGGAGTTGGTTCGACCTACAAAGTGGATGTACACACAAATAAAAGTCACATGACCAAAATGTATAGTAAATAATGTGTGGTCGCAGACTTTTGGAGCCCATTGTATACACTATCCAAAGAGAGCCCTGCACAGACACATTTTACAGCTAATAAATCCATTCGCAGCTGAGGCTATGCACTTTAAATGGATGACACGGGAACAAAAACAGTTTAGTGTGATAAAGGAGAAACTGTCCTGGCATACTGTAAGAAAAAACAAAAACATTGTTTTGGAATGCATGACGTATGAAGGTTTGTATTACACATGTCTAGACATGCTTTTTGATTGATGGTGACCTGATTTTGGGCGCAGACTCTCCTGCTCTTTAAACTGTGTGCTTGTATTGTCTTATAATATTTATATTACACTGCAAATCCTCTTCACTTCCAGCAGGATGGGGATAACAACTGTGCCATTTCTGGGCTGTTTATTTTAGTGGTTAAAAGATTTGTTAGAGGCTTCAGTCTTGTGAAACGGTTCACATGTTGAAGGCTATAAGATGATGTTTTTGTGTGTTCAGAAATGGAGGTGCAGAGAATGAGGAGCGCGGTCGAGTGTTTGAAGGCAGCTAATGAAGAGAAGGTATAAACAATAGGATGTCCTGCTGTCACATCAACCACCTGCCAGCACACAGATTACTTCATTTATAATTATACCATCATCTTGCTAATTTAGCAGTCTTTGCATAGATGCCTGTAGAAGATTTTATATACACTTCTTATATATATATATATATGTATATATATATATATACAATTTTGCAATATTTGATATTAAATTCCATGTTGTTTTAATCTAAATCTTTTTAGGATCTTAAGATAAAAGAGCTGCACCAGTCTCTGATCCGTCACAAGAGAGTGCAGGATATGGTGATGTGTGTGCAGGCATCGAAAGGTGAGCATTCAGACATTATTAGACATTATTTCCTTCTGCAATAATGTAAAACCACTGATCTTCAGTTTTTGAATATCTTGTTACCTTTTTAAAGTGACTTGTCAGTTATATTTAAAAAATAAATATCAGCTCTTTATATTTTCTTTGAACTGATCTTTAATCTTTTATCTCGAGTGTTATTGTAAAGGGTTTCTCAGCCGTTGTCATGAAACAAACCACTTGTTGACTGAGAATATATGCAGTCTTTGAGTTCATCTCCAGATTGAACCCCCATTGTCCACACCTATATTTAAAACCCCTCTCACAATTTCCATCCAATAAAATATTTTAGAGCTTGTCATAACTAGAAAAATGTATTCATTATTAAAAAACACAAAATAGTAAGATTTATTTTTCTTATTGTAGTTTATTTTAAAGGCACAACATGTAATATTTTTTGATTAAAACCACTAGAACAATGTTATATATATTTTGTTGACTTGTGTACTTCTATTATCTCCCAAAAGTTCCCAAGAATGTTTAAATCCACAGAAATAAGCAAATTAACCATCACGCGAACCATGGCCATGTGTCGTCGATCATACCCGTCGCATTATACCCGCGTCGGGTTTTATTTTGTTGAAACCATGGAGGAAACAACAAAGATGCTTTAATATATTATGTTTTTGTTAGACAAGGGAACAACTGTTTGGAGACATTTATAGACAGAATTTAAAGTATTTTCTCCATCATACAGTATAAAATGAATTGCATGCCATTTAGCAACACAAGCCATCCAGCAATTGTTCATATGTTCTAACATCAATCTAAATCACTCAACAAGTCTCATAGCAGCCGCAGAGCGAACGTACAGAGTAGCATTATAACATCATTTTCAACACTCAGATGTCTCTAACAGCGTTATGTAAGCCCATATAGGCTAAACCAGAGGAAGTGGACGCGGCGACTGTGGCATAAAGCTCCGCTGCTCACACTCGTCTTTCATTAGCAATCGCTTCAGCGGCTTTGTAATACTCACACAGCACTCAGTCCTGCTCTGCTTCATACTACAGTAACGTTAATAATCTCATCCATGAAGGTGATTTCTGCCTGCATCCCATCCCCATTCTTTTTCACTGGCTGAGGTGAAGACCACATCTCCCAAGATTCTGCGCTCAATCAAGCTACGCCTTTGTTTTGAAAAGGCGCCCTCTAGCAGCTAAAATCTACATAGTGGGCTTTTAGTGCTTGTTTTGTTTTATTTCAAATAATGATTTGCTCAGTTAGCATCACTCATGTCTACTTTTCGTAGTGTTTTTATGACATTTAAAATATTCAAAATATTTCTCAGACAGCTTTTGTCAGCTTCCCAGTCTAAGAGCTTGGCTGATTTATCCTGTCTCATGACTTGGTCTGTTTTCCCAGACAAACCCATGGAAGAGGACACAGGAGAATGTGACACAGAGACGTTCTCTACAGGAGGCACAGAGGAAACTGATGAAGTATGAAGGGTCTCTCACACACACACACACACACACACACAGTTATGATCACAGGATGTTCCTCAGACTTCCTTTCAGACCCCCTCCTTGCAGTACTTTCATTGTGATGGTATGACAGAAAATAACAATTTAACCATAACCCTTTTTTTGACGGGGAACGTCTCTTGTTTTTGTTTGGGAGTAGCATCCTGTGATTCCAGGCCATTGCAAAGCAGCCACTGCCTGCTCCTCTTGTTCATTGAAACTTGAGTCCTCAGGGGAAATATTCCACTGATATTCTCCTCACATGCATCTGTGTTGTGTTCTCTCACACAGCCTCAGCTCATTCCATGTTCAGAGCTGCTCCCTGAAGTAGACCTCACCAGAGGGACCGCACTCGGACCCACACACAGGTCTGTTTACTTACTCTAGACAGCTTTCATTCAAAGTGTGTTTATACAAACATATATTATGTTGATTCAAACACATGTATATAAAAAATACATTTAAGGTAAATATAAGTGTTTTAAAATGATTTATAGAAAAGAAAAAAATCATATCAAGATCTTCAGGGAGAATATAGTGCCGTTTGTGCATAAAGTAATGGCATACCGTTTTATACTCATTCTTATTTTACTTATTGTATTATATGACTTAAATGAGTGTTTGTGACATTTATTGATTCTATTTTGCTTTTTCAGTGTCTCTGCAGTACAGCAGCCTGAGACTTCCCGTTGGACAAGCAATAATGAGGTACTGACTTGATCTATATTAGAAATGATGAAATGTGGTCCAGGTATGATGTTACTTTGTAGGCCAACTGGTATGTAGCATCACACTGGTCCATTGAGAAAAACCCAATAGGATTTCTCCATAGGTTTTTGGATTATAACTTTTATTAATTTTGAAGCAAAAATGCAGTTGCCAGAAGTAATAGGCTAATGGTAGACTACAAATGAACTACACTACGGTCGCTCAACTTCAACGTCACCTTCAATACGCTTCCGGCAACTCTTTCAGTTTTTATCTAAACATTTTCAGAATGCTTGAGTTGGAATAGTTTCTAAGCATAATGAGGCTGTAGACGTTTCATCTCCTCGACAGCCTATCTAGTCCCATTTAGCCCCTTGTTATCAACTGCCTTTTTCAAGACACATAACAGCTTAAAAAATCACAAGTGGGGTAATACTTATGTATTTTATGTCATAGAATAAAATGCAAGTGTTGAGCTTTTGTTCATCACAGACCTTATTTCAGCCATTTAATCAAAAACCCAACGAGAAAACCTCCTGACTTCAGAACGATGGAACTAGAAGTGCTAAAATGGTAACACACTTCTGTCATAGCTTGTAAACACTACTATTATGAGATTCTGTACAAATGTTGTAGACTGCATATTCAGCTTTCCAGCGCCCCCTAATGTTTTGCACAGAACATTGTCACTGTCCTCATGTTCAGCACAGTGGCTCAAATGAGCCTGACAAAACCAGATATTTCCAATAAATCAGCCACATGACTGCACTGGACACTTTTGATGAATGATGCTAATTAATAAGCATTTAATTTGTTTTTAATTAGAATAATCACACATGAGGTTTTTAGTAGCAATCATTTAACAAAACAAAATGTACAGCCTTTTAACCAAGACCTTCAAACTTTCTTGTAATATTTTAGGATGAAGGTGGTAAGAATGGAGACTCTCCATCCATCTCCCCCACTCAGCCCAGCTCAGCGGGGAGCGAGAGATTTGGCTCTAAGAAAACGCGTTCCTCTTTTGGACGGGGCTTTTTCAAGATCAGAGGAAACAAGATGACAAGCAGCGCCCCGAGTCTGGGTGAGTTATAAAGTGTTATATAATGTTTTACTTGAATAATTTAAATAATACAGCAATTATTTTCACATTACAGTAAACTTGTGAGCATCTTTCTTGGATGTGTTTTTTGTAAGATTAACCCTATTAATGCATTATTGGCAGTGGAAGGAGAGCGCAAGGGGGCGGAGCACCTGGATTTGGCCGGAGCTCAAACTCAGAAGCCGAAAGCGTTAGAGACGCTCTCTCCGGAAGGGAAGAAGAAATCAAAGGGGATCATGAAGTTACTTGGAAGGTATTTTTAATGTCTTTGTTAACATGCTAACACCAAGCTGCACTGGTTATTAAGATGAAGACATTGATTCTTATGCACATGCTTTATTCCTGCATCAGGATGAAGAGAAGTCAGTCCACGTCCTCTGACCTGGACGATTCCCCAGAGGCAGAGTTCAAGAGAGGTGGAGTCCGAGCTACAGCAGGACCCAGGCTGGGGTGGTCACGTGATCTGCAAAGAAGCAATAACAAGTATATTCAGTTTGTTTGTTAAGGAGGTTATTAGAGGGTTTTTTTTGTTGTTGTTGTGTGGTAACATGAATTGTTGACATCTCCCTCAGCAAGCTGGACAGCCCATTTTCCGGCTGGAGTAAAGAGCAAGTGTGCGAGTGGCTGCAGGAACAGGGACTGGGCTTGTATATAAATCAAGCTCAGCAGTGGATCAGCTCTGGACAGACCTTACTCAAGGCGTCTCAGCATGATTTGGAAAAGGTCTCCTGAACAGCCCTACGTTTTTTAAAAGTTGCACACACTTGACTTCTTGTCAATATTTATTTATTGATATGTAACTAGGTTATTCTGTGTGCTGTATGATTCTGTGTCTGCTTCAGGAACTGGCCATCAGACATCCTCTACACAGAAAGAAACTGCAACTGGCTCTTCAGTCGCTGGGCTCAGAGGAGGAAGACGCCATGGGTAAACTGGACTACAACTGGGTTACACGTAAGTATTAACAGTCAGTCATTTGTTTCAACTAAAAAGATTAAACATGTCTTTTGTTGCAGTTGATTTCTAATGTTATTTAGGACTGATAGTAGGGACGCACCAATAACATTTCATTTTCATAAAAGGATGGCTGGATGACATCGGCCTGCCTCAGTATAAATCTCAGTTTGATGAGGGCAGAGTGGATGGGCGCATACTTCACTATATGACTGTGGTAGGTGTCATGATCAGAAATCATTTATATATGCTAATTAGTCCATCAATTTCTTTCTTATTGTTAATGTTGAAAGGTCTTTACTACAACATTTTTGTGGAAACCGCAAAAAAATGTTGTTTATTCTCAACATTTCTTTGGTTAGGATGACCTGCTGGGTCTGAAAGTGGGCAGTGTGCTTCACCATCTCAGTATGAAGAGGGCCATCCAGGTGCTACGCATCAACCACTACGAACCCAACTGTCTCCGTCGCAGACCGACAGAGGTAGCACACCCTGACATCAGGCTTCGTGACTCCGTTCGCTTAGAATATGTCTTTGACTGTTGCTCTATTAATTTCCTTTTGATTAGAATAATGCCACGCCAGCAGAAATCTGTCAGTGGACCAATCACAGAGTGATGGAGTGGCTTCGTTCAGTGGATCTGGCAGAATACGCACCCAACCTGAGAGGAAGTGGAGTCCACGGAGGCCTAATGGTACATACAGTGGAGAAGTAAACAAGCAGGAAGTTTTCATCCAAGTTCCTTTTCACTCATTTTTTTTACTTGCATTTCTCAGGTTTTAGAGCCTCGTTTCAATGTTGAGACGATGGCTCTGCTTCTTAACATCCCACCAAATAAGACACTGCTGAGACGTCACCTTGCAACTCACTTCCATCTTCTGATTGGCTCAGAGGCACAAATGCGGAAACAGGAATATCTCGAAAACCCAGATTACACTGTCCTCACGGCAACAGCCAAAGTTAAGGTAAGTAGCCATAAGTGAGGTTGCCTCTGAACTTACCTTATATACACACAAAGAATGATATACTTTTTGTACACAAACACACTTGTATAATGCAACACTAAATATCTGTTTGATAACTTGTGAAGTTTTACCTGTCCTTTCCTCTTTTAGCCAAGACGTCTGTCATTTGGAGGTTTCGGGACATTGAGGCGGAAGCGTCAGGAGGAAACAGAGGAGTATCTTTGCCCCATGGATGTGCAGATGCCTCAGAGCAGCAGTTTCCATAAAGGCCTCTGCATATATGAGGACAGCTTAGAGCAGCAGGTATTGGCAATTCCAGACGGATCAAAGTAATCAAAGTGCAAATCTGTTTAAATGGCAGCTTTAAAGGGTTAGTTCACCCAAATATTAAAATTGTCATTGTTGTTCCAAAACTGTATGAGTTTCTTTGTTCTGCTGAACAAAAAAAAAGAAGATATTTGGAAGAACGTTTGTGACCAAGCAGATGGAGCAACACATTGACGACCATAGTATTTTTTTTCTTTTCTACTATGATAGTCAATGGTTGCTCTCTCGGCTTAGTTACAAACAGTCTTCAAAATATTTTCTTTTATGTTCAGCAGAACAAACAAACTCTTACAGGTTTGGAACAACATGAGGGTGATTTAAATGATGACAGAATTTTCTTTTTTGGGTGAACTAACCCTTTAATAACTTTTCTGGACAGATGGAGGACTCTGAGGGCACAGTGCGACAAATCGGCGCCTTCTCAGAGGGAATCAATAACCTGACAGTAAGATAACCACAATAATACTCCAGCTTACTGTATGTGCTGTGGTCTCTCTTGTCCTTGCCCCAGTTCCTTCTTACACTCATGTCCTGTGTTCTCCAGAGCATGCTAAAAGAGGAGGAATTCTTCAGGGAAGCATCCTCTCGTTCACCTGAAAACAGCACCAATGAGGAAAACTAAGAATGTTTGAACATGACCATCATCACTCAAGTCTATAGCTGTGAAATTTCAAGACAAACTCAAACCCTACAGCAAGACACTGTGATTTTACAATGAAAGCAATAAGCTCCACTCTGAGTGAAACGCTAAAGGATTACACCATAAATACAGTAGAATATTAAGTCAATGGAATGTTATTTATTAATTTAGGATCTGCAGTATATACCGTAACTCAAACAGTGTTTATACGTGTTTCACCAAGCCAAGACTACATATAAAAACAGCTGTTCGTTCTTAAAGATTTTTAGTCTTTTATACTCTAAGCTATTCTGTGAACATTTGCTGCATGTTTTCACCATTTTTCTATTTGGTTACATCATTTTATTGGGAGAGAAAATGTGTTTATTATGCCTGCAAACTCTTGATATTGTTATGCTATAACCATATCAGTGAATACCATGTACTATGTACTGTTCTATGCATGTGTGTGTTTATGTATGAGTGTCAAAGAAATTCAAATAAAATTATTTTTTTCCAAATCCAATTGCTTTTTTTTTTTAGTTAATACAAATGTGGCAACTTATCTTAACATGTATGCATATGTGGAATTGAAAAATATGTGAAACTGTTATACCTGTCTAAGAGATGAGCCAGGATGTAAGTGAGGCTTCCGTCCATCAATCCATTCTTCAAACCGCTTTTCCAATGTAAGGTCAAGGCGATGCATACCTGGGAAAAAAAGGTCACAGAGAATATAGGGACCAGATTCTGTAAATGAGTTAAACCCCACCCCCATTATTTATATGAAAAACACAGTTATTACATGTAGATTGAATTATTAAGAGAGTCATGTTCCTGTAAATTGTTAGACTGATAGAAAAGAAACAAATCGAAGTGATCATTCAAATACCTCACTAACTGTGGGTCAGCACAGAATTGTTTGCATTCTATACATTAAAAGTTTGGTTCAGACACTACAACTGCTTAGGTTTATCATAGCATAAAGCTATAATTAAAACCCTGTCCAAAACATCCTCCTGCTCCACAGACTCAGTGGGTAAAGAGTTGTGTTAAAATTCAAATCCCCACTATTGCATACATTAAATTATTGTCATTATAACCACCAAAGATTCCCAAATGCCTTCCTCCAGTTCTGAACCGGAGTGGCTAAACACACATTCTCTGGTAATGAGGCTGTGATAGAAGCAAGAGTTCAAGAGTGACCCACCTACTTAGGTTCCCATGATTTGCCTTTTGAAGGAGTGACCCTCCAAAAAGAAACCGACAGGAACCTACATGTTAAACACCAAACACACACATTCACACGTCAGAAGTCTCACCTGTCCATGAGCAGACGTCCATCATTACAGTGACCGTCTGTCCACACATCCCACAGCTCTGCTTCTGATGACTGTACGCTCCAAACACATCCCGTATTCTCTACAGGAAACACATAAACACACTCATTACATCATAAATAATATATATCTATATTATAAACTTCCGAATTTTACAGTTATAACTGATAGACAACAACAACAAAAATAGAAGTGATAATTCAAATACCTAACTGTGAGTTAGCATAGAATTGTTCGCAGTTTACAATTCTACCCTACACTACACTGTAGTTTAAATAATCATTGATAAATATATGACATTTACGTTAATACTGCCTACTAGACATTTAAACACAAAGCAACTCTACAAAACCATGAAACAGCAGGAAAATCACAGATCTATTTCATAATAAGAACACCAAAAGATGATTATCTAGAAACTTATAAAGGTACAGCAACAGTCCACTGGTTCTTCTACAGCTGTCAGTGAGTTCAGCAAGTAAACAAAGCCTGTGATCAAACTTCATAGAAGAATCGACTGCCTTCAAACATGTTCAGCTGTCATTCAGCAAACAGCCTTAAACACGATTTCAGGTTAAAAACACCTTCAGGATTCTTTGGAAATCTGGACTTTAGTCCATGTTTGTGGACAACACATATTAAATAGACTTAAGATGTTGTCAGAACATGAATAAACGCACAGAGAGCTTCTAAAATATCACACGACAAAATGAAGTAGCAATAACTAATTACTATCTAAAATTAAATTGCAAGTGCAAAGAATAAGGACTTAAGAGACATGCAGTGTGTAGTTACTTACAGGTGAGTCGCGTCACTCGATTCCTGCACTTTATCGCAGCGCGTCGGTTTAACTTGTTGACTGGCTGGAATAGGTGCCGGTTATTGACATTAAAATGCTGTCATAAAGCTGTCATCCTCAAGATATGCATTTAAAACACTTTACTACACGTGTTGTTGCAGCAAAACAAACGTCATGTTGCCAAAAAACACCCGAAGCTGAACGTGCACGTGAAGCCGCTTGCGCCGCCTAGTGGAGCGGAAGAAAAACTGCACTTCCGTTTCTACCACACAAATCATATTAGGACTATAACGCCTGCAGTTTCGAAGCTATTTCACATTTGGTCAATCGATATAGTTTAACAACGTCATACATACTTTCCCTATGTATTGTGTTAAGTGAGTATAAAGCAAATTACCAAAAGCTCCCTCTTGTAGTCGACAAGTGTGTCAACATTAATAATAAATCAAACGATCTGACAATCCAGGTGGCCAGTCGAAGGTGAGAGTGAGATTTAAATTGCAAGTATTGTTCAACAAATGTATCGTTTGTCAGGCTTCGAGCAGCAAAGAAACATGGATCTGTGAGTTTCAGTGAATGAACCAGATCAACTCTCAGCTGAAGGGGAAACTTGTGCTGTGTTGAACTCAAAAGCACACGCTCAAAGCTAAACACATAAAGATCTGCCAAAAATATTTTATTTGGGAAAACTATATGTGAGTTTGTTTTATGAAAATGGATGTGCATTGAACTGACAGTCAAATGACATCTAATGACACAAAATTACATGATCATAAAATAATGCTAATGTTTCTGTTGCTGATTATCATAGCAGGCAGATTCAGGAGATCTGATGGATTCACCGGCTCCTCCTGGAGGAGAATCTGATACTGAGCAGTTCTCGATCCTCGTCCTGCTCTGAGTCTCTATCTGAAGCTCTGGCATATGATGGAGGAGGGCGACAGTGAGAAGGGAATATATTCACCACTCAGATCAGATGTTGGTTTGGGGGAACAGGCTGTAAAGTCAGTCTAACTGATCTACACAGAAATAGAAAGTCAAATGTCACTGTTTTAATACAGCTTAAACCATGACTGGTCGGAGGGATTGATCACTCTTTGTGCATTTATTGGTTATTTGATTAAATAAATACTTGTATAAAGCCTGTATCAAAATGACATGCATTATGTAAACTACAAACTACTCACTGCTATTAAAACTAATGTTTCTATTAATGAATATTCCAGGCACAGGAGTGAGATCTGATCAGTGTAACAGCTCCTCCTTGTGGACATTAAGTGTGTCTGCATTTCCATTTCAATTCAGCAGAAGGTGCAAAGAGACTCAAATAAAGCAGTGACGTGTAATCCTGATCCTGATGAGACACTTTCCTGAGTTTAGCTCCAACCTGATCAAAAACACCTGAAGCAGTGAATCAAGTGCTTCAGGATTACTAGAGACTTCCAGGCAGGTGTGATGGACTCTTTATCTCTAAATTAAATAAAAACTATTTAAATTAGTAAATAATGTTAGTTACATGATGTGTGTCTTAGTTGGAAGAATTAATAAGTTCTCAAAGGCAATTATTTCTACTGACTTTGATCAAACTAATTTATAACAACACCTCGAAATCATTGAATGTAGTTTTAACAAACCAATAAATCTGTTTAATCTGTTTCCATGAGAAAGACAGAACAATGTTAAAGCTTTTAAACATGAATTTAAGTTAAACTGAAAATCTAAGAGATAAAAAACATCACGCTAATACAAACTCAGTGGATAATCATTCATTCATTAAAGCCTTGATTCAAATCGAACAAGTGTTCATTTTCCTCATAAGCCAAAGCTCTCAATAAAACCACATCCAGAACAACCTTCACACATGCTTTAACTAACTCACCGGACTCACCGGCTCAGGAGAAAAATCTTAGGGTTTTAATCTTGGTGTGCTGAGAGATGCATGGCTTCAAATAACACATTTGATCATATCTTCCATTATTTAAACCAAAAATCTCAACAAAACCACTTAAACACTCCACGGGCTCAGTGGCTCAGGTGTTAAAGCATTACACTTTCACCTCAGCGTCCTGAGTTCAAATCCCACTATTGCTCAATGCTTATGTTAAATTGTTGTCATTAAATCAGACAAAGAGTCCCAAACGCCTTCCTTCAGTGTGAAAGCCTCAGTGGTGCAGTGGCTAAACACACGTTGGTTGCGGACAAGGCTGCGATAGAGGTGTGGGTTCAAACCCCATCCTGGTGTGTTGAGATGACAATCAACCGACAGAGACTCTGTCAAAGCTTTAACTGGTTTATTGTAAAATCACACAGGTGAACAGTGAAATATAAGTTCCAGCACATGTTCCTACAAGAGATCTGTGGCTCACAGGTAAGAGCGCTGCCTCATGGGTTCAGAGGTTGCTGGTTCGATCCCAGCCAGATCTCCGCGATACGAGTGAATGATGTATGTGTGAAGGGGCGGGGATGATTCGGATCCCCCCCCCGAACCCCGCCACATTGTCCAGCAGCGGTTATGCTTCTTGATAAAATTGGAAAAATTTAGCTGTATAAAAATTTCAGCCCGCCGTCCCTTCCCCAGCTTCTTAGGTTCCCATGATTTGCCTTTTGAAGGAGTGACCCTCCAAAAAGAAACCGACAGGAACCTACATGTTAAACACCAAACACACACATTCACGCGTCAGAAGGCTCACCTGTCCATGAGCAGACGTCCATCATTACAGTGACCGTCTGTCCACACATCCCACAGCTCTGCTTCTGATGACTGTACGCTCCAAACACATCCCGTATTCTCTACAGGAAACACATAAACACACTCATTACATCATATATTACATATATTATAAACTTCTGAATTTTACAGTTAGTCTAAATAATCATTGATAAATATAAGATGACATGTACGTTAATACTGCCTACTAGACATTTAAACACAAAGCAACTCTACAAAACCATGAAACAGCAGGAAAATCACAGATCTATTTCATAATAAGAACACCAAAAGATGATTATCTAGAAACTTATAAAGGTACAGCAACAGTCCACTGGTTCTTCTACAGCTGTCAGTGAGTTCAGCAAGTAAACAAAGCCTGTGATCAAACTTCATAGAAGAATCGACTGCCTTCAAACATGTTCAGCTGTCATTCAGCAAACAGCCTTAAACACGATTTCAGGTTAAAAACACCTTCAGAATTCTTTGGAAATCTGGACTTTAGTCCATATTTGTGGACAACACATATTAAATAGACTTAAGATGTTGTCAGAACATGAATAAACGCACAGAGGCCTTCCATAAAATATCACCTTCACCTATCACGACAAAATGGAGTAGCAATAACGAATTACTATCTAAAATCATATTGCAAGTGCAAAGAATAAGGACTTAAGAGACATGCAGTGTGTAGTTACTTACAGGTGAGTCGCGTCACTCGATTCCTGCACTTTATCGCAGCGCGTCGGTTTAATTTGTTGACTGGCTGGAATAGGTGCCGGTTATTGACATTAAAATGCTGTCATAAAGCTGTCATCCTCAAGATATGCATTTAAAACACTTTATTACACGTGTTGTTGCAGCAAAACAAACGTCATGTTGCCAAACAACACCCGAAGCTGAACGTGCACGTGAAGCCGCTTGCGCCGCCTAGTGGAGCGGAAGAAAAACTGCACTTCCGTTTCTACCACACAAATCATATTAGGACTATAACGCCTGCAGTTTCGAAGCTATTTCACATTTGGTCAATCGATATAGTTTAACAACGTCATACATACTTTCCCTATGTATTGTGTTAAGTGAGTATAAGGCAAATTACCAAAGGCTCCCTCTTGTAGTCAACAAGTGTGTCAACATCAATAATAAATCAAACAAGCTGACAATCCAGGTGGCCAGTCGAAGGTGAGAGTGAGATTTAAATTGCAAGTATTTATTGTTCAACAAATGTATTGGTTTGTCAGGCTTCGACCAGCAGAGAAACATGGATCTGTGAGTTTCAGTGAATGAACCAGATCAACTCTCAACTGAAGGGTAAACTTGTGTTGTGTTGAACTCAAAAGCACACGCTCAAAGCTAAACACATAAAGATCTGCCAAAACTATTTTATTTGGGAAAACTATATGTGAATTTGTTTTATGGAAATGGATGTGCATCAAACTGACAGTCAAATGACATCTAATGACACAAATTGACATGATCATAAAATAATGCTAATGTTTCTGTTGCTGATTATCATAGCAGGCAGATTCAGGAGATCTGATGGATTAACCGGCTCCTCCTGGAGGAGAATCTGATACTGAGCGGTTCTCGATCCTCGTCCTGCTCTGAGTCTCTATCTGAAGCTCTGGCATATGATGGAGGAGGGCGACAGTGAGCAGGGAATATATTCACCACTCAGATCAGATGTTGGTTTGGAGGAACAGGCTGTAAATGCAGTCCATTTATGATTGATCTACACAGAAATAGAAAGTCAAATGTCACTGTTTTAATACAGCTTAAACCATGACTGGTCGGAGAGATTGATCACTCTTTGTGCTTTTATTGGTTATTTGATTAAATAAATACTTGTATAAAGCCTGTATCAAAATGACATGCATTATGTAAACTACCAACTAATCACTGCTATTAAAACTAATGTTTCTATTGATGAATATTCCAGGCACAGGAGTGAGATCTGATCAGTGTAACAGCTCCTCCTTGTGGACATTAAGTGTGTCTGCATTTCCATTTCTATTCAGCAGAAGGTGCAAAGAGACTCAAATAAAGCAGTGATGTGTAATCCTAATCCTGATGAGACACTTTCCTGAGTTTAGCTCCAACCTGATCAAAAACACCTGAAGCAGTGAATCAAGGGCTTCAGGATTACTAGAGACTTCCAGGCAGGTGTGATGGACTCTTTTTCAAAGGTTGCAGTAATTAATATTGTAGCTAAATTTAAAATCTAATGACCCTTAAATCAGACTGGAACAGAGGATAATTGTTTGTTAAAGTCTATTAAGTCTATTGACATTTTAAAGTCTAGGTTCAAATCCCGCAATTTAAATCATTAAATGAAACAAAGCTCTCAATAAAGCTTGATCCAAAACAACCAGACTCAGTTGCACAGAAGATAAGTCTTGGTGTTTTAATCTTGGATTACTGAGAGTTGCATGGGTTCAAATACTAAATTTGTTATGTACATGTGTTCATTATTTAAAACAGAGCTCTCGATAAAGGCCAGTCCAGAACACACAACTCCACAGACTCAGTGGCTCAGGAGTTAAAGCGTTGTGCTGTCATCTTGGAGACCCGAGTTCAAATCCTGCTGTTACTTATGTTAAACTGTTATTAATGCCGCCGTTAAAATTAACATCCGAAAACATCAAAACCACTCAAACTCTGTGGCTCAGAGGATGATTGTTTGTCTATCAATCATGAAAGTCTGGGTTCAAACCCCACAAATGTTAAAGGTTTTTTTCATTATTTAAAACAGAGCTCTTAATAAAACCTTGTCCAGATCACCAAACACTCCACAGACTCAGTGGCCAAGCAGTTAGAGCGTTGTGTTTCCATCTTGGAGACCCGGGTTCAAATCATGCTGCTACTTATGTTAAATAATTGATGCTGCAGTTAAATAATCACCACAAAACACCAAAATTAAACCCACATAATCTCTGTGGCTCAGTGGATGATTGTTCGTCTGTCATTCGTGAAGGTCTGGGTTCAAACCCCACAAATGTTAGTGTTTTTCATTATTTAAAACAAAGCTCTCAATAAAAATAATTCCAGAACACCAAACACTCCACAGACTCAGTGGCTCAGGAGTTAAAGCGCCATGCTTTCATCCCGGAGACCCGGGTTCAAATCCTGCAGTTACTTATGTTAAATTATTGATGCTGCCGTTAAAATAATCATCCAAAAACACCAATGTCAAAGCCACAAAATCTCTGTGGCTCAGTGGATGATTGTTCGTCTGTCATTCATGAAAGTCTGGGTTCAAATCCCACAAATGTTAGTGTTTTTCATTATTTAAAATAAAGCTCTTAATAAAACTTTGTCCAGAACACCAAACACTCCACGGACTCGTGGCTCAGGAGTTAAAGCGTTGTACTTTCATCTTGGCGACCCGGGTTCGATTCCCACTCTTTCTTAAGTTAATTTGCTGTTGTGGAATCAGACAAAGTGGCCCAAACTGCAGCTCTCAGTGTGAAAGCCACGATGGCACTAGTGGCTAAACACACGTTGGTTGCGGACAAGGCTGCGATAGAGGCATGGGTTCGAACCCCACCTCGGTGTGTGAGGATCACACCAGAGAAAGAAAGCTGTGGTGACAGCAAAGTACCTGGGGCGGTACACCAATCAAGGGCGGCAAAGGTAGATACCTGAGGCTCAGCACGAGACTGAGAACCCTGGGGCGGTAAAACAGACTGGCTACACAGCCAAGAAAAACACGGACCAGAAACGATAAAACAGACTGGTGGAAGACACGGACCAACACATACCTGGGGTGGTGAAACAACCACAATGTGAGACGAAGGTCGGATCACGAGCAAAGAGGGGCGTGGCAAGAGGAAAGAGGGGCGTGGCAAGAGGAGTGAGGTGAGAGAAAAGGGAGGAATATACCAAAGAGAGAAAAAAAAGTTTTTTTTCTCTTTTTTTTTTTAAAAAAAAAAAGGAAAAAAAAAGGTTTTTTTTTCTGAATTGCACAAAACTGCAGCAGTGGAGGGATTTGAACCCTGGTCTCCTACGTCAGGCTTGACTCTCACACCATGAGCTCTGACCACTGGACCAACACCAGCTCACACTAACTACTGTTCTTTTGTTTAATTTGAGGTTAACCCATAGACACATGTTTAAAAAAAAAAAAACGAATTTACATCCTAAAATTATATAAAAATATTCAATAAAATTAGAATTTAGAAATAGAAAATCATTTACATCTTATTTTAAAACCATCTAAAAACGATTACAATTTATTAAAATGTTAAAACAAATTTTAATGATTAAAATCCAATTTAAAAAAGTTAATGTTTAAATAAAATAAATAAAAACATTTTTAAATTAAATTAACTGACACAATGATATGTACCAGAGCTGGATAAACTGGTGGTTCATTAATCATACACACTTCCTGTTATTCATTCAAGTTATTCTTTGCTAAACAAACCAACATTACACAGCCTGAAGTGATGCAAAATCCTGATGGCTGTAATTGTTCTTAAAACTATAATGCTGTACAAATATGGCGAAGTATATAATACTTTAGTAATGCTGTCTCAAAAATAATCTTTTTGGTTCATTCTACTGTCTTATTTAAACTCTCTCTGTGTTTCAGCCTCCGGTTCTTTTGCTGCAGGATATTTACATTTACATTTATTCATTTTGCAGATGCTTTTGCCCAAAGCGAATCACAAATGAAGAATACAGCAAGCGATTCGTCATCATGAGGCAAATATAAACACAAAAGTGCTCAAAATACAACGTTTAAGGCATTGCTTAGAGTAGCACAGACTATAATAGGGAGGGATTAAAGGAAAGTGAAAACATTTTTTTGTTTTGTTTATGATGATATTGAACAAAACAAATGTGTGTTGGTTCAGTGTATTATTATAAAGATTTGTCCATTAAGAGTTAAAATGAGATTGCCCTTCACAACAAGCAACAGTAAAAAGTCAGGTTTCCTGCAAATGGTTTAATATCTTATGGATTTCATTTGGAGCAAAAGCACTGCAGCTCTACTAAACCACTGGTTCTCCTGAAGCTCTGTCAGTTCAGAATGTAACTCATGTAAACAAAGCCTGTGCTAACCCTTTATAGAAGATTCAAATGCCTTCAAACATGCTTAGCTTAGCTGTCAAACAAACACTTGGATAACGATCCCATGTAGTTACCCATGTGTACAAGTTAGTTTACAAGAGAACTGCAGTGTATAAAAAGGATACTTACAGGTGCGTCGCTTCCGTGACACTCGATTCCTGAACTAAATCACAGCGTGTGTCGGTTTTAGTTTCTTTGAGTGTTGTTGAGAAACATTAAGAGTCTGTCACTGAACTGTGATTTGCAGAATCATTCTGTACTTTAGTCCAGACGAGTTGTGAAACTGTGAAAGCGTCGTGTTGTCAAGCACCTCAAGCACCTGAAGGTTTCAGGCTGAACGTGAAGCCGCGTTCGCCTCCTAGTGTAGCGGATGAAAAACTGCACTTCAGTTTCTACATTACGACTTACAGTCCCCAATAGACTTTTGGTAAAAGTTTGGTCACTGGCTTAATTCCAAAACGTCTAGTCTAATTTACCACTTACGCACTCAATGCTAAACCGTATTATTTAGATTAAATATAATGTCAAATGAAATAATGATTGCTCGTCAGCTCGTGTGGTCAATTAATGACTAACCTCGAGGTAGCCAGTCGTAGAGGAGTTGATTTGAAAACCAATCTTTTTTTGTGGGTTTCGACCATAATTAGCAAAACAACGTGAATTTAGCAGTCTGTGAATGTTACAGATCTCAACTGATGCGGTAAGACAAATAAATGTGTTGAACTCAACGGCACGGGCACAAGTGTAAACTCAAGACAATCTTCTTGTTTGTTGATGTTTATTTGTCAGTTATTTAATATGATCATGTTTGTTCACTGTCGAGTTTTAAACAAATGTATTCTAATAATATGCAGGTCGCTGGATGATGCATCTCTCTCGTGTAGAGAATTAATTTCAGTGTGAATGTACCTCAATTAATTCCTTAAATGTGCGTTATAAAGTCAGAATTGGGAGATATAAAGTCATAAGTGCGTGTTTTAAAGACAAAATGCGCGTTATAGATCAGAATTTTGATATAACGTCAGAATTTTGAGATATAACGTCAGAATTGTGAAATAAGTCATTTTTTCCTCAGAATTGGGAATTTTATTTCAAGTGTCACAATTCTGAGTAAAAAGTCGTTAGAATTGCGCGATTTTTGACTTTATAAAACGCAATTGCGGCTTTATATATTACAATTCTGACTTATTTGATTTAATAAATTACTTGTATGAAGCCTGTATCAAAATGACATGCATTATACAAGTAAACCACAAACTAACCGCTGCTCTAACATGTTTCTATTGATGAATATTCCAGGCACAGCAGTGAGATCTGATCAGTGTCAGCTCCCCCTTGTGGACATTAAGTGTGTTTGCATTCCATTTAAATACCGCAGAAGGTGCAAAGAGACAAGAAAATATAAATAAATAAAGCAGTGATGTGTAATCCTGATTCTGATGAGACACTTCCCTGAGTTTAGCTCCAACCTGATCAAAAACACCTGTATTAATTCAGAAAAACAGCAGGAGCGAAGACCTTTTTCTCCGTTGGTAAAGCTGTACGCCTATTTCCAGTCGTGTAAAGAATAAATTTCACTGTGAATGTACCTTAATTCTAAAATACCCCCTAGGGGTGGAAATGCACTGAATTATATACATACATGCAGTAGATAAATATTAATACAGCAGTTAATTCCAGGATTCTGAGAGCACTGATATTCAGTCCAACGGCACTGGGAGTTTTCAGCGTTTGTATCACACTGCATGTCTGTGTTTGCGCATTCCAGACAGACTGTCAGATTATTGGTGGTGGGGATTGTACATCAACTTTTTTCTGTAGGTTACATCGATACACCAGTAGAAGGCAATAAATGACCTATATTTATTTTAGGAAACAAACGTGACTCATTCAATCAACTGATTCATTCAAAACATTGATTTGAATGAGTGAAACACTGTTGCAGGTAGAGGACATTCAGGTTCATTTTCATTGATATTTTTAAGTAAATGGTTTATAGAGCATTTAAAAACGAATCAACCTGAAATATGATCGGTGATCACAGATCAGTGGACGAGGCCATAACAGATGCTTTTGATCGCATTACCCGAATTTGCTTACGTCACACTGATGGTTTAGGAGTGGGGTCAGGTAAGGGGTATCATTTTCATTGCATGATTTAGAAACACCCACCAGTTTGAAAATGCAGCAAATTGAGAAATTCCCACTTCTGTTCTGTAGAGACCTCATACTCACTAGCCTGACAAGCCAGACCCACATCAAGATGTTTGGTCTGGAAACTCACCATAGACAGCTCAATCCGAGGGGCGGGATAAACGGTTGTCTTTCAAACTCCTTGAGTATGTCACCTAAGCTGACGTGGTTCATTTACCTAAATACAATCTGCAAAAACAAAACGTTCTTACCATCTGGTGCCCTGTCGACGGTGTACCAAATCTTGATAAGATTGGCTATATCTTCTTCTAATTCTGGCCACAGGAGAATGTCTTTGTCTGTTTGAAGGCACAAACATTTGTGAGGGGGAAAAAATCTGAGAAGCGCTTCACACACGGCATGCTGCGGACATCTGCTGGTCAAAATGTGTGAATGCAGTTACACATAAGAACAGTCCAAACATGCAAATGTTTTCTTGAAAATGTAATCTACAAATCATTAAATACAATTAAATAGGAAGTGTCTGTATAATCCGTATTGTGTTAATTTGTTAGGCTTTTGTGTTTAAAAAAAAAGACTTGATCAGGCCAACTCATTAACTTTCACTCTGCATTTTTCCATTATACACTCGTTTATGATTAAAAATGAACCTAAATTATAAAACTGACCTGAGATCAGTTAAAATCCTATATTAGATGCTGGTTAGTGGATTCACCAGATCAGATCCACCTAGCCAAATCATCAAAAGGATGACTTTTTTTAGCACTCTGTTGTAATGAAGCCTTATTTTTCTGAAATCACATGACTTGGCCAGTTTGACACAATTTGAAACAGTGATTTGGTCAAAATAATCATAAAAGCTTTAAAAAAAAACGTGCTTAGAAAGCATACACACAACATACTGTGTAGTAGCGGTTGGCTCACCAGTTTGAATATGGTCATGTCTTGTCTTGGTTTTCATAAAACACATCCAGACTCAGTGGATAAAGTGTTACATCATCTTCATCTTCATCCAGTCCTGAGTTTAAATCTCACTTTTGTTTACAATAAATGAGTGTCATTATATCAACATGAATGCCTTCCTTCAGTGTGAAAGCCTCAGTGGTGCAGTGGCTAAACACACGTTGGTTGCAAACAAGGCTGAGATAGAGGTGTGGGTTCAAACCCCAATATTCTTTACATTAAATTAATGTCATTATAACCAACAAAGAGTCCCAAACGCCTTCCTTCAGTGTGAAAGCCTCAGTGGTGCAGTGGCTAAACACACGTTGGTTGCGGACAAGGCTGCGATAGAGGTGTGGGTTCAAACCCCATCCTGGTGTGTTGAGATGACAATCAACCGACAGAGACTCTGTCAAAGCTTTAACTGGTTTATTGTAAAATCACACAGGTGAACAGTGAAATATAAGTTCCAGCACAAGTTCCTACAAGAGATCTGTGGCTCACAGGTAAGAGCGCTGCCTCATGGGTTCAGAGGTTGCTGGTTCGATCCCAGCCAGATCTCCGCGATACGAGTGAATGATGTATGTGTGAAGGGGCGGGGATGATTCGGATCCCCCCCCCGAACCCCGCCACAATGTCCAGCAGCGGTTATGCTTCTTGATAAAATTGGAAAAATTTAGCTGTAAAAAAATTTTGACCCGCCGTCCCTTCCCCAGCTTCTTAGGTTCCCATCATTTGCCTTTTGAAGGAGTGACCCTCCAAAAAGAAACCGACAGGAACCTACATGTTAAACACCAAACACACACATTCACACGTCAGAAGTCTCACCTGTCCATGAGCAGACGTCCATCATTACAGTGACCGTCTGTCCACACATCCCACAGCTCTGCTTCTGATGACTGTATGCTCCAAACACATCCCGTATTCTCTACAGGAAACACATAAACACAGGCATTACTTCATATATTACATATATCTACATTATAAACTTCTGAATTTTACAGTTAGTCTAAATAATCGTTGATAAATATAAGATGACATGTATGTTAATACTGCCTACTAGACATTTAAACACAAACCAACTCTACAAAACCATGAAACAGCAGGAAAATCACAGATCTATTTCATAATATGAACATCAAAAGATGATTATCTAGAAACTTATCAAGGTAAAGCAACAGTCCACTGGTTCTTCTACAGCTGTCAGTGAGTTCAGCAAGTAAACAAAGCCTGTGATCAAACTTCATAGAAGAATCGACTGCCTTCAAACATGTTCAGCTGTCATTCAGCAAACAGCCTTTAAACACGATTTCAGGTTAAAAACACCTTCAGGATTCTTTGGAAATCTGGACTTTAGTCCATGCTTGTGGACAACACATATTAAATAGACTTAAGATGTTGTCAGAACATGAATAAACGCACAGAGAGCTTCTATAAAATATCACACGACAAAATGAAGTAGCAATAACTAATTACTATCTAAAACTAAATTGCAAGTGCAAAGAATAAGGACTTAAGAGACATGCAGTGTGTAGTTACTTACAGGTGAGTCGCGTCACTCGATTCCTGCACTTTATCGCAGCGCGTCGGTTTAATTTGTTGACTGGCTGGAATAGGTGCCGGTTATTGACATTAAAATGCTGTCATAAAGCTGTCATCCTCAAGATATGCATTTAAAACACTTTATTACAACACGTGTTGTTGCAGCAAAACAAACGTCATGTTGCCAAACAACACCCGAAGCTGAACGTGCACGTGAAGCCGCTTGCGCCGCCTAGTGGAGCGGAATAAAAACTGCACTTCCGTTTCTACCACACAAATCATATTAGGACTATAACGCCTGCAGTTTCGAAGCTATTTCAAATCTGGTCAATGGATATAGTTTACCAACGTCATACATACTTTCCCTATGTATTGTGTTAAATGAGTATAAGGCGAATTACCAAAGGCTCCCTCTTGTAGTCAACAAGTGTGTCAACATTAATAATAAATCAAACAAGCTGACAATCCAGGTGGCCAGTCGAAGGTGAGAGTGAGATTTAAATTGCAAGTATTGTTCAACAAATGTATCGGTTTGTCAGGCTTCGACCAGCAGAGAAACATGGATCTGTGAGTTTCAGTGAATGAACCAGATCAACTCTCAGCTGAAGGGGAAACTTGTGCTGTGTTGAACTCAAAAGCACACGCTCAAAGCTAAACACATAAAGATCTGCCAAAACTATTTTATTTGGGAAAACTATATGTGAATTTGTTATATGAAAATGGATGTGCATCGAAATGACCGTCACATGACATCTAATGACACAAAATTACATGATCATAAAATAATGCTAATGTTTCTGTTGCTGATTATCATAGCAGGCAGATTCAGGAGATCTGATGGATTCACCGGCTCCTCCTGGAGGAGAATCTGATACTGAGCGGTTCTCGATCCTCGTCCTGCTCTGAGTCTCTATCTGAAGCTCTGGCATATGATGGAGGAGGGCGACAGTGAGCAGGGAATATATTCACCACTCAGATCAGATGTTGGTTTGGGGGAACAGGCTGTAAAGTCAGCCTAACTGATCTACACAGAAATAGAAAGTCAAATGTCACTGTTTTAATACAGCTTAAACCATGACTGGTCGGAGGGATTGATCACTGATTAAATAAATACTTGTATAAAGCCTGTATCAAAATGACATGCATTATGCAAACTACAAACAACTCACTGCTATTAAAACTAATGTTTCTATTAATGAATATTCCAGGCACAGCAGTGAGATCTGATCAGTGTAACAGCTCCTCCTTGTGGACATTAAGTGTGTCTGCATTTCCATTTCAATTCAGCAGAAGGTGCAAAGAGACTCAAATCATAATTTTTCTCCACACGGATCCACCTTATGGAACAATAGGGTCATTATAATCAATAGAAAATCATTGTTCAGATATGATTGGTATGAAAAGGGCATTGTGTTTGTGAATGATGTTATAGATGATAATGGAAACTTGTTGGAATATAAAGCCTTCTTAGACAAATATAATTTAAAATGTACATATAGTGAATACAATAAGATACGTAAAGCAATACCGATACCTTTATTACAGTTAATTCAAAACATATTGTTATATACAAAAACAAGACCCTTATCAATTTTACCACATTTAGTTATCAATGATTGTACTTTAGTTGACAATAAATGTAATAATAAATTTATTAATGATGCTTTAAGATCTAAACTGTTTTTTGATTATAACAGAGGATTGTGTGTACAGGTTCCAAATATAGGTGCATTGTCCATAGGAAGAACACATTTTAAATTCATTAAATGGCCCATTTCCCCAAAGGTCAAAGAGACCCACTTTAAAATAATTTATAAGATATATCCGGCTGCGGACTTTCTTAGGAAAAAATTTAAATTTGATGTAGACCCTTGTGCATTTTGCGAGATGACTGATGAGACTCTGGAACACATGTTCTTTTTTTGCCCTGTGTCCAATAGCTTCTGGTCCGAGCTACACAATTGGATGTCACTTAAGATGGATAATATCCCTACTCTTACCTTGACACACATCCTCTTTTATATGGATAACATAGATTCATCAGTATCAGATTTAGTTAATATGATTATTCTTATGGGTAAATATCATATTCATTGCAGTAAGTGGAGATCTTCTAAGCCTTCCTTTGTTTGGTTTATAAATGATTTTAAATTATTTTTTACCTCACTGGAAAAGATCAAATCAACTAAAATCGCAAGAAAAATGTGCAGTGAAATATCTAGGAAATTGCTGTTTTGATTAATCTCCCTTTGTGTGTGTTGCTCCAAATGTTATTTTTATTATCTTTAGCCATCTTGCCTTTGACTTGTTTTTAAGTAACCCCTCTATTGTTGTTGTTTGCTGTTTTCTGTTTAGTTATTACCTTTTGTTTTTTTGTTTTTTTTTACATTTGTATATACGTATGTATATTATCTTTCCCCTACGAGAGTTTTGTATTTTGCAGTTTTTTGTTAATAAAAAAAAAAAAAAAAAAAAAAAAAAAAAAAAAAGAGACTCAAATAAAGCAGTGATGTGTAATCCTGATCCTGATGAGACACTTTCCTGAGTTTAGCTCCAACCTGATCAAAAACACCTGAAGCAGTGAATCAAGGGCTTCAGGATTACTAGAGACTTCCAGGCAGGTGTGATGGACTCTTTATCTAAAATAAATAAAAACTATTTAAATGAGCAAATAATGTTAGTTACATATCAGTTTGAGTTTGAAGAATTAATAAAGTTCCTAATGACAATTGTAAATGACAAATATGACACCCTTCACACATGCTCTAACAGATTCAGAGGTCAAAATCTTCCATGAAATCAATGTTCAAAGGCTGCAGTAATTAATATTGTAGCTAAATTTAAAATCTAATGACCCTTAAATCAGACTGGAGCAGAGGATAATTGTTTGTCTTAACATTTTAAAGTCTAGGTTCAACTCCCGCAATTTACATCATTAAATGAAACAAAGCTCTCAATAAAGCCTGATCCAAAACAACCAGACTCAGTTGCACAGAAGATAAGTCTTGGTGTTTTAATCTTGGATTACTGAGAGTTGCATGGGTTCAAATACTAAATTTGTTATGTACATGTGTTCATTATTTAAAACAGAGCTCTCGATAAAGGCCAGTCCAGAACACACAACTCCACAGACTCAGTGACTCAGGAGTTAAAGCGTTGCGCTGTCATCTTGCAGACTTGCGTTCGAATCCCACTATTTCTTATGTTAAATTGTTAATGCTGCAATTAAAATAAATATCAAAATACACCAAAGCCAGAACCACATAAGCTCCGTGGTTCAGTGGATGATTGCTTACCTAGCATTCATAAAAATCCAGGTTCTAATCCTACAAAAGCAAGGGTTTTTCATTATTTAAACAAAGCTCTTAAGGTCAAAGCTACCATCCAGAACACCAAACACTCCATGGACTCAGTGGCTCAGGAGTTAGAGCCTTTCGCTCTCATCTTGGAGACCAGAGTTCAAATCCTGCTGTTACTTATGTTAAACTGTTATTGATGCTGCCGTTAAAATTAACATCCGAAAACATCAAAACCACTCAAACTCTGTGGCTGAGAGGATGATTGTTTGTCTATCAATCATGAAAGTCTGGGTTCAAACCCCACAAATGTTAAAGGTTTTTTTTCATTATTTAAAAAAGAGCTCTTAATAAAACCTTGTCCAGATCACCAAACACTCCACAGACTCAGTGGCTCAGCAGTTAGAGCGTTGTGTTTCCATCTTGGAGACCCGGGTTCAAATCATGCTGCTACTTATGTTAAATTATTGATGCTGCAGTTAAAAAATCACCCCAAAACACCAAAACTAAACCCACATAATCTCTGTGGCTCAGTGGATGATTGTTTGTCTGTCATTCATGAAGGTCTGGGTTCAAACCCCACCAATGTTAGTGTTTTTCATTATTTAAAACAAATCTCTCAATAAAATTAATTCCAGAACACCAAACACTCCACAGACTCAGTGGCTCAGGAGTTAAAGTGCTACGCTTTCATCCCGGAGACCCGGGTTCAAATCCTGCTGTTACTTATGTTAAATTATTGATGCTGCCGTTAAAATAAACATCCAAAAACACCAATGTCAAAGCCACAAAATCTCTGTGGCTCAGTGGATGATCGCTCGTCTATCATTCATGAAGGTCTGGGTTCAAACCCCACAAATGTTAGTGTTTTTCATTATTTAAAATAATGCTCTAAATAAAACTTTGTCCAGAACTCCAAACACTCCACGGACTCGGTGGCTCAGCAGTTAAAGCGTTGTGCTTTCATCTTGGCGACCCGGGTTCGATTCCCACTCTTTCTTAAGTTAATTTGCTGTTGTGGAATCAGACAAAGTGGCCCAAACTGCAGCTCTCAGTGTGAAAGCCACGATGGCACTAGTGGCTAAACACACGTTGGTTGCGGACAAGGCTGCGATAGAGGCATGGGTTCGAACCCCACCTCGGTGTGTGGGTATCACACCAGAGAAAGAAAGCTGTGGTGACAGCAAAGTACCTGGGGCGGTACACCGATCAAGGGCGGCAAAGGTAGATACCTGAGGCTCAGCACGAGACTGAGAACCCTGGGGCGGTATAACAGACTGGCTACACAGCCAAGAAAAACACGGACCAGAAATGATAAAACAGACTGGTGAGAGACATGGACCAACACATACCTGGGGCGGTGAAACAACCACAATGTGAGACAAAGGTCGGATCACGAGCAAAGAGGGGCATGCCAAGATGAAAGAGGGGCGTGCCAAGAGGAGTGAGGTGAGAGAAAAGGGAGGAATATACCAAAGAGAGAAAAAAAAAGTTTTTTTCTCTTTTTTTTTTTTAAAAAAAAAAGGAAAAAAAAGGGTTTTTTTTCTGAATTGCACAAAACTGCAGCAGTGGAGGGATTTGAACCCTGGTCTCCTACGTCAGGCTTGACTCTCACACCATGAGCTCTGACCACTGGACCAACACCATCTCACACTAACTACTGTTCTTTTGTTTAATTTGAGGTTAACCCATAGACACATGTTTAAAAAAAAAAAAAAAAAAAAAAAAAAAAAACTAATTTACATCCTAAAATTATATAAAAATATTCAATAAAATTAGAATTTAGAAATAGAAAATCATTTACATCTTATTTTAAAACCATCTAAAAACGATTACAATTTATTAAAATGTTAAAACAAATTTTAATTATTAAAATCCAATTAAAAAAAGTTAATGTTTAAATAAAATAAATAAAAACATTTTTAAATTAAATTAACTGACACAATGATATGTACCAGAGCTGGATAAACTGGTGGTTCATTAATCATACACACTTCCTGTTATTCATTCAAGTTATTCTTTGCTAAACAAACCAACATTACACAGCCTGAAGTGATGCAAAATCCTGATGGCTGTAATTGTTCTTAAAACTATAATGCTGTACAAATATGGCGAAGTATATAATACTTTAGTAATGCTGTCTCAAAAATAATCTTTTTGGTTCATTCTACTGTCTTATTTAAACTCTCTCTGTGTTTCGGCCTCCGGTTCTTTTGCTGCAGGATATTTACATTTACATTTATTCATTTTGCAGATGCTTTTGCCCAAAGCGAATCACAAATGAAGAATACAGCAAGCGATTCGTCATCATGAGGCAAATATAAACACAAAAGTGCTCAAAATACAACATTTAAGGCATTGCTTAGAGTAGCATAGACTATAATAGGGAGGGATTAAAGGAAAGTGAAAACATTTTTTTTGTTTTTGTTTATGATGATATTGAACAAAACAAATGTGTGTTGGTTCAGTGTATTATTATAAAGATTTGTCCATTAAGAGTTAAAATGAGATTGTCCTTCACAACAAGCAACAGTAAAAAGTCAGGTTTCCTGCAAATGGTTTAATATCTTATGGATTTCATTTGGAGCAAAAGCACTGCAGCTCTACTAAACCACTGGTTCTCCTGAAGCTCTGTCAGTTCAGAATGTAACTCATGTAAACAAAGCCTGTGCTAACCCTTTATAGAAGATTCAAATGCCTTCAAACATGCTTAGCTTAGCTGTCAAACAAACACTTGGATAACGATCCCATGTAGTTACCCATGTGTACAAGTTATTTTACAAGAGAACTGCAGTGTATAAAAAGGATACTTACAGGTGCGTCGCTTCCGTGACACTCGATTCCTGAACTAAATCACAGCGTGTGTCGGTTTTAGTTTCTTTGAGTGTTGTTGAGAAACATTAAGTCTGTCACTGAACTGTGATTTGCAGAATCATTCTGTACTCAAGTCCACACGAGTTGTGAAACTGTGAAAGCGTCGTGTTGTCAAGCACCTCAAGCACCTGAAGGTGTGTCAGGCAGAACGTGAAGCCGCCTTCGCCTCCTAGTGTAGCGGATGAAAAACTGCACTTCAGTTTCTACATTACGACTTACAGTCCCCAATAGACTTTTGGTAAAAATTTGGTCACTGGCTTAATTCCAAAACGTCTAGTCTAATTTACCACTTACGCACTCAATGCAAAACCGTGTTATTTAGATTAAATATCATGTCAAATGAAATAATGAGTGCTCGTCAGCTCCCTCGTGTGGTCAATTAATGACTAACCTCGAGGTAGCAAGCAAGTCGTAGAGGAGTTGATTTGAAAACCAATCTTTTTTTGTGGGTTTCGACCATAATTAGCAAAACAACGTGAATTTAGCAGTCTGTGAATGTTACAGATCTCAACTGATGCGGTAAGACAAATAAATGTGTTGAACTCAACGGCACGGGCACAAGTGTAAACTCAAGACAATCTTCTTGTTTGTTGATGTTTATTTGTCAGTTATTTAATATGATCATGTTTGTTCACTGTCGAGTTTTAAACAAATGTATTCTAATAATATGCAGGTCGCTGTATGATGCTTTTCTCTCGTGTAGAGAATTAATTTCAGTGTGAATGTACCTCAATTAATTCCTTAAATGTGCGTTATAAAGTCAGAATTGGGAGATATAAAGTCATAAGTGCGTGTTTTAAAGATAAAATGCGCGTTATAGATCAGAATTTTGAGATATAATGTCAGAATTGTGAAATAAAAGTCATTTTTTCCTCAGAATTGGGAATTTTATTTCAAGTGTCACAATTCTGAGTAAAAAAGTCGTTAGAATTGCGCGATTTTTGACTTCATAACACGCAATTGCGACTTTATATATTACAATTCTGACTTATTTGATTTAATAAATTACTTGTATGAAGCCTGTATCAAAATGACATGCATTATAAACCACAAACTAACCGCTGCTCTAACATGTTTCTATTGATGAATATTCCAGGCACAGCAGTGAGATCTGATCAGTGTCAGCTCCCCCTTGTGGACATTAAGTGTGTTTGCATTCCATTTAAATACCGCAGAAGGTGCAAAGAGACAAGCATATATAAATAAATAAAGCAGTGATGTGTAATCCTGATTCTGATGAGACACTTCCCTTAGGTTTAGCTCCAACCTGATCAAAAACACCTGCATTAATTCAGAAAAACAGCAGGAGCGAAGACCTTTTTCTCCGTTGGTAAAGCTGTACGCCTATTTCCAGTCATGTAAAGAATTAATTTCGCTGTGAATGTACCTTAATTTCTAAAATATCCCCTAGGGGTGGAAATGCACTGAAATATATACATACATGCAGTAGATAAATATTAATACAGCAGTTAATTCCAGGGTTCTGAGAGCACTGATATTCAGTCCAACGGCATTGGGAGTTTTCAGCGTTTGTATCACACTGCATGTCTGTGTTTGCGCATTCCAGACAGACTGTCAGATTATTGGTGGTGGGGATTGTACATCAACTTTTTTCTGTAGGTTAGATCGATACACCAGTAGAAGGCAATAAATGACCTTTATTTCTTTTAGGAAACAAGTGTGACTCATTTAATCAACTGATTCATTCAAAACATTGATTTGAATGAGTGAAACACTGTTGCAGGTAGAGGACATTCAGGTTCATTTTTATTGATATTTTTAAGTAAATGGTTTATAGAGCATTTAAAAACGAATCAACCTGAAATATGATCGGTGATCACAGATCAGTGGATGAGGCCATAACAGATGCTTTTGATCGCATTACCCGAATTGCTCACGTCACGCTGATGGTTTAGGAGTGGGGTCAGGTAAGGGGTATCATTTTCATTGCATGATTTAGAAACACCCACCAGTTTGAAAATGCAGCAAATTGAGAAATTCCCACTTTTGTTCTGTAGAGACCTCATACTCACTAGCCTGACAAGCCAGACCCACATCAAGATGTTTGGTCTGGAAACTCACCATAGACAGCTCAATCCGAGGGGCGGGATAAACGATTGTCTTTCAAACTCCTTGAGTATGTCACCTAAGCTGACGTGGTTCATTTACCTAAATACAATATGCAAAAACAAAACGTTCTTACCATCTGGTGCCCTGTCGACGGTGTACCAAATCTTGATAAGATTGGCTATATCTTCTTCTAATTCTGGTCACAAGAGAATGTCTTTGTCTGTTTGAAGGCACAAACATTTGTGAGTGGGAAAAAAATCTGACAAGCGCTCCACACACGGCATGCTGCGGACATCTGCTGGTCAAAATGTGTGAATGCAGTCACACATAAGAACAGTCCAAACATGCAAATGTTTTCTTGAAAATGTAATTTACAAATCATTAAATACAATTAAATAGGAAGTGTCTGTATAATCTGTATTGTGTTAATTTGTTAGGCTTTTGTGTTAAAAAAAAAAGACTTGATCAGGCCAACTCATTAACTTTCACTCTGCATTTTTCCATTATACACTCGTTTATGATTAAAAATTAACCTAAATTATAAAACTGACCTGAGATCAGTTAAAATCCTATATTAGATGCTGGTTAGTGGATTCACCAGATCAGATCCACCTAGCCAAATCATCAAAAGGATGACTTTTTTTAGCACTCTGTTGTAATGAAGCCTTATTTTTCTGAAATCACATGACTTGGCCAGTTTGACACAATTTGAAACAGTGATTTGGTCAAAATAATCATAAAAGCTTTAAAAAAAAAAAAACGTGCTTAGAAAGCATACACACAACATACTGTATAGTAGCGGTTGGCTCAGCAGTTTGAATATGGTCATGTCTTGTCTGGGTTTTCATAAAACACATCCAGACTCAGTGGATAAAGTGTTACATCATCTTCATCTTCATCCAGTCCTGAGTTTAAATCTCACTTTTGTTTACAATAAATGAGTGTCATTATATCAACATGAATGCCTTCCTTCAGTGTGAAAGCCTCAGTGGTGCAGTGGCTAAACACACGTTGGTTGCAGACGAGGCTGCGATAGAGGTGTGGGTTCAAACCCCAATATTCTTTACATTAAATCAATGTCATTATAACCAACAAAGAGTCCCAAATGCCTTCCTTCAGTGTGAAAGCCTCAGTGGTGCAGTGGCTAAACACACGTTGGTTGCAGACGAGGCTGCGATAGAGGTGTGGGTTCAAACCCCAATATTCTTTACATTAAATTAATGTCATTATAACCAACAAAGAGTCCCAAACGCCTTCCTTCAGTGTGAAAGCCTCAATGGTGCAGTGGCTAAACACACGTTGGTTGCGGACGAGGCTGCGATAGAGGTGTGGGTTCAAACCCCAATATTCTTTACATTAAATCAATGTCATTATAACCAACAAAGAGTCCCAAACGCCTTCCTTCAGTGTGAAAGCCTCAGTGGTGCAGTGGCTAAACACACGTTGGTTGTGGACAAGGCTGCGATAGAGGTGTGGGTTCAAACCCCATCCTGGTGTGTTGAGATGACAATCAAACGACAGAGACTCTGTCAAAGCTTTAACTGGTTTATTGTAAAATCACACAGGTGAACAGTGAAATATAAGTTCCAGCACATGTTCCTACAAGAGATCTGTGGCTCACAGGTAAGAGCGCTGCCTCATGGGTTCAGAGGTTGCTGGTTCGATCCCAGCCAGATCTCCGCGATACGAGTGAATGATGTATGTGTGAAGGGGCGGGGATGATTCGGATCCCCCCCCCGAACCCCGCCACAATGTCCAGCAGCGGTTATGCTTCTTGATAAAATTGGGAAAATTTAGCTGTATACAAATTTTGACCTGCCGTCCCTTCCCCAGCTTCTTAGGTTCCCATGATTTGCCTTTTGAAGGAGTGACCCTCCAAAAAGAAACCGACAGGAACCTACATGTTAAACACCAAACAGCACACATTCACGCGTCAGAAGTCTCACCTGTCCATGAGCAGACGTCCATCATTACAGTGACCGTCTGTCCACACATCCCACAGCTCTGCTTCTGATGACTGTACGCTCCAAACACATCCCGTATTCTCTACAGGAAACCAAAATAAACAGGCATTGTCCATATGTACAGTTTAAAAAAAACAAATTACATTAAATGTATATAATTTAGATGCAAAAAAATGTGACACTATGTTAAAGACATTTCAAAGTAGTGAAATTTATGTATCAATGACATGGCACTCATTATGCATATACAGACAATAACTTAAATATACCTTTTTGGACTAAAAGTCATAAAAAAATTACTGTGGTGCTTAAGGTATAAAAACATTTTTTTAGGTGGAACAAAAGCTAAAATTCTCAAATTAAAGTAGTAGTAATTTGACGTAATTTTACTTTTTATTTACTTTTTTATACTTTTGTTTGTTTACACAGAAAACTGCATACCAAATCAAAGTCTAAATGTGTGCCATAACTAACATGCAAGAAGCCAATTTGTTGACAAGTAACAAGAAAACTAAAAAACAGGATTCTGAAAGGACATGGTTTATCGAAATGTATACATTTAAACAAATAAATGACTTTTCTTATGACGTGTTCAAACAAATATAACAAAATGGACAAAACAAATAGACAATATTTATTTTATCACTTTTGGATCAGAGAAAGCGACCTGTCAAACGGACACGCCCTTCTTTATCTTTTCGGCATTGCTATTGGTTAAAAACTATGCCATGCCCTTTAGGGGAAACAAACCAATCCAGGCGAGAGGCGTCGCCATTCTTAACTGTCATTGGTCAAATTTGCAATCGCTCACATTGTTTGACAGCATGTAGACACCCACCAAAACCAGATTATTCATAAACATGTTAAAACGTGATCACAAAGTGGATAAAAATATATATATATACTTTGCGTTTTGTGCTTACCGTTTATATTTATGTGTGTATGTGCATAACGTCATGTCATTGATACAGAAAGATCATCTCTCTCTCTCTCTCTCTCTCTCTCTCTCTCTCTCTCTCTCTCTCTCTCTCTCTCTCTCTCTATATATATATATATATATATATATATATATATATATATATATATATACACTAAATACGTTAGTTTCCTAGTTAAAAGATGAACGCCCTTTCAAGTCAAAATTCGAGCTCGTAATCACGACTTCATAAGAGAGAAGTAACGTTACGGACATTTCTGATAGCACGTGAAGGCAGCATACCGTACATATATAGATATTTACATCTTTCATCAACTGCTGCTGTAATTCATAGCTGAGTAAGTTACAGTTTGGTTAACAAGGGTGAAACACATTCCGATTAACTGCCACCCTAATCGTTAGTCTTCAAAACATAGACCGTAAAAATCTACTTTTTGATAAACGTGTTATGGGGACGCATCACGAAAATGCCACGGATGCAAATGTAGTGTTTTCATGACTCACGTGGACATGAACTGTGTGTGGCGTGGCGTCTGAAAGTTGATTGTTGACAGTCATAGTTGACAGTAATCTATCAAAGTAGAATCTGAATAGACTCGGGGTTAAAGTGAAGCCAGCTTCTGCCATCTAGTGGAGCGGATGATAAACTGGACTTCAGTTTCTAAAATGAGTCATGTATTTTAGTGCGACTGCCAACAGATTCAAAGTTGCTTTAAATGGGCTCATTTACTATATTCCAATACGACATACCTTTTTATACAAAAGCAAAATGTGTTAAACGTGTATAAGGCAATTAACAAATAGGTAATTGTAAACTCCCTCTTGTGGTCAATAAGTTTATCCTTATCATTAATGAAACCACAACAAACCTTAGGTGGTTAGTAAGGTGAGAGGACTGAGATTTATAATCTTTTTTGATTTTTGGCAAGGTTTCGAACAGCTAACAGCATAGTTTCAGTAAATTATACAGATAAGCTTCCAACTGATAGGTTAAGAAGACATATAAAATGTCTGATGTGTTCAACTCATGGTTTAACTCAGTCACATGCCCAAAGTATAAACTTGCATATTGTTTTGTTTTTTGTTTTGTATCCCTTTAAGCATTTTGAAAAAGAGAAGAGAGTCTAAGGAGAGAAAATGTTATAATTTAAGAAAAGGTAAAAACACAACTTGCACACCAAATCATGCATTGACTAGGGTTTCAATGGTTTCAACAGACAATCTTTACACAGTTCTTAATAAAGAATGTACTCTTACCTTTATTCAAGGTGTCAAGGCTAAAAGTCAATGATTTTTTAATTTTTTATTATTGTAATACGCATTTTTTTGTGTACAACTTTTATCAAGAGTGCAAACTGAACACATTTTCCACATAGGCAAAGCATGTGAATTCTTCACATTTTACTCAACAGAAAATTATTTTCAGGTGCATGTACTTTAAGGTGCTTTGGATAATTAAGCATGTGTCAAAGATTGTAACCCCAAATACTCCTTCACACCTTTTGTTTTATTTCCCAAATATTCCCCCCCAAATTTTCACATTGTGTGTTGGACATTATTAATGCCTGTAGTACAACAGAATTCAGAGACTGCTGGTAAACAAGTTCAAAACATTTACACACATTTAATTACTTTCTCTCATCCAAAGCATAAAACATGCATATACAGTCTCAGTAGATTCAGATTGATTTCCTAGTCTACGCTAGCATTCGCCTGTCCCATCACTTCAGTGTCCTCTCGTGTTCTCAAAGAGAACTGCACCAGAATGTCCGACTGCTTGGTTGCTGGACATTTAAATAATTACATTGCATATCCCTGACTGTGATTTCAGCTGTCCTGGAGAAGGTCATAGGATCCACTGGAAATCACTTGATGCTTGTCTTCACCCTTTTACAAAAGACAGAACAGATCTATTTTAATGAACATCACATGTGTACACATTAATTTAAGGAACGATTATAGTCTTGTAAGACATGACACAAATTCCCAGCATTTAACCAATCATAAACTTATAGCTAGCTAACAACTGGTTCCCAAAATGTTCAGAGAACATTAGTTTTAACCTTAAAATAACCGCTAGAGTACATTATGTATAGGTTTCCTTTAGTAAAACCACAAAAATAACCATTATAGAATATTCTGTACAGATTATTTTAATAAAAGTTATTAACCAAAATAAAAAAAGATTCTAGAAATGTTAGTTTATGGTTATACAAATAAAACCTAGAAAATTACAACAACAACAACAACAACAAAAACCCTTCACTGCTACTTACTAACCTACCGAGAACGTTTCAAGAATATGATTATATTGTCCCCAAAAACATGTGAACCATATGGGAACGATAGGGGAAGGTTCTGTGTTTGCTGGATAACAAACTGCTTTACTTACGTTTGATTCACTGACTGGTGGAGTTTGTTCTTTTGTGGCTTTTGAGTCATACACAGGATTACTGATGTTTGGACTGGATTCTGATTGGTTTACATCTTCCCCTTCATCCTCCTCCTAACATTATAATAATTAAAATAATTATATAAACACACCACATGTAGACAAAAAGGATGTTTATGTAATAGGGCTGTCAATTAAAATGTTTCATCGCAATTATTCTAATACACAAAATCATTTGTGTGGCTTGTGTTCAGTAGAATCATTTTGTTGAACTTCTCAATTTATAAATACATTATTGATAATAATAAACTGTTTTATTCGTAAATAGTGAGCTTTGACAGCCTTAATATCTAAATGTGAACACAAACAAGATTACCTTAAAGTAGTGGAACTGGAAAGGCTTTGTTTTATGAGTATAGAAATTGTATCCCACAAATCCAGTTGCTACAATGAGGATGATGAGCCCCAGGATGCCAATGCCCATCCCGGCCTTATGAGCCGGGTGGATGGATGGAGGGGGAGGGGGAGGTGCTTTTAATGGGCCCTGGAGAACATGGATGACCCCATTGGATGCAAAAATGTCTGAGTCTATGACATAACGGTCATTGATGTAACCAGAGGAGGTCTAAAGGAGACAAGAGAGTGATGATAAGGAGATCAAAAAGAGTTTGTCTGTATAATTCAAAATAAGAATGAAGTAACTTATATCCTCACCATTACTTGAGGGTTCTGGAGATCCGGGATGCTGGTAATGGTCAGGCTCTGTCCCAGTCGTGTTCGGACATGAGTGATGTTAATAAGTGCCTGCAGTACCAAAGCCCTCCCATCTAGTAGATGGTGCTCTATGTCTCTTCCACTCAAAGTCTGTTGAACACATTAAGGACATTACAATATTTCTTACAATTTTTCTGTCATGACCCTCAGAGTGTTTAGCATGGTAATGGATATGACAATATGCTACTGCCAATACATACACAACACACTACTGTGAGCAAGCAAGACATGCTGCTGCTGTATTATTTAGCATTAATGAATTACCCCGGAGCTGGGGAAGGTGGAGGGTTTTTGGAAAGTGTAATTTGTACAGAAAGCTCATTGGCTACTGACACAGCAGGAACCAATCAGAGCTGTGTTTTATGGAGAATTATAATTAATTAATAATAATAAATTCATTTGAAAACTTATCTTTTATATGTACACAATCGTTCAAAATTTTGAATCAGTAAAATTAAAAAAATACACACAAACTAAGATTTTTATTCAACAAAAATGCATTAAACTGACGAAGAGTGACAGTAAGACTTTTAAATTATTACTACAATTTCATATAAACAGTTTTTTTGACCTCTGTGTTCATCAAAAAATCATGACAAACAAACATACGATAGGAAATGCTTTCAAAAAATATTAAGGAGCCTAACTGCTTTGATAACATTAATAATAATGAAAAATGTTTTTGAGCGCCAAATCAGCATATTATAAGTTATTTTAAATTAATAATATTTTAATATTCAAAGTTCAAACACATTAAAAAACCTTACCAATTATGTATCTAATGTTACTCTAATAAGTAAAAGAAAGAATACATGCTATAAACTTAATACAAATCAAATATTATAAAGATATAAAAAAGTATAAAAGTCAATTATTTTTGACAATATTAAGTTGTCTGTATAATATCGCACCTAATGTTTTCCTCTTTAAAACATAATTATGGGCTAAAAGAGTTTTTTAAAAGTTCAAATTCATATTACTTTGAATTTACAACAAATGTGGGAGCGGGTTTAACATAATGATGGCAGAGAGATTCTGCGTGCTAATTGTAAACACAGAAGCTGGCGAACAGCGGTCTTTCAAATCAGCTTTGGCCGCGACTCTGGAAGACTTGGAGTTAAGCTTTTCTCTGAGAAAAGAACAAAGAATGACACTGAAGTCATTCTTAAGAAGGGAAGATGTGTTCAGAGTTTTGCAGACGGGATACGGGGAAAGTTTAATCTATCAACTAGCTCTGCTTCACGTTGCTCTGGTTGGTTGTAGCGCTATCCTATTGTGAGCAGAGAGGATTTGAAAGACAACCGTTTATCCCGCCCCTCGAATTGAGCTGTCAATGGTGAGTTTCCAGACCAAACATCTTGATGTGGGTCAGGCTCGTCAGGCTAACAACAAATGGCAACAAAAATGAAAAGTATAGAAGGTGGATGTGGGAGTCACCTGGTTGCTATAGAGGCCATCGTTATCAGGAACAAAAAGAGTGGACAGGACAGTAATATTGTTTAGGCGATTCACAAACACTTTCCCTGATGCAGAAGTTGAATAATTCAGGATTTGCTGAAAAAGAAAGAGCAGTCATATATCTACATTCTAGAAGATTTACCATGCCCATAAATAAATCATTTATATGCTTTAAGATAAAAAGCATTTTAAGCCCTTGAGAATGCCTTGCCCCATCGACTTCCACTGTTAGTCCATTACAGCACAGTTTTTGTTTGTTTTTACATACTGAGAGACAAGTCAAAATTATTATTTCTGTCAATAGCTGAAGTTCTACTCACAGACAGGAAGTTAGATAAGGTTGGTCTGGCTGAGAGAACCTGCAGCAAGTTTCCTGTACAGGAGTATCCGTCACCAATGTAGCCAGTTTTACACTCACACTTGACATCTGAAACAAACACAATCCGTCTAATCCCAAACTTGGCCCTGTCTGTATACTTGTAGAACAGCTTCACATATATCCCTGAGGACTTTTACCTTTCACTCTATAGCAGAACGTGTCCCACGTCTCAGACAGGTTATTGCGAATACCATAGTCCACAATACCCACATGTCCAAAGCCACATTTTGGGTTAGAGAAGCTCATGGGATACGCTACCCTCGCTTTGTCAAGCCAGCCTGCTGCGCACAAGCTATAACCTGCCTGCAGGACAAACAAAGAAAATACACACAATAACATTCAGACAATGAGCCCTAATGGTACAGCAGCCTAAAATGATTGCATTACTTTAAGAGCGGCACCTGCTGGGCATATGACAGCTGCGTGTAGGTAGCGATAGTTCCTCCTTCCTCCTTGCAGGCCTCTTGCGCCATTGTGTAGTTGAATTTGTATGTTCCCTTTGAGGAACGATGATGGAAAACTCCTAATGTTTTATCTAAAACAATGGGGAAACAATCATTAACTTTGAGCTGCCAAGGCATCCGCGTCATGGCATGCCGTGGTTACTGTTATGGGAAGCTGGGCCCTCAGGACATGCTGGAGAACAGGATAATGTTTTTCAACTGGCAAAATAACTTTTTCTAAATACAATTGCTAGAAAAAGTCTACACACCCAGGATATTCCACAAACATAAGATACTTTGTTTTGGCTTATTTCTAAGAAATCCCTGTATATTATTTGTCGAGATGACAATGGATTGCAAAAAGCTCAGTGAGAAAAATCCAAATGTGGTAGTCGAGAGAAATGTTGATAACACATATTTCATTCAGTACTGAAACAGAATTTATTGAAAATAATTATTTTTAAAATGTAAAATAAATCAAATTTAATTACATTTAATTTTAAGTTAATTGATTTAATTGATTAAATGTATTTAAATAAATTCAGATATCATTCTAATGTGTTGATTTGGTACTTATTTATTATCAATTATTACTGGTGTTTTATTGTTAATAATGGTTGTTGTTATTATTATTATCTATGTTAAAAAGATTTTGCTGCTTAATATTTGTTGGTATACACCATGATTTATTACATTTTATATTATACATTATTATACATTTATTTATACTTTTGTGACATTATAAATATATGTACTGTCCCTTTTGATCAATTTAAAGCATCCTTGTTGAATAAAAGTATTAAAGCATCATTGTTTTAATCAGTTGCAAAATTATGCAGCAAAGACAACATTGATAAAACTAAGAAATTGTCTCTCAGTTTTACTAAATCAGTATATTAGAATGATTTCTGTATAATGTGTATCTGTATTAAGGATCACGTGACACTGAAAACTGGAGTAATGATACTGAAAATAAAGCTTTGCCATCACATGAATACTTTTAACAAATATATTAAAATAGAAAAATGTGTTTTTTTTATTAAAAATAAATGACCTTTTCTATAATTAGGGAGTTGGCAATAGTGCATATGAAGAATACATACCCTCATAGTGCAGGTCCGTGCACTGAGCATTTGAATTGCAAAGTCCATTATCTTGTAGACAACGATTGACTGGCAACAGCTTTGCTTGGCAATCAATCCCATCGCCAATGTAGTTGTCTTTACACTCACATTTCCTCTTTCCCTGGTGACCAACACACATGAAACATGGGTGTCTAAACCCGCATATAAAGACCATATTCAGTTTAAATAATGAAAGAGAAAGTTCTGTTTACAGGTCCGGTCATGGTGCAGGTAGCGTGCTCGTGACACCCGCCATTTTCACCATCCACACAGGAGTCGACGGGTGTGCACACAAACCCATCGCCGGAGAAACCTTTGAGACACGTGCAGCTGACCTTCTCTCCTTTCTGACTGCACTTAGCATCCTTAGAACAGCCGCCATTCCAATACTTGCACAAATTGGCCGCTGCAGAAGATACAGAGGTGAGTAGACAGTTTTAACTCTTGGTTATTATCACTATTAATATTGCTATTGAAATCTTCATGTATGTACCTGTACAGGTGATACCATCTCCTTCATAGAAGGGTTTACAGATACAGGTATTATTCTCCATGCAGACGCCCTTCTTGTGGCAAGCCGGATTGCAAACAAGACCATCAGCTGAAATATCAGAAATACATGCAGTGAACTGGACTTGCAGGTATAAAGTAATACTTGTCTTTCTCTGGTATGTTATATAACCTAAAAACAAAAAGAGTAATGAGAAGGTCTATACCTAATTTGTTCTCACACTGTGGACCAGTCCACCCCTCTTCACAAAAACATGAACCGGAACCTTTTGGACCCTCATCACATGACCCATGTTCTGTACAGTTGCAGGCTTAGGAAGAGAGGAAATAAGCCAACTATATATACATACATGTATGACAGAGTAATTTGTTTACAATACATATAATTGTTTTAAAAAAGCTTACCTTTGCAATCTGGTCCAAAATGGCCATCCACACACAGTTCACAGGCTACACCTGTAAATCCAGCATCGCAAGTGCAGGTGCCATTGCCTAAATGATCCTCATCACACTTGCCATGGTTACTGCAAGGAGATCCTGCATCCCCAGGACATGCTGGAGAACAGGATAATGTTCTTCAATTGGCAAAATAAAGTTTTTTCTAAATACAGTGGCTAGAAAAATCTACAAACCTAGTTAAAATTAGGGTTTTCAGATGTAAAATCTGCATATATATACACAGCGTGTTAACAGTTTACTGTGAATAGTACAGCAAGACACTGCTTACCAAGACAGTCCCTGCCGTAGTGCCCTGAACAGCACTTGGGCTTCCATGTGACCACTGTACATGTTGACTGACATCCTGTATATCTAGTCATTGATGAATCTGAAAGGGCGCACTTTTGTTCTGCCTAGATTGAAAGCACAAATGAATTGAAGTTAAAACAAAAAACATTATATAATGAACTGAATTATATATTTTTAACAGTGCATGTCCATTAACTTTGAGGAAAACCATGTCTAGCCTTATGTTTAGAAAGGCCATGTTTATTAAAAACTGTAATATAAAAACAGTAATATTTTGAAATATTATTACAATTACAAAAAAACTTTCTATTTTGATATATATATATATCATATCAATAAAGAGAACAAATGCTATTTTACAATATTTTAGTACAAAGTTTTATAATAAATCCATGACATCTAATAAGAGCTGACTAGATACAGTCAAACATATTGTTCAAACTCTTTCCATAACATAATACTTTAAGCTTTAGCTTCAGATAAAGATGAAAATTACCTTTAGCTTGCTTCCAAGCGGGCAATCCGATACAGAGCGACCACAATATCTGCACGCCAACTATTACAACAACAACAACAAAAAAGAGGAACGGTAGATTGATTAGATCTGACCACTTTAGCATTGATGCAAATTGCACAAGTACATACTATACAAACCATACATTGTACTAAATGGCTGCATTTAAGTCATTTTTTATGCTCTCCCTCACTAACTTCTCTATATCTTGATTACTGCCTACTATTGGCAAATCCCTTACAATGTGCATAAATGGAAGCCCATGATGACTTGGAATCCAATATGGAGCTTAGTTTTTTCCTTATGAGATTGTTTTATGCACCATTCTATTGGCTTGTATGTATGTTTGGGTTGGGGAGAAAATAAAAAAATGACACAAATTAAAATGATAACAATACAATAAACTATAACTGTGTAAAACAAGGTCAGCTTAAGTAGAGGATGCAGTTAAATGTCAGAATAACTCCAATATCATACACTAGAGTTGTGTGGGGTGGGGGTATATTAAGCGCAATCTGACTTCATGCATTGTGTGTAGTCTTTGGATGCCTTGGAGGTAGACTCGCTCAAAATCGAGGGTCTCTCCAAATAAACTTCCTTTAACTGGAGTTAAAACGCAGCCAATGTTGTTCGAAGTAAAAAAGTGAAAATAATTCGAATTCGACTCACAGTGAAATCAATGGTGTGCTTATAATCACAGCGCCCCCCAAGGCTCGGAGGATTCAGCAGACAGTCGATGCCGTAAATCATGCCTCCATTGAAATCAAGGTTTCTCTTTACAATCCGACAGCTTTTGTGGTTCACATAAAGCTCCCCCTGAAAGATAAATATGCATAACACAATGTATGATTAAATAAAAAATAAATAAAATAGATATGTGTTATATATGAAATATATATAAAAAGTACTCACTATTTGCTCTTCCCCCATGCAGGCCACTGACAGATCTGAGCCCTGTTGAGTTTTTAAAGAGCTGGCATGGATGAGCGCTGCAGGCAGGAGCTAGTGGACACACAATAAATTGAAATACACTTAAATGATGGATTATGGAGTCAACACTGAATTTTATGTCATGATTAATTAGTCTAATACCTCCATGCCATTGCCTAAAAATTAAATACACTGGATATGTGATTTGTCCCTTGGCCTACAACTGTTAGAAACCAACCTTGGTGTCACGCACGATGTGGTATTTAAGATACTCAGCAAGCTGATCACGGTTATGCATTGCATACAGGAAGTCTTTCTGCTCTTGGGCCAGGGCGGCCATTGCAGTGTCCGTGGGCATGAACAGGGTGACAGGCTGATGAACTGAGTCCATCACCAATGCCAACGTATCTGTGTCCTTTAATCAAACAAGGTAATATAAATCTTGGTGGATTTTCAATTTAGAAGAAAAAAGGATGTCCTTTTGCTTATTTTACCTCAAGAAGTTTGTAGAATGTCTTGAAGCCGTGGATATTGACCACTTCCGAGAGGTTACGCTTTCAGAAAAAAGGAAAACCAGTGTTATTTCATAATTACATGGCATGCATGAATCATAAAATAAAAGATGAATATTGTTATTCTGTGGCGACATACTGGTGTGCTTTCTTGTTCCCTTTCTTTCTGAATCTGGAAACCCGGAGGCAGTAAGACAGTATCAATCTCATGGAAAATCCCATTGCTACTTTCCAGATCACTGAACACCACCTTGGCTTTGTTATTGATGTATATAGTATCCTGGAAACAAATGATGAGTTAAATACATATCTTATCCAGTCATGCATCAGTGTGCATCAGGTACCGTACCTCTGAGTACGTAATGGTGAGGATGTCACCAGTAAGTGTGGTCAGGTTACGAGGCTGCATGAGATCTTCTGGCACGAGGGCACTGCAGGACACTATGTGGTATCTCATGATTTTGGTATTTTTAGAATGTCTCCACTTTACAATGTTCTTCATCTAAATATAAAAGCAGGAGCAATCAGTAACATTAAAGAAACTCACTATCACAATATCCTCTTAATGTCCATGACACATATAAAGAGACATATAACATGTATAGTAGATCAAATACCATTTAGATTATTCACATTTCCAGGTCATATTTTAATTTAAATTCTGAAGAATATTCTTCTGAAGAGCATTGGGACATTGTTTTTTTTCCTATTCACCAATTTGGCTCCTATTCTTTAGAGGCCTTGTTTTCATTAAACTTCATGAAAGTTCAATCACATGGCACTAGATTTTTAATCTTCCAGCCAGTCATGGCACAAACTATTAGGTCATTTACTTTTAATCTGTCAGCCAATCAGCTTGCATCTTGTGCAAACGAGCTAATAGGCATGTTATTTGTCAGCAAATGAGCTTGCGCGCTCCTAATACCACTAACATTTAAATAGCCAGCTTCAGTCTTTTGCTGTAAGATGGTTCAGTGTGTGAGCACTTTTCTTACTCATGGTGGACCTGGTCAAGTAAGTGGCTTTTTTTTCTCTCCATTTTTAAAATGTTAAATCCATCAGTGAAGCTCTGTTTTTTCTATTATTGTGTAGTAGGAGGTAATTTTTCGTATGTCTTTCAGCTAGTGGTGTGATCTCCTGCATTTGCTAATGGTAAGCTTTGGCCTTTTTAGTGTTTCTTACTAGTTAAGGGATCACTCCACTTTTTTTTGAAAATAGGCTCTTTTTCCAACTCCAGTTAAATGTTTTTGAATCCATTCAGCTGATCTCTGGGTCTGGTGGTAAAGCTTAGCTTAGTGTAGATAACTGACTCTAGACTGTTAGCATCTCTCTCAAATGACCAGTTTCAATATTTTTTTCTACTTTCTTACTAATTGAATATTCTGTAGACTGAGTTACAAAAAAAATAAGTTACCTGGTTGCCATAAAATTTAGTTAATTTAAATAAGAAATTTGAGTTAATACAATTAACATTGAGACTTGACAACTTTTATTCAAATATTAAAAGATTTTGTATGCATATTGGATACCTTTTTATTTGTAGTGAGGCAGTGAAAACATGCCAAAATGTGATAAACCATGAAAATAGCACAATTATGTGGTTCAAATTGAGTTTCTTTTTATTAAACCAATTTCCTTAATTGAATCAATTCAAACTATTTCAGTAAACTCAAAATTAAGCCAACCAGGTTACTTTAAGTTAAACCAACTTTTTCTGACAGTGTAGTTACATTGTGCACTAAGACTGATGGCAAATGTAGTCTTTCTTGACTGATAGGACTAGGTACTATATTCATTCCTGTGTAATCAAGACACTTTGCTGCTGTACCATGGGTGCAGCAGGTGCAATGATATTGAAACTCTTTACTCCTTTGCTAATGGTCCAATCTGATTCTTTGATCCATTCTTTGATCTGATTTTAATTTAATTCTAAATTCTAGCCAATTTGACTAGTGTAAAAGTTAAAAAACTGGTTACATTACAGGGTGTATATCAAGTAATGGGTGTCTATTCCCTAAGTCCTGCATAGTTTAGCTTCAACCGGCTCCAACACTTAATCCTTTTTCTGATGTGGAGAAACACTGCAGGAATGGACACCCCTAATGTGAACTCTTGGATTTAGTGACTTGTAAATCTCCTTTAAACCGCAAAACCTTAGACTAGGTAAACCTTGTAGACACCCCCATTGACATGCATTATATGAGAAACTGTTGGAGTTAATTTGTGTTCTACTGAAGAAACACACCTACATCTTGGATGCCCTGGGTGTAAGCAGATAAACATCAAATCTTAATTTGGGTGAACTATCCCTTTAAGAGATTCAACTAGTTTTGAACCATCCCTCCCCACAAGTGTGTTCGTTTCTCAGCTGTCTAATGGCTCAACTCTCTTTAGGTTATGTCACATCTCCATTGGCTTAAGTTCAGGACGTGCATCTGTGCTATAAATCATTTGTTGCATCACCCAACCTCACTAAATATCCGTGACAGCATTTGTGATCAATGTATGATTCTCACTAACAAATCTTTAAGAATGCCTCAACCAGGCATCTCACATGCCCAATCTCATCTCGTTAATTGACTCCATTTATCTTTTGGAGAAGTTGTAACTTTCCTGCCCTGTCAATGTCCTCAATAGAGTTCAACTGTTTGTTTGTGTGCAAGTTAAAATTGTCTAAAATTGAATGATCAGGCCACATTTGAGTAAAGTCAGATTTTCAAAGGGTTTACAACTTTTCTTGCCATTCATTGTATTGCGAACCTTAAAGTCTTACCTCTGTCGAGTTGAAAGCATTTGAATTGGGTACAAAGACTGTGTAAGGGCCCCGATTTCCGAGGTCAGAAACTTGATTCCTCTGTGAAGAAAGAAAATCCTCAGATCACAATCTCAGAATTTCAGGTTTAAAAACAAGATTGTGTAATTTACAAAATCAGCGTACCACCAGTCCTAGGTAAAATTCCATATAATTTCTCTTTTGAATCTCCTAAAATGAAAAAGGAGTTACACTGTTAAGGTATTTCACTTGTATGCCTGTTTACATTTTGCTGTACTTCAAGGTTTGTACCTTTAACAGGGTGCCTTTGCAGGTCTCCCCATCCCCGATAAAGCCAGGCCTGCAAGTGCAGTTCCTCTCCAGGGGTCCTGTCATGGTACAGTCAGCAAACCTGTGGCATCCTCCATTTCTCTGTCAAAACGAGCACTTGTGTGACTTTGTGCCATGTTATTCAGGCTATTCTGTGAGTTGATTGCTGTAATGTCAAGTTTATGTAAGAGTGATTGTCAACTGGTGGGTTCTGACTAAGAAATGAATGTAGAATTGAGCCTGTTTTAGTGAAACCACTGGTATTCTAAACATTTACTAATCAATGATTAAACAATTTAACTTGAGGGCAATTGATGTTTAAGGTTTGGCAGTAAAACCAGTTGAGAATTAATGTTTTATATAATTTTAATAGTTATCAAAAGCATGTACTACCTCAATACAGACGTTGATGGATTCACATTGCTTTCCATTCCCAGAAAAGCCTAGTTTGCAGTTACATGCTGACTGGGAGAGGAAAAATAAACGTTACATTAATTCATTCTAAGAGGGAGAATGTAAATATCATGTCCAGGTCACTAAATCCAAAATGAAATTGTGTTGGTAATGTCTTAATTGTCATGTTTAATTTTCTGTAACTCTCTTACTAATGCAATACAGTGATGGAAATTGTATCTATACAATGTAGTATAAGTATGGAAATTACTTTGAAGGGATAGTTCACCCAAAAATCTAAATTGTCATCTCGCTCATGTTGTTCCAAACCTGTACAAGTGGGGTTTTTTTTTATTCCGTTGAACACAATATTTTGAAGAATGCTTGTAACCAAGCAGATGGTTTCTCTATCTGCTTGGTTACAAACATTCTTCCAGATATAATGTGTTCAGCGAACGATACTTGTACAGGTTTGAAACTACATAATGGAGTAAATGACAATTTTCATTTTTGGATGAACTATCCCTTTAAGCTGAATTAAATTAAACCATTGTTCAGGAAATTAACTTCCTATCAGTCTTTATTATCTTAAAAAAATTGTGCCGTTTGGTTCTGTTGTCATTGAACACTTGCAATAAACATTGAGCAGGTGTGGCCTTCCAGGAGCAGTTTTGGGATGAGTGAACTGAGACATGGACATGGTTTTTGTGAAATTTATTAAAAACTGTATTTGCTTGTTTTTGTCTTTGTAGAGGGTCTGTATGTTAGGCTCTTACCTTATTAGCACCTGTATGAATGCAGTCAGCATCTGCATGACATCCTCCATTCCCATCCAGGCATGGATTGATGGCTTTAGAGACACAGCAACACATTACAAATACAACTGTTTACCTTGCTTTTGAAATGCATAATAGTACATTCACAATAGACATTGTTTCCTGATTGTTTAAACCTAGGACGGTGGTGTTGTGAGTGCACTGTACTACCAGTTGAGTATTAAATGCGCACTTACAAATGCATACTTTTCCATCGCCTTCGTAACCTGGGTGGCACGCACATATTCTCCGTCCTGGGACAGTACGCTTGCACACGGCATGGACAGAGCAACCACCATTTTTCTCTGCACATGCATCCACCGCTTGGGTTGGAGATAACGCCATATATTAAATCAATATTTAAAATCATTGGCTACAACAGTTATTTAAGGGTTCTTGAGATCCTTACCTGTACAATATGTGCCATTGCCCTGAAATCCTGCAGCACAGCTACAATAATATGTGCTGTCCACTACCTTCAGCAAGCAGCTACAATGCACATCAAACACAAGACACCTCAAAGCTCAATGGAAATATTTAAAAACCATAGAATAGGCCTATTCAGACAGTAATTGTTTCTCATGTGGACTGTCCGTAAAATAATTTTGCATGCCACCTAGGGAGATAAAACTCTTGCATTCAGATGGCGACTTATTCTCGGTGGAGGAGCGATTCGGACTGCAATTAAAATGACCACAGTAGGAAATTTGGTCAGGGATTTTTACGCGGGTGCTGGGAGAAAAAACTGCATTCTGGATTCAGATGGCAATAAAATCACAGACCTGTAAATGATGAAAATATCTTACGACCCCACAAGAAACAATTATCGTCCAAATAAGGCTAATGTATGGATGTCACACACATGTGGGATCATTTCACATTAAAAAGCAAGTGTGATGCTTTTTAATGTGAAATTAAACTCTACCAACTGTAGATGAGGTCAATTAGCAACAGGTGTAAGCATCTTGTGTGTTTTTTTAAAGATATTTTAGATACATTATTCCCAAGGGACTTAATAAAGAAATACAGTTTTATATACCAATTTAACTAATTTCAAACCACTCCCTCAATTAGAGCTCCTGGCACACCTGTTGCTAATTGTAAGATTCCTTAAAATCCACTGTTTGCCTAAAGCCTAGTTCAGACTGCACGATTTTCAAACTCGTTGGGTCACTGCTCTATTCACACTGCATGACTATCTGGGGTGTCATTCAGTCACTGCTGTGTTCACACTGCACGATGGTTTGACGACAGAGGAGTTCACACTGCATGACTGAACAAGAGGAAGAATCGCAGACAGCTCTCTCTCTCTCCGGTGTGCAAACTACGTTTCCCAACTACACGTGCGATGTGACAAGTAAACAACGCGAGATCACACGTGCGTCAGACCGGAGTTCTCGCGCGAGACTTTGAATTGTTATTAAAAATGATAAACTGCACAAAGTTTGCTTCAAATTGTCTGTGCGCTGATTTGTGCAGAAAAAGAAAAAAGATTATGGCGGAAGAAATTGTTGGAGAGACAGAGGGAGCCAGGATTTTGTTCTGCAAAGGCAGTTTGAGGTAAATAAATAATTATTTAATGTGCTGCTGCTGTGGCTGGATGTGCAAATGTTTGGCCTTTGTTTCTGTTTGATAGAATTGTAAATATATCTATTAAAATACTGAAATTCTGCTCTAACTCCTCCCTGAACCTCCTGCTGCCCTGTATCTCACTCTCTCATTGGCTTTCGGTGTAATTTTCAGTCAGAACGCTGTTCACACAGCAGGAGTTTGAATCGCCGACAGGTCCAGATATTTAGCATGCCAAACATCTCACCGGCGTCGGCGATTCTCTCTGATCGCGTCTTTGATCATTCATACTGCGTGATTGTCACTCGCGTGCACGAGCACCGATTTGCCTGTGATCTCGGGCATTTGTCGGCGATTTCACAAAACCTGTCGGCGACTCAAAATCGGGGCAAAAATCGGGCAGTGTGAACTAGGCTTTAAGCCTAGTTCAGACTGCACGATTTTCAAACTCGTCGGGTCACTGCTCTATTCACACTGCATGACTATCTGGGGTATCATTCAGTCACTGCTGTGTTCACATTGCACGATGGTCTGACGACAGAGGAGTTCATACTGCGTGACTGAACAAGAGGAAGAATCGCCGACAACTCTCTCTCTCTCCGGTGCGCAAACTACGTTTCCCAAACACACGTGCGATGTGCCGAGCAAACAACGCGAGATCACACGTGCGTCCGACCGGAGTTCTCGCGCGAGACTTTGAATTGTTGTTTAAAATGATAAACTGCACAACGTTTGCTTCAAACTGTATGTGCGCTGATTTGTGGAGAAAAAGAAAAAAAAGATTATGGCGGAAGACATTGTTGGAGAGACAGAGGGAGCCAGGATTGTGTTCTGCAAAGACAGTTTGAGGTAAATAAACTATTTTGTAATGTGCTGCTGCTGTGGCTGGATGTGCAAATGTTTTGCCTTTGTTTCTGTTTGATAGAATTGTAAATATATCTATTAAAATACTGAAATTCTGCTCTATAACTCCTCACTGAACGTCGTGCTGCCCTGTATCTCACTCTCTCATTGGCTGTCGGTCATCGCCGATGTAATTTTCAGTCAGAACGCTGTTCACACAGCAGGAGTTTGAATCGCCGACAAGTCCAGATATTTAGCATGCCAAATCTCACCGGCGTCGGCGATTCTCTCTGATCGCGTCTTTGATTATTCACACTGCGTGATTGTCACTCGCGTGCACGAGCACCGATTTGCCTGTGATCTTGGGCATTTGTCGGCGATTCCGCAAAACCTGTCGGCGACTCAAAATCGGGGGAAAAATCGGGCAGTGTGAACTAGGCTTAAGCAGCTCTTGATGTCTGATTGAGGCCTTGAAGGTGGCTAAAACCATTTTAAAAGAAATAATCCACAAATGTATAACTGCAAAGTGAGTATTTTTGTGTTTTTAAAGGCCACATTTTACTCCAAATTGCACTACCATTAAAAAGTTTGGTGAAAAATGTTTTAATGCAAAAAATATTTACTAAATATTTTCTAATTTAAAATGGCCATTATTGTGAAATTTAAATTTAAAATACATTTTATATTTGAATATATTTTAAAATGATTTAAAAATGATTGATTAATAATTTTTTTGTGGTAGTTTTTTTTTCCAATCGTGATCACTTCAGAAATATGCACGTATTGTCTTTTAAAATGATTATCTTATCACGTATTATTTATTTGAAATGGGGAATCTTTTATAACAATGTAAGAGTCTTTGCTCTCAATTTTATGTGTCCATAAATGTTATTTTAAAATTAAGAGTAAATATTTTTTGCATGGACTTTTCATGACAATTTCTCATTCTTATGATGTTATATGATATATGATGAGAAATGTTTTTTGTTGTTGTTTTTTTAAGGTGTAATATGACATGTTCTTCATAGATTTCATGAGATTAACCCACTGCAAAAAATGCTCTTCTTACTTAGCCTTGTTTCTAGTCTAAATATCTAACAATTCTCTTCTTATTCAAGATGAATTTACTATAGTAAAATGACATAAGATATGTTTTCTTGTTGTGTTGAAAATAAAATCAAAATGAAATTAGTTTTTGCTTAAAACAGGCCAGTGGGGTGAGAAAAGTAATCTTGTTTCTGACTGAAATCTTGTTTCCATCCCTAAAGAAATAAGATTATTTTTCTCACCCCATTGGGAGAATTTTGCCTGTTTTAAGCAAAAACTCACTTTTTTTTATATTTTCCGCCAGAAAAACAAGAAAATATCTTATGTAATTTTACTTTTCTAGTAAATGCATCTTGAAAAATATTTTTTTTGCAGTGCCCAAGAATGCTTTGGAAAGGTGGAATTTCGCTGATGCAGATGGTAGTATTATGGTACTGTATGATTACCATATTCCTACACTATCGTCTGTACATGTTATTCCAAGGTACTTCGAAATAATATGCTTTTAAAATGCTACCTCTTTGGTAGTGGGTGTGTCAAAAGCAAACTTACTTGGCACTGCTGTGGCACTTTCCTCCGCACTTATCTGATGTAATAGCTGAAAATAATTACCATATCTTCATTTTTATTTACTGATTACAGTTTATTTATTTGTACTGTATATACTCTAATGGTGAAAGGCATCCAAATACTTTGAGACTCATACCAATGGCACAGTTAATTCCTCTCCAGCCCAGATCACAGGTACAGCTGCCGTCTCCATCCACGTCGTCTTTGCAGCGTCCGTTGACACACTTGCACTCTAAACAGAAAGATATTGTATGAGAGAACAGTTCACAAAGTATGCAGAATGTGCAAGTATGAGCTTTTAAATGTCCGATACCTTGATCACAGTGAACTCCATATTTGCCAGCCTGGCAAGATTCGCATGCAGTGCCATTAAAACCCTGGTTGCACTGACAGACTCCTGTGCCGTTGATCCCATCTACACACACACCGTTGCCAAAGCAGGGCAGGCCTTCTGACCCTGGACAAGTCTCACAGTTGATACCATAATACCCCGCACAACACTTTCTTTCCTGCAAATGGAGAGAAACGGTGATATCATTCTGAACTGCAGAAAGCTCATGTCGCTATTAAATATGGAAGAATAAATGTAAAAAGAGAACGTATAAATGTACATACAATGTTGACTTTCTTACATAAACTCCTACATCCAATGGACATTAATGTCTCTTCATGATATACTCGACTGTACAGACATTTTCTCTTTGGCTTCATCTGAGAATAAACAATGAATAGGAAACATTATTTTTACACTAACTGGGGTGGGCACCACAAAGGGGAATGTGGAAAGATTTCTATCGCTTTGCAAATAAAACACAAGTAGATACATAATTATTCACAATTCAAATTAATATAATTTGATCAAATTAAATAAAAGGAATCAAACGGTGTAAAATACCATTTTGTATAAATGTCTCAGTCACAATATAAATAAGAAAATATAAATGCGTTTTCAAAAACAACAGATTTGATATTTTTTAAGTTTGTGTTAGAGTTGCACGATTCTGGATATATGGAGAATTCTGGATTTTTTTTTTGTTCAATATAAAGATCACGATTCTCCCATGATTTTAAAAAACAGAACAGACATCATGATTGACAGCTTCTCTGAGTGAAGTATGGTGAACTACTTGGAATAAAATGTTTGGGGGTTTAAATCGAAATTGCGATCTTTTAACGGTTAATCGTGCAGCTCTAGTTTGAGTTTAAATATTTTGAGACCACTTTATGTGCACACACCATTTTTTTTGCTCCTTTAGGGCAAGGGTTCTCAGTCGGAAACAAACAGTCCATGCAGGGTCCCTACAGACACAATGTGCATATTTAAAATGGATATTTAACAGAAAAAGAAGAAAATGCCAAGGTTAAATAGAATATTTCACCCAAAGAACTGTGTTGGTAGCTCTGTCACAGCGGTTGTTGGGGATGCTCAGGACAGCAGACAATGTGTGGATTACCCCTTTATTGGTCACTATATCGGTCACGTTCACCTCAGCCTCATTTACAAGCAACTATGACAGAGAAATCCCATATGCATCCATGACTGAGCATTGTATTTACTGTACCATGCTGACTTAAAATAATTTAGCCATTACTTACTTTCTTATCTTGCCGAAAAATTCCCAGTTGATACGAGAAGCCAAGCATAGTATCTTTATACAGTCCATCCACCAAATCTCCATCTTTTAGAATCTCATTCAGTATAATGTGATACTGGGTCACGTTTAACTCCTGGAACGCACAGACACACAAAATCCATGACACAAGAATGAGATACTATATACTTAAAGGGTTACTTCAGCGATTAGCATATGGCTTTCTATCAGTAGAAACCCTGGAGTATATTCGAATGATCGTCCTCATCGTAAAATGTTTGGCCAAATGCTAAAGACTACAGTCAGCAGAGGGAGCTATTTCTGCATATTTTCAACTCGCACATGGGGGATGGAGTCGCACTCACAGCTTAGCTCGGATCAGGCATTCATGGAAACGGTGCGGCCGGCGGAGCAAAGTGAGTATTTTATCTTAAGATAGTTCCTATGAAAGTTAATATTCCAAAGGCATGAACTGAAAATGCGCCAAACTGAACACGCGCTGAGAACTACTGCCGCGAGTGTGGACGCGTTTACCTCAGCTTTCATCACGAGAGCTCATTCAGCTCATCATGATGAGTGTAATCTGACTCCTGCTGTGTTTGTGCTGACACTTCCTCAGCGGCTAAATCCCAATAGATTGAACAGACACTTTCAGTTTTTAATTATAGTGTCTGTTCTCTAACTGAACTGATTTTATGAAAATGAACGCGGTGGTGGGAAAGTAAAAGCGATTCAGTAGCGGTGGCTTTGGGAGTAGCCTCACAGGGCAGCGAAGCATTCTGAGAATTGTAGTCTTTCATCCCCGTGAGACAAAAATACATTTCCTGTCTTTTCTCAGATCACATTTCTACTACATTAATGTGCCAGTTTAAATACATATTCATCTTCCCAGGGCTAAAGTACCCCTGAAGTCAATTTTATCCATTAAAACTTGTATTTGATAACCAAAGTGACATTTACACATTCTTCCTTGTGAAAACATTTCTTCATGCCTTAAAATAGCTTGAACAACTCTACACTCAAATTAGCCGCACATCCACTCTCTCACATCAACTTAGAGATCCACTCGCTCAACTTTACTGTAGTAAATGCTGCACCATGGTATCACTCTTAATACACATAACGGTAATTAATATGATTAGCCTTTTGCTTGACTACGTTATCAAACAGATAATAATGTGTTGCCAAAATAACCAAGTTTCCATTCACCATCTCAGTCTGCCTTCTAAAATCAGTATCCTTAGAAACGCTTTGAACCAACGTCAGTGGAGAAAGGCATATTTCTTCATAATATACATAATTTACCAGCTGTATTGCTAAATACAAAAAACTGGGATAACCTGGTTTTCTCTTGAAAACCAGGTTTGTCTTAAAACACCAAATAGACATATAAACAATAAAAACTAAGGCTTTGTATATTTGTGTTTGTATGATACCAGTGAGTCCTTGCCCGTTCTTCTGAGGTATTCTTGGATAGCGCTGTCTGTCGGAGCAAACACAGTAAAGCCCGTAGACTCCTCCATTTCATTAGTCAGGTTGAGTTTCTGGTAAAATAAGTACAATCCAAAAACACACAATTCACTACAGTCCAAGCCATATGCAGAGGACAATAATTGTCATTTGAGGTGTGACAGACCTACAAGACTGGACACTCACCACGAGAGAGCTGCTGAAGAGAGAGAGATCAGAACTCTGATTCAACACCTCCAGTAAACCTTGACTCATCTGTTGCTCAGGCATCAACACCTGGAAAGAACAACAGTGGCATATTTTCTCAATCTGTGCATATGCATTTGTTCTGCATGCTATGTATATTCACTATGCACTCAATAAGTTGCACTTTATTTTAAATGTGGGATAAAAATGTGAAACCACACATTTTTTTTGCATAACATAATTAAACAACTTGTAGTAAATAAGACCCAAAGTTGTACTTGTTTTTATTTGAGAGCAATACTGTAAGTCTCTAGTGGCTTACTTTGTCAATAAGATGTATAACTCCATTCTTTGCTGCCATATCTCCAAAAGTTATATTTCCTCCTGCAACATTGGTTGACTGGATAAAAAATAGAGAGACAAACAGATTGATAAACAAAATATCATAGCAAAGTTTAAAGATAGACAAAATTGCACTGGTAAAGATAAGAGGTTTCCTCCTTACTTCGTTGGCTGTGTAAACAGGAAGTGTCCTTTTTAAAAGGGAAACCAGTCGTGGGGATGGGGAGGTACAAAGATTGTCGAGAGTAAATATCCCAGGAACTATGTGATTTCTGTGAGAGAAAAAAACAGCAAGTTGTATTAAAGGAGTGAAACAAGGATTAATTGTTACCAAAACATTGCAATATGACAAATTAGCTGATGTGGTTGCATGATCGAACTTACTTTACAAGACTTGGAAGATTGCTGCGGGTCATCCAGAAGTCTTTGTCTTCATTATTTAGTTTCTCTATGGCTTGAGCCGATGGCACGAAGAGTGTGAAATTGTCTGTTCCAGACAGTAGTTGAGAAAGATCTGCTCGCTATGGAATATTCCAGAACTTATTAGGAACACATTTGTTATTTATTAGGTTGCACATTTTAGTGACATTACTGAATGAATCAGTGAACCAACTGAAGGAGTGAATTATTCAATAACTCACTTATTTAGGTTGCTTCCAAAATTACATACTTTACTACTATATAGTAGCCGATAAACAGCATAAAAGAGTAGGCTAAAAGAACCTGGATGACCTTCTACTTCCGGTGAGGATTTTAAAGTGTGCAAATATGATAGAGACTTTACTATTTCTTGAGGCCGGGAGAAGCGGTAATGTCACGCAACTGACGCTGATAGGTCACATGACAATGACAAGCAAATGTAGTACATCCAGATTACATTTATACTATATAGAACATACTTTTTTTTACCACTAGCGAAGTACCTACTCAAGAGAGTATGATTTCAGATCCAGCCAGTGCTTTTTGAGCAAATAGCTTGAGTGAATGATTCATTGATTGACTCACTAATAAAGAGTCAATTGTCACCACCTGCTGGTGTGCAATGTAACCTGCAGAAAGAGTCAATAAAAACTAAAACTCCCCACCACCACTAAATGTAGAAAGTCTGTCAAGACTCAGGAATGTGCAAACACAGACAAGTGGAATGAAACAGTAAAAATTTAGTGGAATAAATATGAGCTGTCTCCTTGACCAATTAAATTCAAACTGGCTGTAACTTTAAAGCAAGTTTTAACACTAAAATTTAAAACTTACAGCAATCCAGAGGTTGAATTCTTGAAGATTTGGGTTTGATGCCACCTCCTACAAAAACAAAATTAAACAACCTTAAGAATATTTATGATATCAGGTTACACAAATATCATTTTGAAGAATTAGTAGATAAAAAAATTGCATACATTTCATTCAGTTGCACCTGACCTCTGCATAACCACATCAAAAAGTACCCAACAATAACACAGTCATACAATAGCATAGTCATATTTGGTACCTGTGCTAGTGTACCGTAACAAATTTTTCCGTCACCGTCATAGCCGTCCTCACACACACACTGCCATCCACCTGGGTTCAGGAACTTGCAGGTACCCTATGAGAAAACAGGAAAATTAAAGGAAGCAACATGTGCATACATACATTGTATGTAAAGATATGTGCAGGTGTGTGATGATTTGTTCGAACACTGACCAGGAAATGGCATCCACCTTTCTGTTCCACACACTGATTGACAGGTTCGCATTGTTTCCCGTTTCCATGGTAACCATTTTTGCAAGCACAATCACTCTAGAGAGAATATTAATCATCAAAAATACTGTAAATCTAGGTAGATGGGGTTTGGGAATCACAACAACCCCTCTCACCTGTCCTGGGCCCACATAGATACAGGTGGCATTCGGATGACACTCTCCTCTTGATGGATCCAGACAGTTATTGATGATCTGGCACTCATCTCCATCCTCCCTCCACCCACTCAGACACTGGCATGTGTGTGTGCCTGGACCGGTCTTTATGCATTTGGCCTTGGGGTAAATGAGAATAAACATGTTATCATGCCATGCTTACATAAAACACAAGCACACAGACACATTTGACTTACATTGATGCTGCAGCCTCCGCGATGTGGTAAAGCACACGGATCACTTTCAGTGCACATGTATCCATCCCCTTGGTAACCAGGCTTACATACACATCTTAAATAAAACAATGCAACAAGAACAAAAAGTCATTTAACACTGACGTTCTCCTTTCCTAATTTTTCTGATGCCAAAAAACCCTAAATATGATGGACTTAATTTCTACATTAAAAAACAACAACTACATGTGTTAGAATCATTGGTAATGTGTGAATACAAATTTAATAATTAATAGGTGATCAAGGTGATTTTTGACTGAGTCTCTCATTGAAGGACGTAGAACACTGACATGAACGCTTCCTTAACGGACACACAGTTGGCGTGGGCATGGCAGGGCTGGTTGGGTCCACACAACTGGGTCTGCTGCTCACAGAACTCTCCGGTATATCCGTCTATACAGGAACCCTGCTTACATTTACCGCTGGCCTCTGGACGGTTATCACACTCTCCGTGTATGCATCCACAAGCTGGCGTAAGGGAGGAATGCAAAGAAAATATTATTAAACATCTGAAGTATTCACAAATATTGTGCTGTAAAATAAACTCATACTTTTGTCACAAAACGGGCCGTATTTGTTGGAGTTGGCACAGTATTGGCAGCGTGATCCTTTGAAATTGGGCTCACACTGGCACGTGCCATTTCCATCTATGCCTTCTGAGCACTACAACAAAAGAAAATACAGTTATGATGCCTGAAAATGCTGAACTGTACAGTATTTGTGTATGTGTGTGTGTGTGTTTTACCTTCCCATGAGAGGAACATGGGGCGTTGAAGCCACCTGGGCATGGGGAACATTCTGGTCCAAAAAAACCTTTACAGCACTGAGGGGTCTGGTCAAGACAAATAATGACTGGATTAGATTGACCGGATCCGACTGACCAGCAAAACTAGATGCAGTTGCAAATTATGTCACATACTGTGGTTTAAATATATTAAATATAGTAAAACAAATACTCACAATCTTTGTTTCATTGCAGAACATTGCACAGCCATGGGTGGGTATGGTCATGCCAAAAGCACTTTTTTTGAACACACAGCCTCTAGAGAATATTTCCTGAAAGTGAGTCCAAAAAAGCAGCAACAAAATCAGTGTACAATTTAACACTGCAAGCCTGATACCAAGCTCTATTCAGACTAAAAGGTAGGTTTTAGTATTTATTAACTTTTAGTATTTATAATTAAATTATAGCATGTACTAATGGTTATTGCTGAATAGGTTACCAGTGATTCACCAGTTGGACAGGTAGATTTGGAGACAAACGTACAGCTAACACATGCACCCTGTGACAAAAAGAAGAAAAGACACACGTCACTTTGGTAACTAGGGCTGCTTACGAAATGTAATACTCTAGTATTTTTTACTTATTTTGATTAAGTAATGTTAAAAAGTCTGTTCTAATATAGAATGAATGTGTGTAGTATGAATGTAATTCTGACATACTACATTTGCCATGTTGTCATGTGACCTACCAGCGTCAGTTACATCACTTCACTGCCATTCACAATCTCTCCCATAGCTTTAAGGGATAGTAAAGTGTCAATTGTATGCACACTTGAGAATCTCCCAGGAAGAAGTAGGTCACCTGGGTACTTTTTGCCTACTCTTTTATGAGTACTGTGAATTTGTATACTCGTGTCCCAGTATGTGATTTCGGATGCAACCAATCACACGCTTCCTAACAGGTTTCTTGAACACTCTCTTCAAGTAGCACCACAGCGTTTACATCAAGTCAAAGTTTGAATGGCTTAATTGTAGTTAATTGTTAATTGTACTTTATACATAAAACTGGGATGGTGGATTTTTGACATAAGAAATACATTTAAGATAGAAAGGTGTATCTGTATCTACAGCTAAACAGTAAACACAAGTGGAGATATGGCTTACCTTATAAATACTGGCTTCTTTGGTGTCACACCTGTGAGGTAGGATGGGCTCTATGGACGGAGGAATCAGTAGCCCCTCCAGTGAATGAAGACGGCCGTTTTTTCCTTCAACGTCCAGTTCCAGCACCGTTTCCCCATTGACCAGGATCTGCCCCTGTTTGTGAAATAATCAGTGGTTTAATGATACAAGCATTCAGATCCTTAAATCACAATTAAAATGCCTGAATTGCATTGTTTACAGTAACATCATTTTTAGTGGCTGTATGGTGTAATGTACTCTCAAATTCACACAGGTGTCCTGGTAGAGAAACCACAGGTGTAGTTCATCACATTAACTAATAACCACTAATGTTTGATCACTAGAATTTGTACAAATAGGAATATTTTTTGTGTTATCTTTAGTAATAGTACAGTACAGTACATTTAGCTTGAACCGTGTGTCTATCTTCCATATTATTCTCACTTTGATTCACATTTTATTATCTAATGCAATGGCATTCATGCAGTGTTTCTTAAATGCACCACTGAATGGCCACTGAAATAAATTTGCTGAATTATTACTAAATTTAAGCTTATTTCTAAGCAATGCACATGTGAAAGAAATATTTTCTATTTAATGAATGATTATTACTCACAGCAGCCGTCACATTAAATGTCAGGACCTGGTCTGCCATTGTCACAGCACGAGGGTTTGACACAATGAAGCTGGCACTCAGCTGAACACAGATATGACAGTCAGTACCTAATCAGTGATGATCAATGATGATCTAGAAATGGATTTGAACATGCACACACAAACCTGAGAAGTGGACACTATGTGATTGCGCATCAGCTCAAGTAATTTTGTCTTACCCTAAATTGGGAGAAATTAAAAGAAAATGTAAAGTTATGGTTATGTGACTGGACATAACATAATTAAACAGCTGATACTTTTGCACAGTACCTCCTCAGAAGTAAGAAAGTCTAAATAGCCAGGCTTTAGGGAGGTAAAGGCTATATTTGTTGGAGCAAATAGTGTATAAGGTCCATCTTCTTCTAAAACTTTTGCCACATTGGTTTTCTGAGAAACAGAAATATCAAAGGGGTCAGGAAAAAATATATCACAGTTTTCACAAAAACAACTGTTTTCAACCCTGATAATAATAAAGAAATATTCTAAAGGATTATGAGTAATGGCTTCTAAAAATCCTCTTTGCCATCAGGGGAATCTAGTAAATTTTTGCATATATTCAAATAGAAAATACTAGTATTTAACAACATTACTGTTTTTACTGTATTTTTTATCAAATAAATTCATCCATGGTTAGTTTAATAGATGAAAAATCTTGACAAAAAACCTTGAGAGCAAATATTTGCCCTATAATAAAAGGTAATAAAAATTATTTCTAGAACAGGTCAAATGTCCTGAAGTGCACAAATTTAGGGTTTAATCAACTTAAAAACTCTGTTACCTCAAGTAGAGACTTAAACTGAGAGAACTTTCCATTTTTTGCGAGAATCTGCAACAAGTTTTCCTGAAAATAAAAGATAAACAAATTGGCCAAAAATAAATTAAAAATAACACTCATTTGCATTTAATATCAATGCATGACATTTATATAGCACACATTTGCAAGAAAGCCTTCATCTTCACAAACCTCTTTCTCGCTTATCACAGTAGAAGGAACTGCATCCATCAGCTTATCAACCAAATGAATTATTCCATTTGAGGCAAAGATGTCTTGCTCCACAAGTGTTCCTTTCTTACGGCTACCATGGAGACGGATTTTTAACTGATCTGCCTTTAAAATAAAAGTTTGCCCGTTTCAGACACAATCTAATGATTCTCTGTCATAATTACACACACACACACACACACACACACACACACACACACACACACACACACACACACACACACACACACACAAACAAACAGATTTGAGCAGGATAGAGTATAGGAAAGAAACAGGATATAATGACTCCGCTCTTGTATCCTGCATTTGCTGCACATCCTTGAAAGCAATTGGAATACACACACACACAACCTGCATTCAATCACCTACATCTGTCATTGATTCCGCAGCCATGCCAGTCATAGTGTAGAAGAGGATTCCCTTCTTCAGAGAGTCAGAGTTCACCTCTCCCGCAACCATGTGCAACTTAGCAAGATAGCGAGCTCTCATTTCGTTAGCCAGCAGTGTTTTCACCTGGAACAAAAGCACACTTTTAGCATTTGTTTGAATGTTTTAGATGGATGTAACATATGTTTTCTAACTCACAGATGTGCCCTTAAAAGCCTTGTTCACTGGCACAAACACAGTAAACGGTCCAAGGGAGGTCAGGGGCCATGACATGACTTTATCTGAAACAGAAGAAATAATATTAGCACTTTACTGTATGTCTACCTCATTTGTTTCTAGTTGTATTTATACTTAGGAACATCTCAGGTAATGTTGATACTTTAGGGCCTGGTTTCACAATCAATTAGGGCATTCAAGTAGCTTTTATGAACAGGACTTAGGGAAAAAACTTTACTGGTGTGCAACTTAATCCCAATTTGATTCATATTTCATTATCTATTGCAATGACATTCATACAGTGTTTCTTAAATGCCCTACACTATATTGCCAAAAGTTTTGGGACGCCTGTCTTTAAATGCACATGAATCCATCCCTTACACTATGGGCTTTAATATGGAGTTGCCCCACACTTTGCAGCTAGTACAGCTTCAACTCTTCTGGGAAGGCTTTCCACAAGGTTTAGGAGTGTGTTTATGGGAATGTATAACGTTTAGAAGTGCATTTGTGAGGTCAGGAACTGATTCATCCCCAAAGGTCTTTTATAGGGTTGAGGTCAGGACTCTGTGCAGGCCAGTTATGCCGAGTTCAGACTGCACAATTTTCAAACTCATTGGTTCACTGGTCTTTTCACACTGCATGACTATCTGTTACAGCATTCAGTTGCTGATGTGTGCACATTGCATGATGAATCGGCCACAGGAGGTTTCACACTGCATGACTGTACAGGAAGAAGAATCGCTGACAACTCCAAATGCGAGAAGTGACAAGAAAACAAAGCAAGATCAAGTGTGTCAGACTGGAGTCTGACAGAGCACAAGCACCGATTTGCAGATGAGTTCAGGTATTTGACGGCAATTTCACAAAACCTGTCGGCGAGTCAAAATCAGGACTAAAATCAGGTAGTTTGAACTCAGCATTAAGTTCCTCCACACCAAACTTGCTCATCCTTGTCTTTATTGACCTTGCTTTCTGCACTTGTTCATAGTTATGTTGGAACAGGAAGGGGCCACAAAGTTGAGAGCATGAAATTGTCAAAAATGTCTTGGTATAAGACATTAAGGCATTAAGAGTTCCTTTCACTGGAACTAACGGGCCAAGCCCAACCCCTGAAAAACAGTCACACACCATAATCCCCTCCACCAAACTTTACACTTGGCACAATGCAGTCAGGCATGTACCGTTCTCCCTCAGACTCATCCATCAGATTGCCAGACAGAGAAGTGTAATTCGTCACTCCAGAGAACACGTCTCCACTTCTCTAGAGTCCAGTGGCGGCATGCTTTACACCACTACATTTAACGCTTTGCATTGCACTTGTTGATGTAAGGCTTGGATGCAGCCGTTCGGCCATGGAAACTCATTCCATGAAGCTCTCGACGCACTGTTCTTGAACTAATCTGAAGACCACACGAAGTTTGAAGGTCTGTAGCTATTGACTCTGCAGAAAGTTGCTCACTTTTGCACACTGACCCCGCTCTGTGATTTTACGTGGCCTACGACTTTGTTGCTCAGTTACTGTTGTTCCAAATTGCTTCCACTTTGTAATAATACAAATAATACAAACAGTTGACCGTGTTATAATTAGTAGTGAGGACATTATGAATGGACTTATTGCACAAGTGTCAACCTATCACGGTACCACGCTTGAATTCACTGAGCTCATTCTTTCACAAATGATAGAAGAAGCGTCTGCATGCCTAATGCTTGATTTTATACACCTGTGGCCATGAAAGATATTGAAACACCTGAATTCAATGATTTGGAGGGGTGTCCCAATACTTTTGGCAATATAAAGTTAAATATAAGCCTATATCACATACGTCCTAGTGACATAGCATAAGTAACATCTCAAGTTGGAAAAAAATGTATAACCGGCTTGCGCCGCTTCAAGTTAGATGCTGACTGGTTTGTGCAATGCGACATGAGGTCATACACACCTAATGTCTTTAAAAATTGTGAAAAACCAGTAAGTCACTCACTGAACAGTGTGAGGGCACTGGAGAGCTGACCCGTCCACTCCCCTCCTGGCTTTGAATTCAAGTCTTGCAACTCCTGAATTATGTTCCCAAAGCATATTTTTCCATTTCCAAGGTAACCTTCACGGCACTTACATCTGCCATGTTTGGAAGTGAAGGCATAGTTTTGAATAGGTAAGAAAAAGTGTGGAAAAAAATCAATCAAACAATTGAAAATGTTCACCTACTCGACTGTTCCTGGTTCCACTGTGGCACAGTTGGCATATTTATGGCAGGAGTTTGGTTTGCAAATATCTTTTATGCTGCAGCCAATCCCTTCAACAAACTTCTCAAATCCCTCCAAACACTCACAGTGGGCCTGTGAAAAAACAACAGCACTGTGAAGATGGCAAACCATAATCAAACCAATCGGAACATTTAAGTTGCTCAGATAAGTGCACAGTGTGTTACAGTGTTTGCACACACACAAACACACCTTTCCAGGGCCGTCATACACACAGCGAGTAGAGCCAGATGTGCAGTTGCCCAGGTTAGTCTGACAGTGGTCGATGGGCATGCAGACACGGCCGTCGCCACTGTAGCCTTCTGTACACGTGCAGACATGCTGGTTCGGCCCAGTATGCGCACACACTGCGTTTGCATGGCACACGCCTCTCAAGCAGGGGTTAATTGCTGCATAGACAATGTGACAAAGGAAAACACATAAATATCTATATCCATATGGCAGTGAAGACTTTTACATTCTTACAAATAAATTATATTTCAAATTAAGGCTATTCTTTTGAACATTCTTTTAATAAAAGATCACTGAAAAAATGCATCATGGTTTCTAGAAAAATATTAAGCAGCACAACTGTTTTCAACATTGATAATTTGAAACTATATATTATATATCTAAATATTGTAAATATCGATAAAATGTCTCATCTAACCCAATCATCAATAAAGCTTAGCTTTAACAAACCTTTCTTTGCCTGTGCATTACTCACATGTACAGTGAACTCCATCACCTTGATAACCAGGTTTGCACCTGCACATAAGCTTCCCTGTGGACATGTCCTCAAAACAACGTGAATCTGGCCCACACCGTAAAGCAGCACATGCTGGGACCTCTGAGGAGAAAAAAATACAATCACTCATGCTGCTTTAATATCCAATGTCACATGCATAGTATACACACAGAATAATAATCCAAAGTCATACCTCGGTCGCAGTCTATGCCAGTGTACCCAGACAGACACGTGCACCTTCCTGAGCCTTTCATGCCGCTGTCACATATGCCATTCTTGCAGCTACACACTGAACAGCACATGAGGCAGTCAGAGTACACTATCAACACCAATTAAACCCAAATGAATAAATCCTGCTTAAGAATAAAAGGAGCTTCTCTCTTACCGTTATTACAAACGGCTCCATATAAGTTCTCTTTGCACTTCTCGCAAGCTGTTCCTTCAAACCCTGGCTGCAAAGACGCCCAAATGGATGCTCAATAAATTCGTGCATGATCCAGACAGAACAAGAAAAGGAAATTAAACTTACTGCACATGTGCAAGTCCCATTGCCTCCTATACCATCAAAGCAGACTCCATTATTGCTGCATGGGTTCGCCGCTGATCCTGGACACTCTATTGAAAGAATAAAGGATGCAGATAGATCGCATTCAATCAGAAAAAATGGCTAACTTTGAGACATAATTAGCACATTGAACAGTTGAGCATGGCATCAACAACTTAATTATCAATAGATCATGGATTAGATTTCCAAGGATTAGATTTAGATTTAAAAAAGGTAACACTTATGTCAATAAAGTCTCATTTGTTAACATTAATTAACGTTAACTATTAAAAGTATTATTTATTCAATGTAGTTCATCTTAGTTTTGAGCTTAGTTGAGGCTGATTTGAGATCAGATGACTATTCTGTGTTCAGTTTGAGGGAGACTGTCACTGATCTGAGAACATTCTGTTTTCTATACTGGTCTGGGGTCAGTGGGTTTGGGGTGGTAGGGTCTCTGCGAGAGGATATGAGTTAGCAGAGTTCCTCTGTTCTTCAAACAGCCCCTCATCTCTTCCACTGACCCTCACTCTTCTTTTCCTTCCCGCCATTGTCAGTTTGTCCACTTAGTCCAATAACAAAATCCCTTCATCGGATCAGATCCTTCCCGGCAAATCACACACACATAGACGTGTCAACACAAATAAAAAAACCACACTAGCAGCATATTCAGACAGTTACTCATGAGCAGGCTCACTTTCTGCAAATTCTTCACATTTTCTGTACTAACTCTGAAGAAAAATTCTTAACGCTTTACAATAAGGCCCCATTTGTTAACAGGAATTTTGAGGAATTGTGGGTGGATCCAATGCAATTTCACAAGAAAACCTAACTATTTTACGAGGTGGTGATTTAATATATTTTCTCAAGCAAAAAATAAATAAAATCAAGCATGGCGTTCACCCCTAAATCGAACTTGCTATCAAACAAAAAATGAGCTTGTACAAATTTCATATAAGTAAGCTACCAATTCGCCAAAAGCATAATATAGTAACGGCGTGAGATTTTGCTGGTAGAAGTACCAATATACAAATAAACAGCTTTAATATAAATCTCCAGAAAATGTTGCTTTCTGCCATTCAGATTGTTGGACATTCTAGTTCTGAATTTGTTAAATCAAATGAAATCAGATACAGGAAAAAATGCATTTCCTATCATTATGATTCACTAAACTTTCAGAATGCTGACCGTCTAATAGGTGCAAAGGTCAAATCATTTAGCTCTTAAAGAACAATGCAGGAAATTCTGCTGATAAGAGACCAAAGAAACCAAGACACCGCATGGTGCTTGACTCAGCGAACTCATTGTAGGATCTGTGTGAGTGCTGACAGGCAAAGGAAATACTGGAAATGAGACCTCCACAGGTCTGTTGGTCAGCATATTCCTGTAGTACGAAGGCACAGATCTGCCATATCCCTCTCAGAGGGAAGGAAGTACACAAATCCTGTGTTCCACAACGGCACAAAACTTCCTCTCATAGAGTGTGATAAGACACAAAATAATTTTAAATGTCAGCTTAAATGTATTGAATGTACAGCTCCCTCAGGAAAAACAAGTGTGAGAAACAAGACTGTCATGGTCTCATAATCACATAAAATGTTAAAAATGGATAAAGTGTGCCTCCAAAATATCAACAACTGTGGAAGGTCACATTCATGCATATACGATTTATATCCCTAGTCAAAAATTCCAAAAAGAATGCTAATAGAATTCCTAACATAATTTGGAAGCAATCCTAAAGGATCTTAATTGGGATCAAAAAAAGAATTCTTTAAGAGTCTAATACGATCCTGCTGGATAAACTAAAATTCCTACTCCCTATTTTATTTCTTCTGGGAGTTCAGTTTATCCAGTAGGATCATATTTTATTTTTAGAGGATGGTGAATTTTAATAGTAATAACATCTCATTACAATCCATTGGGATTTGTTTTGACAGAATTATGATGAATCGTCTTAAAAAATATGAATGATAGAAATTCTATTAGGATTCTTTTGGGAATTATAATATTAAAGTTATGTTTTACTACTTTTTCCAAGAAGAGCAATGCTTCCTCTGATTTGTGTTTCAGACTTTGAAATAGTTCCTGTCCAACTCTTCCGATCAAAATATTCCCTCGGTGCATCTTCCCTCACAGAATGACGGAAATGACAAATGCCATTCAAAATGTGTTAATCCGATACCAACACAACAATCGCTTTTGGACCACATTTATCTGGTTTAAGAGGTTATTGATTTCATAGTTCTTCTATAGATCTGAATTCAAACACAATTCTACACAAAGAACCACAGAATTCAATTCTTCTTCAATGACCTGAAACTCACCGATGCAGTCATTGCCCCAGTAACCTGGACAGCACTGGGGTATCACCGTGTCTTTGTAGCACCCATACGAACAGCCCGGGATAGACAAATCTGATGTGATTTGATACCTAGACACAAATAGAGAGATTATTGTGTGATTACTACCTCTGTAGTCATGCTATATAGCATAACTTTTGTTTATGCACAAGAAAAACACCTAATCTTGTCATGAAAACTGTACAACAACAAACAATAAGAAAGAAAAAAAAGAATTTGAACAAATTGCAGGTTGTTCTTTCTCTGGATCTCTGATGGGAATAAATGTTTTAAAATATATATTAAAATACATTTTAAATTATAATAATATTTAACAATATTATTGCTGTTTGCATTATTGCATTTAAAAAAAATGCAGCTTCTAAAAGCATAAGAGACTTACATTAAAAATCATTAAAAAATTCTAGGTTACCTCAAAGAATTTTTACCTTAAGCTTTTTACTCCTTTACAATCTGATCAGTTCCCAATGGACAAAATCAAGACCCGCCTACATTTATTTTCTTTGAAAAGCCGTTTCACTCAAATATTATATGTTATAATGTTATAATAGGGGGAAAAACACTATAGGCACTTCTGTTTCATTTCATTCTTTCCATTGGCTCTATGCTGAGACAATAAAATAATTTAATTATTTGTTTATAGTGTGTTTTTCATTATTGGGACTGGCTTGTCCCCACAATGTAGCTGATTTCAGGTTTTACTGTCCTTGTGGACACATTTAGCTTGCAAAATCTGCCAGACAGAGGCAAGTCATGAAACTCTAACCGAGTGCTGATTGGTTCAGCGTTAACATCGTGGCATTAGCCAAGCAGATGTATGTTATTTTTAACTGAGCTGAACAAATTATTGTATTTGCGCAGCAGCAGCATAACAGATCTGGTCCGCCAAAATCACGCATATGCACATTCCTTGCCCCATATATAATGATGGTTAAATCCTTTACTCCAAGAGTTGTCATGATTAAAACACATGTATACTGTACCTGCAGTCTTTTGTGCTTTTCCCTGGTGGTATCTTGGTGTAGCCATTGGGACAATTCACCAAATACGTTATTGAGCAGGAATGACACTTCGATTTAGTCACCACCTGGATGATCTTATCACAACGGTTCTGACCACAGACACCAACACAAACACACACACATTCATAGCATATTAGTTTTCACAACAAAAAGAGTGTGTTCGGTGCTGACTCTTACAAAGTTGCTCTCTTTCCTATGGCATATCATGTGTTTTTTAAAAAGCAATAAAGTTGGGAAATACGCTGGATATTAACACCTGTCACTGATTTTCCAAGGAGATTTACCTGATTCGTTCATGACAGCTGGCCAATGACATTCTCAGGATTATTTTACCCAGTATTCCACGGGGCATGTCAGACGACACATGTCAAATCAGGGAATTTCAAACGGAGGAATTGCTTATATAATTCATGTTTCTTAAAGCACTACATTTACCATATTTTTCAACTGCAATCAGAGAAATGTCAACATCCTCTTACTAAATATAGATAAAATATCCTTGGAAACAGATATGAACATCAATATTAAAGCAAACTGCATATTTAAGTTAGTCTGTGCCAGCTTGCTTTTTTATATATATGCTATATGCTTATATATATAATATCGGTGTGTGTGTGCATATGTGTGCGTGTGTAAACAGGAAATGGAAGTAGAGCTGTGATATTCCCTACTGAGATAGATTTCTACTGATTAACCTTGGTAAGCATATGTATCAGTACAAATTGCCCAACAGGAAGTAATCCAAAACAAACAGCTCTCTTTACTAACAGAAAATTATATTTCCCATTTAAAATACTTGATTTTTAAATATATTTGTTTCGCTAAAACCTTTACAAGCTTCTAATGTCACATATAAACACCAATATAGTATATGCATGTTGCATGAGTAGGCAGTGTGTGTGAATCTCACCTGTGGTGTTGCACCAGCCACCCAGAGAATCTCAGTCCCCAGCAGTAGGATCAAACCTCCACAGATTGAGTTAAAGATGAACTTCATGTTAATAATACTTTCTATTTTTCTCTCACCCTCCCTTTCTGGCACTCTGAGGTCCTTCACCAGACTGTGGCCACACAAGTTGGTCTTCTGCCTTTTCAACAATCCCTCCCTCTCTCTTTCCTGTAAAAAACCAACAAGAGAGTCAGAGGGTGACACCTTCCCCTAAAATTTTGGACATTTACTTAAATCCATTTCACATTACACATAAACCCTTCACTCTTCCATTAACCTGTACATCAGACAAAAACATAAAGACATTAAACAGAAGAAGACTTTACGTGATGCTGTGTTAAGATGACAAGTGCACTGCACTGCAAAAAACAAAACACAAAAAGGACCAAAACATATTTTTACCATTTTAACATTAACATTTTTATTGTTTTTCAGAAAATGATCTACACATTCTTAACCATACTATCCTCATTTTCAGGTTGCAAAGCATTTCCTCCAGGGTCAAAGTGACCTGAAGCAAATTACTCGTTTTAGTTAAAAAATATATATATGTTAAGTTTTTTTTTGTTCCAGAATTTGTATTCATTTATTTTTATTTAAACTAAGCAACATAACTTTTGAAGCAATATGGAAAGAATGTGTTGAATATTTTTGGTCTTAATATATACTTGTAATATATAAGTTTATTTTTAATGGTTTACTGTTCATTTTAAAGGCACAATATGTAATATTTTTGGATTGGAATATCCAAAAACCACTAGAAAAGTGTTATATATTTTAACGTTCATACTTACATTATCCCAAATGTTTCCAAGAATGTTTAAATCCAGAGAAATAAGCAGTTTTACTCGCCTATCAATCACATCTTACACGCGTTACCCTCCATTTCTGGTTTTATTTAGTAGAAACCTTGAAAACATGCTTTAAAGGGATAGTTCTACCAGAAAGACTCGGGAGAAATATATTAACAATAGTGCATTTATTAACAGCTCAGCAAGCTGATAGTGTACAGAGTCATTTGGCATAGGCCCCGTCCGAAGAGCATAATCCGAGGGTCTGCAATTCCTGCCTGAAGACGAGGGCAGGGGCGCAGCCGACCCCCCGGCAGGGTATGGACAGGGCCATCCTGGTGGTGGTGGGGAGGATGGGGGTAATCGTCGCTTCAGTATCTGCGAACTCAAACATGTGTAAGTACAGAGCCTTTATACCGTGAGCATGAGGATATCATTGGATTAGAGTGAAGGCATTAAGTGACGTAGTAATTAAATCTTCCCAGCAGAACTTATGCTAAAGCTTTCATTTCACATAAAAATGAAGATTTGTTGTTTATCTGCTTACCCCCAGGGCATCCAAGATGTAGGTGTGTTTGTTTCTTCAATAGAACACAAATGAAGATTTTTAAATCCAACCGTTGCTCTTATAATGCATGTCAATGGGGTGTTTTATATGAGAGCCACTATGAGAGTAAAACACATACATACAAATCCATATTAAACGCTGTGGCTCGTGACGATACATTGATGTCTTAAGACACGAAATGATCGGTATACCTGTGTGTTTTTTCTACCAACAGAAAACGAATAATTGTTATATCACTCATTTTCTTGATTTACTGCGAGAAGTACCATGTTTTACCATGCCTGATCTCTATCCAGCTTACTGCAGTGTGCAACGAGTGTCTCATAGTAAGCACAGAGTGAATGCACAGAGTACCATTATAGCAAATTTCAACACGCACAATGTAGCCAATATGATAAAACAGTGCTGTGTCTCACATACACATGAGCGGAAAAAGCAGAAGCACATTTTTGACTTTGAAATAAATTTATATAATTTTAAAAATCTCTACATGTTACAAGAAAACTTGATTAAGAAAATGATTTTTGCAGCATGAGGTCTTGGTGAGAGAAAATTCATGATAACATATTTACAGTTATGAATACAAAAAGGCAAATATTTGCTGAAAAGTAATACCCAGTAGATGCTGGGAAGAAGCTGGTCGATTTCCAGAAGCAATGAAACCGGTGTGTATGTGTGTGTGTGTCTGTGTGTGTACAGAACAAATAGAACTGAAGGCAGAAGAATCACAGGATGTCCTCGCTCATAAATAAGCCAAGTGGTCAGGTGAAAATACCATCACACACACACACTTCCTGTATGTCTTGCTGCATCATGACTTTCCTTTCATAGTTCCAGAACTTTCATAGTAGTGAATTCCTTTATATGTGTGTGCATTTATTTTTATATAGGCCTAGTGAGGTTAGTATGTTTTGTAATCATGAGTGTACAATGCATATACAATTAATTTTCTTTTTGCTTGTTGTTTTTCCTAAACTGCTTATGAAAACAAATTAAAACCATCCATGACCACCCACTCAATTTTCTCTAGTGGCCTACCACCCAAAAGCTATTTAAAATGGTTCTCTGGAAACTGCCCTGAATGGACTTGCAACCAGCTTTTAAAAATCTAACACGGTTTTTATCCCATTTAAACTGTAATTGACACCCCAACCACAAGAACACAATGTGCAATATGGTAACAACGAATCTAGGCCAGGCCTAAAGACTCACCACAAGAAAAATTAAGTCAGTTTCTTTCTGTTCAGAAAGACGCTTGCAAGAGCCAACAATGATAGCGGGAGTGCACAATGCCAACTAGAAAGATAAATTTGGGTTTTGAGAGATATAATACTTACCATGTACAAAGCCAGGGACCTTCTTACATCCATTTGTGTTGTTTCCAAGATCCTTGTGTTGTTTTTGGCGGCAAGATGTGCTAAAATGTGTTTGAGTGGCGAATGGGCACAAAATATGGAATGCGAACGTTGTATTAAATAAAGGCGACTAGACTTGAACGAGGTCTTAAGCCAAGGCATGACAAAGGTGGTCAATTTTAATGCGTTTCTTTAGAAAAAGTAGCTACGCACGCTCCATATATGCATGCTGTGTATATACACACACATGCATGTATATATATATATATATATATATATATATATAATATATATATATATATATATATATATATATATATATATATTATTTTTAATATAAGATTATTTATAAATAGTATATGCATGCACATATTTGTTGTACATATGCATGTGTATTTATACATACATAATAATTATACACTACACACACGTAGGCTATATTATATAAACTCAAATTTTTATTTTGGATAATCATGATGATTTCTTTCCCAGTCCTAATATATAAATATTGTTAAAAATGTGGACTATATATATATATATATATATAGAGAGAGAGAGAGAGAGAGAGAGAGAGAGAGAGAGAGAGAGAGAGAGAGAGAGAGAGAGAGAGAGAGAGAGAGAGAGAGAGAGAGAGAGAGAGAGCGAGAGAGAGGCGACTATAGAATGTTTTCATTAACTAGTCTAATCTATTTAACACAGTTTTCTGAAAAACATCCAAACCAAAACAAAGTTTTAGTTGAATTGTTTTTTTTATTTTATTTATTTATTTTTATTGACATACAGACATACAAACCACAATAGTGCAGTAATTGACAATCGAGTAATTACATAATTCTAGAAGTGAAATAAAAGTGTGTTAATGTATAGGTGTGTGTGGGTGAGTGTGGGTGTGTGTGTGGGTGTGTGTATTCATAAGCAAAATTACCCATTTACTATTTATTATATTATCACTACCATCACTTCTCACCATCATACCGTCATCATTGTAATAATCAGTGTCCCTTTTTTTTCTTCTATGTAATATTTATCATTGTCACCACTTTCAATGGATCAATTAATTTCACATAGTATGATAATAATATAAGATAACCCTCCCCCCACATCTTTTCAGTCCCTATACTTTTTTTTAATTATTATTATTTTTTTTAATGTTGTGTGTAGTGTCTAAGGTTAATTAAAAGAAGGGGGACAATGTGCGAGTGTCTCAACTTGGGACAGAGATGCTGTCCTAGAGAAAACACTTCTCGCCTGTCTTGCCTAGTTTGGTTGGTTTAATTGGTTTTAATAAACCTAAATCTATTTTCTAAGAGTGTCGGTGCTGAAATAATGACCTTCATCTCCCTCTTGTGGTCTTCTCTAGCAAGACTCTGTGACTCCACCAGATGGAGGCAGATACCATGATGCCATTGATGGATGGATCCATTCTGTTCATATTACCCCCATACATAAGACAAGAAAAGCTAGCCCATGTCATATTATGATCAGAAAGACTGAGGAATTGCTTTAAGCAATCCTTTAATAGCAGTATGGTGAGATATAGTGAGAATAAAGAAACAGAAAACATACAGAATGAATTAAGGCATGAGCAAGCACGAAAGGACGTGTGTAGAATCTTAACATTGACTACAGCAGTTGTTGTGGGAATTGTCGACATTTAAGCAACAGTTATTGGCAGGAAAACAGTACCGCCAATCCAAAACCCCTCAGGCCTTAACCAACACAACCAGACTCAGCCACGAGCCCCTACAGACTTCTGGGAAGGCGTATAGAGCATGGCACCACCCATAGAGCGTGCAGGAATGGGCCAGTGAAAAAAGCGTGACTCTTGGCTTCGGATGTAATGCTATGCTTGGATGGACATAACTGATCATTCACATACTGAGACAAATGATGAACGATGATCAGGAAGAGAGCAATGACCCAGTCTCCACAGGGCAGCGTGGATCAAACTTACATCCAAAACATATTGTGCGTGTGCGCATGTGGTCGCGCCACCCACTGCGATGCTTTCAGTCTCGACTCAACAGCACACACACACACAGAAAAATGTAATAATTTCAGGAAAAAAAAATTCTATTCATCTTACATTCAAGGAATGTAAAATATTGCATGGACGTGCCTTAAAAACCTCCTGGGCTAGTAAAAAATTTGGAATAATTATATCAAAGTTTATCCTTCAATTACAGATTATTACTGAATTTCATCTGCAGAAATATCTGTCTTTGTTTTAACAGTTGTGGAGCTGCTTTTTCCTCCCCAAACTACAATTCCAGAACATTAAGAAACAGTTTTAGCTCATTAGCAATGGCGGAACAAAACCTGAAAAGGCAATATTGAAGTACAGTAGATTTAATTTGACAAATCATCACATTTTGCTGATGATTTAACCATTAAACACGTACTAAAGAGAATGAGAGGTGTGAAAGAAGGCACCGAAAGTCTGGCAGCCACCTGAGTTGTTGGCTACTGTACGTACGTCAGAGAGAACAGATGCGTACACGTGGACTCCTTTCGCCCCGCATGGTGTCTCTTTCCAGAATGGGTTGCCACCAAGTTTCCAGGGCTGAGGGTCTGAAATGTACCTGGAGAGTTGCAGTGATTAGTGCAAGATCTCAGTGGATTTGATGTGGGCACTGCTTTTCTTGTTTCTTATTTCTATATAATTCCTAAATCAAGATGCATTTACTAGATAAGTAAAAAAAAATAATTTTTAAACTTTTTTACATATTTTTTTTACTTAGTTTTTACTTAAAACAAGCTAAATCATTTTATTTCTGTTTGAAATTTAGTTTTAATCGCCGTTGAAATCGAAATTATTTTTCACCCCATCGGCAGATCATTTTGCTTGTTTTAAAATCAGAAAACAAGAAAATTACTGTATGTAATTTTACTTATCTAGTGAAAGCACATTTTCTCTTGGATAGAACATTGAAGAGATTTATGCAGATATCATGAAAGATATGTTAAAACAGCATGTGAAAAGGCAACATTTCCAAAAGGAATTAATTTATTGAATGAAATTGGGTTGAGAGTCCTCATGCGCGTTGATATAGAGAATAATCTGAAGTGAATTTTACACCGAGAGCTTGATGCAACTTCCACTCAGCGGTAAATACAACCACATGAGAATGAACAAGCAGGCATTCAGAGTGAAATCCCGAAATGCAACGTGAGCGAGATTTTCCAACGACTTTAATAGATTTGCCAGCATGTGCAAGAACTCGCAGGATTTTTTCCTTCTTGTCACTGGACAGAAGATCTCTGGTAGGTTCTGCGTGTGTTGCTGTAAATTGTCACCGTCATGTTGCTTGGAATGTGGCTACATAAAAAGGCCACTTGCGTTAGCATTTAAAGGCCTTTTAAGAGAATGCGGCCATGGTATTTGGCACAACTCTGCTACTTCTAGCAAAGCACTACTCTTTTAGAGATGCTTGAGCGTGTGGGATTAGCTACAGTTTAAGAGGAAATGAATGAGACACAAACATCAGTCACAAGAAATAAGAACTAGAAAGACAACAACCATAATGTGTCATTTGGTATATTCATTGAAATTGTAAATCGACAAAGCTGCAGCATGTCTTATCCACCATTTCAGGAATTATTTGTGTTTATTTGCTTAGGATGGAAGGAGCAGATGGAGAATCATCAGTAGTCACAAGCAAAAATAAATTTTAGGGTCTTTAAAAAATCTTTATTGAAGTATAATTATGTTTTTAAAAGTCAAAAATGAGGTGTTCATAATTTAATATGTACATTTAAATGCAGAAAACGAAGTTAAAATTGTAGAATACATCGTTTGGGAATTATTTATTTAAGGGATTCTCATTTGGAACCTATATATCAAAAATATCTTGGCATATTATCTACATACTTCCCACTATAATTCATCATTAACTGTAGGAACCTTCAATATAAACCCAAACAAAAGCATCTATTTACACTTTTCTCGGCAGTTCCCAGTATTTTAGTTCCCTTTATGCTCCAGTTATATTCCACAGTCATTATATACAAAATGGCTTGATCCCCATTGGAAGCCCATGGGAAGAGTTACGCATGTGTAGTTAGAGGGGATTATACCTTTTCTCCCTGGTTTTCGCTGTGGATTGCTGGTTGCCATGGATATTCTGTCAACATACTTGTTTGTAGGCCCAACGGCACAAAGAAGGTCCACTTCCTCTCACAAGTAGTTGCTCTACTTGCAAGTGTGCATGTCATTCATCGTCTCACAGCGTCGACACCGAACGTAACAGCACCAGACGAACTTACACTCGCAGCGCTCTACGTGCCGTACCACGTGTGTGTTGTAGCCCCGCCCACAGCACAGCAGGTTGCAGCCGTCCGGCCCGGCTGAAGTTCTGTTACACCTGCGGCCCCTGGTCCCCGTCACACCCAACCGTCGGTCCTCCAAGCAGTAATTTGGAGATTTGTTGAGGAATATTAACTCCTCTTTGGGGATAGGCATGTGGCGCTGGTCTTTGTCCTTACGTCGCACCTTACGTTTGGAACGGTCCACCACCTGAATGCTGGTCTCATAGCGCTCCTTCAGGTAGGCACCCACGCGCTCAAACGCGGCCATTGAGCGCCAACACGTCTTTACCGCACACGAACCCGACACGCCATGACAGCGGCAGTCTGTCAACATTGTTTTGGCCACCGCCTGTAAAGGAATAGGATATGGAGAGCTTTAAATATCCGCTCGACAATAGGTAGAAGCTTAGATCGGGAGAGCAGCTTGTTTTTGTAGACAATGTAGCATGCACACATGTGAACTGATTCAATTTCAGCCTTCCAACATTTTCACAATTTATTTTGACAGACTTCCTGGATTTCAAGCAAAAACGCGGAACTAATGTAAATGGCCTGGAGAGTTAAGCCCGGTTTGCTGCTATAAACCGCATTTCCAAAGACTATATAATTTTTACGGATTGAGATTTTATGTCCTTTCTTCCCTTCATGTTCTGTATTTTGTGAGCTGACGACCTTCATAAAATAGGAGCGTTCGTTTGGGTAAAGGATTATGGGGGCCCTTCTCTGACTTGAGGGGAATTTTGTCTCCCTTAAACGCTCCTTGGTGGTTTCCAACCAGAGCTGTGAACTTACAAGTGTTCTTCAGTCAAGGCTGTGGAATTCGATGCAAATCATCAGCTTTTTAGATTAATCAAGAACATGTGCGGAGATGTAACTCATTTGAATGACAAATTGCCAGAGCTCAAGAAGCCCATTACTAATTCTGTTCTTATTTGGTTGTTTTGAAATGGTTTCTATTGTCAGCTAGAACAAGTCAAAGATTCATTTGCTAGAGAAAACAGTCATGCATACAGAGAATGCAAGTTTTGAGGTGACTGAGGAAACATTGTGTTGGGTTTCAATTTTATCAATATTGAGTTTTAGAGATGAGACTAGGGTGTTTATTAACAAGGCCGTAAGATGACAAGAACTTAAATGCTTTATGAATGTTGCAAGAATGCTGTCTAAGTGAATAGGGAAGGGTGACATTTTCTTCACTGTCACACTTTTCATATTTTCTCCAATTAGAGTGAGTGAGCATCTATGTAGGGAAGCATAGCACTGAATTAAGAGAGCTCGCTAGTTCTTTTGCTGTCCCCATTTTCTCCACAGAAAAACATGATTATTTTATGATAATGAAAACTATATAAAGCAGTGACATATTTCTGTAAAAGCTGCAAGTCAGTGTGATTTTAACTTAAAAATCTGAAGAGAGATAAAAAAGACCCGATGGAAAATGAAATTTCAGCAAAAGAGTTCAGCAATGACCACACACTCCCATGAAGCATAGTAAATTGATTACATCTTTTGCAATACTTCTAGGGATTTTAGTTTATGCCTTCATAAAAGACATTAAGTCCAAGTACGTTATCTTCGTCTATTTAGTAAATTATTATACTTTTTTGTTACAAATAAAGTTTGGAATGTTATTATGTGTCTTAGAGCTGGCTGGTTTAAGTCCATGACTTCTTATTACAGCCTTTATTAAAGTATGTTTGGAGAATATTAAGTGAAAAAATAAGTGAGCAGTCACTGTTGTGCGTCTCATTTCTTTCAACATAATTCTAACTAGTAAACAATGGCCCTAACACACACCCGGCATAATGCAAATGTTTTTTGCTAGCTTCAGCCCGACGCAGTTATCATTTTCACATCCAGTGCCTTGTTGTTTAAATAGCAAATGCACTCGCGCTCATCTGTTCACTCATGGGTGTGCTGGTCTGAAAACAAGGTGTGTTCAGGCGCATTATTGGCATGTTGCTATTTTGCGACTGAAAACGACTGTGCTATGGACCAACAAAAACCTGCTCTAAAGTCAATAGCGCATTTTTTTGTGTTATTTAAAGGGCACATTAGTAATATCTGTTATTAGGCTGGAACACAACACGTGTACACTCTGCTTATTACACACACAGGGACGGGCAGCAGCACGCAAACATCTTTAAATATAATACAAATAAAAGGATTCCTCTCTGGAGGAGTGTTGTCATTCCACACACAAATTACTGTTAAACCGAATCCACCATGGTGCAACTGACTTTTAAAGGGAATGGGAGATGAGACTCTGATTGGTTTATTGTACGTTACACCCAAAACACACCCATGACTCATTAAGAGACTAGGCACAACCCTTTTGGACCATGTGTCATTAAACTAGCAAAAGTGGATTTGGACAAGCCCTATAAGTGCACCTGCGCCATGCGCTTCAGACCATGTGCTCAGATCGTTAAAATAGGGCCCTAGAAAGGGTAATTCTGTGTCACCCACCTGTCTACCAGCCTCGCTGTTATGCTGGTTCATAGTGAGTAGGGCGTCTTCACCACGGCCTGACATGTTCTTCACTGCATTGTCGATGAAGCGACGGCTGAACAAAGTCCCGAAGGCGATGTCATCGGAGCACCCGCCCCAGTGCCAGCCCTCTGTAGGCGAACCGGTGCCCAACAGGCTCATATCACACGAACACTCTGTCATATTTCCTGCACTGCAAGAGCGAGTGACTGCGTGAACCAGCCCGGCAGCCATTACTGCATAGATAAATGCTGTCTCCTTTGTCCCTTAAAAAAAAAAAAAAAAAAACATAAAAAGAGAATGTAAGCGAGATGTTGAAACAACCAGAAAATATGGGAATGTAAGACACCCAGCAGGACATCAGCGAAATGGTCTCAGTGCAGCGGTATCAGTGCAGAGGAGTCTGGGAATGTTACTTAGATTCATGGGAAAAATATTTGGGCTGAAGTTTTATTATTTATGTTATTATTATTGTGAGAACAGATCATGTTATAAAAATTACCAGCAACACTTTATTTTAAGGTGTCCTTGTTGTGCAATTATACATTTCAGTCTTGAGTAATTACCCCCTGAGTAAATGTTTATAAATATAAAGGTATGATATAAAAGTTAAGGTTAGGATTAGGACTTGGTTTAAAGTTAGTTGCAATTATGCATAATTTCAGTTATTACTATAGTAACTACGTGCGTAATAAGAACACTAAAATATAGTGTTAACAAATTTTGCTCATTAATTAAATGGCTCTGTTGTACATTTCAGGGACTGTGTAACTATATATATATTTTTTTTTTTAATCTAAATTTATTTCAGATCTTATTAAATGCCTCAAATTTTAATTGGGAGCAAACTATTTATTTATTCATAAAATTATGCTTGCAAGTCCTGTAAGGCAAATGTTTAATAGCTTACATTAAATATTTATAGCATATAATTAATTTCTGAAGAAATTTGGTTTATAAATGTTTTAACACGGCATGGTACATTTTTTTCTCAATTACTCAAGAAAAAATCTGCTATGATTTGTTTCTATTACTTAAAAACAAAGATGACCTAAACAGAGCAAGAAGTCTAAATAACTGGAATAGAATAGAATAGAATAGAATAGAATAGAATAGAATAGAATAGAATAGAATAGAATAGAATAGAATAGAATAGAATAGAATGCTGCATTTGTGATGATTGTGGTAATAATTCAGGCGTAATAAATCGGGCATACAGTATAGAGTATCAGATTCAGATTACCCTTAAAACAAGCTTGGATTGGACTGCTCTGGGACAGGAATTCACTAAAATCAAGAAACACGTTCTATCATTCCAGGTTGACTTTTTGTTTTGTAATCACTCTAATCCTGCACGCATTCAATTCAGGGCCAGATGAAGACCATAGTAAATTTAGTATAGAGATGGTTAACCTAAAACAGATGCGCATCACAGCTGCTCCCAGAATAAAATCTCTGATCAGCACATGAATCAGCATCTCATATCAATCACTAAATCTAATGATTAAAAAATATTGACAGTCAATAAAAAACATTCAGATGCTTAGAAAATTACAGAGTGATACTTTCTGATTATAAAACTTGTTTAATGACAAAATAAAATGCTGATTTTTTTTGTTCAAGTGTCTAATAAACACATATATGGATAATATATTGTAAATGATTGTTTTCTGCTTTTAGACATAATTTTAATAATTAATTAATTACTTTTAATAATAATCAGAAGGTGAATAGCCTGCCTTACCAGACTAATGCTGCACATCTAGCAATACAGGAATCTTCAAAAGACAATTTAAAAGGCTTACTTTTTTCACTATCATTAATTATTATACGAATGTAATCATTTTTATTAATGTTTTAAATGAGGAATGTTATTGCCGTTTTTATCAATTGTCGCGAAATCCTCTTTGTCCCGTGGGGCTATTTCCCCCATTGATTATTAACTTTTATTAAATAATAATACAATAAAAAAACTGCATACAGTTTAATCACATTTAAATGAAATCTATTTTAATGTGACATTGAATGCATACCACTGGTGAGCTCGTAGCCGAACACGTTCGGGTCCCGTCGGGTCGAGCAGTTCCAGCGTTCGTGTTTGAACTGCGTTTGGCACTCGGTGATGCCCAGGCGCGCGCCCTCTTTTACGCTCGGTAGAAGGTGCGGTTTGCGCGCGCACAGCTCCTTCTGCTTGTGCGACAGGGGCAAATGCGCGCAACCCAACTTCTCGGGTACTCCTACAGATGTGATGCCCAACCACCTGTGATGCGGAGCAGTGTGACACAAAGATCAGAAGCGGTTCTCCTCTCCTGTCGGCCTGGGTTGAAATGCCATAACCAGGCCCGAGGAAAAGGACACAATTTTCAAACATTTTATTCAGACATTATTTGCCAGTAAAAACAACAGCACTTATATACTTACATCCAACTTCCCTGAGAGCAAAGAGGGCAAACTGAAAGCCATATAAGGAATAAATGGTAAATTGCATGTATTCCACAACCGGTGTTATCCATGTCCACTTCATTTAACAAGCCCCGAGCTGAACGTTAGGACAGAGACGACTCATACCGATACACGTACATCTAATATGTATATCGTATGTAATCCACAAACGATGCTTTTAAATTCACAAGTCTCCTTTTATATATCCATTAAGTCGCAGGTACGAACAAAAATGTCCAACCACCAAGAAGTTACCTTCGCCATCTGTACAAACTGAAATAGACACAAAGTTATAAGCTGCTGTTGGAAAACGCGCAACTAAACACTCTCATGTGCAGTGCTCTTACGTCGCGATTGGTTGGAAAAGCTCATTAATATTCAGAAGTTACGACCGTTCTCAACACTGGTTGGACAAACCGATTCTGGCTTGGAGTTCGGTGAGAGAGTACAAAGCGAGCGCGGTGATGGGCAGAAAGAATCAAGTACACTGGGGTTTTTGTGAGGATGAAAGGACTGTGTTAAGAATAAAAAGGACATTTAACTGAGCATATTTTATATATATATTTTAAAAACAAGGTTAACATAAAAGGCAGAAGAACAGAAACCCTGACGCTTGACTAACGTTAAACCAAAAGCAAAAATGTTGAGATTTAATTATACTTAATTGATCACAGAGTTCAAATTATACAAGGTCATACACATCATTTCAATAAATTAATAATTTAAAGTACTAACAAATTGTAAATAGAGCAAATATGTAAAATTAGCCTGTTTCCCGGAGCGCAACCTTTTCACCAGTCAGTCACCACCAGCAACGAAGTTTGTCACGTTAGTTTGGCGCCATTAACATAGATAAAGTAGCCTATATTATTTTAAAAACCTTACCGTACTTATACTAACGTTTCTGTGCTTCTGTGCTATAACCTATTAGTGATGTATTATAAGCAATAATAAAAGTGATACCGACTTGTCTCACTTCATTATCATACTGCCTGAAAATGCTTGCAAGAGCAATGTGTTGTTATGGTTACCTGCAGCGTCAGGTGAAACAACGCGCTCAGCCTAACGTAAAATATATATTTTATTATTACTGAAATTTTTTATATATTTATTAATTTATTTATTTTGACTTAACTGGAAAGTTACAGAATATTGTATATTTCATATTACTTCGAATTTCGATTTTTCTTATAAAACAGAATAACAACTAAATGGTATTGCAATTTCCAATTGAAAAAACTAACTAACTAACTAACACACACACACACATATATATATAATGCAAATGAACACAGAATATATTTTGTACCCATATTATTAATAATCAACTTTAATGATTTTCATTATGATATCCAGGATATAATAAATTGAAAGCAACATATTTCTAATTTGGTGCATATTAAGGTCTACTTGCATTTTATTAGGGGGGTAAAAAAAAAGTTGTAGAAAAACATTATGTGCATTATGCAATCATAAAATCAAAAAAATCATTAGCTACAATTTAAAGAAAAAAGATGATAAAGAAATGTAATTATAGTCATAAATATATATATTTTTTAAAAGCTTATTGAATACATTTTAAAAGAAAGCGCTCTTTTTCAGCAAAGGTTTTGTTTGTATGGACTTCACCACACAGTATGTCAAATAATTTTCCTGCTAAAATATGACCTAAAAGGAAGAATTCAAAAACATTTGATAAATTCAAGAACCAATTTGTTTTAAATTATGAAAATATACATTTTTAATTGTTGGTGATGTTCAGTTACATTTCATGTTGATTGTTGGAATCATAAATTTCATGCATAGGCTACAATCAGACAAATATCTTGGCACAGTCCTTCATAAACATTCAAAGCATATGTAATAAAATGACCATAAAACGCTGAGATGCCAATAGAAAGTAATTGCGTGTAGCAGAATTTTTACAGGTCCACACATGGGTTCATGTGACACATGGGTGCATTTATTTTACTTCAAGTAACTGGTGGGAAGATAAGTTTTATGGGATATTTCAAATAAATCCTGCTAATTTTCTCTCCACAAACCACTTCCTGTTTAACGTAAATTATGGACAAATGGAATGCCATGCATTCCTGCAATCTCGAGTAAATCCAGCAAAAATATAAAAAATTCTTAACATCAAAACAGTATAAACATCCTCTTTTTTGTAAACAGCATTTAGAACTTTGTACACAGATTATTATTAAAGGCACTAGAAAACACTGGTAGAAAAATAAATGTAGAAATATGTGTGAGGAACGTAGGGCAGTAATACTATAACATACAATATACTTCATAAGACCTTTGGCATAGAACATACTTCATAAATACTTGTGAACCTGGCATGTGAAGGAAAGGGGGTGTAAAGCTAGACTTCAAAACGTTGCCCGAGCTTCAATAAAAGTGACAATGTGAGGCAGGGTGACATCAAAGGCACTCCACAGCAGCCGCAAAACCTTCCCAAAACATATTGAGAACATTTCAGCCCGTGGTTCAGCAGTAGCAGCATTGTAGGAATGGTGCATGAGCGTTGAAGGAACGTTTTTTTGAAAGGCTGTTTGAGTCTTTTTTCATCAGCGCCGCACTGCAGCCACTGCCTGCCCTTAAGCCACAGCTGCCAAAGTCATTTTGACAGGGCTTTAGGTGGTATCATTGAACCCTCCACACCCCTTTTCCATCTGGATCACTCTACACATAAACACACATACACAAACAGACACTTACTTAACTCACCCTCCGATTTACCATGTTGATACAGCATATGGTTTAGTAGATTCAGACCATTTGGTGTGCACAGTTTAGCCCTTTCTCAACACATTGAGCACATATATATATATCACAGCTAATCACACAGACTCACACACCTGAACAACAAGCACAGGTTAGCGTCACCAGCCGCTAATTGTCTTTTTGTCACTGTTGGCGAATGGTCCCATTGACGGCATGATTCGCGCACATCCTGCTGAGGAGGATCTCCGAGTACACCGCGTTCACTGGTCCCTTTACGTGGTAGGACACATCAGGTGGAGACGATGGTTCCTCGTGCTGCTGAGGCCACGTTTGCTCATTGGCCGGGTTCCCACTTTCTCCACCAAGCCTCAAGACCTTCAAATTCCTTTGGGTAGCAGCGGTTGGAAAAGGAAGCTTAAAGACCTGCAAACAAGGTAAAATGATTGGCAAAGACATTTCTGGGTCAAATTTGATTTCTTTAGAATCACCTGAGCTAACTGATGATCTATGCCAGGGATTTTCAAGCCTATACCGGAGCACTGCACATTTTGTATGTCTCCCTTATACACACAATTCAGGGCTGCGTCCGAAACCTGGAAAATGCTGCCTTCGGAGGACACATTTGAAGGCAGGAAGGCATCAATCCACGTCCAAATGTAATGTTTGCTTCTCTTACTGTCTCCTGAGAGACCTTCATCTGATCGATTTTTGAAGGCAGCATACATGTATCCTTCGCTGCCTTTGGTATCCCACAATCCTGTGCTTTCCCTTCAGTGACAGTTGAGCTGGGGGGAAAAGCTGGTCAGTTTGTGTGTAAATGTATGTTGTTGTTTTCTTTACCAATATTTTGCACTTCTGATGTAATTTCTAGTGAGAAATTACTAATGTAGTAATTACATATGTGTTTAGTTCTCACCAAAGCTCGCTCTATATTGGTGTAGATCATTAAACTGTTACACTGTCTAAAAAGAAGTCTGAATTAGTTTCGTTAGGTGCCTTTGTGCATAGAACGCTGCCTTACAAGCCATTGCCTGATAAGGCAACGGGGCAACGAGTCAGCTGCCTAGGTTTTTGGACGCAGCCCTGGTCTTGCGGCCTCTACTAATGAGATAATGAATGGAACCAGGTGTGTAAAAGGAGGGAGACATACAAAATGGGTTTGAACAGGTTTGAAAACCCCTGATATATGCCACATTATAGCATTAGTCCCCACCCACTTCTTTAGCAGAAGTATTTTTCCCCTTGGGATTTTAAAAGGTCTTTGTAAGAGTGTTATAAGCCATTAACCAAGCCAATCACCACATTGCAAAGTTTATATGAAGCAAAAAAGTACTTAAAAATGAGACAAAAAGACAAAAGGTACGATACTTTTACATATGACGCGTGACGCGAATGACATCTTCAGAAGAGTATGAGCGTACTAAACGCACACCGCCGGATGTTTCTAACCCGTTGCAAGTGCACATTTAATTTTTTTGCAGTATTTACATGGGATGTAACTCGTGGCAAAAGATTGCTCAAAATTGTGCATGCGGCGAACACCTGTGTACGCGTATAGTTTTGGCTTAATGAGAGAGAAGTACAAAGAACTACAATCCCATGAAGCATTGCAGACAATCAAATTAAAGTGGAGATATATTAAACTATTAATTCAAAGCTGTTGAATCTAAAAATGTCTTGCCACAACCCTCTGATTGGTGAAATTTTACATACAGCATTATGGGTAGTAGTTTTTCACCACAAATTCTGCAAAAACATTAAAAAAAACAGCTGATATAATGCGGGCAGACGGCTGCAACAAAAGCATATACCATTGGTTAACAACTTTGAAGCTCACAGTAGGTCTGTTTTTAATGGTTCAAAAGTTATTGTTAAAAATCTATTTCCTTATGGAGAAAATTAATGGAGTTTTTACTTCCAGAACCAGACTGTTGTACTCAGTACACAGGGAATGAGAGATTTTGGTCATGTAAGCAAATAACGTTAAGTCAATCCGTGTGTGTGGCTCTGTTCTCTGACACGGGACACATTTTTTAAATTAGGAAACTAGCCTTTATCCCATTTCAGTTTAATATCCTCTATAAATGGCCAATTCTTATTAGCTCCCTGCTCTACAAAATACTTAATGGTTAAAAACTTGTTTCCTCTGAGCAAAAACCAAGCAACTGCTCCTTAAAAACTTAAGCAAAAAGACCCTGATGTTGTGTGTTGTTAAGTTTGTCTGGTCTAAATCTGCTGGCCTGTTGTCAGATGTGGCCGCTCTACAGTGATATCAGTCCCATATGTGAGCCGGTTTGGTGTTTCTACCACCACTTCACACACTTAGTGAGCTAATACATCTGTTCCCAGCCTGCTCTTTATTGGCTAATAAAAACCCGCCTAATTTCTAATTACTCATTAACTGATCCGCAAATCACATTTAGTGTGCAGTAAAAAGGAATGGCTTCTCTTTTAAAAGATTTATGGGGCTGGAAGACTGGAAAAGTGTTGGATCTATATCCATGTATGAATGGAGTGTGATTGGTAGAACCGTTTCATTCGCACACATGTACGTGTGGATCTAAAAAATACAAAGTCAATTAGATATGCCTTCTGTGCAGTAAATTACACCCATAATAAAATAATTACAGATACAAATTTACAGCATTATCACAGACAACACTGTTCTTAAAATAAGTTACGTTCTCTGGCTCTGAATTCTGAAACAGTGATTCTCGGGTTATAAAACCAAACCTACATAGTATATTATTTAAATAAATACAAGTATCCATGCAAAGTAGGTCTTTAATCAATTTTAGTTCCTTTTAAATCATTGTATTACACATTTTACTGTATTACAATAATGTGAATCTAATAGGAATAACACCGTTCAACAGTTTGGGGCCTGTAAAATTGTCATGTTTTTGAAAGAAGCCTCTTATGCTCAACAAGGCTGCATTTATTTGGTAAAAAAAACAGTAATATTGTTAAGAAATGTTGTCATTTAAAATAACTCGGTATATTTTCAAATATAAGTTATTCCTGTGATGGAAAAGCTGAATTTTCAGCATTATTAGTGTAACATGATCCTTCAGAAATCATTATAATATGCTGATTTGTTGCTTAAGAAACATTTCTTCTTATTATCAATGTTGAAAACTGTTGCTATTTAAAATTTTCTGGAAAATGTGATTAAAAAAAAGGTTCTTGATGAATAGAAAGCTCAAAAGAACTGCATTTATTTTAAATTAAATGATTTTGTTACATTATAAATGCATTCTTTCATAATGAGTTCTTGCTGAATAAAATACTTTTTAACAGTAGTGTAATATATATATATATATATATATATATATATATATATATATATATATATATATTTTTTTTTTTTTTTTTTTTTTTTTACCTCATGGAAGTGGCAGGCACATCGTCCCTGCAGGAACTCCTTATAACGGCCCATAGTGATGCTGAGAGTGTCAATGACCTCAAATCCAAGATGCTTGGCACTTTCCAGAATATTCTTGTTCACATTATAGAGTTGTTGCACTCCATTCTAGAACCAGGGAGATAATATTAAGATAATAAAGACTGTCAATGAATAATGTGAAACGATTCATATCTGGTCTACAGACCAGATCCAAGGACATCTTTTGATCTCCAGTGGTTCTTACCAATGGAAGGGAGCGAATACCATCCACGGGCAGATGGAAACCCATTCCTAAAGACTTCACCACCACCATGATGTTCTCAAGACCCTCCCTTGGAGAAAGGTTAGAGATATAATATTAAACATCTAAAGCCACACAGACAGATAGGTAGTAAACCACACAAAGCAAAACCAGTAACCCTAAAAAGGAGAAAAAATATTTGGTACATTGCTAATCGAAATGTGGTCAAGGAAATAATGAACAGGCTTGGTTTGTGTGGCATTTGGGTGCATGTTTACCTCTCTAAAACCTGTTGAATGGTCCTCAAATGATTCTGGTTCAGCCACTGCACCCCTCCAGCAACCAGCACTGTCTGAGGTGAGTTCTCCAGGGGTTGTGACCTGTTCCGGTGGAAGTGGTTTTAAAGAAGAAGTTAAAGATCAAAATCCTGAAAACGTAATCAATGATCGATCACAAGATTAGCACAATTCCAAGTAAAAAAAGTGTAATGTCCTAAAACTGCAAACAAATTCAAATTATGCTTATTCATTTCATTTAGCAAAAACAAAATGTGTCAGATAATTCAAGCAGCTCCCAAAACACACGTCCCTAACAGATGCAAATTAAAACACACACAATCACATCTGTGCTGCGATCCCACCCTTCTGCCCACATCAGTAGCTGTGTGAGATCAACAGCGCACTGAGCCAGCAGCGGTTACCGTCCCTGCTGAGATATTCTGATCTGACACACAGCATCCCAACCGCATACAGCCCACATCCCACCATCAAACACACTGCCAAAGTCATTCAGTGTGTTAACAAGGCCTTTGCCACTTTAGACCGACACCAAACCCACACATTCACAGCTTAATGGGTGTAATCCACAGCCACATGGAGACAAACATCCTCCAGCATGCACATACCGTACACATACACACCTTTCTAGAAGCTGCTGCAGAGCTCTTTGGAAGGTGGGTCTCTGAGACTTTGGCAGCCAGAATTGTGGGTAGTAGGAGTAGCTGACGATAGTTCGGCCCTGGTTCAGGTTGTGGTAGATGATGGTGTCGTGGGCCTTGTCCCAGTCCTCCAGCGTGGTGTTCACCCTCTCCATCAGGTAGTACATCATCCCTCGATTGGTGGAGTCACCGATAAACAGGACCTGGTGGAAACATGCACAAACTGACAGTTCCAGTCTGGTTTTTGCCCACTTAACAGCACTGAAACAGCACTAACTAAAATCACCAATAATCTCCTTATGGCAGCTGATTCTGAGCTCCTTACCATTCTCATTCTCCTCGACCTGAGTTCTGCTTTTGATACCATCTGTCACACTGTCCTCCTCAATAGGTTAGTTTCTATTGGCATCACCCAGACTCCATTAGACTGGTTCACATCCTATCTATCTTGTCGCACTCAGTTTGTTCAATGAAAGTCTTTTAAATCCAGTCCATTGTCACTTCAGGTGTTCCCCAGGGCTGGGGCCCTTACTTTGTCCTGGGGCCCTTACTTTTCATCATTTATCTCCTTCCCCTGGGCAATATTTTTCACAAATTTAATCTGCAATTCCACTGGTAATGCTGAATGCACGCAGCTCTAACTTTCGACCAAACCCTCATCCACTCTCCCACCTACCTCTATTACTGACTGCAAAACTTTCTCAAATTAAATAGTAATAAAACTGGGGTTATATTCATTAGCACTAAATCCACCTTATCGAAAACCAACAGTTTTTCTCTCACTATTGATAACTCCTCAGTTTCACCCTCCCCCCCAGGTAAAGAGACATTATCTTTTCATTCTCATTTCAATAACCTTACCCGGTCTGCCTACTTCCATCTACAAAACATTAATCGCCTCCACCCCTCCCTTACTCCCCACACTACAGCTGTCCTTGTCCATAGTCTTGCCACTTCCCGTTTGGACTAATGCAAATCTCTCCTTTTCGGTCTTCCTCAAAAATCTCTTCATAAACGTCAACTGGTCCAGAATGCAGCTGCCCGCATAATAACCAGAACCCCCTCCATTCATCACATCACTCCTGTTCTCCAACAGCTTCACTGGCTCCCGCTCCAATTCCATATTCAATTGAAAATTCTTCTCTTAACATTCAAAGCCGTCCACAGCCTATCACCCCCATATTTGTCTAATCTTCTTCAGGTTAAAATTCCTACCCGCTCTCTTAGATCTTCTTCCTCCTTACACTTGTTTGTTCCCCCTGTCCATCTCACTACTATGGGGAGTAGAGCTTTCATTTGCTCTGCTCCCTGACTTTGCAATTCACTACCACCGCAACTCAAACATCGATTCATTCTTTCACTTCAAATCGCAACTCAAAACATATCTGTTTAAAATGGCCTATTCTACTTAATGTCACATGCTTTTCAGTTGTTCTTTTTTGTTTATTTATTTATATTCTTATTTATATCTTTACTGTTTTTTAAATGTATCATTGTATCCTTGAGTGCAGAGAAAGGCACTTTTAAATAACATTTATTATTATTATTATTATTATTATTATTATTATTACAAACGTTAAATATCACTAAATCACATATCAACCTTGACCAGTACAACACAAGTATATAGAGGAAAATGCACTTTTAAATTTTTCAAATAAAAAATATAAAATTGCATACATTTTTCTATTGTATTTAAGTATTTAAAGGGAGAAGGTTCCATTAAAAACATACATTTTTAAATTAGACATTCAAGTTTGATGGTAAATCTACTGTTTTATAGTCTACAAAGTATTTAATATAATTACATACATTAATTAAATGACAGAATTAATATTATTTTACTGTTTAGAGAGAAAAGCAATAATTTCATCACATAATAGTTAAATCACAATAATTTCATAAACATTCCACTGCATAAAATCAAACTTTCTAAGCTTTTTGATAAGCTAAGTGCATTATGTTATTCCAAACACATCTGGTCAAAATACTACTACTATCTACTTTTATATATATATATATATATATATATATATATATATATATATATATATATATATATATATTTTTTTTTTTTTTTTTTTGAAAGATTCTAGTACTTTAAGTACATTTGTTTTATAATGAATACTGCATATTTATAGTATTATACTGGCATAAATCTCACTAATTCATATACTTTTTTAAAAATGATTGAAAGAAAGGTAAATAAATATTATACAAATAATGCTAAATAAAACCTTACATATGACTATTTAAATCATTAAAAGGTCTCTTGTGAGTGCTAGACTGCAGTCAACACAAATGTGAGGAAGTGAATTAACAATTGTGCCATTATAACAGTAAAAACTACAATATGCTCTGCTGAGATCACAGTCGCCATGAAGCACTTCACAGGAGTCTAATAAGCTTGGATGTTCATCTGTGTGTGCGCTTTTGGCAGTGCAGTTGGCAGGAATGCCAGTCTAAATCACAAGATCTCAGGGAGCAGGCATTGGCTGACACTGTGATCTGCAGGCATGCTCACAAAATTAAGGACAAATACTTTCAGCAAGAAGTCAGAAGTTGCACTCATGTGGTTCCAAACTTGCAATCTGTATTTTTCCCAGTGGAACCCAAAAGAAAACATTTTGGGATATACATTGTGGCATACAACAACAGTTCATACAGTGTCCAGGGGCTGCAGATAAAATAAATAATACATATATATTTATGGCAATGACTGTACTATTTTTTCAAATTGTGTTTTGTACAGGAAAAATAACCGCACACGAGTTTGAAATGACACCGTGAACTCAAAGCGATGCACAGGGGGGTGTCTTGAGACTGCAGAAATGGATTTAACATGAAACAAATTCATGAGAATAACTCTAGACCATGACAATCTAAAGCTCTTTTATTTGAAACGATCTTTCCTGAAGAGTCACTCTTTTCCTGTTGGATGGGCTTGCAGTCAGAAGGTTGTGGTTTGCCTGTAGCGAGAGCTTGGGCCCTTGTGTAATGTGACCATTTGTTTGTGTCAGATCTGATCTTGTGAGTCTTAAATCGAGAAAAGGTGGAAAGAGCCATGCTGTGAAGATGAGCGCTGAGGGAGTTTTTGAAGCGGGAACAGACTGTAGGTTTGGCACACAGCTCTGAAAACCCCTGCTGGGCTTTAGGCAATAATTTAAAACAACAGGAGGTGTGCAGATAGCATTAAGCTAAAAAAAAAAAAAATAGCTGCATATATGAGAGTATGCTTTTCTTTTCCAAAAACCTTTCCCTACTTCTTTCAGAAGGAATTTACATCATACTTATATGTGCAAATATAGCAGCAGTGTAATTGAATCATGCGGCTGATGTGAGCTCAGCACCTGCAGTTAGTCTCTGATAAACAGCTGCTCACTGCCGCTGGAACTTCAATGCTATTCCAGCCGCCTGCCTTCCACATTCATTTATTCTTCTGTACTGTATATACACACATATGGTAAAGCTGTCAGCTGCAGAAGAACCATTGAAATGTATTTTTAACATCAGCTGCAGAGAAAAGAGCAAGTTCAAACAGTGGATTCAAACTCAGTGCTGGTAACTTCCATTAACGAGTCATTCAAATATTGTTGCACATTTGGAGTCTCAAGTTCACACCAACGATAGCTATAAAGATAACTATATTAGCATCCACACCAGTGAATGATTTTGTTCGGTTTATTCTAAGCACATTCTTGGCTGTCACTTTAAATGCTCAAGCTCGTTACAGCAGACTGGTTCTGATTGGCTAATGTTTTTATCATTCCTCAGCTGGATAAAATCATTCTGAAAGTTATTCCAACTATATTGTTTCTTTGTGTCGTTATAGTTAAAGCTGCGGACACTGCTATTCTTTAATACTGAGAATGATTTTTAGCACTATATCGTTATCTTCATAGTAATTGTACGTATGTATTTATTTTTTAGAAATTGTTGATCAAACTGATGACAGTAAAAGTAAAACAAGATTTTTATTTCACATAAATGTTGTTCTTTTGAACTTTCTATTCATCCTGATAAAGAATCCTGAAAAAAATGCATCTTGTTTCCACAGAATATTTTTAATAATGTTTTGAACATTAATAATAATACGAAATGTTTATTGAGCAGCAAATCTGCATATTGGAATGATGTCTGAAGGATCATGTGACACTGAAGACTAGAGTAATAATGCTGAATATTCAGCTTTGATCACAGGAATAAATTATATTTTAGGGTATTTTAAAACTGAAAACTGTTATTTAAATTGTAATAATATTTCACAATATGAATGTATTTTCAAATAAACATAGCATTGGTGCAACAGAATTTTTTCAAAACCACACATTCACAAAAAAATATGACTGACACCAATGATTAGTGCAAGTTATTATCTATTATTCATTATATCAAAATGTCCTTTAAATTTAGTGTAAAAATAGGTGTATTCCTGTGTTGTTTCAACACAAATTTTGGTCAAATATGGACAAACCCAACTGTTGGGTTAAAAAAAATGTATTTAAAAATATAACCTCACGGTTGGGTTTCTCCAGATTTGACCCAAATCTGGGTTGAAACAACACAGCATTTTTTCTTTTTTAGAGTGATGTCAATTCCAGTGATTTTGGTTCTTGGTTCCTCACCTTCCGGTCCATCATGCAGGTTTGCAACTGAGGCTGGTCCAGCAAGGGGTGATAACAGCTGTCGGGTTGCCAGGCAACCTCTCTCCAATCACAAGTCCTGTTATCTGAACAGCTCAGGCACGGGACGACCCAACGACCTGAAAGATATGCAAGATATACTTTCTAGTGCACTTTCCTAAATTTCTTTGACAACATCTACTCAAATTACTGTGTTCACGTGTGATTCACAGTGGAGTGGATCTCTGTGAAGTTTTGAAGTCTTCAGCAGCTGTATATCAAGAGTTCATGCTGAATGAGGTGGGAAACTTTGTAGCTATACATGAACACTTTATTGTGTCAGTTATATACACAACCCATTTTTCTCTATAATTTCTCTTTTTTTTATTGGAACTTTTATCCATAATATGTATTTAGATTACATTATTTCATTGTAATTTATTTGGAAATTACTGTTGCATTGTGCATTTGATAAATACACCTTGATTTAATTTGCAATGGTTTTTCAGTGAAGTGGTTTTAAAACTTTAACATTTCAGATTATCTGGTTTCAGAAGGAAATGTAATTAGATTGGTTCTCACACACAAACAAAGTTTATAACTCCATCTTTAACAGTTAGTTAAATAGTTCCCCGTGGTCTTTGATGCACTACCCTGCTGAGGACGGTCTTTTTACTTTTATAGCACTGACTAAAAGCTTCTCTGAACTCTAACCTACTGGCTTTAAATCTAAAAGGCCTAGCAGCTGAACATACACTCACTGAAGTAAAACCTGCACAGGGACAACTCACTCACAAAACCTGTATGAAATGATTATTTTCCCCCATAAAGTCAGCACTGAGGCCCTAACCTTATAATTGAGCAATGATTCAACTCAGGCAATGAATCATTGCATTATCACACTGTAAAAGCAAACGCATAAATTACCAAACTCTGAGTGCACTAGCAAACCTTTCCCATCCTCTAGTGGAGCAGCTAATAAACCTTGAATCTCATGCTAATGTAGCCAAACACATGACTAACTACTTTGCAACTGAAATGTGGTTTAAGGGCCAACACCGTCATTCATACACAAAGAAAAATAGGTGGAAAATGAATCATATGTCCACAAAACAGACAATCTGTAAAGACCACTTTGACTTTTTGAGTTACTATACTATGTAATAAAAAAATCAGGACTATAAATCTTGCTGCACGTTTTAGATTCAAATTTTAGATACTTTACTACAAACCCATGATCAAAACCTGGAAGAAACCTACCAGGTTCATCTCCTGAGAGGCAAGGCTGAGACGAGACCTGGGCCTCTCCTGAAGATCTCGACCCTGGAATGGGCTCCAAACCACAGGGCTGATCTGGTCTGACCACCAGGCCACAGTCCTGCTCAGAACAGTGGAAAAGGAAAGAGGAACAGGTGAGTTTTGAGTCTGGAAAGATATTCTACAATTCTGGTTGCACTCTTGTGTTAAAAACTTAAGCACTCAAGACAATAAAATCGCCCTTTGACGGATACCGATTGAGTTGTGAAGTTTCCACAGCTTTCTTCACCCTAGCTTTCCCGCTTCGCTTTCATGTGTCAGCATACACGAGGTTCCTCACTGGCAAATTAAAGCAGGTGCGCCGCCTGACGCCTGCCCTGCGGCCTTGCCCCTTGTTATGGTTCAAAGGTCAAACAAACCAAACAGGCTAAACGACAGCAGCGAGCCTGCTTCGCCGACCCCCGAAGTCCCTCACGGGAGCCATCGAGTCTGGCTCCACATCAGAAGACCGGCTCCTCTGTTGACTCTTTTTGCTTGCCCCCTTCCTTAAACACTTTGCACAGGGGCTTCTCGAGGCCACGTAACATTCCCCAAGTTCCTGCCGCTGTTCTCGACAAAGTGCCACAAGACAACTTAACAGGGATTTTCTTGTTCGTACCTGCACACAGTGTGCGCGTACAAACACGAGCAGGCTTTTGATTCTTAGCAGTCCAGCATAAATCAGAAGGCTCACCCGAGCCTGGCGGAAACCGCCTAGCGCTTTATGCATCGGAGCCGGTGAAAAGTTAGCATCCCTCCGGAAAAGAAAATATGCGTAATTAATTCACATTCGGAGGGCAAAGAAACATGAAAGAACAAAACCCCTTCCTTTTATCTCTCTCCTCTGCCATTTTTCCGATCCCTGGACAAGAAAATGATGGAATAAAGAGTTTTGTCCAAGGTTAGGTACTCTCAGGTTCTTACGGTGATGGTTTAGAAGGGAGTCAGAGGATGAACTTGAGATCAGAGCTCGGCTTTCAGATGATACATCCTTATAATCACCGGAGAATAATGAATCAAGAGCATCTGGTTAATGGAAATTTCACAAAACCAATATGAATGAGAGGAACACGAGGAACTGGGGAATAGAATAAAAAAATGAGAACAGGAAGGGAATTTGTATTAATTCATTCTCTTAAGTCATTTTTTCAGGTTCTGTAAAAACTTTTTGGTGATATTTTATATTATAAAGACTCCGAACTCCTAAAACATGGCCATGCATGCACTTTATGTGTGCATTTTAAAAAGCTCTGAAACATTTAAGCTCTGAAAGCTTGTCTGAGCCTTTCGTGTTGGTTACAGGGTGTGCAGAGACCAACAGAAACGGCAGCGTAATCTCCGCTGATCAAAGCGAATAACCCACGCTGATAGAAAAGCCAGGATTATTGCTATACATTAGACTGCATACTCTCAGCGGCCAAAACGGTCAAGTCTCTTCCCTAGTAGTGCCAGCTCTCACAAACCCTTTCAGATTCCACAAGAACTCTATGCTTAGCTTTTATCTTTAAAAGGATGTTTCAAGTGAGAGTCTTAAGCCCTCTTAGAGGAAGAACAGATACTTAAGAGGGCTGTTTTAATAAGCCGGCATTGGAGACAAAGCCCTCAGCTGTAGTGCAATGAAAGACATAAAAATTTACAAGCAGGAGATTAGCAGCTTTCTTTCGAGGATCAAACACGGAAAACCATTCCAGTGGGATCAAGCGTCGCTCTATTTTGGATGAAAGTAAAGCAATTGACAATCATAACGAAACAAAACGAAAAAAAGAAAATTGAAATAAAAGAAAATCCAACAATTTGTGATTTTTTTTTTCATTAGACATTAGTAGCATAGATGACATCATGAGTCATGTTTTCTTCTTCATTATCATTGTGGAATTTTGTAAATAAAGGCAAGTCCACCTTTAAAAGATCTCCTCAAATATAACCTTTTCCCCTCTTCACCTGAAAAGAAGGTGAAAAAAAGGCATGGTATTTTGTCAGATGGGAACTTTCGACAGATGTTGCGTTACAGGTCAGTGTGAGAGGGTCCACCTAACAAAGAGACTTAGAAGTGCCAGATAAGCTGGTGCATTTGTGCCATTCTTTCTTCAATGCAAAAACGAAAGTGTAATTAATCTGGGTGCATTGTGAGAAGTGCCGTACAGATGTCCCATCTGCTCAATGAAATACGGCCTTTGTTATGAAAGCCTGAAGTGGCTTTACTGGGAGTGTTTAATGTAATCCTGTGGATTGTGAATTGTAATCCTATATAGAACTGTCATGCTGTCAGCCAATCTCTCACACTATAAGACAGACTATTGGGTTTCTTTTCAATTAGGCTGGTGAAAACACTACAGAAGCAGCATATGCAGCAGACATCAAACGTTTATTTGAAAGAATATTAGATGTATTCTGACTGAATCCTTTAATCGGTTAAGAGAACTGAAAGAGAGGCTTTAGTAGCTTCAAAAGTTAAATTCTAGCATTCGCATTTAGCGAGTGAAAGATCACAGACAACGAGGGAGAATATTCTGGATGAAGGAATAAGAAAAGATGAAGAAAATAAATCAAATAAAATAACACAATAAATATGAAATATGAAATAAGGAAACTAAATAAGGAAATTTAAATTAAATAAAAAATATATAGCACCGCTACCATATAAAGAACCTGTTAAGCGGTACTTCAGCAGTTCTTTGGGGGTGGTTGAGATGCTATATAGCACTGCTACCGCATAAAAACCCTGCTACGCCCAGTAAGGATCTTCAGCAGTTCTTCAGTGGTTCTTCAGCAGTTCTTTGGGGGTGGTTGAGATGCTATATAGCACTGCTACCGCATAAAAACCCTGCTACGCCCAGTAAGGATCTTCAGCAGTTCTTCAGTGGTTCTTCAGCAGTTCTTTGGGGGTGGTTTAGATGCTATATAGCACTGCTACCGAATAAAAAACCTGCTAAGCCCAGTGTGGATCTTCAGCGGTTCTTCAGTGGTTCTTCAGCAGTTCTTTGGGGGTGGTTGAGATGCTATATAGCACTGCTACCGCATAAAAAACCTGCTAAGCGCAGTGTGGATCTTCAGTGGTTCTTCAGCGGTTCTTCAGTGGTTCTTCAACGGTTCTTCAGTGGTTCTTCAACGGTTCTTTGGGGTGGTTAAGGTGCTATATAGCACCACTGCTGTACAAATAACTCGTTAAGCCCCTGTATAGTTCTTTAAAGGTTCTCTAAATCTCTCTTAGTCTCTTAGTTTAGTTAGGGAAATGATTTATACAACATTAAAATACACCGTAGTTCCTGAAGATAGCATGGCTCTCAACATTTTTGCCCCCAAGGCCCCCCATAAATAAATATTCCAGGCTTGCACACAAGACTTTTTGACCTCAGAAAAGCATAAAAGTGATTCAAAGCAGCATTTGCCATTGTTGTAAATTTGTATTCATAGCAAACATATGAAAGTGGAACATATCTAAAATCTAAGGAGGACATGGGGTGTCTTTAAAGACTTTAGAGTTGCAGTTTAAATTATGTGGAAGGAGGAATACAATTGGAGGATGAGAGCAAGACTATGATTGGATGTAGTCTGTCAATGAATTTACCTCTTATGGTTCTACACAGCACCATTTGACAAATGTTCTGTATAGCTCCTTTCATGATAGGGAGTATATAGCACTTAAAGTGGTTCCCCTACATCTACTTAAAAAACTAATTCTGTCACTGGGGCGGTACCCTAAGGTACAAAACCGAAAAAGGTACAAATACGTACCTTTAAGGTACTAATTCGCACTCTTTGAGTACTGATATGTACCTTTTAAAGTACTAATATGTACCATTTAGGGGTGAGTACGGTACAAAGATGTACCTTTTTACTTTTGTACCAGGGTACTGCTTCCGGTGACAGCAATGTAACTTTTTTTCTAAGAGTATATTATTATAAGACAATGAACCATTTTTTGTGCTATTTAGCAACATTTTTATTTAGAGTGCACTGTACTAATTAAATTTAAACAGCTATAAAAAAAAAAAAAATTTTTTTTTAAATATTTTATAAGTGGATCAACCTGAATATATAAGACGCAAAGCGAAACTAATCTCAACGATAAAATCTCAAGATTTCTTCAGAATGCGTCTCCTAGAACAGAGAGGCAACAGAAGTTGCCTCTCAATGAATCATTTCCTAAGAAGTGGAAGCAAGAAGCAATTTGATATACTTCCTATTCATGGTATATGATTGTTTGTCAAACTGTCGGGCTCTGTTCTGAAGTTCTTTGTCTCCAAACATAATTATACAGATAAACAAACACGGACACAAACACATGGACGCAATCATTCGTAGCAGGTCCAAGCCAAAAAGCTCATATAAGCTTTTGGAAAACAGTATAGACATGCGCTTATAAGGTCAGGTTATCTGAAGAGGAGCTTTATTCCACATCTGGTCTTTGTTTTCATACAGTAGATCTCTATTAGAGCTGAGTGCAGAGCCACTGCCAGCTATACACTAAACACGAAACAAACACGCACACTTGAGCAGACAGATCTGAGGCACAAAAGACAGGAGGATGTCACTCAAATCCACAGAAGTAACCCTGCTCATGTCCTTCTCTTTGTATTCAATTCATAAAAAGAGTGAATGTTGGAAGTGGCATGACACTTAACTACTAACAGTACTCATATTATTATATGCTATAGTGCAAAGTATTCCAGCAGCATAGTACTTTTAAACAAAACTGGAAAATGAATAAATAAATAACCAAACAGTATATATAGGCATATAAAATATTCTTTGCAATATAACCAGTATTGCAAAGTACAAAATGAGTTATCCGTTTACAAAAAGCCGTAGCTTTTTTCTGCAAACCTCTGACCCTTTTCATATTGGCCCAAGACCCAATGCCACTGCTAATAATGAATAAGTCTGTATATGATATGAGATCAGTGGACTCTGCTAATACAAACCACATGAGTACACACACAAACACAAAGCATATCTAATCACTGATATTTGGACTGATCTTCTGAATACTTATGCTCACTGTAAATGCTTTCCAGGCCAGGTTGAGATGCAGGGTTCAGGGGTCATGACCTCTGATTGCATCATCTGTTCTGGGGGGTCAGATCAAAGCTCACAGGGGTTTGGAGTTCACGTGTTTGAACACCGCCGTTGCCGGCGCTTCATACTGAAGTGGTGTTCAACAGCTGCGGTTCTGACAAATCTGAGCTGTAACGGAAGATGACAGATGGAATCCGGTGTCTAGTCAAGCTCTATTAAAGGATCTGAGCAATCAAAATATGGATCCATCATCTACAGAAACACAAGGATGCAATGAGAAGACAGTACAATTCTGTATCTCTTTCTTTCCTTTTTCTATCAGTCATAACTGAAGGGATGAAGACGAGACTTGGGACTGTGGGCAAATTTTTTTTTTAAAATATATTTTCCTTTAAAACTCCAACTTATACACACACACACGCACGCACGCACGCACGCACGCACACACACACAAAAATATGATTAATATATATAATGAATTTGAATGCATTACATGTTTTATTTAGATTTAAAAATATATATATATTTATATTTCTTTGTTACTGTCTTTGTTATTATTATTATTAATAATATGTTTTATAAAAATAGCTAAATATACAACTGAATAATATTTTTTATATTTTTTTTGTTAGTGTTATTATTATTAAGGCTACATTAATATATTTTTTTATAAAATATCATAATAACAAAGAAATATAAATACGAAAATACTATTATTATTATTTAGTTTTTATCAATTATATATTATATAATAGTGATAATAACCAAGAAACAAATATAAAAATACTTTTTAAAAAATAAATAAAAATATATTAATAAAAGTATCAATAACCAAGAAACATAAATATACAAATACTATTATTATTATTCAGTTATTTTTTTATAAAATACATAATGATAATAACATTTATTTATATTTATAAACATTTGGAATAGTTTTTTTTCTTCTTAAATACATGACACTTTGTATATTACTGAAATTTAGTGTTATAATTATGTCCATTACAACTGCCCCGGTCTGCCCTATTTATGAGTTTGTCTTCTTTTTCTCTTTCTCAGGCTGAACGTGGCATCAGATAAGCATTTACTAATTACAGTGAGGAAATGAGCAGAAGTCAAAGCTGCCAGTCTCATCTTTTCAGAACACACACACCAACTTCCTCTGTAATACGATACAGCCCTGTACCACCTGTGATACACACTCGTGGCCCCCATTTCCCCTCAAAACACACACACACACACACACACACACACACACACACACACACACACACACACACACAAACACACAGACACACACGCGCACACACACAGACACACACACACACACACAAGAAACTCTATAAAGCACACAGCTTGGCTTTAATCAAGTGATCTTCCAGTGTTAAGAGCAGAGGCAAAAAGAGTCAGTTGGAAACAGACACACACTCACAGCTGCTCTTACTTCACTGATCTGTCTCTCGGTAGGAGAGCTCAAGAACAAAAACAGGCCTGAGTTATTCAGCAACGTAAGTGTGAGATTTAACGGCGGGAAATTTCCAGTCCTTGAAGACAAATTGAACTAAGGTCAAAAATGTTGCATCTTTACTTTGGCCAGAATGAATCACCCCCAAAGCATATCTTTCTTTAACTGGCTGGGGAACGAACGCACCTGAGGTGTCTGTTAGCATTCTCAAGGCCAGGACTTCCATGTAAATATATAAAAAAATATCTATATATATATATCTATATAAGTCTCTTATGCTCACCAAGGCTACATTTATTTAATCAAAAATACAGTAAAAACAGTAATACTGTTAAATCAAAATTTTGTATATGGTTTTGTTTTAATATATCTTAACATGTTTCCTGTAATGCAAAGCTGAATTTACAGCATCATTACTCTAGTCTTCAGTGTGACATGATCCTTTAGAAAAGTTAAAGTATTAGACTGTCTGCTTAATATCTAACACTTTATTTTGACTGACTATAATAACTTTGCAACTACATGTCAACTTATTTTACTAACCTGAACCCTAATCTAACAGTAACAATAAGAGTTAGTTGACATGTATTTGTACATTAATGACAGCCCAATTTCCTTTTAATAAGGCAACAGTAAGCAAAAACAATAAAATAAAATAAATATACGTATAATCCATGACAGAGCACACAAACCGACTGAAGCATATAGTGAAGCCTATATGACCGCGTTAATAGGACCACCAGCGGTTTTGTTATTGTGCAATAATTGGGCCACAAAAACACAAGGCAGAGCAGGAAGCAGTTAACTTCTGAGTGAGATTGGCAAAAGCTTTAGCTGGATCCCTTCTTTAACAGGCACTGATTAAGAACAGAACATATACGTTTACTCAATTCTCTCGTACAAGTGAGCTGATTAGGTATGAAGCAAAAAGTGGGCTATGGCCAAACCGCAGAACTGTTCATTGAAAACCAACAGCCAGGTCCAAAAGTTACCACATGAGTTCATATTTCTGTTATAATGCAGGACGCTTGGGGAATGTGCCCTAAACCAGTTTCCTCATCTTGCTCGTTTGGTACCAGGCTTCTGCTGTTCACCACTGTATTTGGACACTTAAATCCCAATTTCAGATGCCAAGAGGCATCTGCAAAGAAATAATGCTACATTCTTAAAAAAAATAAATGTTTTATATTGGCATGATGGTTCCACAAAGAACCTTTAACATTCATAGAAACTTTTCATTGCACAAACTGTTCTTTATAGTGGAAAAAAAGGTTCTTTAGATTATTAAAATGTTCAGTTTTTAAGAACTGTTCCCTGAAAAGTTATCTGGGGAACCAAGTGGTTCTTCTATATGGCATTGCAGTGAAAAAAAAAACCTTTTGGAACCTAGATTTTTGAAAAGTGTAGTGTTTTATTGTTATAACCTAACTTTTCTCAACCACTTTTGCATTTACTTTAACCAACTGGTGTCATAGCTATTTTTAGTTGATGAAGTCAATTCAGCTAGTTTCCGCAACAGATTCAGTATTTTTCCTCATAACTGCAAGTTCATATCTTACAATTGCGAGTTTATATCTCACAATTGTGAGAAAAACTGTGAGAAAAATTCTCAATTCTGACTTTATAAACTCTCAATTCTGAGAAAAAGTCCAAAGGTATGGTGAGTTTATATTTTGGATTCTAACTTTATAACTCACAATTGTGACTTTATATCACGCAATTCTGACTTTATAACTCGCAATTGCTAGAAAAAAGTCAGAATTGTGAGATAAATAGGTTGCAGTTACATCTTTATTTTTATTCAGTGGCAAAGTTTCCACATAATTCCTCTCATGGTTGAATAGGTGTGTAACAAAAAGTGGGGAGAACAGACAATGCTGGCAATAAAAGTGTAAAAAAAAAATATTTCTTTTCTCCTTAATTTAAACGCTGTGACTTAGCGATACCAGATGTAAAATTACCAAATGGAGAGGAGGCTTGTTTTGCCTGGCCCAAAATCCAGCTATTTTTCACCCTCACACACAGAAGTAAGGAGTACACATTTCAACACCCTTCTTTTGGAGAAGTGCACTGGATGGAGAGCATGCATGCGCATTCACTGTCCTGCGCTGCGCTCTGACCCAGACCGCGCTGTAAAAGCTTAATCCATACTTCAAAAGCAGAGCTCCCGGTCACGCGCACATGTGGACTGCTACATAATCTCTTAGATTCCACCCCGGATCCTGATGGAGCAAATAAAGGCCTCAAGACCCACTGTGAGAGCCTGAGCTGGAGAGAGTGAAAAAAGAATAGGTTTTAGTGTGTGAGAGGGAAAAGGAGAGATGAAAGGTGCGGGAGGGTGGGTTCAGGAGGTCTCTCCTGTCTCTCTCCATATATCCACCTGCATCAATCAACCCAATCAAACCCTTCTGTCATCACCTGATTGAAACTCAAGACCAATAACGCAGGAGAAAAACTGCAGGATGAAGGATTAGCAAAATAAGAGCAAGTTTGTTCTAAGAGTATAGGATCAGAAAGTAAGTGACCTGGTTTCCTTTAGAGATTTGAACTTTTAGTGCAAGACTTTTAGTGCAATATTTTCTAAATATCAATAAAAACCTATTGCGAAATGATGCCTTTTCATTGACAGATATTATGCGTAATTTTTTACTCTCGCGAGAAGTCATTCCAAAAATTAGGGCACCGGATGTTGGTAGGTTTATGCATATTGCAGCCGAAGGAGACAAAATATTCATTTTTCGAACTGCCTGAAAAACAACATAATAGAGCGTAACATTTTTATTTTGTCATTTAAAAAATGTTTATTTTAAAAATGCCGTATAAATTTTAAATGACATAAAACGTGATTTAATTCATCGTTATTTATTTATTTTAAATAAAATACAAAATGAATGTAAAAAATATGCAAATTAATAGACTATAAATAAAAATGAAATAAAACATTTCAATAAAAATTTGACTTTTATCTATTTTGTTTTTCTTTAGAATAACGAGTATTGATAATCAGGAAAATTTGTAGCCCTTAAAACATTTACCATAGCAGCCATAGTTTCAGCCAAAAGAGTTATGTTACTACAATAAAACAACCACTGTTATCAATTTAATTGATGTAAATCTCTGTCATTTGTCAGATACCAGTTAGCTTATTAAATAAAAAGTGAAACATCAATTGAATTTAGCCAAGTCACATATGACCAACATCTGTTTTTGAACTTCAGACAAAAATAGAAAATGTTTTTTCCCAATCAGATCTGCAACCGAACAGCTGTATCTTATTAAGATTGTGTGAATGTGGCATACAGTGTCAAATCGGCATTTCCTCTGGTTGGTGCCAACTCTGTCCAGCACTAATAAGGCCAATGAAGTCTGTCATGTGGCCATTTGCTCTCTGTGGTGAGCTAGCCAGTCTCAGATGTGCGCAAACAACCAATAGCTCTCTGATGGGCAAACAGAGGCAGTTTTCTCTCTGAAATAGGATTGAGGCTCCTGTTGGAGGATCCTCCAAGCTGCCGCACTTCAAAGCTGGATTAAGAGCTCCTAACAAAGTGAGGAAATGAGCACTTTACTCTATATCGCCATACCGACCGGCAGTGGAATGAGCATCCTATTTTTTTTTTTTTTTTTTGAGTTTTAAGTTTTGAAATGAGGAGGACAGCATCACATTAGCAGGTGAACTGGTGGTCAGACACAATCTCTGAGAAACAGAGAATAAAATATAGCACATTACAAAGCAGCCTAGGAAATCATCCATGCCTCATTAACTGTTCCTTGAGTCTCTTACAGCTGGTATTAAGATCAGTTTCGGGTGATCCGTTTATAAGTGGACAGAGCTAAAGACTGTGGTTTAAAAACTTAGGTCAAAGGTAGCTGGAAACTGTTACCACCATACCAAACCTGGGTTTTAAACATTTTGAAGCATTCACACTTTTACACATCTCAGCACTGGAACACATGTATGAACCGCTATAGGCTGCAGCTCCTTTGGTATTACTACAGAATTCTGCAAGAATTTGAATGAAAAATAAATAAATGACAAAAAAGGTGAAAAGACTAACAAGACAGACAAGTTTAAGTATAAAATATATGTTCAGCCAACTAAAGTGAAGTTTTCATGACTACAAAATTGCAAAAATTAAGTTCAAATTACTAAAGTAAAGTTTTCATGACTACAAATTTTAAGATCAGAAAACTAAATAAGAGGGTTACTTCAACAAGAGTTATATTGACAAGTTGACCAAAAATGGAAGGTAACAACGTTTTTTAAGTTGACTCAACGTTTTCTTACAAATTGTGTAAACCGCTATGGCTCCTTTGAGTTTTTTTGAGAGCATTTTGAAAGAAAAACATCTATGGTCATGTTCACTGGCACCATTTCAAGGTATCATAATCGTCTTTGGTGTGTTTGTTTTCACTACAAGATGAAAGCAGGTGTTCACACAGAAGTAAAGGAAGACGGAGGAGGAACATGCGTGTATGAGAGTCAATACACTGATGCAACCCTTTGTGGGTGGGAGTAATAACTGTTTGCATACCTGCTATCCTGCCTGTGTCGTCTTCAACTAATTAAAAATCAAATTGCTCCAACAATCAGGCAACATTCTGCATTAGCCTGACAATACAGTGGCCAGAGACACTGGAGAGGACTTCAAAGCCCAGCAGGGTGAATGGAGCTTGTGTTTGGTCGGGTGGTGCTGGTGGTCCTCAACCCCCCGCCCAGTTTACAGACATCCAGCTATGACCATCATGGCACTCTCGCTGACCCATTGAGGTGAAGGGGGGAAGAAATAAGAGAAAAACTTGAAAAGAAAACAGATGATAGAGCACTTGGTAGAGGAAAAGAGTCCAGGTGGTTTTGGGGAGTTAGTTAAATGGACTAAAGCAACACATTCGTATACTGAATATTCAGTTCCCAGACTGTTTTTTCTTCTTCTTCCAAAAGCTTGAAGAATCAGAGAATGTTACACAGATATCATGCAGAAAAGTTAACTTAGTTTTAAAAAACATTTTTAATTTAAGTAAGTAAGTAAGATTTTCATTTTAAAAAAAGGTGCAAATGCGAAAAGGTACTAATATGTACAGTTTAGATAGATGTACCTTTTCACTTTTGTACCTTAGTATACTGCTCCAGTGACAGCGCTATACCTTTTTTCTGGCAGTGAAGATACGAACTCAGCATCCCTACTGAAATATGAAATTATGCAAAACTTTTTACTGGTCTTCTCTTTGTCCTTAAGTTCAAATTAAATTGTCCAACACATGCCAGTTTCCCTACATAAAAAAATAATATCACTCCTAACAGACCATTACATTCTCTAGCACTTCATTGGTTTTATAAACCATACAGCATTGAAAAGGTCACAGCATTTTAAAAAGACCTCATCTGTATATTCACAGTGCCAGGGTGACACAGAATACGTCCCTTCTCCTAATGACTGACTCCATAAACCCAGAGGACTCCATACACACACCAGTGTGCCAAACACTGTGGTACACTTCTCAGCTGGAGTGGGCTTTAGGAAGCAGGGGTCAGTTGACTAACGACAACACCAGACGAAAGCCCTCAATAACCACAGAAGGAACAAGAGACAGATAAACTCACTTTAACAGCCTCAGAGTGGAGAGAATAAAGCAACAATTCACCATACCAAAACAGCCAAGGTTCACCAACGATCCTCAGAAGCTTTCAAGATTCAAATATGGATTCAAAAACACCATACATGTATCATAAAGTGGTCCATTACACTTTAATGGGATATTTCAGGTACTCAGAAGAAGATAAGATCAAGAATTTAATGGGATAGATCACCCAAAAATAAAAATTGTGCCATCATTTACTCACCCTTATTGCTCCAAACCTGTATTACTCTTTCTTTCTTCTTCAGAGCACAAAATATGATATTTCGCAGTCAAAAAACGTTAGACCCCATTGACTTCCATTACATAAACAACAACTGGGTTGGGTTTGAAAGACACAAGGATGCATACATGATTTCCATTTTTGAGTGAAATTTTCCTTTACTGGTCAACACATATGATCACGTATGCTAATCTAACTGCTTTGGCATCAGAGTCAAAATAGGGGTGATTGTTTGAGTCCACAGTGCTTTAATGGATGCTGAGGGTTGTAATGGCAAACAGAGAGCGCGTTGAGAGGAGGACGGGGAGGGCAGATGGTGGACGTTGATGTCAACATGCTGTGGCTTCAAAAGAATTCCTCTGAGCTGCCACCTTGCCTCCCCTGTCCCTTCTGCACTAATGTTTTCCACAGTAATCCACCTAAAGGAGGACAAAGAGACATTCCGTATTTGCGGTTGTGTCACATCTCACGCCATGTTTATTTGACGGAGTGTCAAGTTAAAATGAGACCCATGCGTTCTGTTCCACTGCTGTCCATCCAGCGGTTTTAACGCTTGTGTGAACTGCTCCTTAGAAGGCTTGTGGTGTAAAAAGATGCGCGTATGCAGTTGGAAAGAATTAAAGTCTCTTGCATTGTTTTCCCTCAGGACCACCCTATGTGTTTTGGCATGAGTTACAAATAGAAAAATGGAAATCGAAAGAGATGACTTCAGATTGTGCTACATTTGAGTTTGGAAAAATTCATAAATAATAATATCAATATAAATCAACAGACGCCACAAGCCAATCTTCTCCATTCTGTCTGAATGTCACCTCGAGGCTTGAAAAACACCCATCATATGCAAGGGAACAGCTCCAGAAATGTAAAACCGCATTGTGGCTTCTGCTCAGAAAAAAAATGCTTCCTACTCAAAACCCCATTCAATCACAAGCCATATGTCAACACAGGGAAGAGGAGAAAAATTTGCTCTTTTATTTAAAAATTTGCTTTAAAGCCAAGTTAAAAGGATGGCTCAAAATATAATTTTTTTGTACAACACATTAGAAAATATTTTGAACAATGCTAGTGTTTTTTTTTTCCGAGGGGACTCTAACGGTGTTCATTATACAGACAAAAACAACTGAAACATTATTTAAAATATCTTCTTTTTGGTTCAACAGAAGAAAGAAAGTCATACATGTTTGGAATGACTAGAAGAGTAAATGACAATTTTTCATTTTGGGTGAACTGTGCCTTTAATTTGTATTGAAAGTCAAAAGTAATGTCAGAAATGGTTAATATTGGTCTAAAGGCATCTTTACACAGCCGAGTTGTAATACGTTTACTATCTAGTATTGCATAATGTGCTTTTTCAAAAATAAAAAAAACACTAAATTACAAAAAAAAAAAAAAGGTAATGTCAGAAATATTTTACAAATCACATATTATTTATCACATGTTATTTAAAAAAAAGGATACATCTGCATTTTCTGTATTCATTATTTTAAAAGTTAAAATATAATGGGTTAAAAACTGCATTAAATACAGGGGACAAATCTAATTAAATGGGGTGAAATACCAATGCATAATACCATGGTTCTTTATGGAACCTTATAAAAAGGGTTCTATTTACCACAAAAAAGGTCAAGCCAAAGAACCCTATGTGGTACGGTTTAGAAACATTTTTCTCATGAGTGTATACTACATCAATTCCCTAAAACTGACAAAATTCACATCCTCCTCAGGGATGTTGGATAATGCTCATGTCACCCTTAAATAAGTGAATGAATGAAGGAGATGATGTATTGAAAACAGTGGACAATTCATCAAGCTTATATGTTGGATGAGGCCAGGAAGTCCTGTGTATTAATGAGGTATGAGGTGAATTATCTTTTGACACATATGGATATCTTTTGGTCACTCCATCAACAGAATATACTTATGAATATACTTATGTGAATGCTAGTCAGAAGGTACAGATGCTGCTTATGGTTTTTGGGTTGTGTCCCGAAAAGAGAAGAGTTATGAACATGTTTGCCTCACTGTTAATAAGGCCTCAGACATCCTTCTGATTTGTCTTTGAAGGGGAAACGTGATAAAATGCTCGATTTCCAGCCCATTCTCCCCTCTAGGGATCAAAGGATAAATGAAGGAATGTCATATGTAAAGGAAGGAGCTATTGCAATCCTCTAAAGATTGAAGACCAAAATGAGTCCTACAACACAGCACAAAGTCTCACCGATTGGCCCGATCGGTAACTTAACAATCCCAAATATTCAGTCAAAAGCGCTGTTTATACCTGACATTAATATTTGATCTCAATGAAACACAAAATAACTGATTAATTGAGAAGATACGGAGCAATTAGTTGATTCCCCATGTTCACTTTACAAAAACAGATTAGGAAAACTCACAGCTCATCACTTGGTAAGTTCTGAAGTCCTGAATCTTTCCAGAAATCCCTCCAGTAAGTCATGCTTAACTTATTTATGATGTCCAAACCAGAAAGCGGTTGATGCTCACTGAAGCTCCAATCAAACAGAAATCTCTAAGGATCATGCTGTCATCAGCACATTATCGTTAGAGATACACAGCCATAAAACACTTTCATTATGAGCTAGAGATCCACAGAGTCACGAACACTGTCTTTTTCTTGTTCACGCATTTTCTCTCATTCTGCTTTTTTATTCCATTCTGTTGCATCACTTTGATCTAGTTAAGCATGACATACACTGCCAATCAAAAGTTTCTAATGGTTTTAGAAGTCTCTTCTGCCCAAGACTGCATTTATTTAATTCAAAATACAACAAAAAAATAATATTGAGAAATTGTATTAAAATATAAAGTAACAGTTTCCTATTTGAATTTATTTTAAAATGTAATTTATTCATGTGATTCAAAGCTGAATTTTCAGCATCATTACTCCAGTAATCATTGTATCATTCTAGTATGATAATTTACTGCTCAAGAAACATTTATGATTAATATCAATATTGAAAGCAGCTGTGTACAACATTTTCTTAGGATTCTTTGATGCATTGAAAGTTCAAGAGAACACTATTTATCTAAAATAAAACGCTTTTGCAAAATTTCAGTACAATTCAAAAGGTTTGGGTCCGTAAGAATTTTGGATAAAAAATTTTTTTGGGGAAAAGAACTTAAATAAATTCATCCATTTATTAAAATGATCAAAAGTGACATGTTACAAAAGATTCTATGCAGTGGTGGCCAAAATTATTAGAATACCTGACAGACATTAATTTCATAATGTTCATGAAACATGCAGATGGTTGCTATGAAGTGAGTCGTACTGTTTTAAAGGTCCCGTTCTTCGCGATTAAATCTTTCAAACTTTAGTTAGTGTGAAATGTTGCTGTTAGAGCATAAATAATACCTGTAAAATTAAAAAGCTCAAAGTTCAATGCCAAGCGAGATATTTTATTTAACAGAAGTTCCCTTTCAAAGCCTACAGCGAACGGCCGGTTTGGACTACACCTCTGCCCTTCCTGCTGTAATGACGTCACTAGAACCGTTTGTTGACTAACCCTCCGCCCACAATAACACGCAAAATAGGGGGCGTGGTCTTGTTGCTCTCCCACGTGGAGAAGATCGCGCATTCAGTGCTTGCATCTCCCTGTTATGGTAAGAGGCGGGACTTTTGCGGGCAACGTGCGCTAAGCAGCTGTCCAATCAGAACACGGGAAGCGCTGGCCCAATCAGAAATCGTTACGCGTTTCTGAAGGAGGGACTTCATAGAACAAGGAAATCATCAGGCCGTTTTTAGGACAGAGAAAACAGCCATATACAGATAAGTAAATTGTGTGAAAAATACTGTTTTTTTTACACGCAAAACATGAACTCACATTATATTGCACACTGTAAACACAATCAAAGCTTTGAAAACACATGAAAAACGGGACCTTTAACTTTAGTAGTTGGTATTTCCACCTTTTGCAGCAATTACAGCAGCACATCTCTCTGGCATAGTGTCCAAGATCTGTCCGGTTTATTTTCCAACTCGCCCCAAAGGCACGATGGAGGGGGCCAGTCCATCATTTTCAAAGTTCCAGCAGATTCCTTCCATTGCGGGTAGTTCCAGCAATAGATTGAGGGAATATTTCGGGTCATTGTCCTCGTGGAAAATAAATCCAAGTCAAATCCAGGCCGACTCCCAGAGTGTTCTAATAATTTTAGCCACCACTATAAAATAAATGCTTTTGAACTTTCTATTCATCAAAGAATCCTGAAAAAAATGTTTTACACCACTGCTTTTAACATTGATAATAACCATAAATGTTTCTTGAGCAACAAATCATCATATTAGAATGATTTCTAAAGGATCATGTGACACTGAAGACTAGAGTAATGATGCTGAAAATTCAGCCCTTGATCACAGGAATAAATTACATCTGAAAATAAAATATATTACAATAGAAAAAAGTTATTTTACATTTTAATAATATCATATTTCACAATATTACTTCTTTTGTACTTTTAATGAAATAAATGCAGCCTTAAACATAAAAAAATCTTACAGATAAAACACTTTTGAACGGCAGTGTACTGCAAATTTGTAATACATTTTGGAATAATATTTACAACATATCTAATTCAGTAGCAAAAACTGTTTTTTATTGTTGGTCCATTTAAATAAATCAATTATCACTCATCTCACTCAAAATTATCAGATTTTGTTTTGAGGGTTTTAACATTTTAAAATAATTGGAAATGACTAACCCCCCACATTCACAAACACAAGCATGAGTCAAAACGGTGTGACAGAAACCTGCTGTGTCCAGTATAACTGTGAGTCAACCATCAGCGCTATCAGCTTGCACTGAAACCTGAACATCCACAAGAGGAAAGTGACTGGAAGAGTGTTGGATGGAGTGAATCCAAGATGGAAGGAAAAATCCTTGGTTCAAAACCAGTTCTAAAGATTTAAGTATGTACCATTTAGGTAATAATATTTTCCCTCAATATACTAATATGCACCGTTTAGGGGTAAATAAGGTACAAAAAAGTGCCTGTTGAAAGGGTCCCACCCCAGTGACAGCTTTTGTACCTTTTTTTCTGAGAGTGTAGGAATGTAAGCCGACAAATTCCTCTTTGACAGATGTGTATATTAGTGTTTGCTGCTGCGTTTAGGTGAATGTGTGTGCGTCTGTCCTGCGTACCTGCACAAAGCTGCACATCACATACTCATCAAACATTGGCAGACTGGGCCTGCTTTCTCGGTATATGTGCAGAGTGTATATCGTCATGACGACAGGCTCGACCTCTGATTCGTCCATCACCAGAATGTTGATTCTGCTGTTGCCCAGGCCAACTGGGTAGTTTGCCATTCTGAAGGAAACAGAGGAAAGTTCTGAGGAACTCGGTGTACCCGATCACTTATGAGCACACACTCTCCATAAACACATACACACAACATCGACGTTTAAGGTTATTCTCGCTAGGACCGGGGAGGAGGATTACTTTGGATTAAAACTGGGTCCCAGTCAACAGGTGACCCCTCACTTTTGGACAAATAAGTCTCTGCTTTTAGAAAACCTTGAGAAATGAGTCAACCCATTGCTTTCTATAAAAGACTAAACTCACAATTTAGTATTTCTCCGAAAAGCTTGTAAAAATTGGGAACTTGCAGTTGTTATATTAATGAATAATTTATATGCGATTATCTATCTATCTATCTATCTATCTATCTATCTATCTATCTATCTATCTATCTATCTATCTATCTATCTATCTATCTATCTATCTATCTATCTATCTATCTATCTATCTATCTATCTCTCTTGAATATCCTCTTGAATTTCTGAATGAAACCATTTCAGTTGTTAATTTGCAGAAAACCTGAATTATACATTTTAAAAATAAAATAAACCATACTATACTGTCCATCATCTATCCCTCTCAGTATATACACCCATACATATATAGTTACACAAATATTATTATCAAATCATTATTATACATTTCCGAACATAATAAAAAAAAGTTAATATCCATGTTATTTGTTAACTGTGTTGTTTTTATTTAAATACCAATTAAAAGCCAAATAGCTTCTTATTGTAATCTGGTCAGGGTCAGCTTTAAAAATGTCAAAAGTGTTTTTTTCCCTCTGTGAGTATTAGCGATTACAGGCTGTAACTGAGTCTAATAGACAGTAATCTGGGATTTTGAATGTGTGACTTGCCATGCATGGGAAAGCAAATTCAGAAATTATTCTGATAAATCAATCAAAAGGTGAAGTAAGTTTGAACTGACACATAAGAAGCCAGATCTGATTACCCAGAAAAAGGCAGCGACGGCACTACCGTACCTCAGACCCTTTGTTCATTGTTTCCCAGCTCAAGCTGCTGTGTTTTACAACACTGAGTGCGTGGCTGCACAGTCCACACATAAAAGTTTCTGATTTTATCCACAAAAAATTAATCCCTTATACTATATTTAAAGAATAATTTGAATGCCACAATGAGTAATTCTACAATTGATTACATATTAAGTTTGTGGTTATGCCAGTTGTGTTTGGTTTACCTGGGTCCGCGGTGTTCGTCTAGGTGAATGTGACAGTGTGGGCTGACTGATTCTGGACGGATATGAATGGTGATCACATCAAATGGAACCTCAGCTCGATATTCCTTCATCCATGCGTTAAACGTTGGCATCAGCACCATTGGAGGGTCTGTATACAGCTGCCTCAGGTGGGGATCAACACAACTCCCTTGAAAACAGAAGTAAGGTAAGTTGTATACTGATTACCAGCAGTCATTACACTGATCAATTTGTAATTCTTATAGTCAGGTTAATAGGTTACCACATGCTACTTGCCTTTTCTCAACAATGAATCCGACGCCTCTGGGTTCTTTGGCTCATCCAAGCTGTTGGAATTAGAGAGTACAGCAATTTTAGATTTTGTTCTTTGTTTTGCTCAGATTGCTTGCCTTGTCTGTAATTTCACTAGACCCACCACTAACAACCTAATTAAACAAGTCAGAAAATATATAATTATATTTTAGTTTAACATTTGCATTTGAAGTATTATAAAAAAGATAAAAGTATGGTAATCATTTAAAAATGAAAGAATATCTGAAATTATGCCATTCTAAATTATGCCAATATGCAAATGTTTATTTGATAGCAATTAATTGAATCATAAATCATTCCAAATGTATAAGTATCAATGAATGGATAAATAAATAAATAAATAAATAAATAAATAAATAAATAAATAAATAAATAAATAAATAAATAAATAAATAAATAAATAAATAAATAAATTAATTAATTAAAACAGAGAACAATGCACTCAATAGGGCTTTGGATTTTTTTCAGGTTTCTTTACAGTAAAAGATTGTGTTTGAGAGTAAGAAAAATAAAAGGAAAAAATATATATAAAGTAAGACATTAGGAGATTAGGGAGCTATTGTGCGAGAAAGACAATAAATAATAAATACATGTTTTGACTGGACTGCAGCACCACAGGCCATTGCTAAGAATGACTGAATACAAATCCATGTTTTTGTAATAAATGGCCCTTTCAGAACAACTCATCTTATTGCTGGAGAAAGAATAAGGCTTTATGATAGGATCTGGGGAATCTGCAAATGTGTCATGTTGTGCAAGTATGTGTTTGTGTGCGTGTAACCTTTCAGTCTGATGTCTTCTCGTGTAGTAAAGACTGAGTTCTTGGAGCAGTGCCATGAGAGCTGGTCTCCATCCATAATCCTGTGCGCTGTGGGACTCTTCTTGAATTAGATCATGGTGGAGATCATCAGGAGGAGGAGATATAGGGTACAGCTGCCAACACACACACACACAATTTATTTACCAGACAAAAATGCACATACAGGGACAAAAACAGGGAGATACAGATACAGGTTTATCATGTGATAAGTTTACAACAAGGAAAGATCCTTCAAACACGTATTAGTCAGATTAAACATCGCATGAAGTCTAATTAAATAAAATGTATGCCCGTTAGTCCATTTTAATAAGCAGTTATACTATAGCTAATATAAGCATCTATAAAAGTACACAAAATTTCCTTTACCAGCTGGAAGGCTCCTGGTCTTTTGAGGTGCTGATTAAACTGGCGCAGTAAATGCATCTCATCTGGAGGCAGACATAGACCATTTGGCTCCTCACAGCCACCGTACTGCAGTTTAAATAATTAGGTCACAATGACAAAAACTATTGATGTGCATGGAAAAGAAATAAATGTACTTGACAAATCAGCAAATATTACAAGAAAATGGAACCGAATAAATACAAATTGACTGTTGGTAAAGCATGGGAAATTACTTATTTGACATCTTAATTCTCTTTTTATTAAATAGGCCTCATTCATGAAACACAAGCAGAACAAATGTCTTTTATGAATTCCATTTTTTGGATTGAATTAAATGCATTGATTAGAATGGGTTCATAAAACTAATTCTACTCTTGTTTCATAAATGCCGTTTTAAATGCACATGTTTAAAATCGCACAAACCCACATGAAAAGACTGGCATTGGCTGTTTTATTTTACATTGAGAAAGCTGTCTCATCGAGACAAGATCAAATGACTGGCCGAATGCAAATTTCGTCTTGGTAAAACCTGTTATTGGACACTTTTTGCAGGTGCCTACAACCAGTCCAAAAGGAGTCAGGACACATTAAAAAACGAATTAATTAACTTAAGTAAATTCAGGACACACGCTGACATCCGTTTTACCTTTTGGCTCTCTTCCTGCGTGCTAAGTGGTGAACTGGGCTCCACAGCCTCACTGATGCATGCTGGGAAAAGCAGTTTTAGCACATCCTCCAGCATATACTCTTTGGCTATCTGTCCGTCAAAGTGACGGTCCTTCATTCCATCAAAGTGTAGACCAGTCTGAAGCTGAGACAAAAAAAGCGAGCCGATAATAAACGTGAATGTGTGTTGATGTGCTGCCATCTAGTGGTTATATTGAGAGCTTGCACGGAAGATCATGGATTGGCGTTCATTCTTACCTTCACCACCACTGGACGGAGAGAGGCATTATAGTGCAAAGAGAAAGTCATTAACTGAAAACACAGCTTACACCTATAAGAAACAACACAAATATAGAAGATTTTACACACTGAGCTGATCAACATAAATAGTCAAACAAAAAATAATTCAGACATATATATTTTATATATATTTTTACTAGTGGGCGTTGGACATTATAGTTTATGTAAGTGAGGATAGCAAAATAAAGTAAACTGTGACATACCCAAAAATTATTCATACAGCGGACTACCAGTAAAATTTATAACAATGTGGGACCAAAATTATTCAGACACTTTGACCTGACCATCTTTAATTGCTAATGCAACCTTTTACACCACAGGCTGAACAAAATGAAGCACTGCTTGGTAATTGTTTGACCTAAATTGGTATTATCTAATTGTGTATTTAAATTTATCAGATGGCAGCTGATTGATGGTTTGTTATCTGCTACATACCTTTCTATCAAAGTTATATTATGTTAAAGTTACATTATCAAGATTTTTTTTTCTGACAAAGTTTAACTCTTTTAGTTTTTATTATATTTTATTACAATTTTCTAAACTATAGCAAATAAACTGTGATAATGTCAGAAACGTCAGAAAATGTTGAAGGTATCTGAATACATTTTGGTTTGACTGTATATCATAAATATATGCAGTACACCCAAAAGTATTACTACTACTACTAATAATAATAATAAACATAATATCAAATTAATGGCTTTTAAAATATATAAACTGCAAAACCCATTTATCAGGTTTATTAATGCACTTAAAAACAAGGTCAATATTAGTTAAAGCTGCACTATGTAATTTTTCCATCCGCTAGAAGGCGCCTATTCAAAACAAAGGTGTAGTTTGATGATGCCAGGTTTAAGCTCAGAATCTTGGGACATGTGGTCTTCACCTCACAGGCGGTGGGAAAGAATCGGGCTAGGACTCGGGCAGAATTCATGTTGATGGCTGCGGTTATTAACATTACTGTAGTATGAAGCAGAGCAGGACTGAGTGTTGTGGAGCTGAGTAAAGCCGCTGGAGTGATTGTTACGCAACACACGGCTCGCGAGCAGCAGGACTTTTATTATGACGGGACACAGTCGCCGCCGCGATTTCTGCTTTTCCAGTCTTGAGTATGAGGTAACGCAGCTCTGTTTATTATATTACATGCATTTCAGAGTGTTTAAAATGATGTTATGATGTTACTCTGCGTTTGTTCAGCGTCTGCTGTGACACTTGTTCACACTGCTAAGAGTAAAGCGTTTCTGCAGAATAAAACCGGAAGGGTACCAGAGGGTAACGCAGATATGACGCAATTTACAGGCGACTCTCTCAGACGTCCCAGTTCATTGGTTAAAAAAGCAATTTTCTTACAATTTACAAATAGTTGGAAACATTTGGGATATTATAAGAACTGAACAAAATATACAACACTGGCCTGGTGTTTTTGTAAATGTAAAATACTACATAGTGCACCTTTAACTACTTTCGTCCTGTTTGTCTGCAATCCAGAAAGGTTTGTTTGAGCTGCGTCCTCTACTGTTCAGGTGTGAATTTCCTTCAGCCTGAGGCTTTTTTATAATTATTACTATTTATTAGTTTATTAAAAACAAACAAATAAGTCCAGCCCAGGTGAGAAAAGGTAATGCAAAAGTAACGCAATGCATTACTTTTAATAAAAAGTAACTTCCGTAGGTAACACAATAAGTTACTTTTTCAGAGAGTAAAACAATATTGAAATTATACGTTTAAAAGTAACTTTCCTCAACACTGCTAACAAATATGTTGCTCATTGTTAGTTAACGCATTATATTATTGTATCATTTATATAACAACAACAGGTTTCCGGGCACTTCTTTCTGGATAAAATGTGTTTATGACCTGGGTGAAGAGATGCTCTCCTTTGTGGATAATAGAGCAGCTTTCAGGATGTCGCTGATGACATGATTCATGTGATCAATGGCTTGATGAGAGAGTAAAAGACCCAGTGTTTCTCTAAAGAATACCTGAAACTAAAAGAGAGAGACACATTATAAACTCAAAGATGAAGAGCATCAATAACAGAGAGATCTCATCAACAGCCTCTCTAAACAGATTGAGTAGAACACTGCAATTTCTACACTACAAATCCTGTCCATCAATACTGATTTAACAGAGACATGCACACAGCCAACAGCAAGACAAAAACTCTCCCACATGGACAACAGACTTTAACCTTTAAACATTTTTAAACGTTCCAAACCGATGTTCATTTTTTTTAACCTTGTGCTCAACACAAACGATTATATTTTGAAGAAATACCAACATTCTTCAAAATATCCTTCTTTATGTTCAACTGATGAAGGAACTTCATGCAGAACAACTTAAAGGGTTAGTTCACCCAAAAATGAAATTGATGTCATTAATGACTCACCCTAATGTCGTTCCACACCCGTGAGACCTCCGTTCATCTTCAGTACACAGTTTAAGATATTTTATATTTAGTCCGACAGCGTATCTAAGTGTATGCACACTATACCGTCCATGTCCAGAAAGGGAATAAAAACATCATCAGAGTAGTCCATATGGGACATCAGTTAGTTCATTAGAATCTCGTGAAACATCGAAAATACATTTTGGTCCAAAAATTGTAAAAAGTACGACTTTATTCAGCATTGTCTTCTCTTCCGCGTTTGTTTTCAGACCTTAAATAAAGATTCAAACGGTCATGAATCAGCTTATTGATTCGGATCACGTGTCAAACTGCTGAAATCACGTGACATTGTCGATCCGAATCATGAATCAATCCGAATCAAGAAGACAATGCTTAATTAAGTCGTAGTTTTTGCAATTTCTGGACCAAAATATATTTTCGATGCTTCAAGAGATTCTAATGAACTAACTGATGTCACATATGGACTACTCTGATGATGTTTTTATTCCCTTTCTGGACATGGACAGTATAGTGTGCATACACTTAGATATGCTCTCGGACTAAATATAAAATATCTTAAACTGTGTTCTGAAGATGAACGGAGGTCTTACGGGTGTGGAACGACATTAGGGTGAGTCATTAAATGACATCAATTTCATTTTTGGGTGAACTAAACCTTTAAGGGTGAGTAAATAAAGGTAAATAAATTAAATAATCACTTTAATTGTAAATCAGTGTTTGATTTCAAAAACATTTTGTGACCAGTAAATGAATTTGACGTGATGACTGTGTGTTGTACACAGTAGCATCATGTGAGAGAAACCGTCCCACTGTACAGCAGCAGTAAAACAGAGGAAGTTGATGAGCTGGCTGAAGAGTAATGACAGAGCAGTACCATTAGAGGGCAGTAGAAGAACAATATTTCCTATTTGTGTAACAACATTACTACACCACACAAAATGTGTGAAGCTAAACCATCATAGACATCAATTGATTTTTTAATAATATAATATAACCCTACAAGCAAACATCTTGGCAATATATTTTAATGGGGATATAACTAAAAGGAGATTTTATCACAAGGACACGCTTTTGCACACAAATGGACAGTTTTGCATTAGATAGTGATTTATATCGCACGTACACACACACAGACACGGTTTACTATCTTTGTGGGAACTCTCCACAGGCACAGACATAATGTTTCCATAGACTATAGAATGTTTCCATAGACCAAATCCATAGACACCCTCTCCTTGTAATACCTATGTCATACCCATGTCATTATACACATTTGTGTCCTGATATTTCACAAAAACAAGCACACACACACACACACACACACACACACACACACACACACACACACACACACACACACACACACACACACACACACACACACACACACACACCAAGGACCATAAGGGAACTAGCTGGCTTTATGAAGACTTTATAGTGATCTGCTTGTTTGTCAGGACTCTTTTATCAACCATTGAAACTCAGTAAACATGATCTGTCACAAATTAGATCTCAATGTGCCTGCTGTTTATTAGACTCTGACTAAAGCCTCTTCAGTAATCTGGCATCACACAGACACACACACACACACACACACACACACACACACACACACACACACACACACAAACAGCAATGAGAGCAGTGTTTCACAGCTGTGGAGGCCTAATATACATCACATGGGGAATCAATGCTTAGCCAAGCCTTCATCATCAGTAAACTGCAGCACAGGGACACAAACTTCAATATTAGACTGGGGAAATCTCATCTGATCTCATTTAAAAATATAAATGCTTATCAAAATAGCTAAAAGGCATCTAATAATGATTTCTGTGCTCATTTGAGTATTGAGACGCAGATATTGTTTTATGTAAACTAATTGTTTTACAGCTCTCACTGTTTCCTTACCTTACAGAAAACGTTTCCTTACCTCAATAGCATAACTAGTTTTATCCAGGTGGGTTTTGACCAAGGCTGTGCGGTGGACAAAAGCAGTCAGCGGTGATGCAGAGGTAACCAGGACATATACATTTACAGTGGCATTCAGGCTCTTATTGTCTGAGTGCGTGATTGGTTGCCTCCTGTAGGACACAATCACAATGAAAATCGGTTTTGCTAAATTAATGGTTAGCCATTTCCCTCAGATGTGGAATGACTTACTGTTGATCTTCAGCAGTATTTGGGGTTCCCTCTTGTGGAAATGTGGATAAAGCACAGGCTGAAGGCTGTATGGGTAATCTCACTCCTGAGGTAAAAAAAAAAAAACAGAAGGCAGAAGGCAGAAGGCAGAGGAGGTCAAGCACACTGATTTTCTCTGTGAGGAAGACACATAGCACATGCATCGACATGAAGGCCAAAACCATTTCAATTCTTTCCACAAAGACCTCCAGACATCTGTCAAGAGATCCCAGGTTAGTGAATCGTTGAGCCTCACCACGTTTCTGACATGCAGGTTTTTACTTTTGTCCTAAAACATAGTGAGCTGCATTACTGCAAACCGTCAAAGCAGCCACATTACCTCATTGATTTTGAATGCACTGGCAGTAATAATAATAATAATAATAATGCGTTCGATTTATATAGCGCTTTTCAAGGCGCTTTACATAGAAGGGGGAATCTCCTCAGCCACCACCAATGTGCAGCATCCACCTGGATGATGCGACGGCAGCCATATTGCGCCAGAACGCTCACCACACACCAGCTGATTGGTGGAGAGGAGACCTAGTGATGAAGCCAATCAGGATATGTGGATTATTAGGAGGCCATGATGGACAGAGGCCAATGGGCAAATTGAAAAAAAAAAAAATCCAAATCCAAATTTGGATTTTTAATGACCACGGAGAGTCAGGACCTCGGTTTAACGTCTTATCCAAAAGACAGTGCTCTTTGTCAGTATAGTGTCCCCCTCACTATACTGGGGCATTAGGACCCACACAGACCACAGGGTGAGCGCCCCCTGCTGGCCTCACTAACACCACTACCAGCAGCTACCTGGTTTTCCCAGTTGGTCTCCCATCCAGGTACTGACCAGGTTCAACCCTGCTTAGCTTCAGTGGGAAACCAGTCTTGGGCTACAGGGTGATATGGCTGCTGGTTACCTATATGGCTGCAGTAACCGGAAAACAAACATGAAGCGCACAAAAAAATTACATTGTGTTAAAAAACAAGTCTAGGTATAATATAAACATTTTCCTCGCTTCCATGAAAAAAAGCCTTGGTTAAACATGTTTCAGTCAGTGTCACATGATCCTTCAGAAATCATTCTAATATGCTGATTTGCAGTTCAAGAAACATTTTTATTATCATTATTATTAACGTCAATGTTAAACACATTTGTGCTGCTTAATATTTTGGTGGAAAACAAATTTTCATGATTGTTTGATGAATAAATAGTTCAAAGGTACAGCATTTATCTGAAATATATTGCTATAAATATAAAAGTCTATAAATTGAATACATCCCTGCTGAATTTGAACTTTGATAGCTGACTATGTTTTGCAGTTTGGACACATTCTTAATGGACACAGTGCTAACAAAGAGAATACATATCTTGAGTGAGATGTGCCATGATGTGACACGATAAAACAACCAGCGATAAAATCTTCCAGTAACACTTTAATTTAGGGTCCAATTCTCATTAACTAGTTGCTTATTAGGATATGGGCTGTTTATTAGTACTTATAAATCACCTTATTCTGCATGACCATATTCTACATCCATTAATCCTACCCCATATCAAAACTTAACTACCTTACTCACTATTAATAAGCAGTATAGGAGTTTATTAGGGCAAAAGTCATTTAGTAAATAGTGAGAATTGGACCCTAATCTAAAGTGTGACCAAACTTCCTCTTCCAGTTTTTGTTCAAAGCAGCCACATTTGCAAAAAGTGATGAGTCTCATCTCATTTTATCAGTCTCATCAGTTTATATTTCTGTGGCAGTGCACAAAGCTCCGTTGCTAGAGCCAGATCAGGGACCTGCGAGGCCATTTGTATTGTGGAAATGATCACTTTATTGCAATTATAACTAACTTAATTCAAGACCAATAGAAGTCAAAGTGTAAGCAGTTTGCAAATGTGTGTTTTATTGGCTTCATATCAGCACAGCTCAGCATTTCTGAGTGAGTGAGTGATCTGGCACTGCTGTGCGAATGAAAACTCCTTCATTGATTCCAGTCCCTGTGTCACCATTTAATCAGAAACACACACACGTGTCTCCAGCCTAAGAGAAAGGATGCCAAAACACCACACAACTTAAGAAACACTTAATACTCTCAAACATCTCTACAGGAGACGTCTCCAAACCTTGTTGAGTTAACCCACACACCACACCAGCCTTGGGCCCCATTTCAAACCCCAACGAAACGCTTGGAAAAACATCAGGATCTCAGTAGCACACACTTCTGCCAAAGCTCACACAACCCAAGTGTGTGAGCTATGCTGAGTTTACATTCAGTTCGGTCACTGAACCTGTCCATGTCATGTGTATATGTGTGCACCCTACTGTACGCCTGCCTGATATGATCATAAAGAGGACACAACCTTGCCTAGCCAAACCCCAAACACCAGGACTCAATCGTTCGTGTTTCTGTGGGCGAAGGGCCAACAGGAAGGACAATATTGTTTCAGAGCTGGAGACAAAGCCTCCTTTTCTGAAGCTTGGCGGTCTTGATGCCACAGGGGCAGCGGGTGAAAAATCGGTCATTATTGTCACAAAACATAGGCACTGTTATCCTCCATCTTTGAGACCTTTCAGAAGTGACATTCATAATTGGTTTAAAGTATACAGTCAAATTAAGCATGATCAAGTTCAAAGAGCTTTGTTAATACGGCGTTCTCTTGACATTTAAGAAAACTCACTATTGCTGTTATTAAATGGCATTTATGATGGGCACTTACCTTTTAATATCCATGCAACAGAGAGTTGCATATAACCCTTGACACTGACTTTTATAAGCAATTACAGAGAAAAGACTTAAAACGCTCGAATACACCGCTGATAGAATGTGTCACACGCGTGCACGCACATACAGCACTGTCAACAGCATCTGTTAAACTAAAAAGACTTTATTTTTCCAACCAATTTAAATGATGACGCTTTATTATTAAGGCATTTGTAATCCTAATGAAATCCAACGGAATCCAAAGGGGTTGTTTTTTTGACCCAGGGATGTTTTTGTTAACTTTGGCCATTGAAATAAAGCTGAAATAAAATCAAATATAAAAATATATAACAACAACAACAACAAAATTAGATATTATACATACATATCAGCGGTGGGACAAAGTCATTGTTATGCAAGTCACAAGTAAGTCTCAAGTCTTTGCCCTCGAGTCCCGAGTCAAGTCGAGTCAAAGATGAGGCGAGTCGAGTCAGAAGTCAAAGCCAAAAAGTCTCAAGTCGAGTCCAAAGTCCTACCATTTTAGTTTCGAGTCACTTCAAGTCATCTTACCACAAAAATAAAAATTATACAAATTATGTATGTCTGTAAGATTTGTATTTATTTAAACCTATTTTTATACAATGACATTAAGCAAATACAGTAAAAAAAAACAGAAAATGTAAATTTTCACAGAAAATGCTTGTATTTCAACAGCATATTGCACTAGAACAATGCACAGCAGCTTCAGTCCTGTATTGTGTTGACCTCATATTGCAAAACTTCAACTTTCAAATAGATATAGGTCCTTTTAGCCTAAACTTAGGGCCATTATGGGAATATTGTTTAGCTTATTTTTGGTTTAATTTGGTTTACTTTAATAATTTAATTCATTCTGTTATTTTGTTTTGCTATACTTTTTATGCCTGTGTAAGACTGAAAAAACTAGTATATGCCGAAATGTCTGAATGAAGAACAAGGACTCTCTGAGAAAATAAAGGAAATTAGCATCTGAGCTTATTCATAGAGTTAGAGTCTCTGTCCGAGACGACATCACACTGAGTGAATCATCTATGAATGACTCTAATTTACATGCCTTTCCTTTCACATGAAACTTCCCCCAAACTACTGCTCCCACAAACTTGAGATCACCTGAAATGCACCAGAAATCTCTTTGTTACAATGTCAATCCTCACAATGCAGTATTATATGTGTTTGATATCATTTGAAATGTCTCAGTGCGACTGGTACAAATATCTCAACTCCACAGAAGTTAACCAAAAGATAATCAATGTTTTAAGGGTTTAAAGATATCTTTCCTTGGTGTATGGTGGGTGTGGCTTTCAGCCATTTGGCCTTTGCATCAATACAAGTCTTGATCAATGCAAATTCCCATTGTGCACTCGTGTTTACATTTGAAAGAGTTTGTGCATTTGTTCCTGGGTATTTAAGGAAATGTTGCAAAGAGCTCAAGGCTTGACACTTTAAACCGGTCAGCCCGTAATGCTGGATGTCTCGAGATAGCCAGCATTATGTAATTTTCAGAAGTCAGGTATACATTTCATTCTTCACTTCAGACTATTTGATGTTATATATGGATTACCTTTGAATTGACTATGTAATTGGCTTTATACATTTACCTGACTGTTAATAAATTGTTACACTTTGATGGATTCTGACTTGCTCTGGAATTATTCAGGTTGGGTATAATTTCAACAAAGGGTTAAACGGAATAATTAAATGTGTACTTAAACTATTAAAAATGAATGACCAAATAATCAATTGGCATTCTAACCCAAATTCTAAATTATAATTAAATGGAGTCAGATAACGAGGGATTGGAATAAAATCCCCTTTTCCCCGCTGAAAAGACGAACGCGCAGCGACCTTCACCCGCCGATCGTTAGCCTCCATTGGGACGATTTGGGCGGCCTTACACCTGCTTGCCATGGCAAAGCATATGACTTCAGTTTCTGGAGGGAAAGGGCTTTCTTATGACTTTTGAAGCAGTCAAAATATTCTTAATATTGCATACACTGAAACTGAAATATTATTGTATACCGTAGTGTATTATAGACAATGAATATTGACACAACAACATTGATATGAGTAAAGAGTTCAAATGCAACATGTGAGGCTATAGATTTCCTGACATCTGTTTCATATTCTTCTCAGGTATGAAGAATACCTAGAGGGGTGGGGGGCCCAAAACAAGCCCAATATTATTATATTATTTATTATCATCAGTATAATTTATGATTAATAATGTATCAATAAATGTGCCTGCAACATATTAAATTGAAATCTCGTGGAGTTTAAAAAGATTGGATTTTACAAAATTCTTCAAGTTGCAATAAAGACTGTGAACAGAAGAGGTTTGGAGATGGAAAAAGAGAAAAAGTGACGTGAAGGATTATGGTAACTCCAGTCGGAGTTATTGCACACATATAAGGAGCAGTGGAGAACATGCACACTATAAACCGTAAAAAGGATAAGCCCTGCATCTCAATGTGCAATCTGCCCTAAAGAGTGTTGAAAATTACTAATGTCACACAGCTACTATTTAGGATTATTATGCACTTTTTTTACAGTCTATGATTGGGAGTTGGTGCATAGGAAAACACTGAGAGCGCTGCAATATAGAGACATGTTTATAATAATATACATTCGAACCATACCTACTGTTATTATTAGTAGCCTATACTTTTTTATTATTTATTTTTATAATAGCCAAATAATAATAGTCATAATAAATAGCCTACATTATAAAAAAATATTTTTAAAATTAAATTAGGTGGCTTACCTCCTGTTTCCTCTCCATCTCTGTATATCTCTGCTTGTTGCATTGTTTGTAAAAAAAAAATAATAATAAAATGTATTCGTCTATTTACGTCTACAAACTATCATTACATTTATAACATCACATCACATGCCTGCACGTTGAACGCAATTTTTCTTCAAAGAGGGGAAGGAGGCGGGATGTATGAGGACGAATGAATACAGCACTTGTATCGTTGCACTATGGCTATTAGCTGTGAGAAGACAGTGTGTCAGGCAATGTATTTGGACAAAACAGCGACCATAAATGTAAAGAAACGAAGTTGCTTGTCATATTTTCCTAACAAGCAACCACATTTTTTTAAATAAGCCAAAAAAACCGCGACCCGCAACTTGAGATTTTTTGCCGCGACTCACCAAAAAAAGAAGCCCAAATAAGTCACGTGTTATACGCGGATTTGGTAGCTATGGATACTGTCGAATCAAACCAACGTGGGACTACAGTGATTGGATGTCGTCACTCGTGCTGGCAGCGCGCGTGCTCTCTGCATGCATACAGGTGCAGCTTTTTTTCACTGAGAGCAGCGCGGCCGTGTGAAAGAAAAATTGCCAAAAAGTAGCAAGTCTTCTCGAGTCATAAAGCTCAAGTCCAAGTGAAGTCACGAGTCATTGATGTTAAAGTCCAAGTCGAGTTGCAAGTCTTTGTACATTTTGTCGAGTCGAGTCCAAAGTCATCAAATTCATGACTCGAGTCTGACTCGAGTCCAAGTCACATGACTCGAGTCCACACCTCTGATACATATATATTATACATACATACATATATATATATATATATATATATATATATATATATATATATATATATATATATATATATATATATATATATATATATACACACACATTCTAATAAAAAATAAAAGTGCAAACAATCAATAAAAACTTAAATTTAAATTAAATTGAAAACTAAATATTCATAAATACAATAATAGTAACTAATACTATATGACCCCAAAGTAAGTTTGTACCCCACTGACTTTCATAATATGGACAAAAACATTTCAAATTATCTTTAAAATATATATATTTTTTCTGTTTCACAGATGAAAGAGTCAAACAGGAGTCATACAATGGGATGTGTCATATCTCGTATGTGATATTTTTACGGTGATTTAATGCTTTTAAAGTGATTTTATGAATTCCCTGTATTGTTTTTGTCAAAAAGGATTTTTTTTCCTTTTGTGTTCCACGGAACAACATACATTTAAAGTTTAAAAGTTAAAGCTAAAGTCATGATGTGATTGCAAATATCAATGTCTCAACCTATCAGTGTTAAAAAAAAAAGAAGCTAGGAACATTTCGGCTCACCTGACAATCGGCTGTCTGTCAAAAACCGGCAGACTCCGCCCATGTCCAGAAACGCTCCAGCAAAGGCTGGTATTATGTTAACCTGTGAAGAGGTCAGAGTTTAACCAAGACCACCCTGATGGAGAGTTTAAAAACATTTAAAACAGTCTTTCAGTGATGCCTTAAGATCCTGCGAGGTGACTAATGGTCTACGAGCGAGAGAGATTTAATAACCGACACAATAAGTAGCAGTTGTTCTTGGATCACGCCAAAACTATAATTGACCCAAGAGACTCGTAACAGCTGGGATATTTAAGCAAATCTGATGATTATATGAGCATTATGTAACACAGGTTTCAGATTAATTTATGTAAAACGCAAGAATGTCTCAGGCTCTTATATATTTGCTGCATTTAGAGCAAGAGCTCAGAAGATTCGAGGATGTTTGAATGTTTTATTGCGTCCTGGTTTCTACAAACATTCCCTTTGATCTCTAGACCGGATCTTATTTCACATGCATTTCAAACAAAAAGCATTTGGCATAAGCACTTGACTTTTGTGTTTGATTTGCCATCTCAGTTTCAGATCTATAATAGACCATATTTTTTGACTGTGCTTTACATTGCATCATAAACAGGAATCTCTTGGAGAGCGCTGCTGTGATTCAGTCAGTGAGGGAGTGGGTGGTCTTACCCTCTGGTGGTGCTGCGGATGGGCAAAGTTGATTTTTCGCAGGCAACTTTTTTCAGAGCCCTTTAGACATATCAAGACAGACCAGTCTCTTCCATCTGTTCAAGAGAGAGTATATTTAGCATTTAGATTCTTTAGTAAAAAAAATAAAAAAAAGATGGCAAGATCAGCACTGACTATATGCTGATGAGTTTGCCAAAAACAGATGCCATTATTAAGGCAGTTAACACAAACACACACACTTCTATTTTTTTTGCTAAATCTAAATGAGAACATGTATTTCTATAGTTTCTTTAATATAATTCATTTTATATATATATATATTTATATATATATATATATATATATATATATATATATATATATATATATAATTGTTATTATTATAATGTAATTTTAGAATATATTTACATAACTTTCTGTTTCAACAGGAAATGTTGAAATACCATCATTTTACTGCGGTACGACAACATTCCTGAATGTCCTCAGGGAGGGAGGTTTTGTCCTATTTAACTCACTTCTGGGGACAATGGTCCCCAAAGTATAGCTAAGTAAACACTGAAAAAGAACACAAAACATAAGTAATATTATGATAAGGAAGAAAGTTTAAGGCTTGGAAAATGATTAGCTCTAATAACAAATGCGGCCAATAGTGAAGCCATTTTACAGACCAAAAAATGAGGACAAACGTGGATTACATAATGCTGTGGCAACGCTGAGCGCAGTCAGGAAGAAACTGAGGCAAAGCCAATTTTCCATTTTGGTATAAGATTGCCTTCATGCATGCATACTTGACATTCTTTTAACTTTTTAATTTATTTTGTACAGCTTTGAATTAAAAGACAGATGTTTTTGATCAAAGCATCAAAGGCATGTAGCCCCCTATACGGCCTACGCAATTTCTCTGCATGCAAACGGATATGATTTATGAGTGGCGTTTTTAATTCACCAAACGCTAGACCAGAGGTTCAGATGTCCAATTAGCCATCTATCAGTCGCAATATGATCGGCATACTTGAAACGGCACATGGCCAGTCATATCCTCAGCCTCATTACATGACAGCTTGATTAACCTACCAGAAATAATTCTAATAAATAAATAAATAAAAATAATTATTAGTTTTGTTGCTGTTGTTGTTAATAATAAACAATAAATGGCAACCAACCAATCAGACTTAGTGGTAATGAATAATTAGGACTGAATATTAGGAATGTTGTTCCAAGAGCAAAAGGATGATGATCCAAAAACATGTTTAACTTGGTTGAATAAAGCTGTGCATTTGTAATGTTTGTTAATGCTTTAGCAATTTAAACTATTGTTGTTGAGCTAATAAAACTTCTTTACATTCTTTGAGAGAGAGAAACTGGAAAAAGCACATGTGGTAGTTATTATGGTAGTAAGCAGTGCTCCAGGAAATGGCCTGGTGTGTATTTGGCATAAAGTCCAAACATTTGTGCCTGAGTGCCGTCCCAGCCCAAACAACAGGAAGTACTGTTTATAGCCAAAGGGAATCATGGGAAATCAGCCGTCATGTCCCTCCTGATATGATCATGATCATCTCAGCTCATTTTTCAACAGCTCATGATTTCTAATAAATTCTGAGCATTTTAATTCTTCTGCTGTTTTCCTGTGGAGTTCAGGCCGAAGCCTAGACTACAGCCTGTGACTGCTGCATACCAAACAGCCCATAGTTAAATAAGCATCTCCATTAGCCTGTACTGACTGCGTAACCGTCACCACATGTGAATCTATGATCAAACACTTTACACACATACATACACACACGCCCCATCTCAGATGTTTAATACGGCAGTAATAGAATAGCACTGGAAAGCTCACTGATGCCTTCAACGTTCTTGGCATTGAGATGAGTGTATGTTTTTATTAGTAGCGCCTCTGTGTATGTTTCTGGTAAAGTTGTTTGGGTGGAGCTGTTGGCCTAATGACCTCAAAGTTTTTTATGTGGTTGGCAGGCCTGTCCGTCAATCTCACTGACAGCTGTTGAAAAACGGCCTTAGTCCGCCATGGCAAACAAACACCTGCTCGCATAATACACATGTGCATGTCTCATATATTAACTAAATAAATACAACTTTTTTTATATAAAATAAAAAAGGAAATAAAAGTGAAGTAGTCCAAAAAATGACGTTTGAATGTTAAATGTATGCATTTATAATGTTACAAAAGATAGTCATTTCAAATAAATACTGTTCTTTGAAGTATCTATATAAATAAAAAACTTCTTGGTAAAACATCTCATTCATGCTGATACCATTATTTGTCATTCAATTTATAAAATATATAATGTATATTTAATTGGAAAAATGGAAAATAGAGGCATTTTCATTTCAGACATTTGGACCTCACTGCATTTTGTTTACATTTATTCACCTACAATAATGTGCCCATTACATCATTTATTCAGCAAATGTGCTTTTCGAAAGGACTTAAAGACTTTTGTAAAAAAAACATATTGTTTATTTTAAAGAAAGGCCTCAAAATCACATTTAACTACCCTAATTAGTGGTAATAAAGTTGCATAATACTAGTGTATGCATCGACATAAAAAGTCATGAATTATGACATAACGTGAAGGACATTTACAGAAACCAAATGGCACAGTTTGCTAGAGGCCTCCAATCACCACTCTGTGTCCAGGCACAACCTGGAGAAGGTAATAAGGAGGAATTTAGGACCCCAGCTGTGACCGTAAAGAGACCAAATTAACCCCTGAATCACCTGACGCTGCTGGACAGGAGCAGTGCAGTGCAGTTTATTACACGAGTCTCTGGAATACTTGATTCGGATTAGTCAATCATAGCATTCTGTGGTCAGTATATTTTTGTATAATGATCTCTAAACTATATTTGGCTATGTTCCTGGATACCAATAAATGATACCTCACACAAAACACACACACACACACACACACACACACACACACACACACACACACACACACACACACACACACACACACACACACACACACACACACACACACACACACACACACACACACACACACACACACACACACACACACACACACACACAGGGAAAGTCAGGGTTAGCTAGGCTGTGCTGCATACTAAAAAATGTGGAACACTATACAGTATTCCACAATAAACATTATAAACAGTACCGCATTGTTTTCACATGACCTCAGTGAGGGGGTGTCCATCTTGAAAATATAGAATTACTTCACATTTTTTGCGTAAAACAAGAATTCAGTTCAGTCAAAAAAACTAAACAAAAAAAGACAAAAATTTTCTTCACATTAGAAAAGGAAAAAAATCAAGAGCATTTCACTTGCACCGAGCTTTGGTTGTATACTACGCATTTTTGTGAAAGCAGACATTCCATCCATCCAGAAAATTTGCATACTGTGATACGAGGTTTACAAATACAAATTTGGTAGCATGCCAGTCCAAAAATTCCCAATCTGTCCCGAGCAAAAACACTTTATGCATGCATGCAATGCATGTGTCTGTTATGTTCTGAACAACATATTAACATCATTAAGTATGCATTATGTATGCTTTGCATAATCAGCACAAAATGTTCTGTATGCATAATTAAACATAGATATCCTATTACATACATCAAAATGTGCAGTGACAATACACTGCATAGAATACTATATGCCATAATGCAATGCACTTGAGCTTACATTTTCAGGGCGGCAAATGAATAATTTCAGCCATTACTTAACACACAATTGGATTAAAAATGCTAAATTAACATATTTACAGTACAGCATATTAGAGATGACAACCAGATGTTACTTGCTGAATGAGGTCATGTGAAAACCATTTAGTATGACTTTTTCTACATACTAGAAGACAAAACTAGGCAGCATACAGTGTACTGGTCACTGTGCAGTAAGTATTACTCTAGGTAATATAACCTGGATTTACACACACAAGGACAGAGGATCGCTCTCACCTCTTCTGTCCTGTCTGAGTGAGGCGCTGGTCTCTGCATAACGGGCCTGATCCACTCGATAACCCTGCTGCTGTAGGACTCTCTGGTACAACTGGACCTCAGTGTCCGTCGGAGCATGCTGGCCTATCAGAATAATGGCTTTTCCCGCACAGCTGCGTTTAGAATGATGCGCCTGGGAGAGAACGAAAAGAGCATTTCATTTTACATTTGAATATATACTGTATTTATACTTAATGTTACGTCACTCTAAAAAACATCAGAGGGACAGCACATGTGAGATGTTTTGGAGACAAAGTTAGAGAGGAGGGAGAGTGAATATATCGGTAAAAGGATGCTGAGGTTAGAGCTGCCAGGCAGGAGATCAAGAGGAAGACCAAAGAGGAGGTTTATGGATGGTGTGAAGGAGGACATGAAGGTCTGAGAGAAGAGGATACAGAGGATAGGACTAGATGGAGGCAGATGATTTGCTGTGGCGACCCCTGAAGGGAACAGCCAAAAGAAGAAGAAGAAGATTTCACTCTAAAAAATATTGGGTTACTTTTTTTTAACCTAAATCCTGGGTTAAGCCTTTTGAGTTCCTTTTTGTGTTTCCTACATGTTAAGGTAGTTTTTGTGTGCACTGTAAAATCCAACAGCTGTTCTTACTAAGACTTTTTAGTCAACTTTACTTAATGTCCAATAATTTGTTGAACTTACTTAAAACTATCTAGTAATCTGAACTATTTGCATGCTATGCCCTTGTTACTTAGAAAACCCAAGTAAACATTACTTGACTGGTTTGAGTATCATTTTGCCAAAGGAATAAACAAAAAAACAGGTGGGCGGGCAAAAGGTTGAGAAAGGGCAATTCTTAATAGACATTTCACTCATTTCCTCCACTTCTGCAGTCATCGTTCTTCTTAGTTGCATTCACTCATTTTCCAGTCATCTTGAATGTTATTGAAAATACAAATAAATACTTTGGGAAAGCGTCACATAAGCTGGCTTCATTAATTTATGTTGATTTCCTAAAATTTCTCACCATTATGGTGATCAGTGTTCCCTTTGGTTGGGCACTTGGAACTTAAGTGATTTTACTATAAATATCTTCCTATTGATTCAGCAATGCAACACGAAATCACAGTTATCTGATTTCAAAGAAAGGGAAGTAATAAGTATATATATATATACACACACAAATCTACACCTATGTATAAAAATGTAATGCCAATTAATGATCCTTTAATATTTTATTGCTAACACTTATGACACACTTTTAATTGTGTTGATATAATCTATATAGCCTCTATATTTGTGACAATATCCAACAATCCATGCTTGAGTCACACACAGCATGCAAAACTGAAAAACTTCCACATTCAGCATGCAAAACACAACAATGGTACCATTTTTTTTTTTTTTACACTTAAGACCATTACAAGTTCATTTGCTGTCATTATTGGGGTTATACTGACAAAAGACAGCAAATAAAATGGTGAAATAAAGCCAAAAATAATAAAACAGAGTTACAATTGCCCTGTGATTAATTTATTCATGCTGCAATGCATTCTGGGAGTACACTTCCTCATCTCACAGATCGAATTATGTCGAGCTCTGCTTACAAACCCCAACTTATATATGTAAGTTGGCTGAACTTTTGTAATTGAGTTACTTGTACTCAAGTTTTATGGTAACCTCTACAAACACACAAGTTGTAGCAAGAATAATTACCTAATTTGCTTAATTCTGAGGCAATCAGTTTCCACAGCTTTTCTTAGTAAAGTCAACGTATTACTTTTTACAGTGTAACCCAGTGTTTTGGTAGTTTTTGTGTTACCCAGCTCCTGGGTGAGATGTAACAACCCAGTGTTACAGTAGAAACGGGTCTATATTACTATAAACTACGGTATATAAAATATGCTTTACTGTAAAATATGACGAAATGAACAGTCTTACAGGAGTAATACTATTAACAATAACAATGTAACAATGTAGCTCCTGATATTTTAAGCTGAAATTAAAAATTATTTCTTGAAAAAATACTCTCCCCGAGATGCAAGAAGAAAGCAATAATATATTTTAAAATGTTTTACTAAGAAAAATAACAAAAACAGTAACTCAAAGTGACTTGGATATATAACTTTAATCTGATTACTGATTTGGAAATAGTAACACCTTAGATTACTCGTTACTGGAAAAAAGTAATCAGATTAAAGTAACGCGTTACTAAGTAATGTGTTACTGGCATCACTGGTCAGGATCACCATCATCAAAGATGATAGACAGTTAGCATATAATTAAGATTGGCGGTATGGTTCTGTTCTGGGCAAGAACTCCCAGCGTATGAAGATGCTGACTCTCTTGACTCTGCCCCCACATCAAAACAATGCCATGAAGTCAAACGTAGAGAAAAGTAAAGCGCAAAAGGAAAACAGTATCAAGAGTTTACGCTTGACTGAAACACAGATTAAAAGGTGCATTGCAAATTAATTAGTAGGTATGGCCATTGAAAATATGTGGTCCTCTGCTACAAATCTATTGCAGAAATAAAACTGGATTAAAGTTCTTAAGCTTCTTTTACAGCTGTCATTGTTTTTCTTTTTTTGCTCAATACTTTATTTTCTTCTGCAATAGTTGTTTCACAAATCTTTGTGCCATGGATTTGACTCCATGAAACAGGTCTCAAACTATCTTTGTCACATGAGGATCACAACACCAGGGGCTAATCAGAAAGGCAGCCGAGGATTTCAAAAGTACCCATAATGCAGTCTAGCGTGGTAATGACCTCTGTGGGCCGTCAGGTAGGAAGGTTTTCTCTGGGAGCAGGATTAGACCAGAGCAGACTTCAGATGCCCTATAGAAGTTTGTCAATATGAGTCTTATTAAAAGTCATTAAACATAGCACACGATCATCCAGTTCCATGTTGCGTAACAGATTCAGAGGAACACAGCGTTATCTGGGCAGAGCTTCAGCAGAGTGTGTGACTGAGGAGGGGAGGGGAGGGGATGGGAGTTTTTCCTCTCCTTCAGCATGGACGATACCGTTTCCTTTTCTTTGCTCTCTGTGTGCGTTCATCTTTTTCTGCAGTCGTGCTGCGCTGTTCTTTCTCGCTCTCTCTCTCTCAGTGGTCCACTCCTCTGCTTGTAAATGTTTCCATCTGGGAGCTCAGCCACATTAATGAAAGGGTCCTAAATGTCCGAGTCAATCCCTGCACCTCATTAGTTGCTCATTTAGTTCTCAAAAAGGCTCTTTACTATTGCTCATACATAAATTAAGGATTAAAAATAACCCTAAAAAACTCAGCCAAATCAATATAAGAGAACATAGTGTATAATAATATAAATAATAATATAATATAATATAAAAGGGTTAGCTATATTTAAATAAATTTTCTAATTAGAAATTATATATTATATCTTCTAATATATTTAAATTATAGATTTAAATACTTTTTCTAATTTAAGAATTATATTTACATTTAATCATAACAACTAAAACATTTCACTGTTATTATTTGTAAACATAATGATTATATTTAATTTGAATTATATTGATAACTTTGTATAACTAACTATTTTCAACAATATTATTCTGCTAATAAATACACAATTAAATAAGTTATGCACTTCTATAGTAGTAGTATATATTTGTTTTATATTTAAATATTTTATTTGCATGTAATAATAATAATAATAATAATAATAATAATAATAATAATAATAATAATAATAATAATAATAATAATAATAATAATAATAATAATAACTCCCTAGCATTGTGATGTTGAGTTTTACATTGGGCGACACTATTAAAACTGTTGTTTACGGGAGTTTTTTCACTGACTACAAGTCCAACTTCATTATTAACTTAAAAGAAACAAGAGGCATCTCATTTCCATTCATACTTAGTTTGCCACCCTTTCTTCTCCAGTCTGTCTTTCCTCCTCCAATCTGCTCCCTCTCTCTAGCCCCTCTGTGAGACCTCAGGCTGCAGAAGCTAATCTAAAACACGCAATTACTGGACTGCATTCATTTCACCCTCCGTGTCTGCGGCCCAAGACACAAACATCATTACTTCATTAAAGCGCTGCCTAAAACAGCCCAGCGCTCAAAGGAAGTAATAACAACCAATAAGAAACGTCTCGTGAAGAAAGGGGGAAATAAAGAGGAAGTTGGGAGGGAGAGGAATATATTATATATTGTATATATATATACAAACCCATAGAGCTGAGAGAGCAGAATGATACATTAACTTTAATAAGATCTGAAATTAAATCAGCTATACACAAAACATTAAATCCTCTCGGGGAAATCTTTCTTTAATTCTCAACACATAAAAACAGGAGATGAATATACACATAAATATTAATTTAGTCTGGTGCAGGGATCTGTGAAAACACAGTCACTGCTGAAATTGCTCTTTTGTGGGAAAGCATCCCTTTTTTGCTTGCTACCTTGGAGATGATGAACAAGGAGAGGTCATTTTAAACAGGAACTAGACAAGTCCATGAGTCTTGAATGAAAATGTAAGAGAGTTTTATTGATTTTTTTTTTTTTTTAAGGGATTTCATATGTGCATATGAGAGAGACAGGGTTGATGGTGTTTTGGTATGTGCAACTAAACTCCAAAAGTGTTTGGACTAAAAATAATGCTCCTATGTTTACCGCCAACCTCCAAACACTGAGTCCAAAGGGTCGTGACTATTATGGCACATATGCAGAAAAACATGCAAAGACGTGCAATAAAAAACAAAACATTCTCGCGCAATATATGTTCGCACAAAGGGGTCTCGCGTGTTGTGTATAGTACAAAAAAAAACACACACAAAAGAACGAATCCAAGCTGCACAACATCTGTACTAAAATTCAAACAACTCAATCCACACATGCCCCCTGACACAATAAACAAGATAAAGAACAGACCACCATGAAAGATACTCCGCAGAAGTCCACCATGACCCTTACACGAAAGTGTGCTCTTGGTACTAGTCAGATGGTATTAACATGGTACATTTTTAGTTGTGAAGACAACCAAAACATTCAGTGCTCTAGTCAAGCCAGAGGAAATTAGCCAGACGTTTTTGTGGTCAAAAACACTTTGGGAGTTAATGCCCATGCCAAAGCACCATTATCATCTCAAACTCTGCTCTGTTTCCTTGTATGCAATGTGGAAAGGCATTTTCAAAACAAAATTACCATACCATCATTATTAAAGTGCTCACATGCGTCAGTGAAATGGCATTTCAAAAGGTTAACACAGACAAGGTTCTCACAATAAACTGTAGTAAGTAAACATTTAAGACGAAACAGAAAATGATCTGTGAGTAGATCGGTTAGTAGATTAAGCTGACATGTAGTTTCAAATAGTCAGTAGAATGTCTGTTAGGAAGGATTAAAATGAAGTGTTAGCAGATATTAAGCAGACAGTCTACTGTAATGACTGATAGTTGACATGTAGTTGCAAAGTTATTTATAGCAAGTAGAATGTCTAAAGAAGACCATGGAAATAAAGTGTTACCTTTCATACACTATAAAGCATCATGGCCTAATATTGTGTTAGTCCCCCCTTTGCTGCCAAAACAGCCTTGACCTGTTGAGGCATGGACCCCTAAAGGTGTGCTGTGGTATCTGGCTATAAGATGTTAGCAGCAGACCCTTTAAGTCCTGTAAGTTGCAAGGTACAATACATGGATCAGAATTGTTTCTTTCGGGGAATTTGGAGGCCATGTCAACACCTCAAACTGGTTGCTGTGTTCCTCAAACCATTCCTGAACCATTTTTGCTTTGTGGCAGAATGCATTATCCTGCTGAAAGAAGCCACAGCCACCAGAGAATACCGTTTCCATAGGGTGTACATGGTCTGCAACAACGCTTAGGTAGGTGGTATGTGTAAAAGTACCATCCACGTGGATAGCAGGACTCAAGGTTTCCCAGCAGAACATTGCCCAGAGCATCACACTGCCTCCGCCGGCTTGCCTTCTTCCCATAGTGCATCCTGGTGCCATGTGTTCCCCAGGTAAGTGATGCACACACATCTGGGCATCCACATGATGTAAAAGAAAAAATTATTCATTAGACCAGACCACCTTCTTCAACTGCTCCATGGTCCAGTTCTGCTCATGTGCACACTGCTGGTGCTTTCAGCAGTGGACAGGGGTCAGCATGGGCACCCTGACTGGTCTGTGGCTTTGCATACGCAACAAACTGCAATGCACTGTGTTCTGACACCTTTCTATCAGAACCAGCATAAATGAGCCTTGGTCCTATACACCACTGTTCCTTCCTTGGAGCACTTTTGATAGATACTGACCACTGCAGACCAGGAACACCCCACAAGAGCTGCAGTTTTGGAGATGCTCTGACCCTGTCATCTAGCCATCATAATTTGGCCCTTGTCAAATTCGCTCCAATCCTTACGCTTGCCCATTTTTCCTGCTTCTAACACAATTCTAACAATGTAGTGCCTGATCAGTATATATAGTTAACTTTCCTAAATTGATGCAATGTAGCAATTTATTTATTTATCTTGTTTCATTGCTTGATAACCACAAACAGTGTACCATACGAATAATGATTAGTTAGTATCCAGAAGAAGCGTTTACTAGACATTTAGTTGAAAAGTGATTTTTCAATATTCTATCAAACTTTTTGCAGAGAAACAGACCCTGTAATCCAGTGTCAATACCTGGACACAGTGCGAAGCACAGCTGGGTCAGGTTAACATGTCCTAGACTTCAAGAGACCGCTTGAAATGGAAAGGAAGGAGAAAACAAAATGTGGGTTCTGTTAGTATTCAAAGGAGACCTCAAACTCTGCTTGTCCATGCAAAGTGAATGGTTTACTTGGCTAAACGTTTGGCACTGGCTCAACATTTTATTCAAGCTTCCCCCCACCACAAACGACTTCTCCCTGTTTTTCTGCGCTTTCCTCGTTTCTTCCTCCCCCTCCACAAATACCTCTCCCTCTCTCTCTGTGCAACTCTGGATGAGGGGTTCTGTTACCACTGGCTCCGTGCATAAGGTTCAGAGGTTAATCATGGCTGTCGAGAGGCCCCTATATATAAAAATAAACTGTTTTACCCTCTCTCTAGAGACGCATTTCAACACAAACCTCATCAAACACATAACATACCAAGAACGCCTATGCCACATCTAGACCCTCCAAAACAATGCGGCGCATGTTGTAGAAAAGAAGTGCACGGTACTTGCTGACCTCCTGTACTTGTCCTCTCCCCACACAGTCAAAACGGCAGACAATAAACTCTCAGCATACTTCAATGCGCACTTACACGGTCTCTTAGGGGAGCGCTCAGGCCCACAGTGATGGAGTGCAGTTGTTCGTGTAAACCGCGGGCCTAATATAGACTATAACATGAATAGCATGTGCTAGACAGTAGGTTACACCGTCTCCTGACAGCAATGTCACAGCAGAGGTTTGACTTGTGCCTTTTATAGAGCATTCATCAATAACATATATTAAATATTCTAAATCTTTTCAGTATTATATATTTTATTTATGGATTGAAATTCTATACATGAATAATACATTAATAAAACATTTAAAATATTGAATGCTGTAATATGAGCACTAATAATATTTATTGTATTAAATTATATTATATTTTACATTACATTACACTTTATTTTAAGGTGACAGTTACATTGTTAAATATGTACTGAGTAATATTAATTAGCTACATGACTAATATTTTATATTTATAAACATTAATGATGTAATAGTATGAGTATAAAATGTTCTAAATATTTTCAGTATTATATATTTTAATTATGCATTCAATTTACATTACATTAATAAATAAAATATTTTAAATAATTAATGCTGTGATATGAGTACTAATTCTATTTATTATATTATATTATATTATATTAAAGTAAATTATTAAATACTATAAAGTTATAGTAAGGGTTTGGTTCAGTTAGCCTACTTGAAATTATGCATAATTTATTACACAAGCTAATTAATATGAATAAAGTTTATAAGTTATTACTAAGTACATGTAGTAATGTGTAATATGTCACCATAAAATAAAGTGTTTATATTATATTATATTATATTATATTATATTATATTATATTATATTATATTATATTATATTATATTATATTATATTATATTATATAAGACTATTAATAGTGTAGATTCTGTGAGATTCTGTGATTAACCTTTCAACTGGCTGCTAAAGTGTGATGTCTAAACACTACATAGTGAGGTTCATTTTAGACGGACATATGGCAGCAGTCAAAGCAGTGTGTGTGTGTGTGTGTGTGTGTGTGTGTGTGTGTGTGTGTGTGTGTGTGTGTGTGTGTGTGTGTGTGTGTGTGTGTGTGTGTGTGTGTGTGTGTGTGTGTGTGTGTGTGTGTGTGTGTGTGAAAACACTAGGAGTGAATTAGCTGAGAGTGAATGCAATTGTGCGATTCTGGATCACAACCAGGCGGACTCTAGTCCAAAAGCGCAGACAGAAGTGACTTCGTTAGCATGAATGTCCGTCCTTCATTGGTTTCTAGGAGCAACGAGACAGCAATGGTTTGTGGGATGAGAAATTTTCAGTTTTCACAGTGTGCACAGCAACCATGGGAATAGGCACTTTGTCCAAATGAACATTATTAATAATGTAATATTATATCATGGTCATTCATAACACACATTATAGTGATGCTCACTCTTGTTGGTATACATGAAACAAATGCCCAAAATCCTTACGGACACTACAGGGCACAGTCCGGTCTTGAAATATCAGAGTCGCTGAGGGTCGCACAGACTGATAACTCTATCTGACTGAACACACACACACACACACACTCTCTCTCTCTCTCTCTCTCTCTCTCTCTCTCTCTAGTAGGGTTCACTAGCAGCTGATTGAGGACAGCTGTCATGGTTCTCAGTGTATACTTCCTGCTCAGAGTTAGTTAGTGAGGGATTATCGGAAGGCATACTGCCGCATCCGTGGCTTAAAACTAAACCTCTCTCACCTCTCATTGCTTTCCTGCCCTCGTCTTCTGCCTCACTGACCCTAAATATGTTTCCCAACCTCTCTCTCTCTCTCTCTCTCTCTCTCTCTCTCTCTCTCTCTCTCCTTATACAAAAGTCATAAATAAACCTATATGGCTGTGCATGACAGCCGTTCTTTATTCCCGGCATCTCTCCTCAGATCTTTCTATCCCATACTGACATAACACTTCCCTGCTTATGTCAATCAGTCCAGCTCAAACGAAAGCATGTGTGTGCACTCATAAATAACCCCTCCTTCATGTGCTCTCTTAAACCAATGGATGTCCAGCCTTGAGTTTCTCCTCCTAAAATACCACCAACAAAGACACCCATCATAAATAAAACAATACTGATGGGTATTTTTAACCAGGGGTTTTGTGCTAAAGGAGTTGACGATATATATCCCAACGCAACAGTTTTGCTGCAAGTGATGAGATCTTAGAAATTAAGTTTTAGATTTGGACAACATTTGTAACACAGCTGTAATAGCATGTCAATGTTAATTTTCATATATTACAGCATCAAATTATAAATAATGAATTATGCTTTCAAAATACATAAATAATAGATGTATAAGTTGAAAAATATTAATGCAGTAATACTTTGGGAACTAACTAACATTGTTCAGTATACTTATATTTGAAGTGTTTTAATTTTTTATTTTTGTAAAATTATTTTAAAAAGAATCATATAGGCCTAATAATAATCATAACCTTCAACTACAACTTATAATAATAATAATAATAATAATACAAATAATGTTATTATAGGCAATGATGAAATAACGAACTAAACAGCTTTCAAATATCATGAAAGTATCCTACTTACAAAAACATCTGTCTGTGATGCTTCTAGTAGAGATATGAGTATCTCTGGGTTTTTGAGGGGAAGTTTACAGTCAAACACCGCTGAGCTGTTCCTTTGGTCCCGTTGTCTGGACTTGAACTCGGATCTGTCCCGGTCTATAGTCACAGTGTGGTAAAACAGCCCGACCGCTATCCCCAACAGCAGAAGGGGACCCGTGCAGCACCTCCGGCGGAGCGTCCAGATCCCACGGAAAAGCATTCCCACTTCAGCACAAACGTTCCTGGATAGAGTCAAGAGACATACCATTGGGAATGTGCGTTTGTAGTCCCCACATCATCCCTAAGGATCACGGTGCGCTGTCGAGCGACAAGCGCTCAAAAGCGCAGTTCGCGAATCCGATGCGCACATATCTGAAGACGTTCATGACATGATCATGGAAAATCTTGAACTAATTCGACGCGCGCCAGAGCTGATGGTACGTCTCGTTTCAACCGTCCGAGTGTCCAAACAGTGAATGTTTTCTCTTAACTGTTCTTTTTTTCCCCCTTCTCAAAGCTGCTGAACCCTACGGTTGATTAAAAACACTCCCGAGCAGCGGAACCTCATGACTGAGAGTAATGATACGCCTCCTTCACGCTGAGCGCGCGCTGTCAAGAGAGCCTCCCTAACAAACCGCTGTAAACTTATGAATAATTCGCTTTGGTTTCACAATTAAACTTAAAGTTTAACGTCCGTTTATGGATGCGTGTTAGCGGTCATTATACAGTTTTGTGTAATTGTTGGTCAGTGTGTAGACGAGCGTGGCCGTTGCGTCGATTCTAACTTTGTTTATGTCTCGTGCGCATAAGCATTCATTAAAAAAAGGAAGACAACTTTTAAAGGAAGACAACTTTTAAAAACGCGTCTAGAGATTCCCATTCACCTGGCTCTTGGAGGAAAACGGTAGATGCTGTTTTAAGTTAAAGTCAGCACCAAAAAAGGGTGAAAAAAAGAGTTTGGGTTTGTTCCTTTGATTTGTTAAGTGCGCACCTGGTTTGCGTTAAACCATTTCCCAACATTCCCACATGCTTTTTTTACTCTTTGGATAGCCCAATAAAACAAAATTAATAGCTATTCTGATGCGTTTTACCATTTTATATTTTCAAAATGTCCAGTGTGGTGACTGCCATGTATTGTTGTCATGGTTTGTGAGACAGAATAAATGAATTATAGGACCACACACACATATTGTAACATTTACAGTTGTTTTAGAGGTAATTTACACCAGCCATGCAATCTCTGAACTTCACAACATACACTCACCTAAAAGATTATTTAATTCTTAATTCTACGTGGCATTGATTCAACAAGGTGCTGAAAGCATTCTTTAGAAATGTTGGCCCATATTGATAGGATAGCATCTTGCAGTTGATGAAAATTTGTGGGATGCACATCCAGGGCACGAAGCTCCCGTTCCACCACATCCCAAAGATGCTCTATTGAGTTGTAGATCTGGTGACTGTCGGGGCCATTTTAGTACAGTGAACTCATTGTCATGTTCAAGAAACCAATTTGAAATGATTCAAGCTTTGTGACATGGTGCATTATCCTGCTGGAAGTAGCCATCAGAGGATGGGTCCATGGTGGTCATAAGGGATGGACATAATGCTCAGGTAGGCCGTGGCATTTAAACGATGCCCAATTGACACTAAGGGGCCTAAAGTGTGCCAAGAAAACATCCCCCACACCATTACACCACCACCACCAGCCTGCACAGTGGTAACAAGGCATGATGGACCCATGTTCTCATTCTGTTTATGCCAAAATCTGACTCTACCACCTGAATGTCTCAGAAATCGAGACTAATCAGACCAGGCAACATTTTTCCAATCTTCAACTGTACAATTTTGGTGAGCTTGTGTAAATTGTAGCTTCTTTTTCCTATTTGTAGTGGAGATGAGTGGTACCCGGTGGGGTCTTCTGCTGTTGCAGCCCATGCGCCTCAAGGTTGTGCGTGTTGTGGATTCACAAATGCTTTGCTGCATACCTGGGTTGTAACGAGTGGTTATTTCAGTCAAAGTTGCTCTTCTATCAGCTTCAATCAGTCGCCCATTCTCCTCTGATCTCTAGCATTAACAAGGAATTTTAGCCCACAGCACTGCTGATTACTGGATGTTTTTCCCTTTTCACACCATTCTTTGTAAACCCTAGAAATGGTTGTGTGTGAAAATCCCAGTAACTGAGCAGATTGTGAAATACTCAGACCGGCACGTCTGGCACCAACAAACATTCCACACTCAAAATTGATTAAATCGCAAAATTGCTTTCTTTCCCATTCTGACATTCAGTTTGGAGTTCAGTAGATTGTCTTGACCAGGACCACACCCCTAAATACATTAAAGTAACTGCCATGTGATTGGTTGATTAAATAATTGCATTAATAAGGAATTGAACAGGTGTTCCTAATCATCCATTAGGTGAGTGTATAGAGTTCAAAACACATTTTAGCCCTTCAAACTTAAGGTAAATGTTTGCCAGAAATTAAATTAGTTAATATGAAGAGAACAACATATTTTCTCTTACTAAAATGAGGGCACTGATTGGTTGATACAGAAAAACTTTGAGAACGTGTGTACCAAAAGTTGATCATTTTATTGTTTCTCTTCCCCCACATCTCTCAAAATGTATCACCACATCAGTGCAGTACAGGCTAGAAACAGACACACAAACATACACACAGGTCACAGTTGTTCATTTGTTCTATTGTATACCTTAAGAGCTCCTTGCTAAAATAAGAAACGTTCTGTTCTTCAAGCAGTGCACAATACATCATATATCCATTACACACACAAATAATCCAGCAAAACATCATTTTTTTTACTGGTCAAGCAATGGGGCGTCACTGTTGCCACTGTAATGGGTTCATATCAGGATCCTTTAAGGTTGTTTTTTTTTTTTTTTTTTACACAGAGCTGAATGTCTCTGAGATTTGTAGTTCAACCAACCGTTCAGGACTACAATTCCCAGTCTGCATCATGTCAATCCATACTATGCCGATATGGATTAGCAGAAGCTGCCAGATGCGAAAGGTCATAACGCATGGCAAGCCAAGGAATGTCTTGAATGATAAAATAAATGGGCCTTCCAATATCATCTTGCCCATCCGCCTCCATAAAGATTAATGGAGATGAAGAAAAAAACATAAAAACAGGAAAAGTTGAGGGCAGTGTGTGCTTAGATTCACCAGCTAAAAACACCCAACTTGGTTGTGATACACACACACACACACACACACACACACACACACACACACACACACACACACACACACACACACACACGCAAAGATCTCTCTCGCATCTACACACCCCGATCACATGGTGATGTAACATGTACACTCTCAGCCGAGGGGGACAGTCACTTCAGAGAGGTTGGTCCAGGTGATTTGGCATTTATTTGTGCCGGCTTCCCCTCCTCTTCATGGCGGCTGTACACTGTGGGCAATACCACTTCCCTTTGGGTGCCTCGGTCAAACCCACACAGCCGTAGTGGAACCACTCGATTGGACACTGAGGGAAGAGACGGGAGGAGAGTCGAGATCAGTTAAACAGTTTTTCCCGACTGTGGAGCATTCAAAACGTCATAAACACAACCAGAAAATAAATACACTTGAAAAAAATCTATTTATGGAGACATTTTTGTCTGTAAATGTATGTATACATTTACTATAAATATATAGCATTTAATATATATATACCAGTACTATTTACTATATATAGAGCAACCATTTACTACAGTTAGATATAAAAGAACACATTCATGTATACATTTAAGAAAATTTGAATGTATATTTATATATAAAATACATATACACACACAAATATATTTTTTCCCCATAAATATATACATGCATGTGTGCATTTATATATACATAATTATATACAGTACACACATACATTATGTGTAAACAAACTTTTATTTTGGGTGCAATCAACCGATCTGATGTCACTAAAATTAATAATGTTTATTATAATTATATAAATGTATTTTATATTTTAAACCATGACAACTCTGATATCAATAACAGTGTAATCTCTGGTTCCTGAAACAATAATAATGATTATTTGTAGTAATCTCTAAAAAACATTGCGGCTGCCCAAAGGTCACAATAGCTGTCAGAGCACAGATAGTGTGTGTTGTTTGAATAGGAGATGTGGCTGTATGTCTCTGGAAATGAAGGGTTGACTTACATCTTGGTTATCACAGCCAACCATCTCTCCGTATGACACCTGCACAAAGACATAGAGAGAATGAGACACAGAACATTAGGGACAAACGCGCACTCACACACCTGCATCCGAGTGCCACAAATGCGCGCACCTGCGAACAAAGACTTGTGCAAGTTTGGGCTTTGATGTCTACTCAGAGAGACGCACACACATTTCTATTTTTGATACACTCTGACAAAAGCAATATTACGGAGGCCATAAAACAAATGCATTCAGGGGGAGACAATTCTTTTGCACTCATACATAACCTTAAAACACAAACACACACGCACGCACACACACCTTCTGCAAACCCGTTATTGGAGTCATACACCACACCTCCCTGACAAGGTCTTTGACTTCCCTGTATGATCTTGTTCTAGTGGCCATGATTAAAATTAGCTCAAGAGATACGTTTTTTCCTTTTCAATTAATTTGTTCTGGTCACATTTGTCCATTGTCTAATGCTTTTTTTTAATAGACTTTAGGGAGTAGACGTCACTAGGCCTGTCGCGATAGTCAATAAATCAATTAATGGCACGATAAAGAAAAAAGAAAAAAAAGAGCTTGATCATTTTTCCGGCCGCAATAATATCCATTTGCATGCTTGTTTGTTTGTTTTCCTTGTCTCTCTGTCTGTCTCTCTCTCTCTTTCTCTCTCTCTCACTGCGCGCACGCCTCGTCCGTTTGAATAGATGTTTATTAGACGTGTTGAGTATAAACAAGGCTTAAAGCTACACTGAAGTAGTCAGTTTGATAAATGCAAATTAATTCTTCAGTTCAATCTTTGTGTGCTAAAAGGCACGTATTATACACAATACACAATCTCCTTTTTTGTCAAATAAATGAAAAGCATGTCATCAATGTCTTCTCTCTTGCTGTATCAAAATCTCACCTAATTTCCTCAGAGATGGTCAAGTCAAGTTCAGTTTCTGCATGATTACATGATCCTAAATTGGATCCATGAATTGGATCCATGAATCCTAAATTGTGGATAATTAAGCTATATATCATATGCTGGAGTAAATTTCAGGAGTGTTAACGATTAAAAGAAAACATCAAGAACTGACTGAAACCAAAACCGTGACCCTAAAACCAGGATACGAGCCGAACTATGGGTTTTGTGAACTGCCACCCCTAATATCCACCTGAAACACAATCATCCGTTGCTGTTTTCATCCATTTTATTTATTGTTTTTGGTATTTATTCAAGTATATTTTTGTTAACAGACTGAGAGTCCATTGCTTTTATTGTTTTTGGTTGTTTTGTTCATTTATTGTAGATATTTCAAATGTTTACAGTTTTCAGTGTTAAATAGTCTTTAGAAATAAAACTTTATTGATCTCTAAAAAGGCGTACCTGCAGTTATGCAATTATCATTATTTTAGATGAAAATGGTCTCAGAACGACAATATTATTGTTTATCTCAATTATTTCTTGGCCGATTTATCGTCCAGCAAAATGTACAGCAAAAGTTGCACATGAACTGAAGCAGTCTCATGAATAAAGCGAAACTCAGCATATAGGCTACTTGTCTCACAGACATGAGAAATTCCGCGGTTCATCTCACATCTGATTAGGCATCTTTAATATAGGTTGTAACTTGAAAATAATGCTTTATGTATGTTTCTGTCGATGGATATACGTACTGGCTCCTCAGTGATACATTACAACATCGATAATAAAAAAAACGTGGGCAAAATGGTCTCACTTTGTAAACTATTCATGCATGCGAGTGCTGTCGCATGTTCAAATATGACCAGTCATCACCCGTGTGTAGAGCCAGAAGACGCGAGTGAGAACTCAGACGCGCTGAGAGAAGATTTATCTCTGTGCACTTGTCTTGCGCTTGAACGGACAAACTCACACAAGTAGTATGTCAACATGTCCATCTTGATGAGTGTCCAAGCAGACATAGTCTGAACATGCCTTAAGAACTTTATACAGTCGAGAAAGACAACGACTACCGATGCATTAAGTCTTAAAGGGGCAGTAGCCTTTACTGCTGTCTGTTTAATGTCAAACAAAAGATAAGGACATCACTTGTCTTAATTGAAAATCTTGTGTAAATTTAATAAGGATTAATCTTTAATTTAAACAGTGGAATATGCAATTATTTTACATTTGATTAGTTTATTCAATTTCTCTACCTAAAAACTAATATAAGACCTACCTGAAAAACATTGTTTATTTTATTAGTATCTTTGCTCAATGGTGTTTATTTGTGCTGCTGCTTGTATTTAAGTTATTTGTTCTTATTTTCGTAATTTTTATTTGAAAGTAGTCCTTTTTTCCCTGAACATAGTAATACAAACCGAACTGTGAGCAACCTGTACTTTTACACCTCTAGTGTAACATATGTGAATAGTTGAACGATCAAGTATGGTGACAAAATAAAACGTGGCGCTTTTCTAAGCAGATTAAAAAGGAGAACTATAATGTATGGCGGAATAGCACTTCTGAGAGTACTTTAACTTGACGCAGTAAAAAGTCCCGGATAATAAAATCCTCCCTCACATCTCTGCCTCCCTCTCTCATTTCTGTCAATAGGGGGGAGGGGGAGATGTGAGGGAGGACTTTTTACTGCGCCGAGTCAAAGTACTCTCAGAAGTGCTATTCTGCCATACATTATAGTTCTCCTTTTTAATCTGCTTAGAAAAGCACCACGTTTTATTTTGTGTCACCATACTTGATCGTTCAACTATTCGTGTAACTATATTTAAATATGGAAAACATGGAGGTGTTTGGTCACTTCTAACTTGATCTCTGTTTGGTACCATAGTGAATGAACTGGGTTTAGAGTGCTAAGCTAAATGCTATCAGAATGTCACCTCGCGTCAGAGTGATTAAGTACACACACTGAGACGAGAGAGGTATGTATCAACTCGTCTTAGTTAAGGGAATAACAGTTTAATATGAAAAAGCAGTGAAGCATCCCTTTAATATAAAGTCCCAACACACAACAGGTTTTAATGTGTGGATCTTTACTGCCATACCAAAGATATTAAATGGGCAGATAGTGGTTCCAATAAATTCCAACACGCCAATCAATGCAATGGTAAATCAATCCAATATTATAATCACTTGGAATAATAGTGACCCCAGAATCAGTATGCTCCACGAGTGTGATGTGACATGAACACACCTGGTTGCAGATGCAGTATCTGGGTTCGTTGGGGTCGTAGGTCCAGTCCACCTGACTGCTGGTGTCAGTTTCTGTGACCGTGGTCTGTACCAGCTCATGAGCTAATGCTGAAGATGACGAGCATGATGACAGTGAAGAGGAAGAGGATGATGAAGAGGACTGATGGTTGGACGACTTAGTGTTGCCTCTGAAACAGACAAACAGCAAGAAAGTGTTTAGTATACAATCCAATATATATGAATTTGGAAGGAATGTTGTGTTTATAGCAGAGGTAAAAAATGTACAAAAGCAACACTGGGGGGCTCATTAAGGAACCGATTAGCCGAGTATGGAAACTTGGTTGAGGCTTACTTGGTCTTGCGTCCTGTGCGGGAGTCTGAGCTGTTGCTGGACGTGAGGGGCTGTGTGAGTGTGTTAGCCAACGCAGAAGAAGAGTAAGCACTGGAGTCCCGGCTCAGAGCAAACTCCCGTCCCAAGAAATCGTTGTTCTTGACCGCTTCATAACTGGCCTTGAGACTGGATGTTCTTCTGCCCTCTTTCATCTGAAAAACACACAATTAAAGAGGATGAAGAACCCACCCAAGTTCCTTAAGAAACAATGTGCTGATGATTTAGTTTAACAGATTTAAAGTAGTTTTACTGGACCAAAATAAGAAACAAAGCTTTATTAAAAAAAAAAAATTACAGGACAGGGTGTATTGGCGTGATTTCCCTCGAGTAACAATATCAAAGTGCCTCTGTGTAGTGAATGCTGAAATTAAAAAGGGCTGCGTGCCACGATACCACAATCTGACACAAAAATAACAGAAAGGGGAAGTATGAAAAAAAGACCCCTAAGAGGCCAAAAATAATTGAACCAGGAAGTGAAGGGAGGAGGGCGGGGGACAAATAGCTGCAGAATTAGAGGGGAAGAGGGAGAATAGTGGTTTTACCTGTGCGGTGGCTTGCACTGCCTGAGCTGCTGCCATGGAAATAGCCCCCGCCCCTGCAGTAGGCCCAGCAGGAAGTGGGCTCAGGTTGTATGAGGAAAGCGATTGGGTGGAGTTTACGTTATACATGCTGTTAGAGGATGATGTGCTGTTTACTCTGCAGCCTGCAACACGCACAAAATCACATTTAATATATAACCAGAAACACTTGTAAGGAACAGTACAACATAAGTGATAAAGTCATCTCATTACATCCATAAGAATGATTTCCCTTTGGAACCATTCAATAGTTCTCACAAATATGTACTAGAAGGGTGGCATGATTATGACATATCATAATTGCTGTTAATTTCCCTGGACTCTGTCATTAGGATTAGGACTGCAGTTAAACTAAATATTTGAAAATAGTTTTGCTGGAAATATAAAATTACAAGGACTTTAGCACCTTCTTTAGCCATTATGTTCGCTAAACACTGTCAAAATGTGTACATAAATATAGAGGATGTAGGTTTTTTTTTAGGAGGGAGGGGAAGATTAAATTAATTATTTCTGGTGTTTTCTTTATTTTTATGAAACAACAACTATTATTAGCAGCTTTTTTTTTAGATTGTTTTAGTTCTTACATAAAACATTTGTAATTGGCACTTGACAACAATGGCTTTTCAGCTTTAATGATGATCTTAACAAATAAAATAAGCTACCCTTTTAGTAGTTTAACCAAATATGCTAAAATTCTAAGTTTTGTGGTCATTAAGATCAAAAATAATAACAATGTTTTTATTCAAAAAGGATGAATTCAATTGGTCACAAGTGAAGGTAAGAGAATGTGTTTTACCTGGTGTGTTTTCTTTAGAGGCGTCTGACGTGAGTGTGGAGAGCAGGGCCTCGGACTTAAACTTCTTTTCTGGTACGTGTTCAGTAGTGTGGTGGGCTGGCGTGCTGTACTTCCTCTCTGTCAAAAGACACACAAAGCAGGTCAGAAGACTGGAACAGAAAAAATGGGGAGCGGACAGTTTCTTGAAACAGGCTTACTCTCCACAGTGGCGTGAGAATGCACATGGTGGTTATTGACAGGTTGGGAGGGACTGTCCATCTCCAGCGACCCTAGAACAGGTAAAACTGACTTTACAAACAATTTCAAATCAGCACAAAGCCACAACCTGGTCAGTTTACTAAAGTTTGCCCAGGCATTTTCAAACTACCTTTATAATGTAACTTTCCAAAATGAATTGCTATCAATTAATAATATTAAGTACAAAGTTGAGTGACAGGTGCAACTCACGTCTCTCCAGGATCTCTGTTATACCAGCATTGTCCGCCTCCAACTCCATTTTGAACTTCGCCAACTCCTGATCCAACTTTCGCAAGTGTCTATCGACCTATATGGAGACCCCAACATCACAATAATATCAAGCAGCAGCAGATTTCCCATAAACTCTCTCTCAAGGGCAAATCAAGAGAGATCTGAATTAAAGCGCATGAAAAAAGCATCAGTGTTGATAAATGAAACAGAAGGAGTACAGGCATCTGCGAGAACCAGTGCCCATTCACTAACAATGATGTGCTGCCACCTACTGGAAACATGAAGTATAGACACAAAGTACCACAACATTTCATCCAGTAATGTACTCACCAGATCATAAATTTGATTGGCTAATTGGACCTTTTCATCTGCATCTTCCAAAGCTTTATAGTAGTCCTGGTGAAGAGAAATAGATACTTTAATAAAATAAAACGATGTATATGATCCCCCACAGATCTATCCAAAACTTGTCCATTAATTCTTAAATACACTGAAGGTTATTTCTTTTGTCTCTCTTACATTTGCTTCTCTCTTAATTTTTAGTATTTAAGTTACTATGTGTAAGCAACACAAACATACTACAAGTTATTATATACACTATATGTGTATGTATGCATGTATGCGTGTGCGTATATATATATATATATATATATATATATATATATATATATATATATATATATGAATCCGAATCAGACTGAATCTGAGCAATTGTCTGCCTGCCTGAGTTGTCGACAGACGTCTCGTAATTCTCTTTGTGGGAAAAACCTTGTATAACATTATAAACCAACAATAACCCTGAATATATATTGTTTGGTATAGTGAAAGCTTACATGATTGTACTTTCTGAGTAATACTTTTGTCTGAACAAATCTTGAAATAGCTGTAAACATATTGAAACCAATGATAATTTATTGTCTTTTTGCTTAAATTTTATCTCTTGAAAAGCATCAGTAAAAATTGTTTAAATACTGGAGGTTTTCACATTTGAATTCCCTACTAGGACAAAAAGTACTATCAGTATAAATATTATTCTTATTTCAATTTGTATTGCTTGGATCATCTGAGGTGCACCGCATCTGCTCTTTACCTTTTTAATGATTTCCATCTGTTCTTCCCTCCATTCAGGCTTGTTCTTCTTGGCGTTAGTAAAGAACTCATTAACCCGCTGCTCTAGCTGATCCATCGCATCTGAACAAAGGAACAGATGCAGGTGTAAGTCAAGAGCCCGACACTCAGTTCACAAGCACACTGAACAGCTACTGTGGCTGGAAGCCTACAGTCAGATCACTATAATAAATATTTTGATGGAGGTGGTGGTGTAGCCTAGTGGTCAAAGATCTGGGTAAGATCATTATACGGGTGTAGGTTCAACCCCCACAATGGTTGATCCAAGAATTGATTTTTGTTGATTATGTTTTTAACAAATAGACTATAGTTCAAATTAAAAGGTTTTCTTTTGATTTTAGTGTGAAATATGACTTGCACGTTCTTGACAGATTTCTCTAACCACATTAGTAATTGTAACAATTCTACTGTAAACACAGCTAAATTACTACTAGTTCAAATTACTACTAGGTAGGTCAAATGCTGATGGTTTATCTCCATGCAAAACCTATAATGGTCAAAAATATTTAGGTAAGTTACTATAACCCTTGCACTGGACCAGAGTGATGCAGAATATTAAGAGTATATTCATATCAGCAAGGACACTCACAGTCAACTGGGGTTGTGAGCGGTAAAAATAATATGTATTCAAAATAAATAATGCCTGCTGTTGCTAATCACAAGTTTTTCCTTATCCGAGTTACACTCGTGCTGCTCAACTTTCACATGCATGCCCTTTCACATCAGCATGCAACATCATTACCATGCATGCTCATTATGCATGCAAAATCACCAAACAAATCCCCAATGTTATGAAGGACTTTCTGCATTAGTCAAGGTCAGATGTGATGTTTTACGGGAGAAGAGTGAGTAGAGTGAGTTTAAACTGGAGTCGTACTCTGCACTTGCAGGTCCATCTCTCTCATTTCCGTAAACCTGTCGCGGAGATCCATGGGTAGCTGCTCGATCACTGCCGGGGAGAAGAACAGAAACGCGTTACAGGCTAACGGCTGCGACGCCTTCACACGTCCAAAACAGCCCACCCAGACACTTAATCGCTTTAATACGAACATATACCAGTAAAATAATGAATATACTCACTCTCGAGGTAGTCCTCAAGGTACAACATTCTGGCTTAGAGAGTGTTTCAGGCGTTTTAGAGAAAGGGTGTTTTTCGTCAATATGGCGTCGCGGGCAGCGGAGATCTGAAGGGGAGGAAAAAACACAAGTTGATAGGGGAGGGGCGTACGTGAAGGGCGTGGGATTTGATTGGACGCTGATGGAGTTGCGCGGAAGCGGATTTTGTTTTGTTTTTTTGTGATCGCTTTTCTGGGATTTGTAGTTCTTTAATGCGCTACTACAACCACAGATGCAAATATGGGATGTAAAATGGATTACGGTGCACTATGCAGATGTCAGGTTACACAAAAGTGTTTTCTCTAAATGTTTTATGTTGGTGCCAAGCTTATAATTCAACACAATATTTTTTGTGAAATGTGACCTCAAATGAGATAATTAGTATTTGAAATTAAATTTACAATAATAAAATGTTGGTTATATATATATATATATATATATATATATATATATATATATATATATATATATATATATATATATATATATATGGAAATTTCTATAAAAAACTATAAATATAAAACTATATTGTAAAAGTATTTTTATAACAACATATAACTGTATTCATTTACTATAGCACTTTGAATTCTCAGTGATGTATGAAATGTGCTATACAAATAAACCTGCCATGCCTATATAATTTTTTTCTTCTGCTCAGTCTCATTTTAATATTTTCTTTTTAAAAATAAGTGTGAAGTTTCCTTTTATTTTGTAAAGCATTTTACAGTAGCATGTTTTGAACAAACTCTTCAGTTTCCTCAGTTGTAATATTATTGTAGTTTAAAATAATATATATATATATATATTTTTTTATGAGAATTATCTTAGCTTCTTTAAATTTTGCATAAACTTGATTATGAGTGACATAACCATTGTACTTAAACAGCAGGTTTGATGCCGTTTCTGCCTTTGGAGGGCAGCAGTGACTGTAATATGTGTGAATACAATTCAGACGTTTGCTTTAGTCTGGAGTAGACAGTTGCAATTTGGTGCTGTCTGTGTGTATAAGAGGCTTTTGCAAACCATACCACAAGAAATTTGCCAGTGGATGACAATGTAACTACCCAGCTGTCTCTTGAGAGGAAGAAACCTCAGTATGACCCCGCGCCTGCATGTTTATAGACAGTTGATTTGGTGCAGTTGTGGTGGAAGAGGCTTTTATAAAACATCCCATTAAAATATTTTATTTATAAGACAAAATTACGAGACAGATGTAGACATGAAATGTTCTGCAAAGTGACATTGCACCTCAGCTCTCAATTTAGATGAAATAAAAATATGCTTGAGATCATAAACAGGAAATGTGGCTCTGATGACTGTTCCATCCGCATTTGTGGCCGTTTGAAAGCTATTTCTAGTTACCTTTTTATATTTATTCTCATCCGAGTTATATTTCTTCTCATCCTGGTGCTATATTTGTACAGTAGAATATCAAATAATATCCGTTAGTCAGCAGAGGAAGCTCTAAATAAAACACAGGTTTTGCATATACTAGCTATATTTTTCGGAACAATTTATCTTTTTATCTAACTATTAACAAAGGTGTTAGAATAGGCCAATTTGTGGGGGAATTAAATGAGGGAGTTGAATAACATTGCATGCCAGTCTATTATTTTTGCAGGCAAATCACTTAAAGGAATAGTCATTTATTTCCTCAAAGCCTTCACTGGATCATTATATGAACTCATTATTGCAACTTAAAAAACTGTTGTAACTTACTACTTTTGTAAATTAATATTTGCCTGTGTAACATAGCTACTCTTAGCCTAAATTACCAGGACAGCTGCAGCACAATAAAATGAATCACACATTCCCAGATAACGGCAGATTGGGTCTCTCCTTAAGACAATAATACGGCCATCAGATGTGACCTCTTCACCCCGGCATACCATATCTCAGGGGCGGGGATCTGGACACATGCCAAGCACCGTTGATGCATGCGTTTAGGAAGCATGTAATGAGCACAGAAACTAGTTAAGAAGGTAAAATGGCTAATAATACGAGGCACCCAAAAATGAGCGGACCCAGAAGTTTTCCCTAACTGGTCAGATACAACGTAAAGATTCAAATGACTCTGTAATGTGTCTTCAATAAGATAAAAAACATCCAGGGTTTTGTTTCCTTATAGGAATGGCATAGCTGTGGGATTCATTTAGATTTATCATATAAACACTAATTGTAGTGTGCTACTATAGCATGCAATAGTAAAACAATATAGCACAGGATGATGAGTCCTTAAAGGATTAGTTCATAACAGAATTTAATTCCTGATCATTTAATCCAAATTCATTCTTCCAATAATCATCCAAGATGTTCATGTTTTTGTTTTCTTCAGTCGAAAAGAAATGAAGGTTTCTGAGGAAAAAGATTCCAGGATTTAGACTTAAACCAGTAATAGACCTTTGTCCACTGTAGTTTATAATTTAAATCAGATTAATTTTCTAATTGTTTGTTATAAATCAAAATCTCAGGAAAATGTTATGGGGTTTCTATCAAAATATGACTTTTTGTTACAAAACAGGGCATTGATTTCATGTGGACTTAAATCATGTTTATCAGGCACTTTGGAGAGACAGCAAATGAATAGGGAAAGAAATTACATATAAATATTCTTATGAAAATGTTGCCAACTATTACTCTTATTACACTTATTTTTTCATGTTACACCAAGAACATTAATATGCAAATTAAAAACATTGTATAGATACATTTTATTGAATGGGAAAATCTAAGTATGGCCATTTTACCCACAAATTGCATAAAGTAAAATGGTATATCAATGCATTAAGTTCATTCAAAATCATCTATAAATAAAGTTTGTTTAAAAAAATCCTGAAACTTTTTTTTCAGAAAAAGGTTTGTAAATTAAAAATAAATCCCATTGTTTTTGCCTATACATGAAATTTCATGTCATTCATTTTTTTTTAAACAACTGAGTCCTGGTGTCAACAGAGGACATATCATAATATATGAATAACATATAATTTTTCACAAAACAAAAGTGTAATTTTTTTTCTTATGCTTTAAACAATGCAATGACATAAAAAAATAGAAAATTCATTTTCAATTCAAAATTGCAATTTCAGTGCAGCTTCAAAGGGCTCTACACCTCAGCTGAGGAATGAATGTTATTTAGCGAAATGATTGGTCATTTTCAAAAAAAAAAAAAAAAAATGCCCGTCTTGCCCCAGCTCTGCGATGCACATCCAGGTCTTTACGCAATATGTAGTCACGTTGGAAAGGTCATGCGTGACCTATAAGTGGAAGGGTGTTTTACTCTTTCCTGTAAACAACTTCCCAATTCACCTTTAAAAAAATATTGTTGGTTTAACTTAATAAAGTAAGTAACCTGGTTGCCTTAAAATTTTGAGTTTATTGAAATTAAAAATTTGAGTTAATACAATGAAGGAAATTGCTTTAAAATATAGGAACTCAATTTCGCTGCATCATCACAAATAAAACACAATTACCCATATGCTTACAAAATCTTTTCATAATATTTCAATAAAGGTTGTTGGTTCTTAAGAATGTTCATTGTATTAACTCAAATTCTTAATTTCAATGAACTCAAAATTTTAAGGCCACCAGGTAACTTATTTTGTAAATAATTTTTTTACAGTGTACTTATACTAAGCTGTATGTAGTCGTTTAATGTAGCAGGAAAAGTAGACAAGCTTTGGGACATATTACTTTCTCCTCTTTAACGGGCAGCTTTTTAGTTGCATCCTGTCACCGTTTAAACTGCCGTCAATCATCTTGTTACAGTTAAACCCCTCCACATTCAATTTAATTAAATGTCCTACTGTCCTACATCTTTCATGCAGAGTCTCCTGCAGAGTCTCCCTTCATGTGTTTGCAATTTGAATATGATGATGTGTTTAAAAGTTAATGGTCAAACGTGTCCATTCAAACTCAGAATGGTGTTGCAGATGAAATATAATAACACTAAATAAATATATTTTCGTCAGATTAGATACTGATAATTATTCACTCAAACCCCTTTATCTAAACCTCTCGTAACCGCCAAACTCGCTTATCCATCATGTTAGTAAGTTTTATTTTATTTTTACAATTTTTATCCATGTTTGGAGTTATAATTGAATCTTCATACAACTCTAAGTGGGTTGTTACATTTACATATTACATTTAATCATTTAGCAGACGCTTTTATCCAAAGCGACTTACAAAAAAGGGGAGAGCAATAGAAGCAACGAAACAAACAAGGCCAACAACCTGTAAGAGCTGTAAGAAGTCTCAATTAATTCGCACAGTACACAAGTTTTTTTGTGTGTTTTTTTGTGTTTTTTTTGTTTTTGTTTTTTTATAGCCATCTACAATAGCCATCTACAATAGCCACCTACAACAAAAACTCACGTACGCAGTAGACTAGATTTTTATAGCCATGATAACAACCCATTAGGACTAAGGTTGTGGGCAGTATTCGCCGTTAGCCATGTATGGATCTGCTAGCCTAGAAATCTAGACGCACCGTAGCGGCAGCAAATTTAATCTGCCCGCAAGTGTCGTCTAGGAACTCTCAATACCCTTCTGAGCTGTATTCCCCTCACTCTTGCCGGACCAATCACACCGCGTATAGAGTCGGTGGGCGGGGCCATAAGTACGACGGCCGAGTTGCGTTTGCGTGCTTCTAGTAAACACAGAAAATGGCGAACTGTGGCGGTCTTTCGAATCAGCTTTGACTGCGAGTCTGGAAGACTTGGATTTAAGCTTTTCTCTGAGAAAAGAACAAAGAACGGCGCTGACGTCATTCTTAAAAAGGGAAGATTGGCGAATGTTTAATCTATTAACAAGCTCTGTTTCACCTTCGTTGCTCTGGTTGGTTTTAGCGCTATCCTATCGCGTGCAGAGGGAGTTTGAAAGACAACCGTTTATCCCGCCCCTCGGATTGAGCCCTGTCTATGGTGAGTTTCCAGACCAAACATCTTGATGTGGGTCTGGCTTGTCAGGCTATGGATCTGCACTTTGAATGTTTGAATTCTAACCGTAAATAGTAGATCATCCGGTTAACGTTGGAATACTCATTTCAACATACTGCGATTTAGGACACGCTAATTCTATTTTTAAATACTATTTAAGACACGCAAGCAGCAGGACTTAAATTATGCCACAGTTGCCTGCGCCATTGTCGCTTTTCCAGTCATGTGTACGAGGTAATGCATCTCTGTTTATCATATTAGATACATTCGAGTGTGTAGCAACAGTGTAGCAGTTCTATTCTTCCATGACCAAATACATTACCATTGTCATATAGCCATTACTATGCGAAAGTCATGTTGTCTTGATATAACTGGAATAGATACTAGTATCTAGTTACTAGCAATTGTGAAATAAATAGCCATCCTAACTAAAACACGTTTAAGAGCTACTGGTAAAACTCTAGCAATAAATACGCACTAGTCTGTGTGAAAAATGTATATCTGAAGAAGGTTAAATGGCAAAAACGTAGCATTGACTTATAATGCTGTATACTGTATAGTACCAACATATGATAGGCATTAGTTGGTTTAAAGAAATAAATGTTAAATTGGCTTGCCATAATCGGGATGACCCAGAGTTTGCCTTTAGGACCCGGAGGCACCGCTGCTGTGGATGACACTCTGCGCGTTTGGAGTGAAAGTCTCTTACATGCACAAGTTAAACACTTGTGGAAAGGCGAGGTGCGCACAGCTGGCCCTGACTGGAGTACAACGCCTGGAATGACAGTAGCAGTGAATGGATCGCAGCGAACACGCCCGACTGTTGCGCGCAGCTCCGTTAGGAATATCAATATGATTTTACATTGCAGGCGCAAATAAGTTTGAGGAGTTTCCCACAACTTCATGCTGGACAAAATATAAAAGGGTTGTCTGTGCAGTACTTCCCAAACTTCTTTTTCTTGTTCACTTTTGGATACTTTTTTTTTTTTTTTTTTTTTGGTATGGAAAAGTGTCCCCAGAAGACAAGTTGATATTTTTAAAATCACATGTTGCTTTTCAAACATCCCACGGATATTTACAACATTATATCAAGGCATTCTGGATGCGCACAAGGACATATGACATGGTAGGATTTCAAAAACCTCCCTAAAACACCTTACATAGCCTAAGACAATCTTCTGGTCCCCCAGCCTGTCCAAAAGGGTCCTCAGGTGATTTTAGATGGTTTAAGATGATCTCCTTGCCTGACCAAGCTTGTCTACAGAATCAGAAAGAGCTTTAATTTTCCAAGTATGTTTGCACACATTTTTGTTTGTGTGGCAGAAGAAGCTTCCAGTACACACAGACAACACAGATAGAAAAATAAAAAATAGATATATCCGGATAAGCATATATATATATATATATATATATATATATATATATATATATATATATATATATATATATATATATGCTTATCCAGATATATCTATTTTTTATTTATATATATATATATATATATATATATATATATATATATATATATATATATATATATATATATATATATATATATATATATATGCAAATTTGTATGTACAGGTGTGCTATATACAAATAGAATAGAATTAGTAAATAAAAGAGATATTACACATAGTAGTCATTGCACAGTGGGGTGAACAAGTTTGCCAGGGGTAAGAAACTTATCAGATGTTGTAGGTGGTTTAAGATGGTCTCCCAACCTGGCCAGCTGGCCTTGGATGGTTTTAAGATGGCCTTAGGAGGTTTAAGATGGTCTCCAGGCATTATCAAGCTTTTAATCAGATAGTTTAGCAGGTTGTAATGTGATGAGGTGTCCAAAACCCATTTACAACCAACCAAGAGCCCAGCCTTCAGGCTATGAGACCAACAAAGACCAGCAACCAACTTAGACTGGTTTCCGCAGAAGCGATATGTTCCTCTTGACATTCCAAGAAACTATGTGATTGGTAAACCTGTAAAAAATGCTTTATGTAGTATTCAATCTGACTTTTCTCCTCAGTGGTTATGGTGCCTTGGTGGCAGAAGTTAAAATGAGGTCTTTTGGCGAGCAGTTGGTGCGCTCAGAATGGCCCGGGAGGATTCGGTGAAATGTCTGCGCTGTTTGCTCTACGCGCTCAACTTTCTCTTCTGGGTAAGACGAGTCCAAGTCGGAGCAGGTGGCCGAGCGAGCGCTCACGTTACATGGCACGGTGCTGCTGTGCACTCTCCAAGACGCGCAACAGCCACTCACTCGCCAACATGCGCAGTCTGTGATCCCTCCTTCCCCATCCTATGTTATCTTTATGTAGATGACTGCCTGAATCCCAGCTATGCTCGAATGGCACAGAGCTCACATTCTGCTGCGGCTGCTATTTTTAGGGAATTAAATGTGATAAGCACCAGGGTGTGTTTTTAGACCAAGAATGCCTGCGTAGGGCAAACTAAACCCATGGCACTAATATTGCTGCATGTCAAACATAGAACAGTACATAAATAGGTTTCCAAGCCAACCATGCACACAAACATGGATCCATATTTTTTAATATTCAGAGGCACCAAAGACAAATAAAATGCATGAATTGTACTGCATTACATTATCAAGCCAAGTGGCATCTGCTAGAAAATGATGCTTTACTGTCTCTCAAAACACTCACAAAACACTTAACTTGGTTACTCTATTTATCTGACTAAATAATTTGGAAAAAGACATACTACAGCAACATGTTTTATTTTACTATACAAAGAAAGCATAGAAAAACAATAAGCTCACATAAGAAAGTAAATTACATAATCAGTTATTTACATTTTGTTGGTTCACTCTTGTTTTTGCATGCGTTCGTACTTTCTTTGTATAGTCTAGCGAAAATTATATCTGCAGAATTTGGCATGTTTTATTGCGTTATCACAAATAAAACAGTTGACTGCTTTTTAAAAATAATATTTGGATAAAGGGCGAAGATGTCAGTTTTCATATAGGCCAGACATCATTTTGACACTGTAAAGGAAAAGTGAGAAATGTACATTTAAGTACGACTTAAGTATTGTTTTTTCTTCTCTTTCTTTTTCAAGCTTATGGCTCTGTGTGTGCTGGGAGTGTCCGCCTGCCTCAGGGATCACCTGAACAATGTGCTCACCTTAACCGCCGACACCAGGTGAGTGGTAGCGGATGGACAGGTGTGAGCCGTAAAATCCTTTCATTTGGGGCAGCGGTCCATGCAAAGGTCTAATTTACTGTTTTCCCACTTTTCAGCCGGTCTGGATCAAATTGCCTCAAGCTTATGAAGTAATTACAAGCATGAATGAGGTGTGCAATTCTGGAGAAGAAATCAGATAAATACATTAAGTTGCCAGTGGAGACAGGGCCTGGGTTGAGAACCATTCATTTGTGAATGTTTTGTAGTCATGTATTTATTTTTTCTTTTCAAAATCCTCTCAAGCATTAAAGGAAAACTCAGCAAAACTGAAGGAAAACTCCCAAAAGTACCAATATTATACTGGAGGCGAGTAACATGTAATTAGTGTTGACAAAAAGCAATTTATCACCAAGGTGTGTATTATAATTACTGAGCCCTCCGTGGGCCACATCATGACATGAATGCGATTCAACAGAGAGAAAATTGTGTTAAAAGCTGATTGTACACAAGAAATAGGTTTTCCAGAGTTGCGTTGCAGTAACATGCTGAGTCAGCTCTCCTTTGATGACTGTAAAAATCTCATCTCTGCAGAATAAAACATAATAGGATATCAACTAGAACATTTTAGATTTATACAGATGTGTGTATTTGTGTTTGATCTTTAATTAGATATTTAACTAAGTTAAGCTCAATTAGCAGGCTTGTGGCATAATGCTAATTAATTATGTTCATTTTCAATAAATCAAAAATAGGTGACGGTGAGACACTAACAAAGGGACAATTTTTGGAGATTTTAAAAGGTGTGAAGCTTTAAAATGTATAACAAACAAATGATCCTGTTAAAGTTCCCGTTTCTTCGCGTGTTTTCGAAGCTTTGATTATGTTTACAGTGTGCAATATAACGTGAATTCATGTTTTGCGTGTAAAAAAACACAGTATTTTTCACACAATTTACTTATCTGTACAGCGCTGTTTTCTCTGTCCTAAAAACGGCATGATGATTTCCTTGTTCTATGAAGTCCCTCCTTCAGAAATACGTAACTAGTTCTGATTGGGCCAGCACTTCCTGTGTTGTGATTGGACAGCAGCTTAGCGCATGTTGCCTGGAAAGGTCCCGCCTCTTACCATAACGGGGAGATGCAAGCGCTGAATGCGCGCTCTTCTCCACGTGGGAGAGCAACAAGACCATGCCCCCTATTTTGCGTGTTCTTGTGGGCGGAGGGTTAGTCAACAAAGGTTCTAGTGACGCCATTACAGCAGGAAGTGCAGGGGTGTAGTCCAAACAGACCGTTCGCTGTAGGCTTTGAAAGGGAACATCTGTTAAATAAAATATCTCGCTTGGCATTGAACTTTGAGCTTTATATTTTTACAGGTATTATTTATGCTCTAACAGCAATATTTCACACTAACTAAAGTTTGAAAGATGGAATCGCGAAGAACGGGACCTTTTGTACTACACACTAAGAGTATGTTTACATGACAATGATGCACTAAAAATGGAAATGTTTTCCTTTGTGTTTTTCACGTACATACTACACACTGTCAAAATCATTCCCGTTCACATATAATACCGACGATTACAACTAAAAATGCTGTATCATTCATGCCAGGCCAGTAGTTGGAAACGAATAGTCAAAACACGTTTTCTGCTTTTTGTTGAAAACGTTGTTGTGTAAATGGGCCCCTAAAATCATGTTTACATGCATATTGTTTACAGCTTGTGTCCGGCTTTCTGTGTTTTCACTGTTATACGGTAGGAAGCACTATTACACACCTTCTGAAAGAGTACTAAATCTCCAGATCAAAACACATGCAAAGATGCAGAAACAAGCGATAGAATATGTAAGCAGATGCATATGTAAAATAACAGGGTCATCAACATTAAACAGCATATAAATCAAAACTGCCTAATCTTACCGAATGAAATGTTGACCCAGGACAAGCTATAGGACTGTGCGAGCGATCTACGTTTTGATCATCGTTCTGAATCTGACCTGGATGTAGTCTTTGACAAAAACGTGATTTTCTTAGCTTTATGCTCAAAATGTTGCTTTTTATGAAACGTACCCACAGTGAAATGTTGATAAAAACTTTATTAAGCTAGAATAAAAGTTTTTTTGTTGTTGTTTGTCTGTTCTTTCTTTTAATGTATTGCTTTTTCAGATAGTCAGATAACAAAATATTCTGGGGTCATGCTATTTTTGTGAAAATGATCAAAAACGCTAGCCTGGTCCTACCTGACTCTTGTGCATTTCATTTGTACAGAGAGTCTGGCCACTCTCGACTGCTAAGCGTTAACTTCCTTAAGCTGGTACTTTGTTGAAGTTTAAAACTATTGGATCTGTCCAGAGCTGCTCTGGATCTGCCATAACCAAACGCTAATGTTTGTTCGTAACTTATGTCATCTCAAACTAGCGCACAACATCAACGTCATCGCTCACTTTGTTCGCTGATTGGACTGTTTAAAATTAGAACGAGAAAACCAGAGAATATACCGCAATCCCAGACGGAGTACTGAAGGAAAGTTTAAATTGATCGGAAGTACGTAGGAGGGCGGAGCCAGGCTACAAAAACACAGGCGATGACTGGCAAAAAAAATGGCAGGGAAAGAGTTAAAGTATTCCGGATCCAGAATATTCCTTTAAACTGTAGCTTTCCCAGGCCTTTGTTTAGTGAAAACAGTGTTGCATCTCAGAAAACTGGTGCAAAAGAGAGTGAAAAAGAAGTAGAGACAGCAAGAGACAGGAAGAGAGAGTTTGCATTCCTACAGAGTATAATCACTGTTTATTTGCAACTGGTGTATTACTCAAATATGCTGCCCTATGAGAGAAGGAAGAGGCAAGTGAGCAGGATGGACGGATAAATAAACAAAAAGCCTGCCAAGAAATGACTCTTCCCCTCTCTCTCTCTCTTTTCCTCAAGACTGGAGGAGGCAGCCGTTCTCACATACTCCCCCGTCGTCCATCCTGTCGTCATCGCCGTGTGCTGTTTTCTAATCATCGTGGCCATGGTGGGCTACTGCGGAACGCTCAAGTGCAATCTGCTCCTACTGTCTTGGGTAAGTAGAACTGGGAAGAGAAGAAAACAAAAGATGAGCACAGCAGGAACATTGTGTGGTTTGGAATGTGTGTGGTTTTGTGTACCGAGAATATTTTAAGTTTAGCTGGCACTGACGTTGCTGACCCCAACCACCCTCGAACCAGATTCAAACAAGTCTTGCTTTCTTTATCCACACTTCACTTCATACGCTAGAGGGGAGTAGAGAGAGATGTCATATCCTTAAAGCCACCTTGAACCTATTGTACTTCTGTAATGGGATGTATTTCCAAGTGAAGCAGGCACTGGGTCCAGATACGCAGTATGAACAACAGTATGTGTGCCGATTTGAATGTCCGAATTCATAAAACAGTATGCGAAAAGTATCCGGATGACCTAATACTTCCGGCGAGATTCTGAAGTGCGCTTCCGATGGACACTTTATTATCCTATGAAGCCATGGGAGTGGATTTGTAAATAGAGGTGAAGCGATACAACAGACGCTTGAGGTTACATGACAGTGACAACATGGCAGATGTAGTATGTAAAATTCCCTTTATACTACACACATTCATACCATATAGAACATACTGTTTAACATTTGTGAATAAAGGGCCCTATTTTAACGATCTGAGTGCATGGCACAGGAGCACTCCGAATCCACTTTTTCTAGTTTATGATGGAAAAAAACGGTTGAATCCAAAACAATCAAAAAATTGACCCAAAAGGGTTGTACCTAGTCTCTTAATGAGTCCTGGTTGTGTTTTGGGTGTAACGTGTAATAAACCAATCAGAGCCTCATCTCTCATTCCCTTTAAAAGCCAGTTGCGCTCGCAACATGGCGGATTGCTATTAACATGGCGGGATTTGCGAGCGGAAAGACTGAACGACTCTGAATTCTCCAGAGAGGAATCTTTATATTTTTTAATATTTAAAAATGTTTGTGTGCTGCTGTGCGTCCGTGTGTGTACGCATGTCATGCTCCAGCCTATTAGGCGCATATTACTAACGTGCCCTTTAAATGACGCAAAAAAATTCTGACTTGACTTTAATAAAATAGAATTTAGACCAGGTTTTTATTGGTCAATGGTAGCAACGCGCCAACAATGTGCCTGAACACACCTCGTTTTCAGACCAGCACACCCATGGGCGAGCAGATGGGCACAGATACATTTGGTATTAAAACAACGTGGCACTGGACTTGAAAATGATTTAAGGGCTGCGTATTGCATAGGGCTGAAACTAGCAAAAAAACACTAGCGTCACGCTTGGTGTTGCATTGCGCCGGGTGTATGGAAGGGCCCTATAAGGTTAGGTTTAGTGGTACGTTCAGCGTTAGTACCAAGTTATTGTAATTATTACTATAACAAGTTCATCATATGTACAAGCAGACCCAGGACTGTCAAATAAAATAACTAATAACAACAATCCAATCATAACATCGAATCAAATTGCTATATTGCTATACAGTCTACATTATTTCCCACCAAATATTGTTTTTTACTTGGAAATTATTCACATGGAAATCTTATTACAGAAGTTATATGCATTGTGAATGGAGTTTCATGTTGTTTTTGAATTTCTGCTACAGATATTTGTGTTCAAAGCTAGCAAAACACATTATAGCCACAGGAAGTCACTCCTTAGCACATTCTCACCTCATAACTACACTGGGAAAGCAGTATATTTTTTATATTAGATGTTATGGTGCACCCTGCGTCTAGTTATGCGTATCATCAAAATGTGTTTCAGATGATAATAACCCCCTCAGACGCCTGTAGAAACTCAATCTGCAGGTTATGGAGGCCGTAAAGCTCTTGCGTTTTCTGAGACAAAGAGTTAGACAGGAGTAATGTATGAGCACTGCACATCACTCAACATGATAGAACGTCAAGGAGGGCCAAATACAGGCCACATAGTTACATCCATTGTGAGAATTTTTTGTGTTTTTTAGACGGATATGTTAGTGACATTGTGACTTCTGAAATGGCAAGATCTTGACAGGCTGTTAGCACATATGATATAAATGATTTGGAGAGGAAGGAAATCCACCCTCTTGCTGACCCTTAGAATTAAACAGGCAATTTTTTCTACTTTACAGAGACAGTCCACCAGAAAATGAAACATTCCACCATTTACTAACCCATATGCTGTTCCAAAGCCATTTGTTGATGAACACAAAGAAAGCTATTTAACTAAGTGTTCAGACTACTTTTTCCCCTTCAATAAAAGTTACATTTATGTAATTTAATTTAGTATTTTTGTACTGATATATATTTTATTATTAATATATTTTAAATTTAGATTAAGTAAGATTAATAGATTAAGTAATTTACAGATTAGTATATTATGAATACCGTATGTATATAATTTACACAGAGATTTATATACATATGTGTGTGTGTGTGTGTGTGTGTGTGTGTGTGTGTGTGTGTGTGTGTGTGTGTGTGTGTGTGTGTGTGTGTGTGCGTGTGTATATAAGAAATATATAAATATATATAAAATTATCGCATTAAATATGAAATAAGACATTTGTCAAAGTAAAATTAAAACTGAAATAAATTTGTTTAAAAAAAAAAAAAATCTAAAACTTAATTTAATTGAATGAAACCCTAATGTCATCAAATAACAATAGAAGCACTTTTCAACCCCAGTATAATTTCAACGTAAAATCTTGATGGTAAATGAAAAACGTTCAAGCCTGTTATAAGCTATTTTCTAGCTTCTATGAACACGTTGGATGGTTTTATTTCAAAAGAGCATGGATAATCCTGTTTTCCATGCAATCACCCAGTGTGTAACATTTATAAGGTCAGCAAATCTTTTTTACGATGATGAATTGACAAAATCCCAGCATGAAGGGGGAGGAGAGAGAAAGCAGAGGGCTGAATTGTGGCGCTCAGTCCCATGTGTGTGGCGGGCGAGAGGGCGGGGTTCCCGTCTGCTGACCCAGACTGAGGACCTGTTTTTTGGGACTCCTTTGCCCATCTCTCCCCTCCTGAATGGGTCTCCATTCATTTCCTGAGGAGCCTTTCTCCTCTCCTCTCTGCCCCAGTGGGCTTGTGTTACCCAGAGGCTCGGCGACAAACAATATTATCTGGCTGAGATACAATAGGTAAACCAATCCAGGAGTAGAGTGGGAAGACATGAAGAGAGGAGAGATGCTTGAGTTACGTGGTCGCTCTATTCACCAGCCGCCCTCTCACTGAGTGCTGTGACCTGGCCGGACACACACATGCACATTAACTCGAACACTCTCACACACTCTTTGTCCTGTCTGAGGCAATCTAGAGATCAGAAGAGCAGAGTGGAGTTCATCTTGAATAGTGGAATAGATTTAAAGGGGCTATATGAAAGAATACTCATGAATTAATTGCTCTTTTGTTCTCAATGTATGCACAGCTTGTTACGGAACTTAAAAAAAACAGACCTTCCCTGACTTCCTGAAAGCCTGCTGACTGATTTTTATGTGAAGGACACAGGTTGTTTTTACCCGGAAAATCAAAAGGATCTGACGTTTACTGAGGCTCCAGAGAGACGCTCTTCCGTTCAATGAAACATGAATGTTTACCCAGGTCTGTCTGAATGCTCAATTCTAATTGGCGGGAAGGGGCTGCAATAAGTAAGGGATAATCCATGGCTAGCTGTGCATAAAATGATTTTAATGCATGATGTGGAGTCAAAGAACCACCCGACGTGGATGCGTTGTCTCTGTGAGGTGCATTTAAATTGTTTAATGCACAGCTAGCCATGGATTATCTCGCTTATCTCATGGTCATTTGCCAGCATTTACATCTTACTCACTACATTACAAGAGAGATGAGTCTCAATTAACCAAGAAGCTGTGACTTTAATTACTTCAAAAACAACGATTTCTCGTTACTGAGAAATAAAATGCAGCGATTTAGTATATTTAGCGATATAGTGCTTCAATGAAAACAGCGCATTAATATAGAAAGTGATTCAATTAGATTAGAACTACCTGTGCATTAAATGGTGGTGTGCGTGAATCTAACGTGAAACCACACTTCATTCGCCTCAACTGAATTTTCCTCATCCCCTATATAGTGCACTATGTGCCATTCACCATGTAGAAAATAGTAAAATGTGACCGATGACTGAACAAAGGACCGATTTTTAGTTGCAACTTCAGCGTCTACTTAGCTTTAGATGCTTTAGATTCTAAAGAGCATTTGATTGGACAGAAAATTTGAAGTACAGTGTGATGTCATCAAAATTGTTGATCCATATTGATGGAAGTGAAAGACTATAAGCTTTAAATGCTTATATCTTCTAAATGCAATTTTTTTGTTTGTTTTGGAGTACACTAGCTTATAGATAATAACAAAGCTTGCATATTCATACTAAAAGCCAAAAAACTAAATACGCATTAACCATTTTTGGTCATATAAGACCAACTACATGAATCTAAAACGAACTGCTTTTCAAATTCAAATCAACAAATCTCTGAAATCTCTCATGAATGTTGCTTATATTATAAAAATGATTTATTTCAGCTTGGTCCAGCTAATGTGCATTCATAGAATTAAATACCTAATATCGACTAATATGGATAAAAAAAATTGTTTTGAATGTTCGTCAATACAAAACTAATAGCACATATATCCTCAATAAGTCACACAATTTTAAGTGTCAATCGTGTCTGTAGCATGGTTTGTTGAAATGTCTAACTGTAAGTGTGTCCAAAAGCACCATTTTAATGACATTAACAGTAGACATCTGTCAAAATAAATCTGATACGATTTAATAATCAACTCTAAGTGCATCTCACTCTCGTTCTGTTTGCATGACTAAATAAAAAAGGGGGTGTTAATTGTTCCGGTGAAAAGGAAATCCATCCAATTTGCCGTGTCCTGTTTTCTGTAACAGTACTTGCCAAAAAATGTGCAAGTGTGAAAGAGGAAGAGTAAATCTCTCAACAAATCAATAAACCGAGAGGTTGCCGAGAGAATGTAACCTCTGTTACACTGAGAAAAATGTGTGTGCGTTTGCAGATGAGCCAGCTTGTTGGGAACTTCCAGGGGTTACAAGTTCACACTGGACATATTTGAACGGCAGATATTAGCGGGGAAGGGTGTAAAGGGAAAAGGTTGTCATTTTGTGCGTGGTAAGCATCTGATAGACTAACTGGGCTGAAATGTTAACACAGGCATAGAATAGCCACAAATATTTAGATTCTCCCAAATAAACAAGCTGTCAGACAGGGTCTGCTCTGAATGCGGCTCCTAACACTGTCATTCATCTTGATAATCTCTCTCAAAGTGTGTGTTCAACAGAGGGGAACTATGTGCGTTAAAGAGATTTTGAGAAAGACAGAGTGTGTTTGTCTTAAGGAAGGGATGAGATGAGATGGATGTGTTAGTTTTCCCTAAAGACAAAATCTGTGCATGTGAGAATGCAAAAAAGCATCTTTGGAATTTTGAAAGATTCTAAGGTTCTCTTTTGTACCATCCATCCATCCATCCCTCCATCCCTCCATCCATCCATCCATCCATCCATCCATCCATCCATCCATCCATCCATCCATCCATCCATCCATCCATCCATCCATCCATCCATCCATCCATCCATCCATCGGAAACATTAATAAATAAACAATTCAAATAGTAGTGTTGGTCCCCCTTTTGCTGCCAAAACAGCCCTGAACCATCAGGGTAAGGACTCCACTATTTGGCCCTTGTCAAACTCGCTCAAATCCTTACACTTGCTCATTTTTCCTGCTTCTAACACATCAACTTTGAGGACAAAATGTTGCTGCCTAATATATCCCACCCTCTAAAAGGTGCCATGATGAAGAGATAATCAGTGTCATTCACTTCACCTGTCAGTGGTCATAATGTTATGCCTGAACAGTGTATATACATAATTGTGTGGATAGGATACAGTATACAGCATTCACTGTGTCCTGTATATACTGTGTCCTTTATATACTGTGTCCTTTATATACTGTGTCCTGTATATACTGTGTCCTTTATATACTGTGTCCTGTATATACTGTGTCCTGTATATACTGTGTCCTGTATATACTGTGTCCTTTATATACTGTGTCATGTATATACTGTGTCCTGTATATACTGTGTCCTTTATATACTGTGTCCTGTATATACTGTGTCCTTTATATACTGTGTCCTGTATATACTGTGTCCTTTATATACTGTGTCCTGTATATACTGTGTCCTGTATATACTGTGTCCTTTATATACTGTGTCCTGTATATACTGTGTCCTTTATATACTGTGTCATGTATATACTGTGTCCTGTATATACTGTGTCCTTTATATACTGTGTCCTGTATATACTGTGTCCTTTATATACTGTGTCCTGTATATACTGTGTCCTTTATATACTGTGTCCTGTATATACTGTGTCCTGTATATACTGTGTCCTGTATATACTGTGTCCTGTATATACTGTGTCCTTTATATACTGTGTCCTGTATATACTGTGTCCTGTATATACTGTGTCCTGTATATACTGTGTCCTTTATATACTGTGTCATGTATATACTGTGTCCTGTATATACTGTGTCCTTTATATACTGTATATACTGTGTCCTGTATATACTGTGTCCTGTATATACTGTGTCCTTTATATACTGTGTCCTGTATATACTGTGTCCTGTATATACTGTGTCCTTTATATACTGTGTCCTGTATATACTGTGTCCTGTATATACTGTGTCCTTTATATACTGTGTCCTGTATATACTGTGTCCTGTATATACTGTGTCCTGTATATACTGTGTCCTTTATATACTGTGTCCTGTATATACTGTGTCCTGTATATACTGTGTCCTTTATATACTGTGTCCTGTATATACTGTGTCCTTTATATACTGTGTCCTGTATATACTGTGTCCTGTATATACTGTGTCCTTTATATACTGTGTCCTGTATATACTGTGTCCTTTATATACTGTGTCCTTTATATACTGTGTCCTGTATATACTGTGTCCTTTATATACTGTGTCCTGTATATACTGTGTCCTGTATATACTGTGTCCTTTATATACTGTGTCATGTATATACTGTGTCCTGTATATACTGTGTCCTTTATATACTGTGTCCTGTATATACTGTGTCCTTTATATACTGTGTCCTGTATATACTGTGTCCTTTATATACTGTGTCCTGTATATACTGTGTCCTGTATATACTGTGTCCTGTATATACTGTGTCCTTTATATACTGTGTCATGTATATACTGTGTCCTGTATATACTGTGTCCTGTATATACTGTGTCCTTTATATACTGTGTCATGTATATACTGTGTCCTGTATATACTGTGTCCTTTATATACTGTATATACTGTGTCCTGTATATACTGTGTCCTGTATATACTGTGTCCTTTATATACTGTGTCCTGTATATACTGTGTCCTGTATATACTGTGTCCTTTATATACTGTGTCCTGTATATACTGTGTCCTGTATATACTGTGTCCTTTATATACTGTGTCCTGTATATACTGTGTCCTGTATATACTGTGTCCTTTATATACTGTGTCCTGTATATACTGTGTCCTTTATATACTGTGTCCTGTATATACTGTGTCCTGTATATACTGTGTCCTTTATATACTGTGTCCTGTATATACTGTGTCCTTTATATACTGTGTCCTGTATATACTGTGTCCTGTATATACTGTGTCCTTTATATACTGTGTCCTTTATATACTGTGTCCTGTATATACTGTGTCCTTTATATACTGTGTCCTGTATATACTGTGTCCTGTATATACTGTGTCCTGTATATACTGTGTATATACAGCATATGCTGCATGGTATACATGCAGCATACTGCAAAAAAATAACATGACTACTATGCTATTCTGAACACAGCCTGTCACAATTACTCGAAACTCCCGATCGATGACCTGAGAGACAAAACACTCCTCAGAATCCAGAGCCAAGCTTACATGAACAAACACACACACACACACACGTTCCTCTCCTTTCTCTATGTCTGATCATCAACACCTTCCTTCTGCCATATTGTTTCAGAAGATATTTGTAACATTTTTTTAATCTGTGTGTGCATTCACAGTATTTTGGCAGTCTGATGGTGATATTCTGCGTGGAGCTGGCCAGCGGAGTGTGGACGTACGACGAGGTGTGTGGTGCTATGAATAAACAAGAATGCCTTCTCTCTCCCCTCTCTCACGTCAACAACATGGCCGCCACATGGCCATTCCCAAGAGTAACGGAATGAGGATCCGGTTTCTGAACCGCCTGCTTATGGTCTAATCTTAAATATTATGACTTCAAAAGCCCGACTCAAGCAGATTTCCTTTTTGGAGAGTTAATAAGCAGTGTTTTTGTGTGTGTGTGTGCGGGTCGAGGATGGAGTCACCTATATAAATGCTCTAGTTGGCTCTTGAAGCAAGATTAGCATCAGGCTTTACAGAAACCTGTCCTGGATCTGTGCAGACTAAAAGATTTGATCAGCAGGGGGAAAAGGGATTGCAGGTAGCATCTGCTTCTGTTAGCCCAGGGATACGAGAGATAAGGCGCACCTCCAGGGGAAGATATCACACACACCTGCCTTTAATCTAGCTTCTCTCACTCAGACATACACAGCTTCTGCCTCAAGACGCGCTCTTATCACAAACCTAAAAACCTTCGCTTGGTTTGATGTTCTATTGTGCTGTTGTGGCCTAATGTGACCCCTGTGTGTGAGCCAGTTTATTCTTCTGCACCTGGCCTGGATACCAGTTGTATCAACAGTGCATCACTTCCAACTTTCTTCAGCCTAAAGTCAACATGAAATGGCTTCCGCAACCCACTTTACTTGCGAAATGTGACTTGGTTATTGAAAAAACTGCTGAATAAGACTTAATTTTATGATGATTGGACTGAGAAAAGCCATCCCAATTGCATCCATCCATCATATTTCCATGCATGTTTATACATCTTACAGTATTTTTAATGTAATGGTCAAAGTAGTAGACATAATCATAGCCCATAGAATAGTTTCAGATAGTCGATTGTGATTTCATGTTGACTTTAATCTGTCCTGCAAATTTCTACTGCCAAAAATAAGAGATACCACTCCTAGCCCCCAGGCATTGTGGGTAATTGTCATATGCCCATCATATGAGACAGAAATTTCTCATGGGGACTAAATTGTAAAATGCCAACTATACAAACAACACATGCATGCACTTGTGAACAGGGCATTTTATAACTAGCCAATAAACTGGTCACATAGAGAGCCTAAAATTGGACGTGTGGGCGTGTGGATGGTCCTTTAAATTGCCTGGGAATCACATTGTTTTTGTTATTTAGAAAACGTAATTAATAATGGTGTAGGAAAAGGATTTGATTACAGTATCACAAGTGGCTTTTAAAATTGTGAAATGAGTTCTTCATGAATATTTCTCCATAACTCCCCCTTTCTCTCTTTCTTCAGCCTATGGTACAGAGATCTGATATGATAAGTCTAAAGTCACGCATGCCTCATTTTGGCCTGCAGCGCTACCAGTGGCTCACGCATGCCTGGAACTCTTTACAAACTGAGGTGAGAGGTCAAAATCTTCATCAGTATTGCACCTCATCTAACACCAAACCACACACAATGTGTCAAGTTTCTGGTGTCAAGCAATTCCACTGTTGTCACTGAAAGTGGAATCTATCAGACCACATTTGATGTTTAAAGAGGTCCTACTTTCTTTAGAGTATAATGTTGCTTTTCGAGCATGAAAAATGTTTGCAAAGTTAGGGAGTTATTCTCTATATCAGTGTGCACTTTTTACTGAACTCCCATAAACGCCTAGCCTAGAAATCTAGACGCACCCTAGCGGCAGCAAATCTAATCTGCCCGCGAGGGTCGTCTAGCAACTGTCAATACCCTTCTGAGCTGTAAACGCCAGACTCTTGTTGGGCCAATCACATCGTGTATAGAGTTGGTATACAGTGGTCCAGCTGACCAATCAGAGCACACTTTTTCCGAATAGAGACCAGAACTAAAAAAGCATTACTGACATATGTAAAAAAAATCATATGAAAACCTAAATGCATAGAATACCCAATATATATACCGTATGTCAATAAAGTTAATTTTATTGTACATAGTATGAGAAAGTGCAAACTTTCATTCCTGCCTTACAGTTAAAGTGTTGCGGAGTGATCTACTTCACTGACTGGCTGGAAATGACAGAGATGGAGTGGCCACCTGACTCCTGCTGCTCCGATCAATATCCAGGGTGTGCCCGCAACGCCCACTACCATGACCTCAGTGACCTTTACCAGGAGGTGAGATTATGTTTGATACCCCAATCCCCTAATGTTTTTCCATGGGTGCAAAAGGCTGTTCCAAAAAATAATGTTACAAAACCTCTCATGTGAGTCAATTTACCTATTTGATAGATATGTCCTGGTGGATTGGATCAGTCCAAGTAAGTTTGAAGATGCCTAGATTTCTGTGGTACTATGGTCAAATGTTGAAGGGCGCAAGATGATCCGGTTTCTGCGTGTGAAGGGCATAATACAAGTTAAGTTATATTAAACTTGCGGAGGTGTATTGATTCAACATCTGGAAATAATAAATGTACTCATCGGAGGGGTCTTCTTGCACTCTCTACAAGTGGTCCAATGGCATGGCATGACACATCTCAAGTTGTGACGCAACAGCCAAAGAAGTTCGTCTGCATTTGTACAGACAAACAATATATTGCCAAGTCTAACTTGGATTGATACATTTGCTTAATTATTGTGGTGGATTACTGTCACAATAGTGTAATACCGTCTTAATTTGAGGGATTAGCAAATATTGATATATGTGGAATAGCATGTAATTAATTTGATAAAAAATGTGAATTGATTGACAGCCCTAATTAAAACACGACTTTGCGGTTGACTTTGTAAAAATGAGGCACAACAGCGGAGAGGTTCTCTTACCTGCTGAGCGTGAGTTTAATCAAGCTGTATTGCAAGCGAGTGTTATGAGCGGCTCCAACAGTGCAATTAAATTCAGTCACGTAGCTCAAAGACGCACCTGTGTGTAGAGGACCAAAAACACTGTCGAGGACAAACGCAACAGTGTGTCTCATCCAGCCCCCAGCTCTCAGATGTTCTTCTCTGTGACGCGTCTGCCACACTATTGTTAAGTCTTTGAAGGTTTTGAAAATGTTTAAAAAGCTTTGAAGTTTGAAGGTTTATAGGATACAATTAGTTTTTTATTCAGTATTTGTATATCTGTCAGCCAGACAGCCAGACAGCCAGACAGACGGATGGATGGATGGATGGAGATAGATAGATAGATAGATAGATAGATAGATAGATAGATAGATAGATAGATAGATAGATAGATAGATAGATAGATAGATAGATAGATAGATAGATAGATAGATAGATATAGATAGATAGATAGATAGATAGATAGATAGATAGATAGATAGATAGATAGATAGATAGATAGATAGATAGATAGATAGAGTGTGTGGCCAATTTATTTCAAATTCACAATCATGAACTGAAAAGGAGACAATTCTACATTTCTCAATTTTGCTCAACCCTGTTACACACACGTCTGGTTTCCTTTGGTCAGTCTGAAAAATTCCTTGGAAAACAGGCTGATTTTTAACCATAATAGATTACATTTACATTTATGCATTTGGCAGACACTTTTATCCAAAGCGACTAACATTGCATTCAAGGTATACATTGTACATTTTGTCAGTTCTTGCTTTCCCTGGGAATCGAACCCATGACCTTGGCGTTGCTAGCGCCATGATCTACTGTTTGAGCTATAGGAAAGATAAACATTATAAACACAGTGTGGTAAAACAGCTAGCATAGCCCAGCCTTTCAGGTCCCACAGCAGAAGAGTGAAAGCAGGGCTTTGTTGAATATGATGGGAACATTGATCACTAGGGGGAGAGTTAGGAGTGAAAGACTCAGGGTGTGGAGTCTGATCCTCACCCACTTCCTGTCTCTCTTTCTGAGTGGATGACAGAGCAATTACGCCACAGTATAAATCTCTCACTAACAGGAAATAGTTTACCTGCTCTTCCACACTTCACCATAGGAAATACCCCAAAACATGCAGGCACGCACGCGAGCGAGTGGATGAATGTGTCGCATTGCTCGCATATTCCTGCGGCAGCTGCTGTAGGGGAAAGTTACATGAAAACAAACTGTTAATGCAGAAGTGTGAATTTGTCTGTTACTTTCTCACATCCCAGTTAATGTGAAGAGACAACAGTGAGACATTAGAAGGCTTTTTCCACACTGTTTGTTCTAATGGAATGACAACTAATCTGAGATATTAGAATTTTGATTTCTGAATATTAATACAGGATGTGCAATGAGAGAAAAATGTAAATGGACACTTGATTTTACCCAATGGAAATTGACTAATGTATGTAGCTAATGCTAATTTGCTAAACCAATGGCTAAAGAGCCACATATTCAAAACTGTGAATTTACTGATGTCAGGGGGAAAATGAAAGTAGTTTCAAAATTTCCGTTAATTTGGAATTGTGTTATTAGAGCTTCATTAAACCAGGAAGAAAATTATTCAACATTTTAGTAACACTTTATTTTACAGTGTCCTCGTTACATATGTTACATGTACTTACCATAGTAATAACAGTAAATTATGCATAATTACATGCAACTAAACCCAGACCCTATAGTATGTAGATGTTGTTAATATTACTAATATATAATTAATTATAATTACACTACAACGACACCTTAAAATAAAGTTTTTTTCACCAATATTTTCCTGGCCAAGTTAGTAAGTGCGCCAGAACGCTCAACACATACCAACCTATATTGGTGTGGAGTAGACAGAGTGATGAAGCCAATCTGTATGGGATGATTAGGAGGCTATAATAGACAGAGACCAATGGGCAGATTTGGCGAGGATGCCGGGGTTACTCTGTTTCCAAAGGACATCCTGGGATTTTTAAATGACAACAGAGAGTCTGGACTTTTGGTTTAACATCTCAGCCGAAGGACATTGCTTGTTACAGTACAGTGTCCCTATCACTATACTGGGGCATCAGGACCCACACAGACCACAGGGTGAGCGCCCCCTGCTGGCCTCACTAACGTCTCTACCAGCAGCTACCTGCTGTTCCCAGTTGGTCTCCCATCCAGGTACTGACTAGTCCCAGCCCTGCTTAGCTTCAGTGGGAAACCAGTCTTGGGCTACAGGGTGATACGGCTGCTGTTAACCACATAAAAGTTATCAATGACACAACATTTTCCAACCTTTAGTTTGTATGAATAGTGTATGTAATAGTCCATTTTGATTGATTTCCTGTTGACAGACATAACTATACTATTTGTTTCCAACAGGGTTGTGGTCCCAAGATCTACAGTTTTATTCGGGGCACCAAGCAATTGCAGGTGTTGAGGTTCTTGGGCGTGTCAATCGGAGTGGCCCAGATCCTAGCCATGACGTTGACTGTGACACTACTATGGGCCCTCTATTATGACCACAAACCACCTGACCCAGTGCCTCCGGATGCTTTAATTCACACGCGCAGCCCCGCAGAAGAAGCCCTGAAGCCCAGCCACTCACACCCACGAGCGTCTGATGCCTGGGCCAATGCGCCCACTAACGGACACACCCAGTTTGAGATGGAGCAGCTTTCCTAGCAGTGACTTGATGGTGACCCATCAGCTGCTTCAACACTGGAGACACTAAAAATGATGTTCCTGCCCTGACACTGAACACATCGGAGTGAACTAGAAAATGAACCTTATGTGAAGTAGTTCTGGGTGCCTGGACGACATGATTTAGATGGTGTGAACAGTTTAATAGAAAACTTTATATACCTGTGGATAAAGCGGCTTTTGTGGTTACTACATGGAAAGATGAAGAGGAATTACTGGGTTTTTCCAAAAAAGAGCCACTGCCTCTGTCTCTAAAGACTTAAATTCTCCAGAGGGAGGATTCTGGAATGAACCATTTTTGCATAAATCTTACTTCTTCACAGTGGAATAGGCCATCACCACTTACATTGACCTAGTTGCAAACAGCTAAACTGAGAGCACAAGTTTTACGCTTTAGTCGCGTGAGACGAGAATCAGGAATCATAAGAGATTATTCATTGTAAGGCAAAATCTGAAATCCTGTTAGTCATAATTTAGCATTCTTTTCACATTATGATCACAATTTACCTCAAGTTTGTTCATAAATTCCTTCTTTCACCAAGCTTTGACATTCAGACACTCCCAACTTTTTCTTCTTTACTAGTGCAATGGTTTGTGTGGTACTATTTAACATTTGTGTTTGAGCATTCAAATTCATTTAAAGGAAAAGACAAGTAATAGTACAAAAGTAAAAGACAAAACTAAAACACAAGATCACACTCCGCCCACATTGTGAATTTTGACAAGTAACAGTCATAAAGGACAGAAAAAAATTAGCTAGGTCACTGTCTCCCCTCACACACACACAAGCTTGAGACTTAATGAGATTTTTCAGGTGGAATGAAAACGTTGCCCATCATAAAAGCTCATCATGAAGATACTATATTTGTGCGGATTTTCATGTCTTAATAGTGCCTTGATATGATTCATATGGACTGCTGCACTAAAGAGTGTTTTATATCTCAAAAGTAGTATTAATTTTCTATGCAGTAATAGTCTGCACACAGCATAGGTTATAAGAGGGCTAAACTCTGTTAGAGGTTTTAGAAACCTCTACTGAAATTTGCATGTGAATCACATTGTATAACACAGAAAACATGATGTTATTTAAAGCCAGTGTGTTTGTTCAGAACATCTCAGCCAATCTGAAGTGTATCCTGATAAGTTTTTATACTCATTTGTCTTTTATTGATGAGTCAAATGAGTGATTTACAGATGGTCTTAAAGGGTTAGTTCAGCCAAAAAGGACAATTCTGTCATTTACTCACCCTCGTGTCATTCTAGAAACTAAAAGGTAGTAAAACCTCGTTACAATAGTCCATGTGACTACATTGATTGAACCTTAATTTTATGAAGCGATGAGAGTACTTTTTGTGCACATAAAAAACAAAAATAATGACTATAATACATGGACTATTTTAGCGATGTCTTTACCACCGTTCTGAGCCTCGAAAGTATTCATTCAGAGAACTCTCGGATTTCATCAAAAATATCTTCATATGTGTTCCGAAGATGAATGAAGGGCTCACAGGTTTGAAACGACATGAGGGTGAGGAATGAAAGGCAGAATTTTCATTTTTGTGAACATTTAGTGAACTATCCCTTTAAATCCTTTTAAATAATACAATTCACAGTACAACTCTAGGGTGGATTTATATTTAAATTTATAAATATATTTCTAAGTAGCCTATTTTTCAATATATTATATATTGTTAAAACTTAAAAACGTTTTGAAAATTCTTTGATGATTCACTCAATATAACTGTTCATTATGATTTCATGTTTTATAACGCTTTCAAATAACCATTATATTGGGCTAAACTGTAACATTTTAAAGGTCTCAAATTTCATATGAGCTGGGCCAAACTGTTGTCATAACACCACATGGTCCAGCATATTTCAATAACATGTATCTGACACATAATTCACCAATTTCATGCCTAGTAACAACCATAACGCCTCACTTTAAACAATTTAAGCATGCAGCAAAGCCTGGTGTCTTACCATGCAGTTACTTCCGGCAAATCAGGCTGCTTTTCTTCTTCAGAGCGCTCTGTTTATAAGTTTCAGCATTCCAGAGGTGTCACGCTTAAGTGCTACTGGGTGGAAACACAGGTAGAATTTTTGGCCCCTCTCTGCACTTGATGGGAAACATCCTTGGCTGAGGGAAAGCGCAGAGATTTAGCCTCGGCCTGCTTCATGAATTTTAACAGATGTAAAGCAATGAATAAAACATCTCAATGGAGAGTATACAGAAAGAGTCAGAAAGTAGACACATGGAAAAGCTTTGAATAGGACACTAGAATACTGTATTATATCCCTCCTACTAATTTTTAAACACAGATTGCATCATGCAACCCTAAACATCCTAATGTCCCTTCAAGTGGAGTCATAAATAATCCTACGAGATCTGAGCACATAATGACAGAGCGAAGTCAGATTTACAAATAGAAAACTCGTAGAGGATACATGAGTTATGACTTCGTCTAGAGGCGTGTCAGTTTAAAAATGGCGAAAACACTGATATATAATAATATGTATAATCTGAGATTGGAATAAGGTTGTAGCAAATTGTGTTAAAGTCTCCTCTCACCTCTTAAACAAGAGGGGGAAAAAAGTAGCGTGAGACTTGATTGGATCGTTGTTGTTTGCTATTGACTTTTTCCATGTATAAAGTGATAGAAATCATCACATTGAAAAGACGTAGTTATCTGGGTGTATTATTCACTATATTATAATTTTATTTCATGTAGGCTAATTCTATGTTAGTTTGTCTGGCTTGAGTTTCACATACTTGAAGGCAGCACTAATCTTAGCAAATATTGGACATTCTGCATTAGCAAGTTAGCATTAGCCACCAAACGAAACGACTTTACTGTTGTTAGACATTTGGCAGATAGTAAGTCATCCGGATATAGCAATAAAACATCATTCACACAGTTTACTGTAGAAATAGCAGGAGCAGTATGCTAGTATGCTAATCACATAGCTTGTGGAGAGCTAGAAATGCTCCTGTCAGCTTCCTCTCCCCCCCACTGCTCATTGCCAGTGCAGGATCTGATTTATGAAACAGAGAGGAGCACACTGAATTGCCGTCATACAAGCTTACAAAAGACATACTGTTTCCTCTCTCATTGCAAACACCCCCACTCTCTATTCATCTCCTGTGTGAGACAGAGACAGTCAGGGACCAAAGTCATTTATGGGGAATCTTTTTATCTAAAGGAATTCTCGGATTTAAAGAGATTCAGGGCTTGTTCATTTGCAAAAATACAAAACCAAGAATTTGTTGTAATCCTTTTATATATATTTTTTTAAATATGTACACTCACTGGTCATTTTGTTCATAATACACTAAAACCGGATGCGTTAATATTTCTTGTCATCACAGTCAATTATGAATGACATAAATCACGAAAATTATTATGTAAATGCTTATATAATTAATTTCAAAATGGCTACATTTTAGTAGTATTACTAGAGTTGAGTAGTTGCCAAATACTTGTTGTTTAGCTACCCTGTAAACCCGAATAAGTTAAACAAAACAATTTGTTTTTTAAAAGGTCAAGGCAATCAGGTCCCTCAAAGTTAATAATTGTAAAGTTTAAGTAAGCTTGCAGATTTTTATTTTGTAATCATACATTTGAATTGCTCTGAACTTGAAATATTGCAGTAAGCTAATTCATACTTTAACAAGCTAATTTAAAAAATGCCACCTAGCTGGTTACACAGTGCTTTGGTAATATTAGCATAGCACTTACTGAAGGAGGATAGCTGTAAAAAAAAAAAAAAAAAAGGAAAAAAAAAAGGAAAAAAAAGGAATCAGTCACTTGAACATTTTTTTCAAGTGACTGATCACATCTAAATTTTTCAGTTGGCCGAATTGAAATTCTGTAAATTGATGCAATTTAATTCACAGAAATTAAATTCGGCCGACTGAAAACTTTAGATGTTATCAGTCACTTGAAAATTTTCAATTGGAGTACTACATTTTTATTACAGTGTAGCTAATAGTAATTACATCTAACCTCACAATTGAAGCCTCACAGTGGAATTCATGCTTGGCCTCGTGGCTTCTGTGAATAGTAAAGCCCTCCTTCTTTGATTTGACTGGCCATTTAAAACATTTTTGACATTTATGGCCGCTGAGGAAGACCATTCTAAAATGATAACTTTTGGTTAAGGCGCAGCAGGCATAGAAATTAAAGCCGGCTTTATAGCTGCTAGCCTTCCATCCTCAAGCATGTGCTATTGTGTGTGGTAAATCACTGTCAAAATGTATTACTTTTCAGCCAAAGACACCAATTGAGATCGGTAGACTTTGTGTCATCTGCCGTTTAGCACTGGAGCAGATGTACAGAGTGTTTCACACAGAAGGTACTATCATATAGACGGCATCCATCCCTCTTCCCTTTCTCCAAGTACAGTAAAACGAGTCAGCGGGAAAATAAAACCATTAACCTTTCAACTCTCTGCAAAAATAGCGAGGTCACAAACAGACAGCTGCAGCTTGTATGAAGTCTGACTTCAATATCCCCCTGTGTGTGGTGAGGTCCCCCTCCTTCCGCGTCTCTCAGATACGGTCTCTTCCTACAACCGACTTCAAACGTCTCAATTACCCTCGGCGTGATGGGAAATATGCTAATGCGTAGCACTATCACTCTCCTGCTGGGAGCTCGTACCGAGTGAGCTCGGAAAATAGCTGCATCCCTTGCCTTCTGGCCCTCCTCATCCCTTGATTCCTGTGTATAAAAGAAAAGCTGAGTGGTCATCACATTTAAAAAGTTAATGTGTAACGTAATCATGCTAAGTGCCTATAGAGTGTGAGACCGATTCGGTTACCCGTATTAAAGCGGGTTCCTTTAAATGTGCCGCCTGAGAAATGTGTGAAATCGGCAAAGTGCCGCTAAGCTGGGAATGGAAGCGAACCATGCTAACTATTACTATTACTCATATTTTGTGGATAGGGATTTAAACTGTAACTACTAGCTACATTTTACCATGCAACTTATAACAAAGCAAACATTTACATACATTGTCAATATTTTACAGAGAAAGACTACATTTTAATTAATGTATCTGCTAAGTTTGCCAAGTTTTAGCAGTATTATATCATATCAATGCTAACAAAGCTAACAGACACAAACTAAATGACATGTTTATAAAAGCTTCTTAAAGGGATAGTTCACCCCAAAATTAAAATTACCCCATGATTTACTCTCCCTAAGGACATCCTGACATTGAATGAGAGCCCAGCGCCGTGTGGATTACTTTTATAATGGATGAATGCACTTTTTATGGCTTCATATATTGGGCTCCAAAAACTTTATCATTCACTGCTATTATAAAGCTTGGATTAAGACAATGTCAAAAAAAGATATTTTTTTGTATTCGTCTATATAAATAATCACAACACCATTGTATTTTTTATTTGTATTTTAATAGGACAATTAATTAATTCTATTTATTCATAGACACTGCACCGGACTAAACAACTGATTTGTATTTTTTTCATTGTTTTTCAATAATTCATATATTTTAATGTCCATACACAAGCTGTAACAAATTCCAAAGGACCATCGTCACCTGGTAGTCATTTAAATGTACATTATATCACAAACAGGAAGTCTGTTTTAAAAGTCCCCTGTGGATCCTGGAAGGAAAAAATAAAAAACCCCACATGTTCTCTTCGAGTCTGTGAGCACATGCACTCCGTCAATTCTGCCCTCCAAACAGGAAAAAATAAAATCTTCAAACCTAAACAGATGGCCCAGCCTTTGTCGACGCCGATCCAGGAAGTAAACTGTGAGACAGACATCACATTTTCTGTCCATGAAAATTAGGAGAAAAGAAGAAACTGTAATAAATTTCACTACACCGAAGAACAAATTTACAGCACAGGTGCACTAGAAAGACTCTCTTAGTTTTCTGTTTTCATCTTGTTTTCATTTTTTTCTTTTTCTTTTGTATTTTACAACTGAAATACATTTATAATATATAATCAACACCATTTGAGTTTTAAAAATATGCATTTGTGAGATTCTATTCCCCCAGTTACCCCTTTAATACAAAGCATATCTTTACAAAAGGAATCTTGTTGCATAAGTCACATGGTAAAGCAAGAATGGGTTCAGGCATTGAGCAGGAGGGCAGTGGTGTGTGTCTGTGTGTGTGTGTGTGTGTGTGTGTGTGTGTGTGTGTGTGTGTGTGTGTGTGCACTGAGCAAGGTGCATTAAGAGCTCCTCAGCACAAATTGCATTGGTATTGGTATAAAAAATATCAACCTTATAGACTAATTTCTTGCTAATTAAATGGCAGAGAAGAGATCATTCATATTTCAGGTGCACATTTTCTTTAAATACTATTTAAACAATAATAATGCATTTTGGATAAATTTTAGACATATTTCCACACAATTTTGTCCATTGTCTTAATGACAATTAAGCACCTTGCACCCCCAAGACTTTTATTACTGTAATGCAAAATATAATTTATTACTTTTATATATATATATATATATATATATATATATATATATATATATATATATATATATATATATATATATATATATATATACATATATACATATACACACACACACACATAAAATTAACATTTTGAACAGCGCCTGGTTTCATGGTAATGAGAATGTGTAAAGTGTGCTTAATTGTCATTTAAATGTTTTTTATATTATTTTTAAAACAATTTTATGCAAAATATAATTTATGAAACAAACCCGAACATGATTTTTTAAAGATTTACACACCCTGGTGATTGGGTGATCACAATGATGAAATAATCTCCAAAACAGCCCTAAGAATCTTATTGGATGATTCTCAAAGTTTCATAAAAAAACTTGATGCCATTATTCAGAAATAATAGTGGGACTTGGTAAGGATGTTTGCGGATAAAAGTACATCACTTTAAAGAGAAGGCATAGAAGGGAAACCTCCCAAAAAGAAAAAAAGAACAAAAAAAGAACAAAAGACATTTCTGGGCGGGCTATGCTCTGGTCCGGGCTGGCCCGTTTCACATGTCCACGACAACATGCACAATAATTTTAACAAAGATAATAAATAAGCACATTATTTTTTTCACAGTTTACTCGCAAACTTTGGAGTATAAAACGGAATGGCTAGTATTTCAGCTCAAGTCCAAAAGCCTCCACTGTCAGTGTGAGAAAGTCAAATCTATTGAAACACAAAAGGTGTTTCCCTTTCTGTTTAGTTCTGCACCTTCCACAAAAAAACAAGTATAACAAACATCCCATCAGGTTAGGCAAGGTGTGAAATCAACATGGGTGGGACAGACAGACTGAGAGAGAGCATTTTCTCTGTTTATCACCTGTATCAACAGGCCAATCTCTCAAAACAGCTGTTTTCACACAATCATTGGGTTCAAAAGATCAATACTATATAGGCAAATTATTGACAAGTAAAACGCACATTCTGACAGAGAGAGCCAAACCTTATTGCTCATGCCGAATTGGAAAAAGACAAAGACTTACGCAAATCATGCAAGAGATCGGTCTCGGCCGTACACACGCGCACAAAAGCATCCTCCCGCACACCCTAGTAGAGCCCAGCTTTACTTTTTTTGTATCAAAAGTGTGTGTAGAGCTGTCTAAAAGCTTGTGAAATCCCGCCCCTGCTGGTACACTCCTTAATCGGCGCAAATATCTCACAATTCCATCAAATCGAAGACAACAAATTTAAAGACACACAATACTGAAAAATCATAGAAGTGGTAACAACCACAATGGTGATTGTTTTCCTCTATGGGTTGAGTGAAAGCCTATTGGACCCCGGTGTGAGTCGCGTGACGTATGGGCCTAGAGGTTGAGCTGATGGAGCTCACAGAGACTGAGAGCTCTGGACGGGAGCTGATTAAAAAAAAAAGTCCAGCTACGGCCCATCCTGCTGCAATGCCTCCTCCACTACACTAGGGGGCTCGGCCAATCCTTTGCGCTGCAGCGTCCACTCGCCAAAAGAAAAAAAACGGATAGCGGTCATGGTCTATAACGCTGACACTCTGACGATGTTGCTTTGCAAGAAGTCGGGACAGTTGCCCAAGTCTCCGCCCTCGGGCGTGGTCACGGGCGGGGTAGGCATGCTGATGACAGCGGCAGTGATGTAGGACTGCTCTTCCGAATTCAGGGGCACCGTCTCCTCGAACTTGGCATTGAGACTGGAGCGGCTGCATTGGAAGAGAGAGGAAGAGAGGGAGGGTGAGAATACAATCCAGCTGATGGGCAAATTCCCCCAGCTGTTGGAGGGAATCATGATAGCGTTCCCAGAGTGTGCTGGCATATGGGGAATGTCACAACCGGAGCTTTGCAGGATTCCAGCAGCGTGAATCACTATGGGAACAATTCCCCATACCCAGATTCGCAGAGAATCTGCATATTATTTACTACACATACATATGTGTTAAAAACTACGTATAATGCATGCTAAAAGCTATAAACTATATACTGCATTCTATATGCACTACATTCTATGCTTCACATACTATATATGTATACTGAATAATATGCAATATACACTGCATATTAACCATCATACCATCACACTAGGCATTGCACTGTGTTCCACATATTTGCATAATGCATACTAAATACAGTGCACTAAATACAGCATTTTATTCTACACATTATGTATGTACTAGTAATAACCTTTCTACATCCTATGCACTACATATTGCATACTATGCATTCCTCATGTGCAAACTACACACTGCATAGTATGAATACTACTGCATATTGTATACTAAATGGTATGCATTACACTGCAAATTATGCATGGTATACTTCATTTTACATTTGCATACTAAATACTATGGATTACATATTGCATACTGGTATTATGCATTACACATTGTATTCTACATATTATGCACACTAAATATGCGCTAATATGCATTCTACATCCTATGTACTACATATTGCATACTATGCATTATACACTTAATTCTACATTTGCATTCGGGATTATATGCATTGCACACAATGCATTGCGTACTTTATTTTACATACAACCACCTAAAGGATTATTAGGAACACCATACTAATACTGTGTTTGACCCCCCTTTCGCCTTCAGAACTGCCTTAATTCTACGTGCCATTGATTCAACAAGGTGCTGAAAGCATTCTTTAGAAATGTTGGCCCATATTGATAGGATAGCATCTTGCAGTTGATGGAGATTTGTGGGATGTACATCCAGGGCACAAAGCTCCCGTTCCACCACATCCCAAAGATGCTCTATTGGGTTGAGATCTGGTGACTGTGGGGGCCATTTTAGTACAGTGAACTCATTGTCATGTTCAAGAAACCAATTTTAAATGATTTGAGCTTTGAGACATGGTGCATTATTCTACTGGAAGTAGCCATCAGAGGATGGGTCCATGGTGGCCATAAGGGATGAACATGGTCAGGAACAATGTTAAGGTAGGCCGTGGCATTTAAACGATCCCCAATTGGCACTAAGGGGCCTAAAGTGTGCCAAGAAAACATCCCCCACACCATTACACCACCACCATCAGCCTGCACAGTGGTAACAAGGCATGATGGATCAATGTTCTCATTCTGTTTACGACAAATTCTGACTCTACCATCTGAATGTCTCAACAGAATTCGAGACTCATCAGACCAGGCAACACTTTTTTTTGTCTTCAACTGTCCAATTTTGGTGAGCTTGTGCAAATTGTAGCCTCTTTTTCCTATTTGTAGTGGAGATGAGTGGTGCCCGGTGGGGTCTTCTGCTGTTTTAGCCCATGTGCCTCAAGGTTGTGTGTGTTGTGGCTTCACAAATGCTTTGCTGCATACCTTGGTTGTAACGAGTGGTTATTTCAGTCAAAGTTGCTCTTCTATCAGCTTCAATCAGTCAGCCCATTCTCCTCTGATCTCTAGCATCAACAAGGCATTTTTGCCCACAGGACTGCTGCATACTGGATGTTTTTCCCTTTTCACACCATTCTTTGTAAACCCTAGAAAGGGTTGTGCATGAAAATCCCAGTAACTGAGCAGATTGTGAAATACTCAGACCGGCCCGTCCGGCATCGATAAGAATGCCACACTCAAATTGCTTAAATCACCTTTCTTTCCCATTCTGACATTCAGTTTGGAGTTCAGGAGATTGTCTTGACCAGGACCACACCCCTAAATACATTGAAGTAACTGCCATATGATTGGTTGATTAGATAACTGCATTAATGAGAAATTGAACAGGGTTTCCTAATAATCCTTTAGGTGAGTGTATATTTACTAAATTCCATGCAATATACTTTGCATTATACATGCCTACTAGCTACTATGCAGTATGCACTGCATTACTAAGGACATGATATGAATACTAAATAACATGCACTATGCATAATACAGTATACACTAAATCTATGCACTGATAATTGCATTTTACATCCTATGCATTGCATAATTTTTCTACATATGCAAACTAAAATATATGTATTTTACACTGTATACATTATACAACATATTCTAGATATGCATTACAAATTGCACGTTATGCATTACACATGGTATTCTACATATGCATACTAAACTTATGCACTAATATACTTCATTCTACATTCAACACTTCATACAGTATAATGTACACACATTATAAAATGCATTACAGACTGCAGAAATATATATTTTTATTATTGCTGTTACTGATAAAATATTTTACTTGGCAAGTTAATTTAGATTATGTGTAAATAAAACAATGCACACTAGATCTTCAAGAACTGCTCGCCATATTCGCTCACACAAAGTAACCATACAGGCAAAATATAACAAACACACACACACACTTCTCTAGACAAACCTACAATTTTGATAAAGCCAGTATTTGAAACACTTCTAATGAAATAAGACACAGCTCTGACTCATCTATATTCAGAGCACAGCCAATATATCATCCTATTCCTTCTCCTTGTGTGTGTGTGTGTAAGTGTGCATGAGTGCTGTGAGAGCACCTGTTGGTCATCGGTCTCTCTCGGATCTGGATGGTGCTGAGCTCCTGTATGCTGCCCCTGCGGCCGCCGACCATGTTGGAATTGGGCACGTTGAAGCTCTTGCGCTTGTTTCTGCGCGTGCAGCAGGAGGACAGCCCGTGCGGAGATGAGGACATCGAGGAGGAACGCGACATGGACGGCTTGGCTAGAGAAACCTCCATACAGCTCGTCTCATAGGTTTGCTCATCCACAAATTCATGATTCTGAAAGAGAAAAAGAAACGGGAATTATTTATCACTTTAAGGACTGATTTTGGTATTTGATTATTGTATTATTGTGGGTAATCTAATAATTATTATACTTTTCTTCAAAAAGTTGGTTAATTAGATGTAGTTTTAATAAAACAATATAATTAATATATATTCATATTAAAAACTAGAATAAAAAAATACAAATATACAGTGGTGTAAAGTATTTGATAAATGTAATTAGTTACTGTACTTAAGTATCTTAACTGTACTTTATATCAAAGAAATTAGCAACTTTTACTCTCTAGTTGACTACATCCAATACATTTGTGATGAGTACTCGCGACATTTTGCATGGCGCTTAACTTTTTCTGCAGCAGTTTATTTCCGCTACAAAAGAAGTGATATCGCCATCTACAGGGCATCGGTGGTACTACATCTTGTGCGTTTTGCCCTTACTCACCAGAACTTGTCAACAAGGCTACTTTACGTAAATGCAAGTGCATTAGCAGGTAGTTTCATATATGAGATGAGGACATGGCTGCAACCGGTGAAGAGGCCGAAACCAGCACGTCCAGTGAAAGTAGGCTTTGACTATTTCATTTGACTTAACAACATTTTATTTAACCTGATCCTGATTAGTTTAATTATGCCCTTTCTGAGCACTTGAGCTTTTTTTTTAGACGTTTAAGAGGCTGTTGTGGCGACCCTGATTTATTGCAATTTTGAGGTGTTCAGTCTTATTATATTAGACCTACGTGAGAATTACTTAGATATTAGAAAATAGATGTATCATTGCTTTCCCCACAAATCATCTATTTCTTGCTTTTCACTGTCATGTCTATGCTTGAGGACTAGAATTGAGGAGTAAAATACTTACCCAGAGTACCAGATCTGGTACCAGACATTTTCTTTCTGGGTAAGTACTGTTAAAATCAGATACTCTAAGCCCCAGTTTCACAGACAAGGCTTTTAAAATTCTGTCATCATTTACTCACCTTCAATTTGTTTTAAACCTGTATGAGTTTCTTTGTTCTGCTGAACACAAAAGAAGATATGTTGAAGAATGTTTGTACCAAGCCAAAGGAGGGCAACCATTGACAAGTTGGGGAAAAAAATACTATGGTAGTGAATGGTTGCTCTCTCGGCTTGGTTACAAACGTTCTTCAAAATATCTTCTTTTGTGTTCAGCAGAACAAAGAAACTCATAAACGTTTGAAACAACTTGAGGGTGAGTAAATGATGACAGAATTTTCATTTTTTTTTTTTTTTGGGTGAACTAACCCTTCAAGCTAGTCTCAGACTAAAATGCATCTTAAAATCTGTCAGTGCTATTGGTTTGTCTCAAGATGCAGACCACTTTTTTTTAAATAAGTAACATTTGTAAAAGCTACTTAAATGTCCTAAATGAACTAAGGCCTAATCCTGGCTTAATCAAAACCTTGTCTGTGAAACCAGGCCTAAGACTTTTACTCAAGTGGTATTGTAATTGGTGACTTGTAACTTGTAATTTTCGCTGTAAAGTATTTTTTTACTCAAGTATGGTTTCAGGAACTTTTAAACACCTCTGGAAATATTTAATTAATATACTAATGAAATACATATTAAAGGAATAATTCAATAAATTCAAAGGTTACTGTATGCATTTGTGCACAATTTGTTTTATGTTTTAGTTCTTTGGCTAAATCGAGTTCTCATTAATTGCTGACAAGAACTTAAAGAATAATGGTAAATCTCAAATATCTTTGTCTTTCAAACAAATATTGCACAAGCATTTAATAATGTGAGCCAGTCAAAATCCAGAGGGTTTCCTTGAATCAGATTTACTGTAACTATGCCTGTTTCTCAAACATTCCTGCATCATCAGCAGGACACTGGAATTTTCCTTTCAAACGTCAAAAGTCTAGTGCCCTAGGAAAGCAAGAGTGGGTCACAGTCTGTTCTCTAGACTGTCATGAGCCTAGCTGGCAGGGGACAACAGTGGCTGTCATTTTCATGCCAGTGCCTGACTAATGATTTCGCTTGGGAGGAAAAACTGCACTTATTTGTGGCAAAGCCACAAGGCTGCAGAAGAAGTCAGGCACTGGTTGATGTTAAGGGTTACAAAATGAAACTGTCCACTTTCACCCTCATTTACCCTTCTGCCAAAGCTCTCAAATCATGGGTTATTCAAATATGGCATGTGAAAATGTATTGTGCCACGTTTAAATGTCAATTATGCCAAATAGCTATGTTTATCATGTCATAACCGACCACTTGAGCTAATAACGACTCATATTTCAATCTTTTCCTCACACAAAGTTAGTTTTAGAAAACTTTGCCTTTTAAAGAAAAACCTGAAAAATAGCACTTGTACTTGGAATATAAGCTGTTTTAAATACTTTTACACAATACTTTTTTTTGTAACTCTAAAGTGTCTGTTCTTGCACCTGGGATAATATGCCAAACTTCTCCTTTTGTGATCCTATGAGGAAAGAAAGTCATACAGGATTGAAACAATGCGAAGTGGAATAAATGATAACAGTAATTTCATTTCCACTTTAAATACAGTCAATATAGACACCAGTCCAGTATATTGAACCTTCTACAAGGTACTAAAAACAGCTGTGAAAGAATATAAAATTGTAGGAGAACCTCATAATGATTCTTACAGATGTGCTTAGTGTGCCTTTTAGGACAACTGTATATCAAAAACACCAAATAATGACAAAGCTGAGAAAAGCTTCCAGTTATGTGTAAAGGTTTCTCCAGAGGTTTCTTACCGTGGTTTTCTCCAAGCAGTGCAGGAGATGGTGATGCTGGGTCTCAAAAGTGGGGTTGGACTTACATACCAAAGCTTGGCCCGCCTCTTTTGATGCCTTTTGGAGAAACAGAAAACACTGCTTATCAACCTATCAGAGCAGAAAGAAGCTGAGAGAAAAGACATGACCAATGACAACAAAGCCTGAATTCTCACAATGACCCTGCAACGTTGAGACAATGCAAAGGAACGTTTAGCTAGTTCATTGTGACAACGGTAGGCTCTAGGTCACTGCCCTGTCCTGTTCTCTCAACATCACGGCATTGACGGACAGCTCTAGGTTCAAAAACAGTTGACAACAAGAGTATTGCAGTCTGCAAATGTCTACTGAATTTGTATATAGATACAAATTTGCAGAAAAGCAAAGGAATTTGGAAAAGTTTGTCTAAATAAGTGTCTGTTGTATTTGAACCATGACGGCCACCGTCCCCAAAATTACTAGAGCCTTAATGAATCACCATGACAAAGTGACCAGGTGACTAGAGCAGGGGTGAGCGATCATGCTCCTGGAGGGCCAATGTCCTGCAGATTGTAGCTCCAACCTGCCCCAACCAATCCACCAATCCAATCCTAAAGGCTACATCCAAAATGGTATTTCCTCTTAGCAGGTACTTCTTCTGTGTAATTACTTAGCGACAGTTTAAAAAGTATGTTCTATACAGTATGAATTTAATCCTGACTTGCTGTCATTGTCCATTCACAAATCCTCTCCTGTGACCTAATGGGATAAAGTATCCATTGGGCTGCATTTACACTACACAGATACAAATCTTTTGTCCATATCCAATTTTTTGGCCCGTCTGTTTAGATTCACACAACTGGTATCTGCTACCTGTGTTTACATTCATTCCCGCCCAAAATGATTGTCGTGATCGCTTATTTGATTCGCTTATCGATTATTTGCCAGCATGGACAAGATAAGATATCAAAATTTGCCCCAACGGATTTATACAGGAAAATTTTATTTTATCTACAGCTCGTTTGATCTATAATTCTGAAGTGAAATAAAATAGCGCTGTAAGATTATATTTGTTTTCATGAATTCAAATGAATTAACGAGAGAGAGAGAGAGAGAGAGAGAGAGAGAGAGAGAGAGAGAGAGAGAGAGAGAGGAGAGAGAGAGAGAGAGAGAGAGAGAGAGAGAGAGAGAGAGAGAGAGAGAGAGCAACCTAGTGGTGAAGCTAGTTGGTTTGACAGCAAGGTTATCACCTCATTGCTGAGAAACATAATGTAGCTTTCAGTAGCGAGCTGTTTTATTTATAAAACTCACAGGGCAGAGGTTGAGGTTCTTTCCTTTATAAAGTTTCCATCTCAATAAAAAAAAAATCTGCGAGCGAGCGCATAGAGGCACATCTGCTTCATAATACACATTAAAAAGCTATCTTTGAGGGCAAATGTGTCGACCTCGCCGTGGTGGCTTGGAATTCAAAGAGGAATCGGATATATATCGACTACTGTTGAATACTTTGAAATTCAGACTCTTTTAACATTTCGCCTACTAAGTATGCCGTTTAGGATGCAGCCTAATTAGACGATTTAGGTGTGTTTAATTAGTATTAAAGCCAAATTTTGCAAGAAAGTGGCCCTTTCAGGAGCAGGACTGGACACCCCTGGACTAGGGCGCGGCTCAGCGAGAACCCGCGAATGTTCAACAGGCACTTGATCAACACCACCCATGGTCTCTGCTTCACATTAAACCCCGCCTCCCGTTTAGATGCTGACCAATCAAAGACATGCAGCTCAGACAGTTTCATTCCTCCATGTAATGAGTTCGGATGATGTCATGAAAAGAGAAAGAGAGAGAGAGCACAGGCCAGTCCAAAGAGAAATTCATTTAAAAATGCATGTTAAAAAATGAGTTGTAGTTTGTGTCGAAAAAGCAGTTAAAACAACAAGTAGACAAGATACAAAAAAGTAATAAGGAGATAAAACCCAAAAGCAAAACAGTTGAGAAATGGAGAAAAGGGTTGCAGTAAAAAACAGGGGGGCCCCGTTGGTACTGGAGCGGATGGGAGTGGCCCCCGCCAGGCCAAGCCGCATGCACCGCACTGCCATTGGACAAAAGGACACACGATTATTGATGGTCTCATGACCAGCCACCAGGAAGAGGTGCTGGCGTACCCGGTCTAGGCGTTAGGAAGAGCGAAAGAGAGTGAGAAAGATAGAAAGAGAGTTAGAGGAACACCACGGAAGCGTTGATGGGGACAGCCCTGCTGGACCCCGGCCCCCTGGCGGAGAGGTGAACGGCCAGGGGGGAAAGGGGTCCACATGCACCAGCACCAGCCCATCATGTCACGTTCCATTAAGAGAGACCCCGGCGAATTGGTTTCCACCGTTACCTCCTCGTTCGCGTCCGCCAGCATCCCATTGCGTTTGTACTGCAAATAAGCGTTAGCACCACCGCTCTTCGTCGCATGAATTCTAGCAAGCCTGGTTTTCTGTTCAGGTGGACAAACACACGGGCGTTTAGCCTAATGTGGGTGTGCATGTGATTGTGGTGTGACTGGAGGTTTGCATGCTCATGTCAGCCATGAAGAATGGCAATGTGTCTTATGTTCTCTGTCCAAAGAACTTCAAAAAAATAAAAATAGAAACTGTAACAATACCAGTCTTTCTGTAATGTGGTTAGATGTGCATTGCAAAGAGAGGATATTTTGACACCATATATAGAATACATTCAATAAAAAAAATTAAATAATAATAATATATGCATTAGTTAAAGGGGTACTTCAGCGCTGGGAAGATGAATGAGTATTTAAACTGGGTCATTTATGTAGTTGAAATGGGAAATTATTTTTGAATTTCTAGACTGAGAAAAGCCAGAAAATGTATTTTTGGCTCATGTGGATGAAAGACAACAACTCCCAGAATGCACTTGCTTCGCTGCCCTATGAGGCCACTCCCAAAGCCACCGCTACTGAATCACTGATCACTTGCCCACCGCGTTTATTTTCATAAAATCAGTTCAGTTAGAGAACAGACACTACAATTAACAACTGAACGTGTCTGTTCAATATAATGTGAGTGAGCCGAACGAGTGTCACGACACAAACGCAGCAGGAGTCAGATTACACTCATCACAAGAGCAAAGAGCTGAGGTAATCGTGGCTGCGGTATACATTCACAGCGGGTGTTCAGTCTGACGCGTTTTCAGTTCATGCCTTTGGAAGCTTAACTTTCACAGGAATTAATTTGAGAAGTTTTGGCCACTCAGTTTACATAAATGTGATGAGGCTGCGGAGTCGAGACGGGTTGAAAACACGCGCAAATAGCTCCTTCTACTGGCTGTAGTCTTTAGCCTCTGGCTAAAAAAAACTCTGATGACAAAACATGTCGATATTTGCATCATGGGAGGATTTTTCCCAGAAATAAAATACATAAATCTCTTGTCTTAGAAGGATATGAGGGGGGGAAGCGCAATCATTCGAATATACTCCAGGGTTTCTACTGATACAAAGCCATAATGCTAATCGCTGAAGTAACCCTTTCAAAGTTTGGTATCAGTGAGATAAAAAAAGAAATGAAGACTTTTCTTCATCAAGCATGCATTAAATTGATCAAACCTGACATCATTTGAGCTTTTCATCCTTTAAAGAAACCTAAAAAAATGTCTTGCTATTAGAAACCTAATAGTAAGTATTAACTTAAGTATTATGAGCACAATCTGCTGAAAATTCAGTTTCACCAATACATGATTAAAATACATTTTAACTTATTAAAATAGAAAATATTTTAAAAATAGAAAAGTCATCTTAAAATAAAATAATATTTCACAATATTACTGTTTATACTTTACTTTTGATCAAATAAATTCAAACTTGTAAAGCTAGAGAGAAAAAATCTTACCATAAAAAATAAATAAAAATAAATAAATTATGGTAAGATTTTGGCGTATACAAATAATTAGATAGAACATTAATTATTAAATAAAATATTAATAAAATAACTAAGACATACATTTTAAACTTATGCCAAACTACTTTTCCTTTTTTCCTTTCGGAATTTCAGGCTTTTCAGGCTTTTATTTTTTTATATCTCCAGAAAAAAATGGCAGAACAAAAACCTGCAATTTGTGTCAAATAAATTGATAAATTGATATCAATTTGGTATTTTATCAATCTAATTAAGTTTAAGTATTGTAAAATGTTAAAGGTATTGGTATGGATTACTGAAATGTTGGTATTGTTACAAACTCTCTCATTTTCCCCTCTTCTATTCTCGTTCTCAGTTCCCAGTTAACTGAAGAAACAGACTGTTGTCCTTGGGTGGACTGGTTGTACAGTTTATGCATGTGCGGAGGGGGAGCGGGATATCTGAACTGTTTGTGTCTCCCATGGGGTGGCTGGAGTTGAACAGCTAAATTAAGAGAAGACACTCATCTAATGAGATATGATGTGATGTCACTACGTCTGTGTATTCTGATCACCCCCAGAGGAGAACGGGCTACAGAACACAGCATCTGTTCTTCTAATGCCTGCTCTCAATGGCCAAGTACACACTGTAGCTAAATACAGTTGTGACTCCTCTTATATTAGTGCCTAATCTCGTTCTGGTATTTAGAAGTTTGATGATGACCAAAATATTTCGCGTAGTACGCACAAAACTGATTTAAATGGCATGGTTTGATGTCACTAACACGATAAGGTGTAAACCACCATGTCAATCACTGCATGTTCAGAATGACTCCTGTTTTTCGTACGTGCATGAAAAGATGATTTACGGCAGGAATACTCACAACAAGTAATGCCATAATAAATTCAAGCGTCTGGCTAATGCATCGACTATAAATGTAGTGTGTGCGTGCGGACAGCTTCGTTGATTATGCCGTGCAGATGGGCTGTAAAACTTGCATTTAAATTTAATTGCAAAAGTAATCTGATTAATTGAGGTTCTGGAATTAATTGAATTGTTTCTTTTTTTAAATAATCCTGAAGCATCATCATGGATTGGTGCGCAGATACGTTCGTCTTGCTGCATCTTCAAACATCAAACTGTGTGTCGCAGCTTAAGTTTGGGTTGCACTTTATTTTAGTGTGACGTAATTACAATTTACTCAAATAAGCTCTGAGTTATATAAATGAGCTACATGAACTTACTATACGGTTTGGTTTAGAGTTAGTTGTAATTATGCATAATGTACTGTTATTAAGTACATGCAGTAATGTGTAGTAATGTGTAATAACTACATAGCCTTAAAATAAATGTTACTAAAGTTTGAGATAACAGCAAGCCCAACATTATTTTCTTCACTGGTTCCTGCCATTAAATTTTGCAAATCAAAAAGTATTTAGTAGATTCACTGGTATGGAAGCTAGTTTCTGCCACGAAATTTATAAATACAACATAAAAAATTAATTAATTACAATTAAACAAATAAATAAATACATATGAAAGAGGTAATTGTAGCTTTTTATCTCAAAATTCCGACTTTTATCTCAGAATTGTGAGTTTATATCTCAAAATTTCACTTTATAATTCACAATTGTGAGCTTATATATCACAATTCTGAGAAAAGTCAGAATTGAGAGACATAGACTCGCAATTCTGGCTGTTTTTCTCGCAATTGTGAGTTTTTTATCTCACAATTCTGACATTTTTTTAAAAGAACTGCAAGTTTATATCACAATTCAGAATTTATAACTCGCAATTGTGAGTTTATATTTTACAATTCTGATGGGGGGGGGGGGGGGGCAGAATTGAGAGATAGGTCTGACTTCATTTTTCACAATTTTGAGTTTATGACATGCAATTTGAATTTACATTTATATCTCACAATCTTGACTTTTTCCTCAGAGTTCGTAGTTCAGTGTTTTTTCATCACGGGATAAAAAATATGTAATTGCGACTTTCTATATAACAATTACGACTTCATCGGAATCAGAATTGTGAGATATATTCGAAACACTGTGAGATGGAAATGAAACGTCGCAATGACTTTTAAAATATTTTTCTCAGTGGTGGAAACAAGCTTCCATACACTTGTGCTTTTAAATATACCGTAACCTTTGTGTATGTGGCAGTTTTCTCTTTTGTTCTGTTCTCTCGCATTTTCTTTATATCTGCCCTTCTCAAAGTTTCTCTCTGCCTGTCTGTCTTGTTTCTGTGTGTTTGTGTTTCTGTCTGCTGTGTTGAGGTACGGGATGAGATCTGGGCATGCACTAGAAATGATGGTTCCACAGAGGCCTGCAGTTAACATACCACAGAGACACACACACCACTCAGCGTGCAGACATCTGGGTCACAAGCACATTGTGCCAAGTTGTATTAAATACTATCCCAGCGTCACTTTTCTGTGTTTGTGTGTTCATGATCCTGTCAGGGGCTAATCTCTTTGCCACAGCCAGACATGCTTGTATTTCAAGAGAACAGCTACATGTGAGCCCAGCTCCGTTTAGCGCTGTGAGGTCAGAGGCCGCGGACCCACGATGGGTTAGGGTACCTTTTGGGCACGCCGCTTCTCTGCACGTTGACTCTGATGGTAGATCCGACTGAAATTGGACACGATGACTGGAACGGGAAGAGCGATCACCAACACGCCACTCAAAGAGCAAATAGAGCCGAAGATCTTCCCCATGATGGTCTTAGGAACCATGTCTCCATATCTGTAACACAGAAAAAGAGAGAGTCAGAACATGGGTCAGTGGCAACAGCTCAGTAAAAAATATGACGCAGAAAAATTAAAGAGACTTATACAAAAACATCCAAATATGCTGCTTTAATCGCTCTCACAATGTCAAGTGTTGTAACCATCAAGTGAAAAGTAAAAAAAATGTACAATCCTTTTTTGTTTTCAAAGATTTTTCAAGGATTTTTCATTAATATACTGACAGTCATGGGGTCTACATGGGTTTAATCTATGATATTTCCCGTGTTATGTTTTTATGTATGAGGACATGACTTTACAATATATATTATAAAACAAATGTGCTTTTATGTCAGTTTTTTTCCTCAAGAATTTCAGCCATTCAAAAGGACTTTTTTCCTGTATTAATATCTCAATAAGAACACGTACACATTATTATTGTTTTTTTTAACTTCAAATCCCACAAAGAATATCCAAATGAATTTTAATTAAAAAATGTTCCTCATAAAATAGGTGTATTCAAGTCATTGCTTATGTATTTTACAATCATTCCAGGCGAAAAATGTAGCCAATTTAGATAAAAGTATCAGCCGAATGAATGGCACCATGTCATTGACCCCAAAATTGCAGAACTTTTAGATCTTCACAAGATGGTTTTGAATTCTTGAATTCATTTCCACTAGCTCAGGTGATTTAATTTGGTAAAAAAGAAATAGATGACAGCACTAGGGGGCACTAGAGAACCACACAGCATGGGGCAAATGTTCACTCTCCAATTTATGTGAATACTTTTTCTATAGCCTATTTGACCGCAGGCTTTTTCCCTCATAAAGCCCTAACATCCTCAAACTTTTAACTCAATGTTAAAAAAATGACTGTTCGCATGTGGTGGGAAGAGCTGCATGTGTGTGTGGGCTGAGTTTCATGCTATGAGATCAAGTTCTCTGACCTACTTTCCCGACTCTCAATTTCAAATTACATTAAAATAATAACCATTACAGTGATCCGAAACGCTCATGTTCCACGCAATGTCGTCCTAAAATGGCATTCATGTGAACATGCCGTCTTGAGAACACAAAGTACTGGCACGATTTCATTCTTGTTCCAACAAACACAAACACCCCTTCTGTTGTACCACCTCCTCTTAGTCTTTTTAAAGCAGGCCAACGCATGACAGACCAACTCCGTCACTGGCATTCAAAGACGATCTGCCATTAGTCAACAGAATGATGGTTCATCTCATCAGCCGCAAAGCTGTCATTCTAACAGCACTACTTTACAATGTCATGATATTACCATGTTTTTGGACATATACCATGGTAAAACCGTAGTTTTCAGGAACATCGCCAGCAATGTAAATGCATACAAATATTGAAACATTTGGTACCATGTTAGGCCTATTTTTTCTTTCATCAGATTTTTCTTCACAATTATTTTGCTCTAACCTTGCTCTAAGTGATATAAAATATGTTTCAGTGGCTCAACTTGAGCCAAGACCTCCATCTTCCATTCGTTAAAAAAATCAGGGTTGACTGTTTGCCCTCCAAAACACTGAGGACTACAGTAGCTACAACTCACCCGAATGTAACAGCAAGTAAGCAGGTATACACATTCATAACCTCTTTTTAAATACACATGCTGCTTTTTAAGTTGCAGAATTATATTTGTGTACAAATATCTGAATAACAGCATTGTGAAAACATCTTAAAGGCATAGTTCACCCAAAAATCAATTATCATCATTTACTCACTCGCATATCGTGATGATGTTGAATTTAAGAGATACAGTTTGCAGTTACAATAAGTAATGCAGCAATTACAAGAGACAAATTTGTGAGCTTTAACATCAGAATGTAAATAAAGAAATAAAGTTGCATTCATGAGAAATATGTGAAAGCTATGTGAGAAACAATTTCAAAATTGCAAGTTATGAAGTTGCATTGATAGAGATTAAAGCAAGAAATAAAGTCACAATTGGGAAAGATAAACTGCAATTTAGAGAGAAAAAAAAACGTAATAGAAGATGAACTGCCTGTTTACAATCACAAACCTGTATGACTGTACTTTTAACAATGAAAGTAAAACAAACCTATTGGACTCCATTGACATTTGTATGGACAAAACCAAGCGGCAACCTCCTGCAATCTCTCTTTAAATCCAACATGGAAATGATTTAAACTGCAATTCATCGCTAGAGACGATGGAAGGAATCAAATCTGTATCTCTCCCATGTTAAAACGTGTCTAAACATGTTTTTTAAATAACTCATTCTTTAAATTATATTAAACCTTAAAGCTCTGCACAATTAAGGGTGTGGCCACTTGTGACCAGTGGATTGGTGTATGTCTGCTGTCTGTTACCCATCACATAACCTCAGCTCAACCCACTGTTCCTGTTCTGGTCTCCTCTCAAAAGACATATATATGCTATGACAAAAAACAAGACAAAAAAAAGAAAAAAGAAAAATAAATAAATTTGCCTTGTGAGTTTCTGAAAGCAGTGTATAGCGTTCCGTAACGTTGCTGAGAGGCTTCCATGTGAAGGATCTAATTGAATTACGGCGAAGAGAATATGAGCTCAAGGGGCCTGATGCGACAAAGCCTCGAAAGACTGAGCCATAATTACGGACGGCACAGAGTCGACTTCTTCAATTAAACGCCTGTAATTAAATATGCCAGCGAGAGAACGAGAGAAAGACAAGACACGCAAAGAGTTAAGAGGCTCTCGTTCCTGCTCTGTACCGTGGCTGACATTATCGACGGCACCGACCCAGTCCTTCAAAGCCCTGAAAAATATCCATATTAATGGTTGCATGAGCTATAGCGGCATTCATGACTGATCAATAGAGAGCTTTGTGATCCTCTGCACCAACAGACAATAGACTCATTATAAGAGACCAATAAAGTCCCTTGTAGGCAATTACCCTCATAATTAGATTTGTGTACATGATGAATATGTCGGCCACTAGCTGCTAATCCAAATCCGCACACTAAGCTGTTATTTGTTAAGTGTGTGCGCTCTTTCTGGAGCGTCGCATTGATGCTCCACGGCCAGCCTGAATGTAATAAAAGACGTTGACCTTGCACTGTGTCAGTCAGGTGTGTGTGTGAAGCGAAACTAGAGGGGACGGCAAGGACTCTAATTTGCTCTCAGCGTTTGTCATTTCCGTGCTGCTCACTGTCCAGTACTGTTACGTATGACAGCATCCCTATTAACCCAGCTGACCTGTACAGGCCATTCATACACATACACACACACACACACACACAACTAAGCAAATTATTGTAGTTTAGAGCATCACACACTTCACTGCAGCACAATACAAATAAAGGTCATCACAAACACACTAATGCAATATACATCTCTTTTCATTCAGGAAGGATATCTCATCTTGATGCGAGTCTGGCTTGTCAAGCTATTTTCTCACGATTCCAACTTTATATCTAACATCTGTGCCTTTGCTTCTCATCATTGCAACTTTATATCTCTTACAATGTGACTATTTATTTTAAACTTTCTCACATTCGCTTTTAACATTTATAAGTCGTTTTTGCCTCTAAGGATATCCCCAAAGGATGGTTTTGTCCAATTTCTGAGGACAGTTTTGTCCTCAGACTATAGCTAATTAAACTCACACTGCTTCTGCAAGAAACTTTTGAGAGTACCTTTGACAGCCACAGTGCAATTACGATCCAATCAGCCGGCAGAGAAAACGGGTCATCAAGACACCCACAGTCTCAAAGTAAACCGCTGTAAGAACACATACACCCAAACACAGTCCTGCCGATTACAGGGGATGGAGGAAACCAATGAGAGAGACAGAAAGACTCCTGACATGACTAAGAAAGCACTAAAACACTCTTTTTCCCCCACACTTTATGAGTCCATATCTTCGCTCTACGGCTCCAGTGTTATGTGAAATGAAAAAAGGGTGGTTAGACAGAAAGTGACAGTGAGATAAAAAAAAAACCCGCAGAGCTCACTGACTTAATAACTCTTGCTTCATAAAGCTCTGGACTGATTGGAGATGAAATATGCTTATCAAGTCTAACAAATTCAGCACTCATTAGAATATTGAGAGACTGAGTTTATGACTAGATAGTTCCATTTAACTAAGCCTGCCTGGGCTTCTAATTCTTATTCACAGTCTTCTTATTCACAGTCAGACGCGAGGGAAGGTTTATTGTCTTGTAATGTGCATATTAAGCACAGAATCATCACAATTCACACAGTATGCGCAAACTTTTAATATACAAATATAATTTGTAAGAGTGCCGAAAGTATTTTAAACCAAACTAAATTGCACCAAAATGTTGAAACTGCCCTGACAGCTATCGCAGAATTCGCTGAGGTGATTCTAATGGTCTAACGACACTGTTGTTGTGATCTGAGTGGTTGCTAAGGTGTTGCTAACTGGTTGCTGAGTTGACTGACCCAGGTCAAAAAAAAGTAATTTTGGCCCTTTTTGTCTGCTAGGAGAAAACCGCTTCGCTTGAAAAATAACAGCATGCGAGAAAAAAAAATTCACTATCATGATGCTAAGGGTAGATTACTTACAAATTGTAGATGTTTACTGATTCCAAATGACAAAAATTGTAGTTAGTAATGTAATCCATATGCAATATAATCAGTTAGATTACTTTTGACCTGACTCTTGTATCATAGCGATAATACACTCTAAAAAATTCTGGTTAAAAAACAACCCAATGTTGGGTCAAATATGGACTAACCCAGCAATTGGGTTGTTTTAAGCAAATATTTAACCCAAACGCAGGATTAAAACAACCCAATTGCTGGGTTAGTCCATATTTGACCCAACGTTGGGTTAAAAACCCCCAGCATTTTTTAGTGTATACAAATACAAAGCTGCATTTGTAATAAGATGTATAGTCTGGTTGCAAGTATTTTAAAATATAATCTAATCTAATTACAAGTACTGTATTTTTGATTATAATCCAGATTATATGTAATCAGTTACTAGCGTAGCTATGGAGTTGCTAAGGTGAGAGTGTTTTATCACATTGTTAATGGGTTGCAAGGGAGGCTGTCCAATCTGAAATAATAGTTCTATGATATTCTAATAAGGGGGATTTTTTTCACCTGTTTTATGAAACTCAAGGTGAAAATCATATGACTGATTGCTCGGAAAAGTAACAGCACAGCTGTCTTTATCAAGGCACATTATTGGTGGAATCATTCATGTCTGCATCACAAACACTGGGTAATAAAGGTATGCCCATAAATGTAATACTTAGGACAAGTTTTTTGAAAAGTATAAGCATTAAAGACCCACTGGAGTGAAAATAGTTTTTTTTGTTTGTTTGTTTATGTGGTGTTTTTAACAGCTTTAAGACAAAGCATGTACAAATTCATTGGTCAACAACATTGCTGAGTGATTTCTCTTGAAAAGTCCAGTGAACCAAAGACTCAAAAGTCTCAAAAATGTGGTTTGAAATCGCTTGTGTTTCTTACGTACTAGTAATTTCACTACCTAGTAACCAATCACGTCATCATGAGGGCGAAATTCAGCATATCATTAACTGTGATGATATGCTCTGAAGCAGGAAGTCTGAAGAGAAGCCAGGTTATCCAGGTATATTTCTGTTGATATGGAAAATCGGGTACATTTAGCAATACAGGGGGTGAATTATGTATATGATGTATATTATGATGAACTACGCCTTTCTCCAATGTGCAAAGCATTTCTAAGGATACTGATTTTAGAAGGCAGACTGAGATGGAGAAAGGGAACATGGTTTGTTTAACATAAGCACCATATTCATGCATCAGCATATATTAAATGTGTAGAGTCTCATTCAAGCTATTAAAGCATGGAGACTTTTTTTTCCACAGGAACAAGATATCTAATTTTGGTGATCAAATAGGAGTTAAAACGGGATCAAATTATTGACTACCGGGGGACTTTAAGTAGTTTGACTTGCTGTCAGTAAATAAAGACTTAGAAAATAAGTAGACCTAATTGCATGAGATTACATTTTTGGTGGACATATGTTAGAATTTTTTCCAACTTAGTCCAACTCAAGAAGTCCCAACACTGCTCCGCAACTCATCTAAGTGGAGGAAGCGAAACAAGCGGGACGTGTATGTCATGCACGAGCAGCACTACTGAGATGTGTTTCTCCTCTCCTACGGCTGGGCGCAGCACTGTAGGTGAAATCTCACAACTGAGGGCTTCATGAAAGGCTTTTGTGAATGCTTTATGACGAGGCAGTTGGAAGCTTCACATGACACCCCCTCCCCCCTCATCAATAATTCTGTCTATGCTTCCCTCATCCCTCCCATGAATGCTCAACAATCTGTTTTATCCCATCTTACCGTTCTACCTCTTTTCACTCTCTCTATCACATTTGTGGAAAGACACTCATTCAGACTCATATCAGAGATGTCCCATCTTTGAGCATGTCTAAAGGTGAGGCAGATACACAAAGTTTATCGCATCGCCCAAGCTCTTAGCACAAGCAGGTACAAAGTCCTTGACCTGATAATGAAAGATGTTCTCCTGACATTCAAACGCAACTTCTCATTGAGGAATAAAAGTGAAGGAGAGCGAGAGAGATGATAAGGGTCTTTTATCTTTTCTTATAAACCCAAAGATTGGTCTCTTGCTCCACTGACTCACAGCAGATCAATCAGAGATAAAGCTCTGAGCTCACTTCTGTGCCCAAGAAAAAGAAGGAAAAAAAAACTCTCTCCACACAAAGGACGTGAAGCTCAAGGTGTTCGATTTTCAGAGAAAATCACACTTAATGGTCATTATATGGACAGATCAGCCGTTTTTACACAGCTGGGCGCTATGGCTGGGGATGCCGTACGTGTCACGGCGCGGGGGACAGCGTGTGAAAACGCGATGAGAGTGGAGAAGGAACAGCGCGAGGTCATCGCTAATGGTGAAAATTAACCTTGTTAAAATAGAGGAGGGTGAATGAGCTATCATAGACAAACATGATACACTCATAACCCAATCAATTAGAGCAATCTCATTCCCCTACTGCAACCAGCTCAGAGTGAATGATCAATAGTGGAGAAGAGCGGTTGAGATGCTAACGTATGCTAAGAAGCTAAACAACACTGAAATCTTCTCTGCTCAGTTTTAGGAAAGACACGAGCATACATAAGTGATCATTAGGCTGATACATGTCAAGCATATGGTCCTTTTATTTGACGTGCACGTATGGTGGCAACACACCTCAGTTAAAAGTGTGTGTTATTTGGCTAATTAGCTACAGCACAAGTTTAAACTAACTATAAAAAACTAGCTTGAGGAGATTTTCTTCAAACTGCGGCTCCACTATGACAGTAGCTGACCTGAAAGAGAAAGGGATGGTAGCGCTAATGTCCGCTAAGCTACGGCACGTTTAAACTAAATTGAACTAATTCGCTTGGGATTATTTCCATCAAACTGTTGCAATGAAACAACTGTCATCTACTATGTAAAATGACTGCATATACTTGAGCAGAAACACAAAAGTGATGGTAATGTTTATGCTAATGTTTTCTAGGCAGCTACAAAACAAGTTTAAAGACGAAACGATTGGTAATGTTAATGCAAACGTGCCGTTTTTTTACTTTAAACTGTTGCGCCCTGGGACAGTGGTTGACCTCTGAAAGAAAAACGACAATTTCATTTACACTAAAGTTCACTATAGTGCCTGTTGCAGTGTGTATTGTATTGCATTCAAATTTGTGTTAGTGACAGTCCACAGTAACATTGCTCGACTTGAAAGACAATGTTAATGGTGTATGATAACATTTGTTAGTTGCATAGAAATATGTAAACAAGCTGATAAGATTGCTTATTAAATATTGTATTTTCAACACATTTTGGAATGCCACAATGCACTAAGCTGAAAGGTTTGGGCTGTCGTGATAGGACATTGCCAGATTACATTCTCAGTTCTTTTTCCTTGCAATAATATAACTGCACCATTTCTAGGAATAATTGAAGCTCTGGAAGTTTGTTTTATGTAATTTAGTTGGTCCCTAAAGAGATTTTAATGTGTTTATGTATTTATTTTCTGCTTTCCGTCCAACAGGGCTTATGTCATGACTAAGTGCTAATCAGCATAATTATGATCATATAGCTGTTATTATGTGTGGATGCTAATGACCCACCTGGTCGAACCGAGGGAGCTCCCCCGCCTCTCGCAATAGACAGAAGAAAGGGGAAAAAAGGTGAAGTCTTTTCTTCCTGTACAACTACAGTATTGTGCATATGCAACATCTACTTCGGGAGAGCTAAAACTTAAGGACAAATGCATCACAGATTTTGGCAGAATGTAAATGACCCTCATTCTCACAATTCATTTTGTATATTTGCTTTCGTATTTTCATTTGAATTGCTAATGTTGTTGAAATAGAAAGTAAAATGCTAACATACGGCTAATTTGATTTTGTTTAGAGCTACCAAGAGGTTAATAAATGCTAATATGCACACTACTCCAGAAACATGGAGGAACAGGATGCAAAGCAAACAAAATGGGTCTAATTAGTGTTTCAGAACACTCCGCGTGTCTCAAAGTTCAAAAGGAATGGCTGGGGCTAAGTTTTGGATGAGCAAATAATGCCATTGCTAGAACCAACGCTAATGATCTGAGGAAATCAACTGGGGAGTCCACATGAAGATGAGATGACATTAGTGCCGCTAAGTACCTGCAGAAGGTGCTTGTGTGGTAGTGTGAGCAGATGAGTACATTAACACATGTCCACCAGCATGCCATACTTAATGTTCTGTTTCATTACAGTTATGCTTCTCTGAAACAGTTATGATTCACACATACACATTTCACTCAGAGGCCATCTTTCCATCTGCCGTCCTTTTAAAAGTGTGAATCTGTATATATAATTCGTCATATAATATATCCTTACAATTTAACCTTCAGACTGTCATAACGGGGCAGCCATGGAAAGGCACATAGGGAGCCACTGAATGTGAGAGATGGCTTCATTCTTTCATTCCTCTATTTCTGAGGGAAGTAATTTAAGCATATGACATCGAGCGAGGTCAAATCAATGAGCTGTCCCTGACATTATCACATAGGAAAACTCCTCATCAAATGGCAAAGGCCAATGTGCAATAACACTGTGGGAGAACGAAAGCCGGTATGAGGGCAGAGCGTGAATAGATATAACATCATTGAGGCGCTAGCAGAGGTCATAGTGTGGCGCCGATGTCAAGTGGCGTTATGCTGCAATAATGCTTCGGAAAATGTCCACCGAACATTGGGGGAATGTTTAGCGCAGCGTCACACACAAGTACCAGCAGTGAGGGTGAAGATGCTTCAGTCTGCTAACTGACCTTCTCACCACAGAACATCTGTAGCTGTCAGTCAACCTGACACAAATACACACATAAACATGCAGAACCGCTGTTCTTGCAGTAAGAGGTTTTCATGTACTGAAAACATAGGAAAAGGAAATCTATTTTTAAGTCTATCAAAGGGATAGCTCACCCAAAAATGACAGTTCTGTCCTCATTTATAAACTCGCATGTCATTGCAAACCTGAATGACTTACTTTCGTCTGAAAAATACAGATATTTTAAAGAATGTTCTAGTTGTTTTTGTTAATGAAGATATTATATATATATATATATATATATATATATATATATATATATATATATATATATATATAATTAAGATATTAATTTTGTTTAATTTATATCTTTACTAAAAAAATGAAACTGTGAAAAGTTTATAGTCACATCGTAAGGTATGCGACAACTGAGTGTCATTAAAAAGAACATTTAAAAACATGTTTGGTAACTGAAATACAACTGTTATAATTAAATATCAATATTAAATAAAAAACTAACAAAACAATAATGAAAATAATCTTTGCTTCCTTGGCAACTAACTGAACTAAAATAAGTTTAGGTCAAAGTATTTTTTATTTATTTATGAAAAACTAAATATATAAACTATATATAAACTAATAATGCAATTGACAATGCCAACAAAATGACTTAAACTAAACATTTTATTAAAGCTAAATATTCAAATATTAATTGATGTTGCAATTAAAGTTGCAATTGAATATAAAAATAACAAATGAGAAATATGCCAAAATTACAAAAAATACAAATCTGAAATAGTTGTTATTTCCCTTTAAAAACGTATTATTGTAATGTATCTTTTGAGGGTTTTCTTGTTTTCTTATTATATTTGATGATTCTCCTTACTGCAAACAGGGTCGGCCTGCCCTATAAATGATACCGCGGATTATCTTTGGCTCCAATGAATCTTGGGGTCCCTGTGAGGAGATCAATACGAGGATGCTTCTATTGTCTTTGAAAGTTTTTCTGAGATTCACCCATGATTATCGGACACACACATAGAAGCAGATGTGTTATTTATACACCCACACACTGAAGGTTTCTTTTGAGGGCTGTCAGAAGAAAAAAAACAGCATTTGTCTGAATACAGATCTGACTCAGTCAGTTCCATTGATTGTCTATGTCCTGGAGGAAAGGCCAAGAACAAACACACACTCGTATGAGAAGGAAAGACAAACAATTGTGAAACGAAAGATTTATGGCCCTCCCTTTCAGCTCAGAGCTAAACACACACACACACACACACACACACACACACACACACACACACACACACACACACACACACACACACACACACACACACACACACACACACACACACACACACACACACACACACACACACACACAATCCAACTAAATTATGCACACAGACACACACACACACGCTCCAGTTTGACACTTCATTCCACCTACAGACCCAAGTGCACAGGACAATTAGTCAAGCAGGCCTTGGGCAAGACAGATGCAGATGCCATATTTCTCGCTAATCCAGTAATAGTGTCTCCACTGGGTTCCCATAGTGTGTGTGTGTGTTTATACTGACAATGCATGAGGAATTTAGAAGTAGAAGTTTTATTAGCAGATTTTGGTGTTTTGTAAATGATTATGTTAGGAATTAAGTTTGCAATGAACAATAGTAAATGGACATGCTGTAAAATGTCTCAATGCTGTAAACCCAGTTGAGTGTCTTTACTAGTTACATCCAAAAATAACTAGGGTATTCTTATTGTGTTTTGTATTGCAAACTTGTGCTGCAGTTGAGGTGGAATGAGGTTGAGGTTTGTTGTCTAGAGTGACCAATCATCCTTCTCTGTCTGGCAATGCAATGCACTGTAAAAAAAAAAAAAAAAAAAATCAGGTCTCCAATTAAAAATGTTCTAGTGACTGATCACATCTAATTTTTTCAGTTGTCCAAATTGAATTTCAGAGAATTAAATTGCATTAATTTACAGAAATTCAATCTGGCCAACGGAAAAATGTAGATGTAATCAGTCACTAGAACATTTTTAATTGGAAACCTGATTTTTTTTTTTTTTTTACAGTGTGGATGAATCTACATTTTGGCGGTTGCTAGGAGAACAGTAGTTGCCTGACTGAATTGTGCCAAGTGTAAAGTTTGGTGGAGGGAGGAATATGGTGTGGGGTTGTTTTTCAGGGATTGGGCATGGCCTCTTAGTTCCAGTAAACAAAAAAAATTGTACTGCAGTAAAAGGAACTCTTAAAATTGGACAATTTCATGCTCCCAACTTAGCGTCAAACATGGCCCCTTCCTGTTCCAACATGACTGCGCAACACTGCACAAAGCAAGATCCAAAAAGACATGAATGAGCGAGTTTGCTGTGGATGAACTTGACTGGCCTGCTGAGTCCTGACCTCAACCTGATAGAACACCTTTGGGATAAATTAGAGCAGAGACTGTGAGCCAGGCCTTCTCATCCAACATCAGTGCCTGACCTCAAAAATGAGCTTCTAGAAGAATGGTCAAAAATTCCCATAAACACACTCCTACACCCTGTGGAAAGCCTTCCCGGGGAGTTGAAGCTTTTATAGCTGCAAAGGCTGGGTCAACTCTATATTAAACCCTACTGATTAAGAATGGGATTTCATTAAAGACAGGCGTCCCCAAAATAAAATTATACACACACAAACACACACACACACACACACACACACACACACACACACACACACACACACACACACACACACACACACACACACACACACACACACACACACACACACACACACACACACACACACACACACACACACACACGCACACGCACATATATAGCCCAATATTGAATTGATTTAATTGTCTTAATTTAAATTCGGGTCAGCCACCAAAACCCCCATAATTTACATGTTGGATATGCATATGCACACATGGAAACTGCAGAAGGCTCAGCAGAACTAAAACACTCACCATTTATAAAGTTCTACAGGGTGTTTTGTTGATTAAATATTTTGGCCAGTGCAATTCAGCTTTCATATGATTCTTGTACTCGCAGGTCCATTTAACAAATTTAGGTAAACTAATTCAGCAGAATTTTGCAGATTACATCTGAGCCTATGAGAGCTGGAGTTTTCTTGGGGTGTTAACCTGGTTTGGAGAGCTTTTTGAAAGCAGAAGAACCGTAAAATCCTGATCATCATGACCTTTCATCATAAGATCTTCACACACACACCTGAGTCTTTACTGAGTCCGTGACGGATAAACCAGTCCTGTTCCCTCTGAAAGAGTGTCTCCGGTAGAGCTGCTATAATTCACGGAATAAAAAATGAGAGGGAAAACTGAGCCAAGGATGGAGAGGGATGAAAGGCGGGCAAACTATAAATAGCCCACCTGGGCTGCTTCACTCATCCGTCTGCTTTTGAACTTGTCATCCGCCAAATTGGTGCTCCGGGCCATGTCATCCATCTCTTTTTGGAGAAGGGGTGAGGAGAGGTGGTACCTCTGGCAACCACGCAATCTCTCATTCGCGCACTGATCCATCACACTATCACATCCAAATCACGAAGACACGCACACACAGGTCGCCTTTACACTGTGTTTTTGTGTCCAGATAGTATCTTTTTTTCTTTTTTTAAATCTGCATTGCATTGCATTTTGCTGCATTCAGATGTTTCTACTTTCTGTTTCTAGTACAAAGGATCCTTATCTGATGAGGTTTCATCATTTACTTAATTTGAAAATATTGATGGATGCTTTTCTTCTGTCAGATAAGATGTCTGGTACATTTACGTTACATATTCGGTCAATGACACTAAACAAATAAGTTACCTGGTCGCCTTAAAATTTTGAGTTCACTGAAATTAAAAATGTTAGTTAATACAATGAAATTTTTTGAGAATCGACAACCTTTATTCAAATATTATTAAAAGATTTTGTAAACATATTGGGCAATTGTGTGTGTTTTATTTCTGATGACGCAATGAAACATGCCAAATTGTGCTATTTCATAATTTATCACGTTTTATGTGGTTCAGATGCAATAATATTTTGAGTTTCTATTTATTAAACCAATTTATCAACTAAAATGTTTAATTTCAATAAATTCAATATTTTAAGGCAACCAGGTTATTTACTTTATTTACTAAGGTAAACTATATATATATATATATATATATATATATATATATATATATATATATATATATATATACACAGTACAGTAATAGTGGCCATGGTAAAGAAAAGGAACAAAAAATATTTTGAAAAATCTAGTTGTTATGTATTAATCTAGTAATGTACTTTTTGTATTCATAATGTTTTTCATGCATTTTGAAAAACTTTCATTCTAGTCAAAACTTTCATTCCAGTTTGTGCAAAACAAAGTATTTTTTGTACAAATATGAATTATTTAATTAGAAATATCATTAGGATTTTAGGGAAAGAAAATGGTCAGGCTAATTAATATTTTCTTTTCAAGAATTTAAGTAATCAGTATTTTTAATGAGATTTTTTTTTTCATGCCCCCAAATTTAAAATTAAAATGTATAAATCTTAAAAAAGGCTTGTATGAATGCCATTTTTAATGTAAAAGTCATTTCCACAATGTGCTAATAGGGATTCGAAGAAAAAATAAAACTAATCACAAGAGAAAATAAAATAAAAAACGTTTTATATGGTCAAGTGGCTGAAAAAGCAGATGCGAAGGGCCCTTAAGGCGCCACAGAAACTATTTTTTAATGTTCTAATTTGCAACACACTCACAAACAAACACATGCTGTGCTTATCAATGCGTAAATGTGCAGAGAGAGCTTTTCTTGAAGTGTTTGTGTGATTATCACCTGACAGATCAGATTGGCTCGGCACAGGGTTTGATGAGCTAAATACAGTCAGACAATGAGCCTCCCCGTTGAGCCTGTAATCACATTCAGTGCCAATAAATGTGATTACGTTGCAGTTACACACTTACACGAAAAAGCAAAACAGCACATTTTTTCTAGACTTTCTCACACTGTACTCGTCGGATAAAAGGAGCATGTATTTGTAAGTAAACAACGGCGCTTCACACATCATTTCTGCAAATCAAAGCCACTCACTTCTTAAGCAAGCTGATTTACAGAGCGAGGTGAGAACGCAGATCTACCGCTGTGAAGCGCGTTTGAAATCTGCTTTGATCAGTGGCGTTTCATGCTCAAAGAATAGTATTTCTTTGATAAACTCTATTGTTTGCGTTTATTTGCAAGAATGTGTGTTTAAGAGTGTATTGAAGTGAGTCTATACGCATGAGCCGGAGCACAATAAAGCCCCACTAGAGGACGCTCAAATACAACACAGCTTTTTGGCACAACCTTGGTGACACTCAGAGGTCCTGCATGTTCAAACCAAACTGAACTAACCTAAACCAAACTCTAATCCCAAAAGCAATCTGAGTCACTGAAACCCATCCAGAACTCTCCCTTACACCATCTGCTCCCAGCCAACAGGGGGCATGACACAGCCAGAAGAGGAGATTTGTTGCCTGTTCATTTATTCTCTTTTATATCAAACCATGACAACAGATGTAGATTAATGAGTGTGGTGTTAAGACGGGCTCCGCACAGTCAATCATCGGCAGAGTCACTCGGAATACAAAACATTCGGTCGGTATGACAGCCGGACATCAGAAAGCTGAATCTGCTTAGTGATTGCACATATGAGTCACTGGTGCTTATTCAGACGACAAATTCGAGTCTGGCCAGCGACATCCCATACATTGCAATAAAAACCTATAAAAACGATATAGCTGGAACAGACTGAAAAAGTGACATGTCAAGGTGTGTTGTGCCAGGTTTGGTGCAGTGTGTTTTGAATTGAATACCACAAATTAACACATGACTTTTGTGCCTGAGAACAAATTTCAATGTTTTAAAATGTAATTTATTCCTGTCATGTCAAAGCTGAATTTTCAGCAATTTCCTTTGTCTTCTGTGTCACATGATCGTTCAGAAATCATCCTAATATGCTGATTTGATGCTCAAGAAACATTTATTATTATTAATGCTGAAAGCAGCTTAAATCATGATACTTTTTTTGTCAGGATCTTTGATGAACAAAATAAAAAACAGCATCAACAGTGTTGGGGAAAGATACTAAATGTATTACAATATTGCATTACTCCCTTAAAAAAAGTAACTAATTGAGTTACTTAGTTACTTTTTAAGAAAAGTAATGTATTACGTTACTTTTGCATTACTTTTTTTACCTTTTGTTTTTTATTTTAAAAAAGTTCTATTTTTGTGCAAATGTAAAGACCTCTTCACACAAAAATTGAAATAATAAACCTCAGGCCAAGGTAAAAATGCTAATTCACGCATGTAGAGTAAAGGGCGCAGCTCAGCTGTGCTGCCGTTCTGGATAATGGAAGAAAAGGATGCAAGAGAAAAAAGTTTAACACTATTACTTAAAAATTTAAAGTAATTTTTGCTTTTGTTTTAACTGAATCATGGAAAGTTATCAGCAAAACATTGGTCAATAAAGGTAGATTAAATGCATAAAAATACTTGTTTTTAATATATTTAATTATTGGAAGTTTGCATGGTATTCTGATTTTGAGGAGTACTGATCTTTATTGTGCAAGTGAGATGAATAAATGCTCACATTTAGTCTGGAACTACTATAACCTGTTCACACACAACATCTTTGCACTTACTCTCAATCTCTCTCAACATGGGGACTTGCATTACTTGCATCACTTTTTGGAAAATGTATTTATTTTGTATGCAAGTATGATATTTTGTTGTAAATGTTAAAAGTAGTGCAATACTTTACTAGTTACTTGAAAAAGTAATCTGATTTCGTAACTCAAATTACTTTAATGCGTTATCCCCAACACTGATTATAAATGTCTCTACTGTCACTTTTGATCAATTTAATGCATTCTTTTTTTTAATAAATGTAGGCAATAATTTCTTTCGACTTATAAATTATGTCATTTTAAACCCGTAAGACCTATGTTCATCTTTGTCATGGCGCTCACATGAACAGCATCGGCCAATGAGTTGGTGTTCTGATGTAGAGGCCACAATTTTAATGATCTCTTTCCTACCTATCTGGGCCTTGAAAGCGTTAATTAAATTGCTGTCCATGGAGGGGTCAGAGAGCTCTTGGAATTCATCAAAAATATTGTCATTTGTGTTCCGAAGATGAACGAAGGTCTTGCGGGTTTGGAACAACATGAATTAATGACAGCATTTTCATTTTTTGGTCTAAATCCATTAACAGTCATTAATGGGTGTACTGTCCCTTTAACTGTGACACACTACCACAGAAATTGTGAAACCAGAAACTAATTTATCATTTCCACAAATTTGCTCTGAGCGATTACAGTGCGTCGGCCCCCAGTGGAATTATGCATCGGTTATGCTAACCTCTCATCCGAGCGTCTTTCCAGATAAATCACAGCAGTCTTCTGCTCTAAAGTGCCAGACTCAGATCTGTCATCTCATTTTCAGAGTACTGTCTATATATACAAATGAAACCTTGATTTCAGATGGCCTAAAAGTTACTAAAAATGGTCGCAGTCAGACTCTTCCTCTCTGTGCTGGGTTTCCAGAAGTTGCCTATTAATCAAGCATGTCCTCGGGTCTTTTCGTCATCCTGCGGTCTGCACTTTACTTTGCTCAAACTCTTTTCCGGCGATGTATTCCAGCAAGACCTGTTTCTAAAAATCTTTGTCTACAGCTGCTTGTTTAACACCACCGAGCAGGCATCACGGTCTCTCCTGAAGGACCCGCAGATCTCTGCATGCCTGACAAACAGGTTGTCTCATTAAGCCTGTTATAAATGTCTTCAGACAGAACATTCCTCTTCTCACAGTGGAGTCTCTGCATCCCTTGCTTCTCTACCTTCTCCACTGTTTCTCTTCCTCCCTTCACTCGCTCAGTCAGCAGGGGGCACACTTTGGAAGTGTGATTGCACAGATGGAAAGGTGTAAATAAGAAATGGTGTGTGTGTGTGTGTGTGTGTGTACACACATACTTGGGACACGCAGAGACAAAAATGCCAACAAAAAGACATAGGTTTCTGAAAATAGCCATCCATCTCTTTTTTCCTCCTTATTCCCCCTCCCTGGGTACATGTGGCTGCAGCTAGGATAAAGCAGCAGGTGTGTGTGTCTCAGGTTTTGTACCTGTGGAAGAGCCATAGCAGGTGTGTGTGTGTGTGCGCGCGTGTGCGTTAGCGACAGCTTGCTCTCTTAGTGAACCGCAGGTGGAGCGCAGAGGTTGGCCTCCGTGCCTGTATGTCCTGCTGTGTGTGTGGGTATGTGTGTGTGTATCGGAGATTTCATGCCCTCAACCCAGTTAACCTTGTGTGTGCGCGCATGTGTGTCTCATGACTATAAAACAGACAGGGTGAGCCATGTTCGCAAGCGCTGTAAAAAAGCTGAATCATAACAGTATAAATATAATAAAGTGTAAAAACAAAATGAGAATGAGCATCTCCTGTCAATCAGAAACTGTTAAAACAAAGTGAGAATAATATAATATTTACCATATGAACAAACTCTATTACTTATAATATAGATACTTTTAACATTTGAAAATCTTTATAATTTTTCATATATTTTCCATTTATTGCATTTTTAAACTCTTATCTAATTTCTCCTTGCCTCATATATATTGAATTAAATAAAAACAAATCAAGGAGAACAATTTTTTTTAATTATTTAGTTATAGGATGCAGTGCTAGGCAAGTTAATATATTATTGGTGAAATAATTGATTATTATTAAAAAATCTTACACACTTGGGGACCTATTTTGGAAGTGATATATTTTTTCGTCTTGTGGGAAAATTGTCAGAATTAGATTACACCTTTTATTGAAAACTGAAAGATTTTATCGTATCATACCACATATTGATTTTACAACACTTAACTGTGGCAAATTTGCTGTAGCCAATCTCTCATGGATTACTGCTTTAATCTATATTTTCAATCTTGAAGATATTAGAAATACAGCTTATGTTATTTTCTGAGCATTAGCATAGCAAACACCTCTACTGATGGTGCAGCTGTAAAGCCGTAACCTCCATCATAAGTACTAATTGTTTTCTAATACCTAGCTGGCTGGCATTATCCTTCATAAACAAAAGCGCTGGAACATCCTCTCCTTTAATCTCATTTCACTGATTCAGGTTAATAATGGGCTTATTGAGAACACAGATTCCCCCCATAATGCAACAGAGAAAGCCCTTCATTAGCAGATAACGTTGATGGGAAACCGCCATTAAATTATATACCTCCTTTCATTTTTTCGCTATTAATTTTTGCAAAGCCATCTGGCACGTAATGAGGCACAAAGCAGTTTTGATGCACTTTTCAATTAAATCTGACCTTGAAATGACAGCGTGGGTGTAAGCGAGATAGATGAATGCGAAAAGTTTTGAGATATGACATATTATTGTTAATAAAATCAATTGAACCCTCCAATTTACAACTGATAAGATAAACATAATCTGTGAGAGATATGATGACTACACTCTGTGGACTCTTTAATAAATGGATACTTTAATAATGGGAGATGAATCAGGCGATTGTACAAAGAAGTAGAGGCTCTTGGTTTCCAATGAAACCGAATGGTCTGTCAGGCTTCAGAATGACAATAAATAAATAAATAAAGTATATTCCAAGTTTATATTTCCATGATAGTGATAGTAGTAATAATAATGATAATAAATAATAAAATATTTTATTATATAACATATAATACACAAAATAAAATAATAATTGTAATGCAATAAATGCATTTTATTATTGTTATTTAGTTGGTTTACAGCGGTATCTATTTAATTTCCTGTTAATGGAAAAGAGCTGCCTGAACACTCTGCTAAAGTTCACCTTTCATATGAGTTTGAATCAACCTGTGGGTGACTGAATGACAGAATTTTCATTTCATTCAGCTCATCTGAACGAGTGAACCGGTCATTTTGAATGTTCAAAAAGTCTTTCTTGGTATCTTAGCGTTTTAATAGTAGCCCAGTCAGACAGAATAACTGCATTGACCACGCTGTTCTTTCCTTCACACTAATGAAGCACACTCTAATTATCCGAATATTACTTGTCAACCTCCCACTCCCTCTTCAGTCAACTACTGCGGATGGTGACTCAAGCTAATACACTATAGCTATCCCCACACAAACACACATTAAATAAAACCTTTGAAATGTGCCACTGAAGATAAATGGGCACCAAAAGCATTTGATGCAAATTGTTTTGCAGTGAGATGTCATTAATGTGAGCTTCATTATTCAAGACCCTGCTGGTTAGGACTAGCACACACACACACTGCTGGTTAAGGACCAGCACACACACACACTGCTGGTTAAGGACCAGCACACACACACACTGCTGGTTAAGGGCCAGCACACACACACACACTGCTGGTTAAGGACCAGCACCCAAACACTGCTGGTTGAGCTTTTAGGGCAAAACATAACACGGAATCAGCACTTTTGAGGGTTCACAATGATATTTATTAAATCCTGATTTGGTGATAGTGGAGCTGAGTGCGGCCTTTGAGCGTATACGTACAGTTTCGATACACATTTTGCATGTCTCCTTTATCTGCGACACCAATTTCAGGTCTTTGAGGCCCGTCCACACGGAGATGCGTTTAGCTGTATACGTATACATTTTGAACCGTGTCAGCATTTCGTCCACACGGATCCGGCGTTTTGGAAGCATAAATCTGATATTGTCTGAAACCGGGTCCCAGAGTGGCTAAACCTGAAAACGTCATTCTTGCGTTTTGTTTTGTATTTGTGAAATGGTGATGTCATTACACTACATCCGGCACAGTGAAAGACTAAAGGGATCCAACTACGGGCACTGGGCATGCGTACATCAATATTGCGTCATTTAGTTTTAGGGTTTGGGTAGGTGTAAGCTTTAATAAAACACATGTTAAGTAGCAAATGTATTTATTGTTATTTTATCGTGAGATTTTGCCTTAACTCCAACCACTGATATACCTCATTCTAGCCACAACTCTTCTCCATTTTTAGTGTATTTCTGTGGCAGAATTACAGCACCACACACTGGCCTGGCATGTATACTACATCGTTTTGAGTCGGTTTCAGTGAGCAAAAATTTATTGAAACGAGAAAAAAAAAGATCGGATTGGGAAAGCTCTGGCTTCGTGTGGCTATAAGATATAAGTAAGAAGATCATTTGAATTAGGTGTGCTTGATTAGGGACACATGCAAAATGTGCAGTGTTGCTGTGCCTCCTGGAATTTGGTTGGGAAACACTGCCATTAGTAGCCTGACAAGCCAGACCCACATCAAGATGTTTGGTCTGGAAACTCACCATTGACAGCTCAATCTGAGGGGAGGGATAAACGGTTACTCTGCACGTGATAGGATAGCGCTACAAACAACCAGAGCAACGAAGGTGAAACAGAGCTTGTTGATAGATTAAACATTCGCTGTATCCGGTCGGCAAAACTCCGAACACATCTTCCCTTTTTAAGAATGACTTCAGTGCCGTTCTTTGTTCTTTTCTCAGAAAAAAGCTTAACTCCAAGTCTTCCAGAGTCGCGGTCAAAGCTGATTCGAAAGGCCGCTGTTCGCCAGTTTCTGTGTTTACTAGAAGCACGCAAACGCAACTCGGCCGTCGTCATTAGGGCCCCGCCATCAGGCCCCGCCCACCGACTCTATACACAATGTGATTGGCCCGGCAAGAGTGAGAGGAATACAGCTCAGAGGGGTATTGAGAGTTGCTAGACGACACTCATGGGCAGATTAGATTTGCTGCCGCTAGGGTGCGTCTAGATTTTTTAGGCTATGCCGTTAGATGATGATCACAAATCTATGTTGGAATTCAGGTGTGGCCCTTAAATGGTGTAAGTCATATCTTACAGATATAAGCTTTGCAGTAAAACTGGCTGAATGTGTGTCAACACCAGTCCCTCAAGGGTAAATTCTCACTCCTCTATTGTATTTGCTCCCTTTGTGATCCATTTTTAGGAAACATGGTGTCTTATTTCATTGTTATGTTGACAATATGCAGATTTATTAGCCATTTCGAAAGGACAATGAATCTGCCATTAGCTCGCTTTTAGACTGCATTAGTGACATTAAGGGCTGGATGGTGATTTTTTCCCCAACAAAATAAAAAAAAGAATATGATTGTATTGTTTGGTCCAAAAAATCACACCACTATACATTCTATTCTTGGATATTGAGCCAGGCGCGGTTCTACATGGGTGCTTAGCCCCCTCAAACGCAAGCAAAAGCACCCTCAGTATGGGGGAAACAGATTTGGCAGATTTGCAAATGTGTGTCTGAGCTCTGGAGAGCGCACATGCATCTCTTTACAGCGTGTTTTTGCAGCGGTGAGTAATGTAGCCAATCACAGTTGTTGATCTCTCTAACGTGATCAGTTTTTACGCTATGCACCCAGTTAGGGTTCACGAAATTGACGAGACACGATGTAAGTAAGATATTTATTGTAGACAACTTAATTTTTATAACGGAACTTTGTAAGATTGCGATAAACTGACAAAGCAACAGCATTTTAGTGATCGTAGCGATCTTGGCTCGCTTTTCGGGCTATATAGTCTATAACCTGGAAAATGATAAAAAAAATTGCTACAATCATTAAAATGCTGTTGAATGAATGTTAATAGTATAAAACAATTGTTGCTAAGAGGACCGACGGCCAAAGGCATGCTGCAAAGTTTCAGAAGTGACTTTATAAATGCCAAATATAAATGCCCCTCTGCACGAAGACAGAAATATCCTCCTGAGACCCAGAGAGAGCTTATAACTTTGTAGAGGACATTATATTTAAGGGAATTTCTCTGACAACATACACAATTTTATGTTTTTGTCTTATATTTAAAGAAATATAAGACATTCTTATGACAATATTATTGCACGTCTTTTTACATTACATATTCTCCCAAAACACATTAATATGCAAAATAGATCGATGCATTGCCTAGAATGGGAATGCTTATGGCCATGTTTACACACATAATATTGCATAAAGTAAAATGACATCTCTAATTATTCTGTATCTTTCATAACACTGAGAAACATCTTTATACAAAGTTTGGATTAAAAATAAAACTTGATTGGTGAATGGAAAAAAAATTCCCATTGTTTGTTTGTTGTTCATTTTTTTAAATTTTCTGTTGATGTCCAACAGATCAGAGGATATAGCATATATATATCAATTATTTTTAATGCTCCAAACAATGTAATGACCAGAGGAAAGAAATTTACAAAACCTTATGGTTCTCAGAAAGATGACATGTTAAAATACTAGTAATGCATTAAAGCAATGTAAAGGCAGACTATTAGATTAATACACAATTTGTAGCAAAATATTTTTGAACTTCTAATAATTGGTAAATGTAAATGATCATACATTTCCCACTGTACACTATGGTGGAGCCGTTAGCGTATCTGCACTTTATAGAGCACTGTTAGTGACTTCAGAAGCACCCTCAGTTATTTGTTTCTGTCTTGGGATGATTGCAAAAAAATAGTGGTGAATGTAGGGGTATTGTTTGACTCAAATTTGACAAGCAAATAAAGTCTTTGGTCAAATCATGCTTTTTTATTTGAAACTTTTAGCGAAGCTAAGACAGTTATTTTGGCGACTTTTAGCGAAAGCGTGATCATATTACTCCGATTTTATATTCTCTCAAATGGCTGCTGGTCCGTTTCCGGATCGAATTTAAACTTTTATTGTTTATTGTAAGTCTTTGAATGGGTTTGCACCAAAATACCAGGAGACATTAGTGAACTGGCACTCCGCTGTGAGGCCCCTGAGATCCGCTGGACGATTAATGGTTGCCAGATCCAGAATACACTCCAAGGGGATCAGGCTTTTTCAGTTGCCGTCTCCAAACTGTGGAATTCTTTGCCTTTAGGTATTAGATCGGCTCAGACTTTTTCAGCTTTGAATCCTTGCTAAATTTATTAACAACTGCTTTTAATTCCCTGGGTTATTAATTTTTAGGTGTGTGGTTGTTTTATGTCGGTTTTCCTTGTTGTATTGTTTGTTTCATTATTATTTATTTATTATTAGTTTTTTTGTGCTTAATTTTTCAGTTGTCCAAATTGAATTTCAGTGAATTGATGCAATTTAATTCACAGAAATTCAATTTGGCCAATTAAAAAAATTAGATGTGATCAGTCACTAGAACATTTTCAATTGGGGCCTGAATTTTTTTTTTTTTTTTTACAGTGTACAGCACTTTGGGCAACCTTGGTTGTATTAAAAGAAAGAAGATATAAAGACTAGCACACAAACATGTATGGTTGAGGACAAGCACACACACGCACGCACGTACGCACAGCACACATTGTATTTCAGCACAAAAAACAGCATTTTAGTCACTAACCAGCTGTAGTCCAATTCAACCAGATACTAAATGTGCTGAATTAGCACTACGCTAGAAATATTGAAGTCACTATTATTATTATTGTGCAAGCCAGCCTCCATTTTATGTGAATTCGGTTCATTATAGCTTCTGTAGATTTATGCAATTAGTGTCCTGATTTTACATCACGTATAAAAACCATAAATGGAATGATGCTTCTAAAAACACTTTACAATTTTATCACAGACAACTTATTTAAATCCACACTGTAGAGTTTGGGGGAAATCCTTGAAATATCACAGGATGAAAACTGCTTCAAATCGGCATCCCTCCGATCCCTTCTCTTCTGCAATCCTCCTCTGTCCTCCAGCTCATGCTGAAGGGTTTCCTGTGAGTTCATCAGCCCTTTGACTTTAAGGAGATATGAGAAAATAGGCTAAGAAAGTGTCTGCGGAAAAGAGATACATATATTTTGCGAAAGTAAGACAATCCAGTTTGTTCGCCCTTCTTTCTTTTTGCAAACTTTTCCGAAACTCATCCTGTCTTTCGTCATCCAAGGAAAGTAGAGGTTTATGGATAACAAAGTAAAAGTGGGGAAAGTAGGCTGTCGATAAGGAACAGCATTCAGAATGTTTGGTAAAAGCATTCCTGCAAAACTGGGAAATGTGTTCATAAAATAAGAAAAGCACAACCGCAATAGCTGCCACAGCCACATTGGGTTTATTTGTTGAAAAGACAACAAGATAACTCAATTTTTACAGAGAGCAGGACAGACAAAAGACACAACATGCAGAGAAGAAACCAAAATGCACCTGCATTTAAAATGTATATATCTTTATATAATGTATATGTCCAATGTGCAAACCTCAAACACAAGAAGTACCCAAAAGTGAATGAATATCCCCTCATTGGTCAAACTAACATCTAAAACTCACGCACGGAAAGCAACCCGTTGTTTGCAAATCAATAGGCTGCCATCAGAATTCAGCCGAGCTAACTATGTATTGATCCATCGACCACAGCAAACCTGAGTGCTTCATCAACACCACCAGGCACCAGAGCAGGCAAAAAATTCAACCAATTACTGATCCGGCCGACTCGATTTTCTTCACTTCGTAATCAAACATCTGAAATCCCTGACTGACGCACACAGCAACATATGCCGGACATGCTGCTAGATACAAGCTGTTTGCGTCTGCTTAACATTGCGGAAACATTGTCAGGACGTTGTTAGGCGAGATGAATTGCCTGTATAAATCAGCGGTGCTCTTGCTAGGCTAACACTATGGCATGAATAATGGAGGAGCTGACAGCAATGATAGAGGGCCCACATATATAATATGAGGAGAAGTTACATGCAAGCCATGGAGTGACCAAACTATGCTCGAGCAAAGCTACGAGTCATTAAGGAACAGAATTATAATACACATACATGAGCAATGACTTGAACAATGGATTAACATGATTATGAGTTGGATTGTGGAGGGGGGAAAAAAGGCCTGAGGGGGGGGGGGGGGGGGGAGGAGGAGGATATATATGATGTTAAATTCATCTGTTGCTTGGTATTTCTAGCCCAATGACAACTCAAAACCCGCCCAAATGGAATGAAAACTAGCACAATTTTTCAGTGTCCAATCAAATTAGACAACCATTGGGATTCCCATAAAGGGCCTACAAATAAACTATATATATATATATATATATATATATATATATATATATATATATATATATATATATATATATATATATATATATATATATATATATATATATATATATATATATATATATATAATAAAAGTTTGGAGTTTGGAAAATTTTGGTTTTGAAAATTGATTGTTTTTAAAAACGTCTCTTCTGCTCACCAAGGCTGCATTTATTTGATCAAAAATACAGCTAAACAGTATTATTGTGAAATATTTTTTACAATTAAAAATAACTTTTCTATTTTAATATGTTCCAAAATGCAATTTATTAATTTATGTGATTCAAAACTGAATTTTCAGCTGAATTATTCCAGTCTTCAGTGTCACATGATCCTTCAGAAATCATTGTAATATGATGATTTGCTCCTCAAGAATTATTTATGATTATTATCAATGTTGAAAACAGTTTTTTTTCAGGATTATTTAATTAATAGAAAGTTCAAAAGAACAGCATTTATCTGAAATATAAAGCTTTTTCAACTTTATAAATGTCTATACCGTCACTTAATTAATTTTTAAGGCATCCTTGCTGAATAAATGTATTCCTTTCTTTGTTTACCCACCCCCTACCCCCGGTCGTACAATGTTACTAAAGTTTTCTATTTCAGAAAAATACTGTTTTGTTTTATACTTTCTATTAATTAAATAATCCTAAAAGTGTTTTCAACATTGATAATAATCATATGTTTGTTGAGGAGGAAATAATCATATTATAAGGATTTCTGAAGGATCATGTGACACTGAAGACTGGAGAAATGATGCTGAAAACACAGCTTTAAATCACAGAATAAATTACACTTTACTATATTCAAATAGAAAACAGTTACTTTACATATTTACTTAATAAAATAAATGCAGCTTTGGTGAAGGTACTTATTTCAAAAACAATCAAAATAGTTGATTCCAAAATTGTGTGTGTGTGTGTGTGTGTGTGTGTGTGTGTGTGTACAGTTTACAATCTCAGGGCTGTCGTCTTTTAGACAGCTCTCTTCCCCACCCTTCTCATGTGGTGCTGAATAGATTTCAGCAGTAAAGAGAGAAAGCATTCGTGGTGAGGGTTTTTCTCCATTTACCTGACATTTTATAGTGCTGCTTTGTTCATCCACGGACAACCGAACCGATGCTTCAACCACCAAAGGTATAACTCATGTGACGTGATGATGCTTGATTTGTGAAATGCTCAAGTGACGTGTCTACTCACGTGCAGAGCGGTTGTTGCCAAGTGAATTCGTTCCCGGGGATCAATACCCACTAATAAACAGTTCCATTTTATTTTTTCTTTGGCTCTTTTATATTGTTTCGCGGCTGCGGTACTGTTTAATTATAGCCCAAAAAACCGCAACCCGCGGCTCTGTAATTTTTCCCGCAACTCCTTTTTTAAAATAGCCCAATTGTGCGGGAAAACCGCGACCCTGGCAACTATGCACGCAGAGCGCCTCTCTTGACGTGCCGTGACAGACACTAGTTGCTTCGTCCGGTTCCGGTCACACACAAAAAAAAAAGTGTGTTGGATTTACATAATTTAATTGTGTACATCGGTCCCACATGAATCAATTGCGTTAAACAAACATAATTTGTTCATGTAACTTCAACAACATGGAATGAATACATTTTTAGTGACTCAATTAAGTAGTTTCAAAGTGAATTTTTTTTAAATGACTTCCTGTCATAATTCAGACATTCAATGTCATATATTCATTCATCCACTTCAATTTCATACACTTTAATGTTACACAACTGAATTATAATACTGCACTAGCTTGCTGACAAACTTTTAGCTAGCAAGAGGACACACTAGTATCTTACACTGTAAAATTTATTTAGAAAAAAAGTTGCTTTTTTGTTGTTAAAAAAAGTTGTCAACCTGGTTGCCTTAAAATTTTGAGTTCATTGAAATTACAATTTTGAGTTAATACAACGACATTTTTTTGAGATTCGACAACCTTTATTAAATATTATTTAAAGATTTTGTAAACATATTGAGTAACAAACCCCATCCAGTTTTAGTTAATGCAACACAAATCATTCATGTAACATGTAAAACACAAACGGATTAAGTTTGACATCAATTTGACTTATATTTAAGTGGATTATACACAACCAAATTAAGTTTGGACAAAATGTATAGCAATTGTGTTGCTTTAGCTCATTTGGACAAGCAGCATAAATATTCTTTCAGTAAATAAAACAGTTTTCAGAGATTGCGGTCAAAATGAACAGGTGTGAGTTCGGTTATAGAATGCGGACGTCATCACTCCCGTAAATAACATAGACAGTAAAAGAAATGGACACAGCGACACCATTGACGTCTACGGCGAAATAATGAAGTCAACCTAGGGGCACTCACTTCCTGATGGCTGAGCGAACTGCGCAGGCTCAGACTGAGCTTGACGGCGTAGATGTGACGTGAGCCTCCTGTCTGACAGCTGTAGGTCTTCTAGTAGTTGTGGAAAGTGAAAGCTGAATCACGTTGTTTAAATATTTTCTCCCGTTGCTTTTGGCTCACTATGGGTTTCTCCCCATTCTTCTCCCTTGACTTTATCAGACTTTATGTCTCCACGTCCCCCCGACTGTCTCATAGACAGTAAAAGATTGCTTGCGAGCGTCTCCTCAGGTCTATACGGTAATTTCTCAACTGTGCGACAGAGTCGCGTTGGTTATGACGCAATCGTTAGCCTATTTTTTTACAAAAACAGCTTCTACTAGGCAATAGTGTAAGATACAAGGTAACGGAGCCTTTTATGCATTGTCGTGTTTCTTTAGAAATAAACAATGGACAAATGGAGTCTTTAAACGTCTCAGATGTAAAGTTATTAACTGTCAAAGTGACTCAAAAATGAATGGGAGTCAATGGGATGCTAACAGCAGGTGATGGCTTGGTTAGCAATGGCAGCCCCTAGGGGTGGAACACTTTCCGAGTGCTAGATTACCCCCTTGGTAAATAACCACACTGTGTGTGAATGTAACCATTTTGAGGCCTCAAATACAGGATTGACAACCATTGGCTTCCATTTTACCCAAAATACATTCCTCTCATTTTTCTCTTTCTCACTCTTTCACATATTTCACTCCAGCTCCTGTACATGTATCTTTTAGACAGTTAAACTCTGTCCTTGGAGTTGGAGTGATCCATTCAGAGGTTAATCAAGGGTGACCCCCGGCCAGACCTGCGGGTGGAACGCTCCAGCATTAGCGGCGCTTTCTCAGCTAATTAGCTTTCCCTCACAGGTCAGTAACTGTTAGATACACCATCTCTCTCCCCGTCCCCAGACAACCTGGCATGTGGCGGCCCACATACGACAGGAAGGGATACCTTTTGGTAAGTGTGAAATAGCGCGTGCGTGTGTGGGTGCTGATCGATAAATAATATTGACGGCCGAGGCGAGAAGGTGAGAAGTGTTGTGTTTAAATTAGATTTCGCTGAGAGAGAGAGAGAGTATTGGATGAAAAGAATTGTTCTCTCCTTTGTTTGTACCTTATTCATCTATCACTGCAAAGGAAGGGATCTGAGCCGAATGCTGGAAATGGAGAGAGGTTTGGAGAGAGAATGAGAGAAAGAGATGTGGGGGTGCTAAATTGAGACGCATTATTGCATGATGGGAAGGGTGTCACATTACGTGATCCCTCTCTTTGATTGACAGCCTCATTCGGACCAACTCTCACAGCGAGTCTCATCTAGGTTGACTCGCGGCGTGCGCGAGTCTGACCCACTTAATGCAGCAACATAAGTGCTACAGACAATACACATCAGGAGAGTTCACTTATAAATGGGCACAGGTCGGGGAGTGTGCAACATTTTCGATGTTAAAATACTTTTCCCTACAATATAGTCTTTTGTGAACAGACAACTAAGCCATTAGTAGGCTTCACTTCCTAAAGGGTGTAAACACACATCGACCTGTTTCTTTAAGTGGCTTGACATGTCACCTTCCATCTCAACCCATGCTTTGAGTTTAGGACAGGAAAAAACTTTTCCATAACGGGTTAAAGTGGACCCACCTTTTGTAAACTAGTTTTGTGATTTCATTTAGTGAAACTAACCACTATTGGCGCTTCAAAGTCAAGATAAAATATATTTTCTTAAGCTATTACTTGCAGTCTTTCATCAAAAGGTAATCAAAAAGGACTTTCATTTTCAGCTGACATCACCATACCCTCATTATTCAGCCCTGCCCCTTCAACCCCGTCAAGAAAACCACTTTTGACCAAACAATTAATTTTCAATGCATTTAAAAAAGTGTGGCTTACATTATTTTCTTAGGCAATTGTGTTTTTTTAAGACATTAATGTTGCAAAGTCAAATATGTGTATAAATAAAGCAAGCTCTGCCCTACTTTTGAGATAAATATGCATTTTTGCATCGTCTTTACAGACAATTACTTGTTCAACAGGAGCGAAGTCTCACACATTTGGTAGCGTATTAATGAAGCATGTTCTTAAAGCAGTAAAGAATGGGACGTACAATGCATAATGCATGACACAAAAACAAGAGGAGGTTGAGGCAGACAGACGCCACACACGTCCCATCTACCACTGTCAAACTCATCAGTCGCACACACACATATAGACAGAGACATCTGATAATTCGCTGGAGGTATAGGACTACATCTATAGCTCGGAAGACACAAAAGAGTAGAGGGCCAGAGACGCTGGCTGGAGGGATGGTGTTACAGTTGTGATAGCATCTAGCGATAACAGAGACCTGACAATCCAATCCTTCATGGAAAAACCCCTAACAGAAGCAACCCCTGCAAACACACACCTGCTGAGAACAGCAGATTACCCAGGACAGACCCCTGGGGGACGCGTCCTCCTGTGTTATGACAGAAGTGAGGGGATCACATGTTTGTGTGTGTGTTATGCGGTGGGATTTACAGGAAATGAAGAAAGCTGCATGACCAGAATGGCACACAACAGGGAATTTGGGGCCTGTTGCTCAAGGCAAGAAGTAAGAAGGAGCCTTGGACCTGTCCTCGGAGAGCTGGATGGGATAAGTGTGGGAAAAAAACTAAAAGAGAAGTCAGGCAGAGAGGATAAAGAGAAAAGCCAGCATGTGGCGCAAGCAGATAGATCTCAGCTGGATTTCTATTGGACGGCATCGATTTATGACGGATTCTAGCTAAACGGCACTTTGGAGAGTCCACAGAGGGAAAGCGGGAGATATAAACAGAAATGATAGACGCAGAGAGGCTCATAGCATTGCCTGATGTTTCTCCAAAAATGTACTGTGAAACTTTAATCAGTCCTGCCACTGCTGCTCTGCGCATTATAGCTTCAAGCTATATATTTTATTCATGTGAAAAGTGCAAACACAAAAGCAGCTTTACATGTTTCTCAAAAAGCAACAAAGATAATAAGATAAAATGGAGTTAGTCGAAAAGTTACAGATCACACAGAGCTACTCTGAATTTGCAAAGTGAAATGTATACATTCTTAAACATCTTATATCCATTTGGATTCATCAGCAGTGCACCTAGTTGAGTCATGGTGCTCATACAGGCAACGTAGGTTCGAGGCTGGTTCGCAACATTTCTTAAAGGGGACATAGCACGAAAATACGACTCTTTCAGCGTTTAAGAGCTATAATCGGGTCCTCATGCGTCTACCAAGCCAGAAAATGTGAAAAGGGACAACCCTTTAACTTTATTTTGGTAAGCCTTTTTCTACAAGCTTTCAGATTTCTCTCCCCTTCTGCTGTAGGAAGGGAATCTATTATAATATTACTGCCCCTTAACCGCTGCACGTTTTCACTGCGCCGACAGTCTGTTCCATATTAGCATAGTTTCCGACCTCAGCCATTTGTACACTGTCCACCATTTTCTCCACGCTTGAGCGGCGACAACAATGTCTTGTCAGCAATACAGGTGCATTGCCATAACGAGGGAAAATTCAAGGCAGGTTTTGCTAAAGAGTTAAACGGTGGATCAGTACCAACTATTTGTGATCCAGCTTATAGTCTCATATAGTCTGGTCATGGCAGTAATGAAAGGGAGAGCTCGCACTTTATTGCTATTCAATTCCAACTTGTTTTATGGATATAAAGTTTACCAGTTTATTAAGCACCCCTGAAAAGGCATAAAGTATGTATATATTTGTTTACTGTTAGTTTTAAGGCATGTTTTGTGTAATTCGAGGTGTATGCTGATGATAATGCAAGGGAGAGTTTATGGACAAAACTTTAATGCGCACTTCTTGTACTGTTTTATTTAACTCTAACAGTGATTTCTGAAGTGAAAACGTGCTTCATGGTAACACTTTACAATATGGGTGCACTAATGTGCATGAATTCATGGTTAACTAATGCACCGATATTAATGAGTTAATGTATGACTCATGAAGAACTAAACCATTAATTAATGATCACTGCATCAGCAACTAATGCACATTCTATATAATTAGTAGATTAAGTATTATATGAATTGCATTAAATTGATATTAGTTAAATGTGTCATGTTGTATTAATTCCCTAATAAAATATTATATTAACTAATAATGTAAATGAATGTGTTAATTACCACAATGGGTTAAAGCCATGCATTTCAACTTCCAGTTGTCGGCTTTAATCAATCATAAGCTAACGATTTGCAAAGGTATCATTATTATGACTTTACTTGTTGAGGGACATGACTAACACAGTTCGTTTCTCACATGTTTTTGTTGTTGTTGCATGAGCTCTTAAAGCTTCGCCCCCCTCTTTTTGAAAGAACAGTCTGGGAGCACAAGCTCATTTGCATTTAAAGGGACACACACAAAAACGGTATGTTTTTGCTTACCCCCAAAAGCAGCAATATTAACAGTCTCGAAAACATGATCTGTGTGGTATTTTGAGCTGAAACTTCACATACACATTCTGGGGACATCAGAGACTTATTTTACATCTTGTAAAAGGGGTGTCATAATGTGTCCCTTTAAGCTTTTGTTAATGACTATCACTAAACAGCAAAAAAGTTTATTCCGTTACATCCGAGTGGTTTCTTCAAGTTGCAACATGGCCAGATAAGTGGCTAAACGTCTGAATTAAATATAAGTTCTGCAAATTAACAAACCCTAACACGGATGAAAGAATAAATGCCCAATTAAAATACCAGAACATGATTTTGATGTTATGAGTCAGTATGAGAGTCAGTATATGAGAATATAATTAGTTTGTCCCAAATTACAGAACACTGAAAGCCCAGGTAATACAAATTGTCAGTTTTTTATTTTATTTTAGAAGTCAGTAGAATTTATAAGTACATGGCAACACCAGCTCAAACTGAAGTAGTGAAATTATTTAAAAGAAGCTACGTAATAGCTGCAATGCTATATTTCTTTCTAGAGTCACAAGTTAAGTATTGTGTAAGTCCTACACCTGAGCAAGGCTGACATGCACAGGTGAAACCCTAACACCACAGGTGGACACAGGCAGGGCTCGACATGTGGAAACAAAGGGCTAATCCAGCAGGTAAGATGAGTTGACCGAGAGAGGTTGATTAAGAGACAGAGAGAAGTATGGAGACCACGAGGCAAGGAAACATGGGTAATAGGAGATCGCTTCTCGGATAACAGAAGACACACGTTTATAACTTTGCGGCTTTCCCAGGAAACGTGTATCTGAGCAATTCTCAGTCCTCTAACTGTCATTAGGTGTAGAGCCAGAGGAGGTCATGTGAACGATTACCTTAAACAACCGTCTACATGCATTTACAGATTACTGCTGCTGATTATGCAGTTTTATATAAGGCAGAATTTCTATAATATTGAAATGTTATCATGAAAATTATTTACAAAATGGCAAGAACTGCAAAAAAATCCAGAAACACCTGAAATATTTCTTAATAAATCACCAATTTGTCAAATGCAGACATGACAAACATGGCAACATCGGTTAAAACCAAAGCAGTGAATTGATTTAAGATTTGAATCACTTAACTGAGATAACACTTACTAGCATGTTTTTTTGTGTGTGTTTTTTTTTTAATAGTGCTGTGTGTTTTCAAAATAAACAGAAGGATTATAACATTTGACGTGGGAGTTCTGGAGGCAAGAGGGAGGGGACACACAGATTAGCTGGTCGCTGAAGACGGTTTCTGAGACGTAATCTCTTGTACTTCATCCAAAGCCATATCAGTGTTGAACACACAATGCACAAGATTAGTCATGCACCCCATTAGCGTTCCCCAACGCACCCGACCGCAATGCACAACAACATCCTAAGACAATCACAATACACAGACAAACAAACTTGACTAACAAAAGTGGGCCACAGGATAAAATATGTATGTACAACAAAGTATGGAAATGATTGTACATGCCCTAGAAAGTGGTCTGACTCCACATAATGAGTGAACACCTCACCGGCACAAGGTAAATGCAGCAACATTATGAAAAGTTATGGGGGGGCTGGGGAATAAGTGTTAGAGTTGTTTATGAATAGCTTATATGTAAGTAAAAATAGTATATGACATGGATTAAATGTGCATGTGTGTCCTACATTTCTCACTCGGGTAAGATGTCATGCTTCACTGCCTTCAGCTGATTTAGATGTGAAGCAAAAACGCAATAAGAACACGGCCATTAAAACATGCTGTATCATGCACGTGCACCCTCAGAGTGATAAATCAAAGAAAATATTCAACACCTAATAAACCCAGAAGCCAACATATACAATCACAAAGTATAATTAAAAGATGTGGAAAGCGGTGATGTTTGCCTTTTCCCCCTTTGTAAAAGACATTTTGCCACACACGCGAACGCATGCACGCACGCTCACACACACATCCTAAAGTAATGTTTTCCCCCAATGACAGATCTTGAACTCCAAATAGCTTTTGCCACCATGTAGCCGTCATTAAAATGCCAGTCACAGTTGTCTCTCTGTCTCTCCGCTCTTGGCAGCGGCGGCCTGCGGCTAGGATTTGGTGCTAAGCTGTGTTTATGTAACCGGTGATGGTGAAACACGGCATGTTTTAATCTTGCCCGATGTAATGGATGCGTCTTAATTGAATCTACACATACCCATTTCCACTGACTTAGATACACAGGATGACCACCAAACAGCCCACTGCACTGGAAATACACACTAGAGTAGAGGTTAATACAACATAACTCGCCTGTTTTACACAGTTCGCATGAGCAAACAGCAGGTCGACACAGAAAATAACAATTTTTGAGTAAATAGATTGAGTATTTAATTTTATAACTGCCATAAACGATATATGAATAGATATATAGTTTGTAGGCTATGTGCTTTTTACACACATCTGAATGTGTACTGTACCCCTGTCCGTCAAAATGTTGACAACCACATAATCTTAATTATGTTTACACGTAAAGTGCAGATGGGAGACATGTTTATTTGATTGTGTGTGTGGGTTTGTGAGTGTGTGTGTGTGCATGTGTGTGTGTACTGTCGACTGAGATGGCATTAGAATATCTACCCTCAAGCCTTTTATCTCCGTGAGAAATGGAAAGACCCTGATTGTCCGATCTTTCAGCAAGGGAGAGAGGACATTCTGCTAAGCCCAACTCCAGCATTCACTACAAACCAACTCACACACCTTACACACAGTCTATGTGCTTTAAATTAATCTGGCCATGCTGCTCAGCCCTAATAATTCCCAGTCAGCCATAAGAACATTTATATGGTATAATCCAATTACAGCAATCCTCATTTACCGCCCACAGATGCCAAGCTTCCCCGCCGTACACACACAAACATACGGACAGGGTTTGCAAAGTACAAACTTGTGAAGGTTGGCTCTCAATTCACACAGTGTATGACCAGGCAAGCAATTACATGATGAGTCAAATTTATAATATTCTCAAGGCTGTATTTGTAATGCATCGGATACACATGCACAAACATGTGATGCACATTACAAGAGTTACAAAATGTAATCTGTCATAGAGTATAAACCACATGTCAGTCTTCCTGATTAGAGAGACAGTTTGTTACGTAAGAAAATTGCTATAATGTATTCATAGCCTTTATATATTCATTTATTCTGAATATGGCTGAAATTCAATATTCATAAACTAACAGCGTTTATCAAAATAAGAAACATAAGCTCTACAAAAGGGACTGTTTTTGATAAATGACTTTACATGTACCTCCACTGAATAAATAATAATCAAAAATGTATAAACAAAACAAAAATGATCACTTATTTAAATGAGATATGGGTTTTAGTTGACAAGATTTTGCATTACAATATCAATAATTATGCTAGTTTTACTGTACTCATTTCTTTTGGGAAAATTGTAATATACCACCAGACTTCTATTTTTTCTAGACATTATTTTCTGCAGTATACAGTGTATATGTGCACATTTTCTGTATTTCATTGAATTCCCAGTATAACATAAGTATAACATAAGTATAACATAATGTAGCCCACAATTTTAAACACCTTTGCATTACATTTTTTTTATTAGACTGATATTCCTACACAATTTATATATATATATATATATATATATATATATATATATATATATATATATATATATATATATATATATATATATATATATATTGTGTAGGAATATCAATATAAGAATACCAGTATCATTAAAAACATATAATATAAATATAGATATCTTATATACATTTAAAAAAAGAGCAATATAAAACCATATATCCTAAATTATGATTTGGTCATGAACAACTGTTTCTGACATTAAAAATGGATTTTAAAAAAAGCCTACAAACAATTTGTTCATCATATAAAGTCAAATCATATGAATTAGTTTTACAATATCATTATGAACATCAAAGTGTATATGAGAGTGCAGAAAGAAAACTCAGATTTCGTCAAAAAGATTGTTGTGTTCCAAATATGAAGAAAAGTTTTATGAGTTTGGAACGTCATGAGGGCGGGTAATTAATGACATTTTTTGAAAATGTACTTTCATTTTTTTGGGGGTGAACTAACCCTTTAATCTGTTTAGCAAACAATTGAGAGAATCACTCAGAAGACTTTGTTTAAAGAGACATTCACTGACTCATCGCTACGGGTTTAACAATGTCACCTACAGAAAGAGTCACTGCGTCAATCAGAGAACAAATCTTTTTGACAAATGAAACAAAACAAAAAAGCAAACAGAATGAATCAAAATCTCCTCTACAAGCTCTAAATGTCTTCTGAGACATGTTTAGAAATTAAAAAGGGAACATGATCACACCCAATCATGAGTGGATTTGACTCCAACCTTTGGTTTCCACCTCGAAATGGAAGAATTAGTCTTTTTGGGATCAGCTCCCACTTCTGCTTTGCTTCATTTAATCATTTAAGTCACCAGAATGGACAATTCTCTTTTTTTATGGAATATTGCAGTATTTCTTATCTTAAAATGTATTCATGCTCAAAATGATTAAGTTTTCTTTAATTCATGTGACCTCACACTCTTCTCTGATGATGAGTTTAGTTTACTGGTGTGAGGACGGGGCAGGAGATCGACCAATACCAAACAACAACCAATCAATCAGTTCCCCATGTCCAAGTTCCCCAATTCAAGTCTCACCTACGAAGAATCCATTCCACTCAAATCTACATCACAAGAGGGAAGAAAAGACTATTGCAGCTCCGTTTCATGACAACTTTAAACATACTCTGCAAAACAGATTTTTCTAAATTGTAAATAAAACAGATTATTGGAGTGTTTTACAAGAAAATACTATATTTCAGTTTTTCGACTTCATGCTTAATTCAATGCGATACTTGCCATTTTATTTTAAATATTTAAACACCTTCAGGGTGATGTAAGACCCATCCGTTTATTACACGGTTACTTGCCACACAAGTCAAAAGTTTGACACAAAATATTGATTTGAGTTTTAATATTTTATAAGCTCACCAAACACAAAAATTCCACAACGAATAAACATTCCTAGCAAGTGTATAGCGCTGACTTCAGTTACACAGATGTACCTGTGTTATCAGTTTTTACGATTGACCAATCAGAATCAAGTAATCCACAGAGCTGTGTAATAAAACGGTTAAAACACAATCGTATATTCATATCGAGTAATATGTTATACATACTGACCTGGTAGGCAGTATACAGTTAAAAGAATCCCACCAAAAAATATCTTTGATTGCACTGTTCAGGACTGCAATATTTCCTCTGGATTAGCAAAAACGTAATTACACAAATCCTTCTCTGTGAATGCAACTAAAATCAAATCACACTTTTTCTTATTGCAGCTCAACCTAATTGCTGTTACATTTTGTAATCTTATTATATAATCAAATTACCTGTTTGTTACTATTCAATTTTGGTATGCAAGCTAAAGTGCATAACCGCACTCGCTTGCGCGCACACACAAACTTCTTTTCCTCCTGGAGCTGTCAGTGGGTTCCACACCACATGCTCTGCCAACATCTTCTCTTCTTTGGCTGTCACCCAGGGCAACACGAGACACACTTCCCATCACGACTGATACCGCCTGACTGACACACACACACACACACACACACACACACACACACACACACACACACACACACACACACACACACACACACCATTACGGCACTTATAATTAGACCTTCATTTGATTCCTGCCCAAACTACAATGGTCGCACACATTGAAATGCAATGCACGTCCTGTTGCGTCCATCAGTGTAATGTGAACCAAATGATGACAGTGGGTACAATACAGGTCTTAATCTGTCACAGACTGACCTGCAGACACACTCACACACACACTTTCACATGATAAACAATACTCCTAATTATCTGCCTTTTTCTGAAGCTCTCTAATGTGCCGATAATGAGTTAACACAGATGATTGTGTTCATTTTCATTGGGCTAATTTCCATCACAAAGGCAGTAATTCTCCTTCCTGTAGCATCCGAACAGCCCTGAGTATTCAGCAAACGATGGGGACGTGTAAATGTCACAGTTTTTGATATGTTATTTGCTCTGTGACATTTCACCAAACCTGATCTTGTTTTTTCCAGCTCTCCAGAGAATCAGATCTGAAGAATCGACCTAACACTAAAGTGACAGTAAAACATTCTTGTTTCAGACACTTGCAGTCTGCTTGCATAATCAGGAATATGTGTTTTTATCATTATTATTATTATAATTTTTTACCTTTTATCTTCTTTATTTTTATTTTGTCTATGAAGCTGCTTTAGAACAAAGTGTGTAAGAAGCACTGTGCAAATTACCTGAACTGAAAACTGAATTAATGTGTCCTGTTACCGTGTGTGTGTGTGTGTGTGTGTGTGTGTGTGTGTGTGTGTGTGTGTGTGTGTGTGTGTGTGTGTGTGTGTGTGTGTGTGTGTGTGTGTGTGTGTGTGTGTGTGTGTGTGTGTGTGTGTGTGTAATTCTACTATCTTGGCCACAGAACAGTCGTTTTTACTGTTTTCTGTTCTTTTAAAGGGTTTTCAGCATTTATAGCACATGGGAGTGCCCTCTATTTTTTCATGTTAACATTTTACAATAAATTTCAAGCAGTACATTAAGTTAAGCTTAACATTAGCTTAAAAGTTTTAGTAATTAAACGTTATAAATCATAAGAACTTTCAATGTCTTGTCTTATCCTTTGATTCCTGGCTGAAACCATGGATTTCACAAAATTGTTAATATTTTAACAAATTATCTTACAAGCTGCTCTTTTCCATGTAGTGAAAGCATGTAGTGACCAGGGGCTGTCAAGCTTCAAAAAAGACGAAAAAAATTATGCACTGCATTTTCTGTCTTTAAAATAAAAGTTGCTCTCAAATTTCATTTTCATTTTGAAAGTGCAACATTTTCATGGATCAACATCTTTATTGATCCTGGAACAACATTCCAATCTACCAATCAGATTTCAGGGACGACTTTACAATTATATATATTTTTTACTTATGGGTAGGGTTAGGTTTAGGGGTTAGGATAGGACTAAGACGACATTTTCGGACAGGAATATTGTTCCAGGATCAACAAAATATGTTGACCTAGGAACATATCGTGGCAAAATCAGGATGTGCCGTAAGGACACTATGTCATATTTGACAAAACTAAATGGCAATTTTTTTTTTCCACATGTATATTGTAACCGATCATATGGTAACAAGCTTGAATATACCTAAAATAAGAGCTATGGTGAAAGGGAGGATTCATATGGAATAATTGTATGGTGCTTTGTGGTGGATTTTTGTCTTTTTTAAGCTTTTGACCGCCATGGTCAATGTCTGCTTTAACTGTATAAAAAAAATAAGGGTAACACTTTAGGATGGCGAACACATATTCACTATTAACTACAAAAAACTCAAAAAACTAAATGTACTCAAACCTAATTTACTGATAATTAATAGTTATTAAAGCAGTTTTGTAGGGTTTAAGTTTAAATATTGGGTAGGATTAAGGGACGTAGAATATGTTCATGCAAAATAAAGCATTTATGTGCTTTATAAGTACTACTAATAAACAGCCAATATCCTAGTAATATGCATTCTATTAAAGGGTTACTTCAGCGATTAGCATATGGCTTTGTATCAGTAGAAACCCTGGAGTATATTCAAATAAATGTCCTTTCCCCCCTCATATCCCCCTGAGACGAGAGATTTATGCATTTTATTTCTGGAAAAATTCCTCTCGTGACGCAAATTGGCGATATTTGCGTCATCTTTGGAATGTTTGCCCAGAGGCTAAAGACTACAGCCAGCAGAGGGAGCCATTTCCACATGTTTTGAACTCGCGCATGGGCGATGGAGATCACACTCAGAGCTCAGCTCTCAGCTATAGGCACTCATTCAAACGGAGCTATGGTGAGCAATGTAAGTCTTTTAACTTCTCAAATTCATTTCTATGAAAGTTAAGCTTCCAAAGACATGAACTGAAAACGCGTTGTGAATGTATGCCGTGAATGTGGTCGCGATTTCTTTGGCTCTCATCCCGAGAGCTCATCAGCTCATTTATGACGTTAAATGTAATCTGACTCCTAATCTGAGTTAGTGCTGTGAGACTCACGCTGAAACTCCATCGTTATATTGAACACACACGTTCAGTGTTTAATTGTGCTTTCTGAACTCAGTCACAGTAATCCAGTAGCGGTGGCTTTGATAATGGCCTCACAGGGCAGCGAAGCATTCTGGGAATTGTAGTCTTTCATCCCCATGAGACAAAAATACATTTTCTGTCTTTTCTCAGTCTAGAAGGCACCAAATTCAAAAATAATTTCACATTTCTACTACATTAATGACCCAGTTTAAATACAGATTCATCTTTCCAGCGCTCAAGTACCCCTTTAAATAAATAGTTAATAGTGAGAACTGAACCCAGAAAAGGTGTTACTAAAATAAGAGTCTATTTGAGTTGTTTGGGTGCCTTTCATTTATTTATGCGTCTCACTTTGTGAGACACATAAATAAATGATTTATGTGTCTCACTCATAAAGGTCTGTTTCAATGAAGGTGATGTGTGACAAGATGAAAGCGGAGAACTTCCATCAAAGCTGTGACCTGTGTATCTAACTTGAATCAGGGGAATATAGTGTCATTTACTTAGGGAGAAAGAGAAGAGAGAGGTATCAGGATCTGCCTGTGCTGGTTTGTCTGACACATTCTCTCATCTAGTTCTTGTCAAACACAGCCTTGTGGGCGTTAAACTTGCTTCAGTTTCTCTCATTCTTTTTTTTTTTAGTACAAGTGTGACTGAAATGTGTAAATAGAAGCTTGCTTTATCTAAATAAAGATGTTTGAAGATTCAAATCTTTACAGCAATGCACTTGTGAGATAGGAGAGGATTCATTTTGTCAAGGAAACGTAAGAATCTTCAAGCACCTCGTGGTTGAACATAAGAAAGTACACTATATGGCCAAAGGTATTGGGTCACCAATCTAAATCAATGAATTCAGGTGTTCCAATCACTTCCATGGCCACAGGTGTATAAAATCACATTCCTAGTCATGCAGATGCTTCTGCAAACATTTGTGAAAGAATGAGTCGCTCTCAGGAGCTCAGTGAATTCAAGCGTGGCACCGTGATAGGTTGACACCTGTGCAATAAGTCCATTTGTGAAATTCTCATTACTAAATATTCCTCTGCCAACTGTAAGTGGTATTATAACAAAGTGGAAGCAATTGGGAAGAACAGCAACTCAGTCACAATTCCCACGAAGTGGTAGGCCACGTAACAGAGTGGGGTCAGTGGACAATTTCATGCTCCCAACTTTGTGGGACCAGTTTGGGGTGGAAGAACTGCACAGTTCTGACTTTAAGGCGATAGAACACCTTTAGGATGAATTAGAGCAGAGAATGTGAGCCAGGCCTTCATCATTGTCCATCATTAGAGCTTGACCTCACAAATGACCTCAAAAATCCCCCAAAACACACTCCCAAACCTTGAGAAAAGCCTTCCCTTAATCTGCCAACTCATATTAAACCCTACAGATAAAGAATGGGATGTCATTAAAGTTCATGTTCATGTAAAGGCAGGCGTCCCAAAAATGTTGGCAATATAGTGCATCTTAACAGCTTAATTTCTCAATATTAAGAACAGAACTGGATCAAACCAAAGCAACATCAACGTCATTGGACTGAATATCAACTCTTAATGATCAACAATTTACAGCCAAATCAAATTGTGTTGCAATATTATCCTGTTTAACACTATGAAGCTGCTTTGAAACAATCGTCATTGTAAAAGCGCTATATAAATAAAGTTGATTGATTGAACAACAAATTCAAGATTATGTCATTTAAAATTAAGTCATAGAATTTTTTATAACATCATAGTTAATGATGATGCTGAAAAACTTTATAACACACCATAAAAAAGTACCAGACTTAGGTGATAAAGAATTAATTCAGACAGAAATATACAACAGACATACCAAACATAACTCAAGGCGTTGATGCACACTTGCATTTTCAAGTGCCACAAAACCACATCAACAAGAGGACTGAAGGACAGAAATAAGAAGATTCACAATTTTTAACTTCCTTTTTTTCACTTTCTGTTGGTATCATACCTCTAAAGAAAAGATGATTATGCTCTTGGGGCTTCAAACCGTAAACCTGGTAGACGACATGCCATAAAACAAAATGAAACTCAGACGTCTTTACAAGCTGTGGCTCCTTTGGGTCCCTGAAAATGAACCCTAATCATGGTTTTTAGTTCATCATTGGAGTAATAAGGACCTCTTTCTACAAGTCGTGTAGTTTATAGAGGAATATAACTGAGATGGAGAACAAGCACGAGAGAAAGCATTTTCTTTTTATACCCCTGCTTCTATCAAACAGCAGTTTATGGAGCAGACCTATACAACTCTGAGCCAGACAGATGCTAAACACGGGGGACCCAGAGGCACAGACTGCCGGCACACATCGATCTGGCCCTCATAAATGAAGATCCTCATCAGAGGGCCAGAAGTACCTGAATCAGACCATGATTGTGGTCCACTCAATACCGTCTGCCACAGGCAATTATGATCATTCACTATCCCACATATAACTCAAACACACACTGAGTATTCCTACAGGAGGAAGAGATGGCTAATGGGATTTAGGGAGTCTGACTGTGTCTGAAACCTGAAACATTAATTAAATCTTGAAATATTACTAAATATGACAACAACAAAAATCCATGTATGTATGCAGGGCCTAAAATGAACACTGGCAAAGTGCCAAAAGCAACTAAAAAACAGCATTGGCAAGTATATGAAACGGTGTCACTCACTAGTAGGCCGGTAACATTTTTGTAAATTCTAACAAGGTATGAACGAGATCAAACATGAACGACACTTAGGACGGTTGATGGCCTTCATTGTCACAATAGTTTAAGCCTTGACAAGATGACGCAAAACGGAGCTCATTACGTTACACGTATTACGTTGCCCAGAATGTCGCGTCTCAGAAAGTGGACAAATAGTTATCTTTCATGTCTTTTTAAACTTGAGCAAAAACACATAAAACACATAGCCTAGCAAACACAGTCGGTTCTTATGTGAACATAAACAGTTGAAAAAGTAAATGTGTGTACAGTATCAGTATATTAGATCTGTGCATTCACTCTAAAGTGACATCAGCCTTATAATTCTGCTGCCATCTGTGTTGTTGATGTTAAAGTGGTCATGAACTGGCTTTTTTTAATCAAACGGCAACCGGAATGATTCGCCCACAGGGCTCGCAAAATGTCTTTCTCAAACAAACACAATGATTTCTCTCTCATCTACCCGCAATTAATTGGAATGTTATTTTTTATTTCTTGGCCCGCCTTATTGGTGGATATAATCACTAACCATGCATAACTAACACATACATGCGCGCACCCACAAATAAAAGAACTACGCAAAAAAAAGTTAAAAAAAAACATTAAACCAAGCATTGGCAATATTGGAATCTGAAGGAAGCTTATGGCATGTTTGAAACATGCTTTATTGCTTGGAAGTTCGATATGGTTTAGCTCTTGTAAGCCTATGTTATTTATCTATCTATCTATCTATCTATCTATCTATCTATCTATCTATCTATCTATCTATCTATCTATCTATCTATCTATCTATCTATCTATCTATCTATCTATCTATCTATCTATCTATCTATCTATCTATCTATCTATCTATCTATCTATTTCATGACATGCACGAGTCTATCTATCTATCTATCTATCTATCTATCTATCTATCTATCTATCTATCTATCTATCTATCTATCTATCTATCTATCTATCTATCTATCTATCTATCTATCTATCTATCTGTCTATCTATCTATCTATCTATCTATCTGTCTGTCTATCCGTCCGTCCGTCCGTCCGTCCATCCATCCATCCATCCATACACATTTTAATCCATTCTACCTACCATCATTTGATCACTTTCCTGATGATCTCAAAATCCTATGTGTGATTAAAAAAAAGTTGGTGGAATGGTTAAAATGTCATGTGAAGTAGGAACTGAAAGGAGTAATTCTATTTGACGTTTTAATTGTGACCCTAAACGTCTCCTGTCTTAGTGGGCGGGATAAGAATAAACAGTCAAACGTCTGGCTGCGTGAGATGTGTAAATGGCTGCGTGTGTAAATATATCTCAAAATAGACAAGACACCAGTATAAAATACAGCAATCCTGGCCGACTACAATCGTGAACTCTTTCATTACGATAGCTGAACTGTATTTTTTTAAGCTCATAAAAAAATATAAAGACAGATTACATGGGCTTCCCACATGTTTCTTGTAATACTTGGAAACACAAAACAAAATGTCCAAAACTAATCTCCTTTGCCCACATAAGCAGCACCAATCCCTTTTGATGAAACAAGCACATTGACACAGTATGCTCTCACAAACAGACCGATGCCAAGGGTGGGACAAACAGAGCGGGACTCTATTTGTGTGTTTTATTTCTCTCAGCGGTGAGCTTTCTATCTCGTCTGGACTGATGAAAGAGATGCCTTTTATACCTCGATCACATCTCTCTTTCAGTTCATTCAAATGAAAGATCCTCAGCTTACTCTATCCGCCTTTCTGCACCTGTACACCGCAGACTGATGCCTTTTCTTTCATTCATGTTTTTTTTTCTTCTTCTATTTTACAGATCACGCCACTGGACTGGAATCCTGGACAGCTGAAATCAAATTCAAATCGGAAAAAGACCCTACATTAAAATCTCACTCTTCTTAACACCACGTAATCTTCCTCCATTTTTCACACCCATGTAGCTGAGGGCCACATGTCTGGTTAAACAGAGCTTATGTTTCTAAAGATTCCTCCTAGCCATGGAAGCATTCTCTTCCGCAAACACTGTTGCATACTAATATCAGCTGGTGTATGTGAGATTTAGTAAATCTCTCCAGGGTGTGTGTGTGTGTGTGTGTGTTAGTGAGTTCATGATGTGTGTAGATGTTGTGTTTGGGAGATGAAGGGCCAGTCTGCGGGAATCCAGAGGGCCTTCTATAAGCTGGCTAATTAAACACTAAGGACTCACTGATGGAATGAACTAGAATCTAAAGACATCGGGGGAAATGCAAACACACATACACACATCCCACAGTGATTATGGTTAAATTCTCATCAATTCTAGCAGTGCTTGATTTGAGAACGCAGAGTTTTTCAAAGATTCATGAAGTGTTTGTAAATAATTTAACTCGAAACAAGAACATTTCTTGTTCAAGGGACTTTTCACCAATAATGCAAATTCTGCCATTATTAACTGACATTTATACAATTAGAACCATTTCCATAAACCGAGTGTCACACCAAGTGCAAATAGCGTACCTTGTTGTTAAGTGCTATTCGCACTAGCTCCGCCTAACAATGCCTGGCTGTGACAAACAACAATTATAAAAAAACTCTGGTAATCCAACATCTTCAGTGGTAAAGCGTATGGCTAATGGATCATTGTTTTGACGCCAATCCGCCATTTGCAGAGCTTGCTCTTCTTTCTTTTAGTCATCACAAAGCACGTCGGAAAGGCATTTACTTTCAATAAAATAAAGTTCTAAATGTGGAAATAAAGTGCCTAAGGAATGTTTAATACTATTAAAAGCATTCATTGAGTAGGGGTCAGGGTAGGGGTAAGTGTAAGGAGGGATTCTATTGCCCTATTAAGCCGGCATCCATTTAATAATTTAAATATAATCATTTACACTCTATGTTATTTTTGTATCCTGTTAATGAACAGAAATACTGAGGTGCAAATAGAATGTATCTGTCAAAATATATCTGCTAATTTTTTATGGTGTCAATAGAATATATGACTATTTCACTTAGTAAATAGCATTTACAGCTATTTGCACTTAGTGTAAATATCATCTATCATTAAGAAAATGTGCTATTTTCACTTAATGTAAATAGTAAATATTTGCTATTAACACTTATATTAAATCATAAAACTCCATAAGCATCATAAATGGTTTATACAATGGTAATGTATGCTAATAAAGAATAACATGCTAGTACACAATAATAGACAAAATATACACTACAAAAAAAAAAAGTCGTTTTGTGCGTCCTTCTGAGGGAGTCCGTTTGGGAACAAATTTGAGTGATGATGCAAACAAATCCATGAATCCATTCAAATCCGACCTCTCAATGCTAATCCTCCCTTTATACACCATCAAAGGGAGCACATTACACAATGTAAGTGAATTGATATTACGAAAAAAAAATTTATGTTGGTGTCTTAGTTCAATATAATTCTAATTTGGTCATTACAGCTCAAACTGAGGAGGGATGATCTGAATTCAGCACCAACTGTTGTTTTGAGTCACTCAGTGCTGAGGATCAATGCATGAAGAAAAAAAACCTTCTCTCATGTGCAGGAATATAAATCTTATTCTCACTCTCTCCCTCTGTTCCTCTAACTGAGAATATGCAATCTATCTTTACCCCCGAGCAGCTCAGGAAAGACATAATTTCACATATCTAGATGGCGCAATCAAGCGAAAAGAAGGTAAATTCAAGCTAACTGCTCTTTCTCTAGGGAATTTCACTTGTAATTGGCTGACTAGGTTGCACTGGAATAGCGTTTCCTCTTTTTTTTTGTGTTCTTCGAGTAAACATGTCAGGCATATATTGTTCAAGCAGAATAATATTTAACACACTACCTCTTTATTTTCCCTTTCTCGGTTTTAAACAGCCCGCTGGGCACGGAAAACTTAATATACAGGTTTTTCAGCGAAGGGGAGATTAGTGCAGAAGATGAATATGAATAATAACGCACAGGCTAATGCACACAAACATACACTGTGATATACACATACACAAACAACGAATATTAAAAGGTGCAGAGGAAAGGGCTTGTGTAACATTTATAAAGACCTAAATGTTCATTAAAGCTGAACAGCGAAAGGACAATGCATAAAATATAGAACATGAAGACACAAGCGTGCACACACACACACAAACACACACAGAGAGGGAGAGAGAGAGAGAGAGAGAGAGAGAGAGAGAGAGAGAGAGAGAGAGAGAGAGAGAGAGAGAGAGAGAGAAAGCTAAGAAAACTATTTTCACTGCTATTACCAAAAGTAAATGAGTGCGGCTTAGTACATAAAGTGTTGAATAATTTACAAGTCCAGCAGAGATCAGATGATAATTGTGAGTGAAGGACACGGTCGGACAGGATAGTGAAGGCTTAATGTAAGCTATGATTTAATCTTGTAATGGCACAGGCTATTGAGATACATTACAGAGCCAAAAATATATGGACACTTCCTGCTAATTAAAGTGTTTGAATAGGCCCCTTAATTCAGGGAAGACCAAAACTTAATGCTTCGGCATACATTAGGAGACACCCTAGAGAAATAAAAGAAGGGAATTAAAATGAATGTTCATTGAGCACATGTAGGTGTGACAGATATTCATATACTCTTGGCCATATATTGTACATTTTATTGATTTTCGTTTAATCGTGTTTTAAAATCGTTTTTTTTGTGTTAAATCATTTTTTAAAATGTATTATTATTTTACTTTTTTTGTTATTTATGTGAAGAAAAGACCATGAAATGTTATGAGAGAAAATGAAACCAGCACAATGTCCCATGTTTTAGGCTGAATTTGATTGATTGATTGATTGATTGATTGATTGATTGATTGATTGATTGATTTATTATTTAGTTATTTATTTTTTATGGTTTTATTTATTTATTTATTTATTTATTTATTTATTTATTTATTTATGTTTTTATTTATTAATTCTTTCAAAAAATATGTTTTATCTTTATTATTATTATTATTATTATTATTATTATTATTTTACACTCTTTTATGTGAAGAAAAGGCCATGGAATGTTATGAGAGAAAATGAAAGCAGCACAATGTCAGTTATCTGTGTCACAATGTGTGAATTTTTTATTTTATTTGTATTTTATTTTATTTGTATTTTATTTGTATTTTATTTTATTTTATTTTATTTTATTTTATTTTATTTTATTTATTTTTATTTTATTTATTTTTATTTTATTTTATTTTATTTCTGAGAAGAGACCATCAGATGTTATGAGAGTTATGAAACCAGCATAATGTCACGATTTGAGCAGAATTTATTATTTAATTTGATATAATCTTTATGAACGGAATTGAAACAAATGAAACTGGTTCAGAGGATGGCAGTCAGTTATACTGCTGATTGTTCATTGTACAAATATAGCAGCAGAGTTTTTTATTGCTGTGATTGACCAATCAGAATCAAGCAAAAACGCTGGTTAATATGATTTGCTCTTGAGTTTCTTTGTAATAAACCATGCACAATAAAATAATAGACATAAATTACATAAATAAAAACAGTCAAAGTTTATCTCATGCTGCTTTTACACTCTTGCAAAGCATCAGATACAAAGCTATAATGTATTTTCCATTGGTCTCCCCGGGTCCCTTTACTGCCTGCCTCATCCCAGGCTGATAAAGACAGTGGGTGTCGTTTTGTTTCATGCTTGGCACTTATCTAGATCAAGGGTAATGCAGTCAAGAGTTCAATACTGTTTGCAGCACTCTAATTGAACCGAAACAGACTTCAACTGAGATAAGTGCTTTCTGGCCTGAGTGAAAGAGAGATTACAGATAATTGTTGAACTTGCATCAAATGTGAAATTTAGCGTGACTCGCGTCTACATTGCTAGACGGCTAAACACACTGAGAAATGGAGACTTCACAGATATAGCTGGTGAAGCATCTGATTGAGGTGGTTAAAGCTGGGCGCCTGATAGCTTGTTGACACCTTTAAACTCCCACACAAGTACACAAAATAAGATACAGCACAGACGGAGAGGAAGTACATGGGCAGAATTCAACAAGTCAGCCTCTGTGTGAGGAGTTGGCTCCAGTGCCAAAACCACACAACCAAAGCAGGGGCGTCTGAGTCTGAGGACAGTACTAACACACAAAATATGATCAAATATATAATCTCAGAGTAAACAGAATTTATCTTTTTTTCCTGGAGGCACAAAACGAGTTATGAAAATGATATATTACCCAAGATCTTAAAACAATACAGTTAATCTATCAGTCCGCACTTCTATCCTCATTTTCATTCAAATCAAATTAAATGGCATCAACTCTGACTAAGGTCTGCAGGAACAAAAATTAGAACAAGAGAGGAGAACAATAGGACAAGTGCAGGGTCAGCGAACGAGTGTGCTCTGCATGTTAATGCAAATTGAAAGAGATGGAAAAATGACAGACCATTTACACAGCCTAATTAGTGAATCAACTATGAACACTGCGCCATTATGACTTTGATCAGCACGATGACAGATATGATCCAAGGGTCAGTTAGAGTTGAGGGGATATTTCATGCACATTTTGTCATTTTGATGAACTTGCTACATTTCTTCCTCCTGTGTTCAGTTATAACACTTGTTCGGTGGCTCCATTAAGAAGTCCACAGGAACATCACTTAATGACAATTCATTCAAGCATTCCCCCCAAGCATCACCAAATAAGTGTTTTCTGTTTCTCACTTTTTAAATAATATAATAAAGTTATTATTTTTATATAATATAATTACTATAATACATACATACAAATATAATATATAATTTAATTTAATGTAATATATTAATACAATTAATGTTTAATAACATTTGATTAATATATTCAATAACATAATATTAATATAATATAAACAATATATTATTTTTTACAATTAATTATAATATATTTTTAAAATACAATTAGTTATCTTTCATTGATTCATTAATTCTTGTTTGTTTGTTTGTTCTATATTATTATTATTAATAATGTACAACATGTATTTTATTACTGTATATGCAATGATATATTAACATATTAATAATAATAATAATAATAAGAAGAAGAAGAAGATGATGATGAAGAAGAAGAAACTCAATAAATTTATAAATTATAAAATAATTTAATTAAATAATGTATTTAATATTTTAAAATATACACAATTGTTCTCTTTTTAATTGATACTTTTTGTTGTTTCTTTGTTTTTAATAATCATGTAGAATACAACATGTATTCTACTACTGAATATTTAATAATAATAATAATAATAATAATAATAATAATAATAATAATAATAATAATAATAATAATAATAAACAATTTGTTATTTAAAATAAATAATATATTTAATGTTTTAAAATGTGCCCTTTTTGTACTCTTCCGTTGATTCGTTCATTGTCATTTGTTTGTTGATTTTCTTTCATTTGTTTGTTCATTCATTCAGGTCCCTTTCTTTTTTCTGCAACATGTCTGTCTTTCTCCATCTCTTCCATCTTTCTTTTCTCCAGCACTTCCTGTCGTCCCTCTGCATGAGCAAACCCCAAATGAGCTTCTGTGGGAGAATCTGTCGGGAAACGTTAGCACATAGCTCCAGTTCTCCCGACATGACTGACTGGCCAGAAGCCAAAAAACCAGAGCAGACAGCGAGCAGGTGGGTTTCACTCCTCATGAGAGAGCGGACTGGGCCTTCCTTGAAAGACACAACTGGGGATATCAGGAGAACAGAAGCTATGGTAATCCTCATTTATATTCCAGCCAGGTTAAGAGCAGGTGCACACGTTCAGTCAGTTCCAACAATAAGCCCTGATTGCTCAGACAGAAGCCCACACTAACAAGGCCAGCCTGACAGGATTAGGAAAGCAGCAGAGATCGCCCAGTGCACACACACATACATCAATGCATATGTACATACAAAAATAATCCAAAAGGGATAAATAAAAAATGGTCATAATTTACTCACCCTCATGTCATTCCAAACCCGTATGACTTTCTTCTGTGGAACACAAAGGAAGATATTTTGAAAAATGTGTTTTTTTGTTGTTTTGTTTTTAGTGTGTGTGCGTGTGTGTTCGTGTGTGTGTGTTTGTGTGTGTGTCCATACAACGAAAGTCATTTGGGTTGTAGAGACAAAACAGTTAAAATATTCTTCAAAATATCGTATCATTCCAAATTTTCATGAGGGAGAGTAAATGAAACCAACTTTCAAATAGAATCAAAACTAATTGTTGTGAAATGTTGGGCTTGAAAAGCGCGCTTGTGCATTTTTTGTTGAATGCCACTTCATGTCACTTTATATTTTATGGTTTAGACAAAAACAAATAATATATGCTAATGTTATACATCTGCAAGCCATAACCCATGACACCAAGTGAAATAAGCCAGTGTGGCGTGGAGTTGAGCAGAAAGGAGTGACTCTTTAGCTCCGGGTCGGAATTATGAGCTGTCTCACATCCTCTTCCCTCAGTCAGAGAAAGAGCTGAGCTTATCTGCTGCTTGACAGATTATCCAATCAAACGCAGCGCTATTAGTGGGTGGAGGAGATTAGCTCTGATCCTCCATTTTCATAGGTTTTAAAGTGATGAGCGTGAGCGAGGATTGCCAGTTTATATCCTGGTCTGCAGCGACAAGCATATCTCTCCATCAGTGCTGAGCAGAGAGAAAGAGTCTTTTCATTTACCGAGAGGCTTGGAGAAAAGTGGGGTAGGGTTGGGTTCCTGGGGGGAAGTGAGGGGTTAGGATTTTCCACCTGTGTGTGCGCGTGCGTTTCATTTCCCAAGAGTGGGTAACTTTTTCATTTGGCCATACAAGAGATAACTGCAGTGTTACTATTTATCAAGCTGTTTACAGAGTCTGTTTGTTTACACCTTTTCCCAAACAGACTGAGCGGTGGCACTGGCATTAAATGATTGCATTTAGACATGAAATAGTGTCTGTAACCTGCTTTACTTACATAATTCATGTATTTCAGAATCAAACAGAATAGTCAATATAATTAAAATGTAGGATTTTATCCTTTGGTACCTGATTAGATGGTAAAAAGTAGGCATAGCAAATCAGAATGGAGGGGAGGGGCTGGAAAATTGATGTCAAATACTTACAACACAACCGAATACAGATACTGCAAATACTCAAAATGCAACATACAATCACAATCATTAGTGCAATTCTGTGTTTGGTTGTGTTGTGAGTATTTGCAGTGTGTTTCTGTATTTGGTTGCGTTGTGTGTATTTGCAGTGTGTTTCTGTATTTGGTTGTGTTGTGAGTATTTGCAGTGTGTTTCTGTATTTGGTTGCGTTGTGTGTATTTGCAGTGTGTTTCTGTATTTGGTTGTGTTGTGAGTATTTGCAGTGTGTTTCTGTATTTGGTTGTGTTGTGAGTATTTGCAGTGTGTTTCTGTATTTGGTGGTGTTGTGAGTATTTGCAGTGTGTTTCTGTATTTGGTTGTGTTGTGAGTATTTGCAGTGTGTTTCTGTATTTGGTTGTGTTGTGTGTATTTGCAGTGTGTTTTTGTATTTGGTGGTGTTGTGAGTATTTGCAGTGTGTTTCTGTGCTTGGTTGTGTTGTGTGTATTTGCAGTGTGTTTCTGTATTTGGTTGTGTTGTGTGTATTTGCAGTGTGTTTTTGTATTTGGTGGTGTTGTGAGTATTTGCAGTGTGTTTCTGTGTTTAGTTGTGTTGTGAGTATTTGCAGTGTGTTTCTGTATTTGGTTGTGTTGTGAGTATTTGCAGTGTGTTTCTGTATTTGGTTGTGTTGTGTGTATTTGCAGTGTGTTTCTGTGTTTGGTTGTGTTGTGAGTATTTGCAGTGTGTTTCTGTGTTTGGTTGTGTTGTGAGTATTTGCAGTGTGTTTCTGTATTTGGTTGTGTTGTGAGTATTTGCAGTGTGTTTCTGTATTTGGTTGTGTTGTGAGTATTTGCAGTGTGTTTCTGTATTTGGTTGTGTTGTGTGTATTTGCAGTGTGTTTCTGTATTTGGTTGTGTTGTGAGTATTTGCAGTGTGTTTCTGTATTTGGTTGTGTTGTGAGTATTTGCAGTGTGTTCTGTGTTTGGTTGTGTTGTGAGTATTTGCAGTGTGTTCTGTGTTTGGTGGTGTTGTGAGTATTTGCAGTGTGTTTCTGTGTTTGGTTGTGTTGTGAGTATTTGCAGTGTGTTTCTGTGTTTGGTTGTGTTGTGAGTATTTGCAGTGTGTTTCTGTGTTTGGTTGTGTTGTGAGTATTTGCAGTGTGTTTCTGTATTTGGTTGTGTTGTGTGTATTTGCAGTGTGTTTCTGTATTTGGTTGTGTTGTGTGTATTTGCAGTGTGTTTCTGTGTTTGGTTGTGTTGTGTGTATTTGCAGTGTGTTTCTGTATTTGGTTGTGTTGTGAGTATTTGCAGTGTGTTTCTGTGTTTGGTTGTGTTGTGAGTATTTGCAGTGTGTTTCTGTATTTGGTTGTGTTGTGAGTATTTGCAGTGTGTTTCTGTGTTTGGTTGTGTTGTGAGTATTTGCAGTGTGTTTCTGTATTTGGTTGTGTTGTGTGTATTTGCAGTGTGTTTCTGTATTTGGTTGTGTTGTGTGTATTTGCAGTGTGTTTCTGTGTTTGGTTGTGTTGTGAGTATTTGCAGTGTGTTTCTGTATTTGGTTGTGTTGTGTGTATTTGCAGTGTGTTTCTGTATTTGGTTGTGTTGTGTGTATTTGCAGTGTGTTTCTGTATTTGGTTGTGTTGTGAGTATTTGCAGTGTGTTTCTGTGTTTGGTTGTGTTGTGTGTATTTGCAGTGTGTTTCTGTATTTGGTTGTGTTGTGTGTATTTGCAGTGTGTTTCTGTATTTGGTTGTGTTGTGTGTATTTGCAGTGTGTTTCTGTATTTGGTTGTGTTGTGAGTATTTGCAGTGTGTTTCTGTGTTTGGTTGTGTTGTGAGTATTTGCAGTGTGTTTCTGTATTTGGTTGTGTTGTGTGTATTTGCAGTGTGTTTCTGTATTTGGTTGTGTTGTGTGTATTTGCAGTGTGTATCTGTATTTGGTTGTGTTGTGAGTATTTGCAGTGTGTTTCTGTGTTTGGTTGTGTTGTGAGTATTTGCAGTGTGTTTCTGTATTTGGTTGTGTTGTGTGTATTTGCAGTGTGTTTCTGTATTTGGTTGTGTTGTGTGTATTTGCAGTGTGTTTCTGTATTTGGTTGTGTTGTGTGTATTTGCAGTGTGTTTCTGTATTTGGTTGTGTTGTGAGTATTTGCAGTGTGTTTCTGTGTTTGGTTGTGTTGTGTGTATTTGCAGTGTGTTTCTGTATTTGGTTGTGTTGTGTGTATTTGCAGTGTGTTTCTGTATTTGGTTGTGTTGTGTGTATTTGCAGTGTGTTTCTGTATTTGGTTGTGTTGTGAGTATTTGCAGTGTGTTTCTGTATTTGGTTGTGTTGTGAGTATTTGCAGTGTGTTTTTGTATTTGGTTGTGTTGTGAGTATTTGCAGTGTGTTTCTGTGTTTGGTTGTGTTGTGAGTATTTGCAGTGTGTTTCAGTATTTGGTTGTGTTGTGAGTATTTGCAGTGTGTTTATGTATTTGGTTGTGTTGTGAGTATTTGCAGTGTGTTTCTGTATTTGGTTGTGTTGTGAGTATTTGCAGTGTGTTTCTGTATTTGGTTGTGTTGTGAGTATTTGCAGTGTGTTTCTGTATTTGGTGGTGTTGTGAGTATTTGCAGTGTGTTTCTGTATTTGTTGGTGTTGTGAGTATTTGCAGTGTGTTTCTGTATTTGTTGGTGTTGTGAGTATTTGCAGTGTGTTTCTGTATTTGGTTGTGTTGTGAGTATTTGCAGTGTGTTTCTGTATTTGTTGGTGTTGTGAGTATTTGCAGTGTGTTTCTGTATTTGGTTGTGTTGTGAGTATTTGCAGTGTGTTTCTGTATTTGGTTGTGTTGTGTGTATTTGCAGTGTGTTTCTGTATTTGGTTGTGTTGTGAGTATTTGCAGTGTGTTTCTGTATTTGTTGGTGTTGTGAGTATTTGCAGTGTGTTTCTGTATTTGTTGGTGTTGTGAGTATTTGCAGTGTGTTTCTGTGTTTGGTTGTGTTGTGAGTATTTGCAGTGTGTTTCTGTATTTGTTGGTGTTGTGAGTATTTGCAGTGTGTTTCTGTATTTGTTGGTGTTGTGAGTATTTGCAGGCTGTGTTGTAAAACTAATGAAGACGTTTTCTAGTTGCTTGTTTTTTCTTTTGTTGCAACAAGTAGAGCTCTCTTGGTCACTGTAATATATACACACAAAATACAAAGATTATAAAGATAAGAATACCATGCTCTGATTAACTGTTCACAGGAATGTGTACTGAAAAATAATTAGGTTTAATTGTAATTTCATATTGATTAACATGTTTATTAATGCTAATGTCTGCAACTCTCAACAACAATCAATCAAAAATTGTGACAATTAATAAACATTGCACAACAATAGAGGCTTTCACTGAGGAGTGTATAAACACTGTTAAGAATTTCTCTGCAGTGCTACCATGAAATCAAAGTGTGCAAATGCTGCTGTCCCCAAGACAGACTGCTTATCTTCACTAAAGTGTCAGGCATAGGATAAGTGACTCATTTGGGATGGAGCTAATCTCCATAAGGCAGGCAATAAACCTGCTTTCCGTCTCTACTTCCAGCACATCTACACAGTGGGAAAGACTAAAGGGGCCTACGAACCGATCGCTGCACTGACGCGAGGAGCAGATTTATGATCCCTGGGTGGTGTGTCTGAATCAGGCCAGCTCAGCTCTCCAGAGCGCCATCGCAGAACCCTCCACAACTCAAACTTTATGCTTTCTTCTAGCATCAAGAGAGAGGAGGAAGACAGATAGGTCAAAATATAATTCATTCCCTTTAGTCTTTCATGGGCTCCCAAGGTCCCAATGGTAAACAGGCAAAAGAAGAGATGACAGGGGCACTCTAACTGAACCTATAGTTATAATATATTGCAACATGAGAACTAAATTTGACTTTTTCTTTAAAAAAAAATAAGTAGAAAAGTTGTGTGAAAGCCTTCATCATGTCAGGGTATTGGTATGGTGTTGCTAAGGCATCCAGAATGCTTTTTAACGTGTTAATATACAGTTTCCAATGTTTCCACTGTGAGTATTTACTGGCCAAGCCCATAAGCACAAGTGTCTGGGTGATTTCTATCCTCTTAGTATAATCAGAATCGACATAAAATCATACAATTCTTACATGGGTTCCCAAGGCCCCGATGGAGAACAGTAAAAGAAATCAATAACACAGGGCTCTCTAAGTAAAAACTCTAACAACAAGAGAGATGCAACATTTTTTTCAGGGTGCTCTTGGTAGGTGTTATAAGCCCTGAATAGGTGATTTTCGGTCCATAGGGAGACATTTGGCACAGAAACACACATTTGCATTCAAAGCCCACAGTATTGCAAAGCCAAAATGTAGTCTGCATTTACAGAAATAAAATGAACATCAGAAAGAAAGAAAAAGTATTCCCAAAAAATAAAAAATGTACATAAAGCACATTTACAAATGGCATGATGTCCCTGAGATGCATTTCTCCTCATTCTGTGAATCAACCTCAACGCATTCTAGATGAATTGGTTTAATTTCTTGCTCAGGCATTCCTTCTGGAGTGAAATACTACTTCCTCCGGTTTCCACTCTCCAGCAAAACGATGAAACCCAAAGCAAAGACCCTCAGAGACCCTCTACACCAAAGACAGTGAAGCCTGGTCCAGAACCTTTCATCAGAATCCTCTTATCTGCTGTTATTTTACCGTTGTGGAATGATCAGCCTTCATCTCTGCTTCAGGAGACATACTCCTGCAATCTCAACAAGCTTTCTGCACTCACAGAAAAACAAGAACAGAGAGATAAACAGGAAGAAAAAGAGACAGATAGCGAGAAATAGCAAGTGAGAGACAATAACAGAAATTACCTGCAATGCTTTTAGGCAAAGCAGGTATTTTGTGGCAACAGGAAGGGTTCTGTTCTGAGTAGCTCTCGATTGCAGGTGTGTGTGTGTTTGTGTGTGTGTGTGTGTGTGTGTGTGTGTGTGCCCGTGTGTGCGTGTGCGTGCGTGCAAAGATAGTAAGTACTTTGAGGATAATGAAAATTGTCCTTCTGAAATCTAAGAGATGATTGTAGACATCTCTCTCATCCAAAATGTTCCGTAAGTAACAGCAGTGATGACGACAATTGAAATCTTGATGGAAATGTCTCAGAAACATCTAGCATGTCTCTCTCTCTGTTACACACGCACACACAGTCATACCGGGATGAAAGGCTTTTTTGAGAGCCTAAGATGAAAGCTGGCTTGTTTCTTTGCATCTGGTCCTCTTTAGGAATAGAAAGGGAATAGCTAAGAAGAGTTAGAGAAGAGAGGAGTAGAATAGACAGGAACGCCTACGCACTGTCTGATGCAGTTTTCACGAAACAGTAGCAGGACTCAACCCAAAAAGCCTGCCGGCTCCACAGCTGCTCCAAAGCCTGCAGCGTCACAGGGTATCGCAATAACACTGGCCAACGCCCGTCAGAGGGAGAGACGGCGTGAGACAGGAAGTTCTAGCAGGAAAAAAAATCCTCTTGATGTTGTTCTTCTACTATTTTGCCATTTGCTGTACTACGTCTTTTCTGTTTTTTTATCTTTAAAGTCAAAATGAAATGAAATGGCACCTGTTTTCTAAATGCATATTATTTTGGAGCACCTAACGGGACATTGTGATGAAAAAAAAAGTGTTGCACTCCACTGAGAAACGTTGCGTTCACTCGCAAAACCTTTGCGTTCTCTCAAATCCAGTCAACCCTCAATGCATTGAACCAAGTGCCTGTCCAACATGCCCATTATAATCCGATGTAGATCATACTAAAGAAAATATGTCACTACTTCCATTGTATCTTACCTTTCACAGTGTTTCTAATGAGTGAAGTGTCAAACAATCAAAGTTCAAACTAATTCAACCCTCATTCAGTAAAAATGACTTAACTGTAAAAGTTTATGTGAAAGTCACCACATTTTCACTTTGGCTGTGTAGGGAATGAGATGGCAAATCATTCCCTAAAGACAATCCTGCCTTTTATCAGGTCTACACAAAGAGATCTGAAGAGGTGGAGCCAGAGGAAAAGAAGAGAAATGCACCTATGGTGAAGAAGCGTCTTTTTTTATTAATATTCACGAAGAGAGGAACTACAGTGGTGCAAAGCATCAAAGTCAGGATGTAGTGAAGATCTCCTCCAGAAACACTCCATTCTTCACTGTTTTTTAATTCTCTGCATTCCTAGTCCCTCTCTATTTATTTCCATGGATTACACTGTGTTTGTGTCAAGGATGTGCACCGGAGGTCGGTTCACTCGGTGGGAGACATGAACAGATCTCTCGCCCCTCCAGGGGACGCACACGGCTTGACAAATTACCCCAGCAGCTAGTTTCACACACACATACAGACGCTTTCAGCAGCCAGATTGTGGTCTCGAATTTATGTGTGCATTTATAACGCATTTAACGATAGGATACTGTCTTTATGTTGTTTCTACATTGAGATGAAATTACAATACAATACAAAAATTACAATTTCCTTTACTTTCACTTTCTCTGCTTTCAGGTGATATTATTCGCTGGTAATGCTGTCAGGGCAGGGGGCAGGGGGCAGGGGGCACGGGAATAAGGGTAGAGGGCAGGGGGCACAGGAATAAGGGTAGAGGGCAGGGGGCAGGGGGCACGGGAATAAGGGTAGAGGGCAGGGGGCATGGGAATAAGGGTAGAGGGCAGGGGGCACAGGAATAAGGGTAGAGGGCAGGGGGCACAGGAATAAGGGTAGAGGGCAGGGGGCACAGGAATAAGGGTAGAGGGCAGGGGGCACAGGAATAAGGGTAGAGGGCAGGGGGCACGGGAATAAGGGTAGAGGGCAGGGGGCAGGGGGCACAGGAATAAGGGTAGAGGGCAGGGGGCACAGGAATAAGGGTAGAGGGTAGAGGGCAGGGGGCAGGGGGCACAGGAATAAGGGTAGAGGGCAGGGGGCACAGGAATAAGGGTAGAGGGTAGAGGGCAGGGGGCACGGGAATAAGGGTAGAGGGCAGGGGGCAGGGGGCACAGGAATAAGGGTAGAGGGCAGGGGGCAGGGGGCACAGGAATAAGGGTAGAGGGCAGGGGGCACAGGAATAAGGGTAGAGGGTAGAGGGCAGGGGGCACGGGAATAAAGGTAGAGGGCAGGGGGCACAGGAATAAGAGTAGAGGGCAGGGGGCAGGGGGCACAGGAATAAGGGTAGAGGGTAGAGGGCAGGGGGCACGGGAATAAGGGTAGAGGGCAGGGGGCAGGGGGCACGGGAATAAGGGGAGTTTTTTTACAGGGAGTAGGGAACAGGAGAGAATTTCACAACATCTAGAGAATCACGTTGTTAACGCAGTAGGTAAGGAGCGGCTGCCATCATTGTATGATTTTAGTTTGTAGTTAGATTATAAAGGACATCTTGCAAGCTGAAGATTTTCTTTTTCTCCTTTTTATTTTATTGTGTAAAGTAGTTAAGTGGGGAATTTTCTTTGATTTAGCCGTTTCAGTTCCTACTCCCTGGTATCGGCTTCTGTGATTTTTTTCCCCCTCCTGTGTTGATTTTCCCTTTTAACTGAGTATGTTATTGTGAATAAATGACCATGTTTTCTTCATTTAAACTTAATTTGCTCATGTTCTTTTTGCACTCTATTTATTTATTTTATGTTGTGTTCCCTCATGCCCTTAGTCATCTTTGGGATGTAATATACAGTGGGGTGAAATATGTTGTCTTCTCCTATAATGCCAGATGAGTTCGGAGAACACCTGACTAGAGATCAGAGACCATTCCTCCATACTGGGATGGCTATTGCAGATGTTTGGTTTTGTGCTCAGAGACCCATTTTGATTTTAATGTTTGTTTTTGGATTATTGTCCTTTTGGAAGATCCAAACATGACCTATTATAAGATTTCTAGCAGAGGCCACCTGGTTTAGATTTTTTATCTGTTGGCATTTGATCAAATCATTATACCATGTATCTGAACAAGATGTCCAGGACCTCTGGCAGAAAATTAGACCACAGCATGTAATTTTATACATGGGGTAGTTTTTTATCCCTGTGTGCACCAAACCCATATTAAGTGTTTGCTGCCAAAAAGCTCTGTTTTGTTTGTTTCATCTGTTCATAGAACGTTTGAAAAGTAACTGAAGCAACTACTGGAACTTCAAACGAGACAGGTTCTATGGACAGATGAAACAAAACAAAAAAAGCTTTTTTGGCAGCAAACACTTACGATGGGCCAACATGGATCTGGGAATCTGAAGGATCTGGAGAGATTCTGTATGGAGCAATGGTCTCTGATCTCTTGTCAGGTGTTCTCCAAACTCATCAGGCACTCAGAACTGTTATCGGTTAAAGAAAGTATTTAATAAAAGGGGGCAAATAATGGAGAAAAACATTTATTTTATAATGTGATTTCCCCCCATTTTCAATTAATTTACTTCAATGAAAGATTAGATTTTTAGCTTTTTTTTTTTATTTATTTTTTACATAAAATATCCAAAGGATTAACAAAGCAGATTTATTTTTACGGCCATCTTTGATCATATTTAACAAGGGGGCAAACACTTTTTTTTTACACCACTGTAAATATGAGAGCTGGTCCAGGATCTCTCTTTTTTTTCATTCTTTTAGGGGAAAGAAAGAGATCATCCTTACTCCTTAAAGCCCTGGAGACGTTGGCGCTGGTTCAAATTGTTGGGTAGCGTATTAGTGAAGAGCTTAGGGATATGTGGTTATTTACTTGTGGATTCATTGTGTAGGCTAGTTTGCGCGTAAATTGCATTTATGGCTTTGTACGCACAAGAGTTTATTGAGAATCCCTCGTTTGAATTCTTTCAGAGATTTTGGAAAGATGACCTAATTGCCATAGCTGACACCATTACTAATTTCTGTGAGGCAGCAATCATTAAAGAGGAAATTTAAGATGTCTTGTTTAATCAATTAGTGGAGATGAGTGTCTTGACTCTGCTGGAGACAGAGAGGACTACATATATGAAAGTACAACGGCTGAGGAAGAGGTGAAACTCTCTGGGGCGGAGACGGACATCGAAGCCAGAGCAGTTTTGCCACCCTTTGAGCTATTTTCTCCGGTTATGTCGGGATCGAAAGGGGAGTCTCAACTGAAATTTTGTCTCGTCCGTCTCCGTACGAGAAGAGAGTGTAAGCATGGCAGGCTGAATCTGATCTGTGGCTCAAGATCCATTGGCTGGAAATAGAAAAAAAGTGAAGTTGCGCTGGTTAGAGATGCAGGAGAGGAAACTCGCACCTTTCCCTGCTGGCCCCTTCACTTTCCATTCAGCAAGTAAAGACACTGCAGTTCAAGGTAGGCCTACTACATCAAGCTACATTTGATGTGAGTAAAAATCTTCCTTTAGTGCCCTTGTTCAGAGTTGGGAGTGGATAGCCATTTTGGAGTTTTTGAAACTCGGTCTCGTTAGGATGGCCAAAAGATGTATGGCCATTATTAATGCAGTGTCGGTTGTCAGGGAAAGTTTTGAAGTTTTTTCTACACTTTCCCTAAAGGAGAGTTTACAGTATGAAACTGTGAAGGCAGCTTTCCTTTGTGCATTTGAATTAGCTCCAGAGGCTTACCGGCAAAAATTTAGAAAGCACAAGAAAAATGTGAATCAAACGTTTGTCAAATATGGACGCAAGAAGGGGACGTTATTCAATAAGTGGTGCAGCAACTAAGGTTATTCATGTTACTTGAGAATTAGAAGAAATGATCGTCCGAACACATTGTTCTGTATTTAAATGAGCAGAAAGCAACTGATCTGCGCTTACAAACAAAAATGTGTTTGCAAGCGCAGGCACCGATAGAAACACTACAGTTGATCCTGGAGAAAACTTTTAAACAATCAGGTGAAAACACAACTCAGTGAATCATTTTTTTTAAACTGAATTTACTTAAACCATCTGAACAAACTGATTCATATAACTTTTTTAATGCGTCATATGAAGAGACTACACCACTACTTGGAAAAAAGCCTTGAAAAAATGGTGTCTACATATGTTAAACTACTGAAAAACTGTACAAGTGTTGCTACTTTTGGTTATTCCCCAAAACTGGCTTATATACACAAAACCTGATATATAATTCAAGAGTTGGAGAGCTTTCTCATCTGTGGGCCCATAAGGGTGGGCTCTCAAAACCAAAAGAACATACAATAAAGAACCGTTAGCATTGAATGAAGTGGGTCGTGGGCCGTTTGACGTGCACACAATTTTCCATGTTCCACATTCAAAACAGACGACAGGCCCTCCATTGGCCATTAAACATTCGCACGTTAACAAAAGACTGTGGAGATTACAAATAAATGACACAGACCTCATTTCTCAAACCCTTTGAGGAATATCCCCTCAGTGGCCGCTGCTATGGTTACGCAAACCAGGTGCCATTTCCGGCAAAACACTTCAGCTCCTCCTAGGACGGGAGAGGAAGATAAGCATGAATGTACTTAGAATAAAGTACACCCTTATCTTCAGCCCGACGCCATATTAACTAGCTGGGACGATTGTGTTCATGGAATAAATTTGAAAAAAAGCGTACAGCAAAATAACCTTTGAGTGGTTGAAAAACAAGACTTCCTATCATAGCAACAGAGACTGACTCTGATTTCCCAACTGTCCTCAACACCCTCATCCCATTCCGGTTTTTATCTCCCATTTCATGTTTCTGTATAAGAATAAATCAGCCAGATGATGACTACATATACTCCGCCGTTGTCATTTGTTTTCCTCAAAACAAGGGGGGAATCTTATCGCATAAACATTAGCATTTACGCTAGCTTCGCCATGTTTACAAATGTAGAGGAAGGGAACGGCGTATGTAAGCATTTTGTTGTGATTATTATAGGTCGTTAAGTTTGATTTATGTGAGAGTAGACATAAAAGAGAGAGAGAAACCGGGTGAGAGAGAAAACCAGTAAAGTGACAGTATGGTTTATAGGCGCTGATTGATTAGCTGGTGAATTGACGCACAGAGTCCATTTTTATTGACACAACCCCACAACAAAAGAGTCGTGCTGACTGCCAGCTATTCATCACACGATGCGTCAGCCTTACACTAGTCATGTTTATGGGGCCATCACACATTTATCGGGCGAACATGTAAATCTCTAGAGACTGACCGGTCAAAACCTTGATGCTAAAGTGGTCATTTGCTATACAGCACTAGTGTTGCCTTCAGATCCTCCTGGGAAGATCTTATGACTTTGGAAGTAAATGTTTCAGATTTGAGAATGTTTTTCTCTTTCACTTTCTAACAAAAGCAGGAAGTGCTACAAGAGCACAAAAGCATGCTCAATGCTTGTGTAATTGACGTTTACTTGATGTGCTTTATAGTTCATATGCAGCCAAAGAGAATAACAGAAAAAGCAGTTTCTTCAAGTCGTCTCTTTTCATAGCTTTATTGCTATTTTTCATCAACAGTGCACAAAGCACATGCTGTCTAAATTGTTATATCCAACATTCATGAGGTACTTTAAAAGCTTTTTGATCAATAACAAATTGTTTAACCCACAATTCTCAACTGAGAAAGTCAGCGCTCAACAAAATTCAGAATTGCCCATTGATACTTTTTTTTTGGGGGGGGGGGGGGGGGGGGTATTAACACCTATAGTACCAACATTTTCATATTTTGTTTAACATATTTAAAATATTTAGATTTTCTTCGTATGGGGTGACTTGAAGGCAACATTCAAACATTGTTGGGTAAAAACCCTTATTCTTTTGAGTGGAAACCTATAAAATAGCCAATCACTAATTGTTGAGTACACCAAAGGCAGAGTCAGCACAATGCTAATGCTAATGCTAATAAAATCCGATTTTGACCTGTGACCCACGAAGTGTTATTGGACAGTAGGGATTTGGAATTCTCTTAATAGTGCTCTCTCCCCGTAGTGTAGCTTCTTACCCGTCCTAAGCCTCAATCACAAAGCACCTCTTACTGCCTGAGCAATCGATCAACTATGTGAGTGGAGAGTCAATAGAGGCCTGAAAAAGATCTACACCTCTTTCTTTCATGCTTTACCTCCCTGCTGCATCTCACCTTCCCTCCCAGGCACTTGCTTTCACTCTACTCTTTCTCCTCCAGCTTTCACTCTCCTAATAAGACTTCTGTAGCCCAGAAACATACTAGATTTTATGTGTCATTGAGTTCTGAAATGTGTAAGGTAGCAATTCACAAGAAATACCTGTATATGCTACCACAAGGGTGTTGTGGAAAGATTACCACAACAATGCAAGTTCACACATTAGGGTCCCTTCATACACCTGTCACAATGTGACGGCAGGCGCAACGCAAGTTTCGTCCCGACTAGGGTTGGGCATCGAGAACCGGTTCCAACTTGGAAGCGTTTAAAAAATAACGATTCCATTGGAATCGTTTAGAAAATTTGGATTCGGTTCTGATCATCGGTTCCAAACGCGCAAGTTTTGGTTTCCATGGCCACCTGATTTCCGGTGCTTGCGCGCCCGCTTGTTCTTTTAGCCATGGAAGCCCGGTAAACGGCGCTCTGAAGTGTGGATTTATTTCACTTTTAAAAAGCCTGGGTCGGCACAGTGCAACTAGTGTTGTCAAAAATATAGATACTGAAATATCTGAAAAGATACGATAGCCTGCTCAGTTTCTACAGTATCGATCCCAGCTGCACTCTCCTCTCCTCTCCTTCTCTGACCGACAGAGTTGACGCGCAGCCGCATATTCTCACTCAGCCCGGTTACACGGCGAACGCGCGTTCTGCTGGACTTTTCCTTATGACGGCGTGTTAGTGTTAGTGTTAGTGTGTGTGATCGGTCTGAATTTCGAGCGGGATTTCACATAATTCTACGAATCCCTCAGATTTCAGGCTCACATCTGAAGCGCACACACACACATACCGTAATAAAGCCCCCTCTGACATACAAGTGCAAATATTTGCTTCTTTTTCCAGCTTATTATTGGTCAAATACAATCAACCAAATTGTCAGTGCACATTTTGAAGAGTATTAATGTAAACACAGTCGTAAACAATTGAGGAAGAAATGAAGAATGAGTAACAGGAGCAGTGTTCAGGATTCATGAGTGCGGCAGTTCTTAAAGGGACAGCAGTCATTTGTTATTCAAAGACAAACTACAAAAAGACAAACGATCACACTGCTCTTGACTGATCAACTTGTGTAACTTTAATGGTTTTATATGAAACTATTTAATTTTCTGCAAAAAACATTATCCAATGTTATTTTAAATTTAATTAGCAACTTTGCATTTTTTTATTCAGTTTCTTACCTGAATGTTAGACCTACCTGAAAAAATAAAGCAGTCTTTCATTTATATATTTTATTCTATTTTATTTATTTGTGCTATTTTTTGTAATATGTTTATTTGTTCTTATTTAATTACTGTTTAGTCGTCTTTTTAAATTCAATTTACCATTCGAAATCAAGCTTACTTGTGCTGTGTGTAAGCTATTGCAACACAATTACCCCGTTGTAAAAAATACATTGAGTTAGCAAATATTTGTGAGAGAATTTTAATAATAATTGATCAATGTTTATATTGGAGACTTTCAAAAGACAGACAAAAAAAAAAATTATATAAAAGATATCTAATTGACAGTATATGCAGCGTTTTTCCCCCGTGGTATTGAAAATAGCATTGAATATCGATGTGACATGTTTTGACTCCACCCCTCAAAGAATCGGAATCGAGAATCGAAAAGAACCGGAATCGAAAGTAAGAACGGAATCGGAATCGGAATCGTTCAAATCAAAACGATGCCCAAGCCTAATCCCGACGCAGTTAAAAATGTACGTCCAGTGCCATATTGTTTAAATAGAAAATGGACTCATGGGTTCACTCATGGGTGTGCTGGTCTGAAAACGAGGTGTGTTCAGGCGCAATTTTGAGGCAACTGAAATTGACTGCATCATTGACCAATAAAAAGCTGCTCTAAAGTCAATGGCGTGGTATTTTCTGTGTTATTTAAAGGGTGCGTTAGTAATATGCATCTATAGGCTGGAGCCTATAGTGTGTGTACACTCGCATAGCAGCACACCCACATCTTTAAACATAAAAAAAATCCTCTCTGAAGAAGTCTTTCCGCTCGCAAATTCTGCCATGTAAATAGCGAAACCACCATGGTGTAAGCGCAACTGACTGTTAAAGGGAATGGGAGATGAGACTCTGATTGGTTTATTACAAGTTACGCCCAAAACACAACCAGGACTCATTAATTAGGTAAAACCATTTTGGACATGCGACTAGAGTTAGACAAAAAACCAAAAAAGACCGCCACGCGCTTCAGACCATGCCATCAGATCTTATATTTAACAGGTCCGCACAAACTGTGTTCAACACATTTCTAGCCTTATTCTTGTTCTTTCCCTCTTTGTTCCCCTTCCCTTAATATAATAATATTTGTACAGTTTTTTTTTCTGTTATTTGGTACCACCCTTTGTAAATGTCTTTTCTTTCACAAGGTGAATGCTCTAGCCTGGTAATGTGAGCCCATCTGTTCTAAGACTTGTTAGGATAATGAATCCTTATGTGGCCCAAATGACTTCCTATTAGAGATGAAGATGAAGGACAAATTAGCTCTCACAACACAGAGACAGATACACAGAGAGAGAGAGAGAGAGAGAGAGAGAGAGAGAGAGAGAGAGAGAGAGAGAGAGAGAGAGAGAGAGAGAGAGAGAGAGAGAGAGAGAGAGAGAGAGAGAGAGAGAGAGAGAGAGAAAGCGCAGATGGACCCAGTCGCTACAAATAAAGCCGCAGTAAAGGAGGGTCAGCTTTATAGTGAGATTAAGACCTGTCTCTCTTTCTCTGTCGGCCTATGATGAAAGACTTAGGATACAGTTTGGCTGGAGAAACCTAATTCACCTGCTGTTCCTGCAAACAGTAGACATCGCAGATGGTTTCTGAGCAACAGCAGCTGTGTGTATGTAAGTTCACGTTTGGACAGAAGCTTGTGTGTTAAAAATCCATTAGCAGCATTTAGAAAGAAAAAAAAACCCTACTGCTCTTCTATTAAGCTACATCTGAAATATATGGGCTGTTGCTCTTGGTTTAAAGCGAATCAGAGTCAGTGAATAATTGTTTACAGAAGACTGACGGCTCATAAACCGCTTTCACAGTATAATAAAACTTGGAGGAACTAAGCAGATTAAACACATAGACACAATAGTTTGTTCTGTCATGGTGGGGACGTCTATTCATTCATTTTACATGCTGATTAATATTTTATTCATCTTATTTAGAATGTTTATTAAGCTGTTTTTCCATACAGGGACTCTTGGGCCCAACAGACTATCAAATAAGTAAACAAACAATAAATACAAACAAAGTAAAAACACTGTACAACAATACATATTGCAGTATATAGTACACATTATACAAAACATATCCTCTTTATATATAAAGTACCAGTCAAAAGTTTGGAAATATTAGAATTTTAAATGTTTTTTGAAAGAAGTCTCTTACTCACCAAGGCTGTTTTTATGTATTCAAAAATACAGCAAAAACTGTTATTTTGTGAAATATTGTTACATTTTAAATTAGCTTCTAAATGTTTAGTTTTGAATGTCATTTTAAATGTTATTTATTCCTGTGATGTCAAGAATTTAACATCATCATTACTCCAGTCTTCAGTAACATGATCCTTCAAAAATCATAGTAAAATGCTGAATTATTATTTGGTACTAAATAATTAATAATGGTTTGTATGTTTAACCATTGCTGAAAACATTTTTGTATCCTTAATATTTTTGTGGAAACCATGATATGATATTTTTGTCTGGAATATTTGATGAATACAAAGGGTAAAAAGAACAACATTTATTCAAAATAGAAATCGTTTGTAACAATATAAATGTCTTTAATGTCTCTTTTGATCAATGTAATAAGTCCTCGCTGAATGAAATTATTTATATACTACTTATCTATATCTACTTACCCCAAACCTTTGAATGGTATCCTGTTTTACACAGACATGCACGCACACACAAGCACACAAGCACATAAGCACACACACACACACACGCACGCACGCACGCACCCACACACACCAGCAGCAGCACACCAACTGTTTTCAACATTGATAATAATCATAAATCTTTTTCAATCAAGTATGATTTTTGAAGGATCATGTGAAACTGAACACTGGAGTAATGATGCTGAAAATTTAGCTTTACCATCATTGAAATATATTACATTTTTAAACAGAAAACAGTTTTAAATTGTAATAATATTCCACAATATTACTGTTTTTACTGTATTTTTGATCAAATAAATACAGCCTTCTTCCAGAAACGGTATACAATATATTTATACAGAGGAATACTAATCATTATATATCTACACTATTAAAGAATAACAATAAATCATCTACCTACTATAAAAAGGGGACAAAAACAGAATGTGACAAGCCAAAAGAGATTGTGGTGGCTCAAGGATGCAAAAAGTTTGAGCGGCACACATATTTGGAGGAAGGATGTGAGATGTGTGTAGGCTGTGACAAGGTGTGAACAGGGTCACTCACAGAAATACTGCTACTGACAGGGGGAAAAAAGTCTTATTTTTTCCAACTACTTTTTGTTTTTTAACTGTTGTCTCTTCTTTATTCACTAGCTTTGCCTGTTCCACTTAGAAGACATTGTGTTTATGGATAAATGCACGTGTTCCTTTTAAATTTTAACTAAGCCTTGGGTTTTTGTGCTTTCCCAGGCCTTACTCTGATATGCCCATACAAATTTGAAAGGATGATCTCTGAAAATGTGTGTGCTTGTGTGTGTGTGTGTGTGTGTGTGTGTGTGTGTGTGTGTGTGTGTGTGTGTGTGTGTGTGTGTGTGTGTGTGTGTGTGTGCGCGTGTGTGTGTGTGTGTGTGTGTGTGTGTGTGTGTGTGTGTGTGTGTGTGTGTGTGTGTGTGTGTGTGTGTGTGTGTGCGTGTGCGTGTGCGTGTGTGAGTGTGCTTTCACTGCCTGGTGCTATAAAAACAGATTAGTTTGCTCTACATCTAGACGTAGGCAAGGTGAGCCAATAAACAAAATTAATTACAAGCTGTCTTTATCACACACTCAAAAATACACAAACACACACTGTAATACTCTATCATCCTCTCAGCGGCTCTTCTATGACTGTGTGAAAGACAGTTTACTCATGTAAATCTCCATGGAGAATATCAGTTCAAAGACGCATCACTGCAGCACACCTGCTATAAAAGATTTAATGCAAATCTTACTGTTAGTCTGCATGTGTGCATGTTTCTGAAAAAGAAAAACAGCTGTAGCAACCAGAGTCTGATATATCCTGAAGATAACAGCACTACTAACTAAACAACATGTTTTGGTAGAACAAGAGTAGTTCCCTGACAGACAGACAGTACATTAGATAGAAAGACAAATGGTAAATGTTAGACAGACAGATCAACAGACAGACAGAATGTTAGACAGATTTAAGGACAGACAGAATATTAGACAGACAGAATGACAGACAGACAAGCAGAACGTTAGACAGATAGAAGGACAGACCGAACATTAGACAGACAGAATGACAGACAGACAAGCAAAATGTTAGACAGATAGAAGGACAGACCGAACATTAGACAGACAGAATGACAGACAGACAAGCAAAATGTTAGACAGATAGAAGGACAGACAGACAGAACATTAGACAGACAGAACGACAGGCATAATGACAGACAGACAGAACATTAGACAGACATAATGACAGACAGACAAGCAGAAAGTTAGACAGACAGACAGATCGTTAGACAGATAGAAGGACAGACAGACAGAATGACAGACAGAACATTAGACAGATAGAAGGACAGACAGAACATTCGAAAGATAGAAGGACAGAAATAATGAGAGACACACAGGATGTTAGACAAATAGAAGGACAGACAGACAGAATGACAGACAGACAGAACATTAGACAGATAGAAAGACAGACAGACAAGCAGAACATTAGAGAGATAGAAGGACAGACAGAACATTAGACAGACAGAACGACAGGCATAATGACAGACAGACAGAACATTAGACAGACATTATGACAGACAGACAAGCAGAAAGTTAGACAGACAGACAGACAGACAGACAGGCAGACAGACAGATCGTTAGACAAATAGAAGCACAGACGGAATGTTTGACAGATAGAATGACAGTCAGAACATTAGACAGATAGAAGGACAGACAGAACATTCCAAAGATAGAAGGACAGAAATAATGAGAGACACACAGGATGTTAGATAAATAGAAGGACAGACAGACAGAATGACAGACAGAACATTAGACAGATAGAAAGACAGACAGACAAGCAGAACATTAGACAGACAGAAGGACAGACAGAACGTTAGACAGACAGAACGACAGGCATAATGACAGACAGACAGAACATTAGACAGACAGAAGGACAGACAGAACATTAGACAGACAGAATGACAGACAGACAAGCAGAATGATAGAAGGATGGAGAGAATGACAGATAGATAAGCAAAATGTTAGACAGAAGGACAGACAGACAGAACGTTAGACAAACAGAATGACAGACAGACAAGCAAAATGTTAGACAGAAGGACAGACAGACAGAACGTTAGACAGACAGAATGACAGACAAGCAAAATGTTAGACAGAAGGACAGACAGACAGAACGTTAGACAGACAGAATGACAGACAGACAAGCAGATCATTAGACAGATAGAAGGACAGACAGAACGTTAGACAGATAGACAGACAGAACGTTAGACAAATAGACAGACAGAACGTTAGACAGACAGATGGACAGAACGTTAGACAGACAGACAGACAGAACGTTAGACAGACAGATGGACAGAACGTTAGACAGACAGATGCCTAACAGAACGTTAGACAGATAGACAGACAGAATATTAGACAGATAGAGAGACAGAACGTTAGACAGATAGACAGACCGAATGTTAGACAGATAGACAGACAGAATGTTAGACAGATAGACAGACAGAACATTAGACAGACAGACAAACAGAACGTTAGACAGATAGACAGATGGACAGAACATTAGACAGACCGAACGTTAGACAGACAGACAGACAGACAGACAGAACGTTAGAAAGACATAATGACAGAACGTTAGACAGATAGACAGACAGAACGTTAGACAGATAGACAGACAGAACGTTAGACATATAGACAGACAGAACGTTAGAAAGACAGAATAACAGAACGTTAGACAGACAGACAGACAGACAGACAAAACTTTAGACTTTCTCTCAGTCTAAAGTTCTGTCTGTCTCTCCGTCAGCAGACAGAACTTCACATTGTGATCGTGCACAGCAAACACAAGGACAACACTAGGCTGTAAAGAGAAGTCGTACTATCTGTGTGTGAGTGCGGGAGACTGCATCTGTACCCATGAGGTGTATAGCTGTGCGGTCCAGGAATCAGTTGAATGTCAAGGAGTAGTGTGTGTGTGTGTGTGTGTGTGTGTGTGTGTGTGTGTGTGTGTGTGTGTGTGTGTGTGTGTGTGTGTGTGTGTGTGTGTGTGTGTGTGTGTGTGTGTAAGACATCTGCTGGCATTAATGCTGACACCAGGATGGTCTATCCTGTGCCGTAAAGGTCAGCGGTTTGATGAACTGTGCATACAGCTCACATATGGTGCTGCTTTTGGTGGTCCTCCCAAAAGGAGAGGTGTAATAAAACTTGTGAAAATGACCCTGGTGATTCTCTCACTGAAACCAACAAAATCATGTGGCTGAATGAACTCAGGAGTGATAGAGAAAGAAATGACCCAAGGTTTTGAGTTCTGCTTGCCTGACTTCATCTCTTCGTTGGATCTAAGTCCTTGAGAAATAAAATTAGAGAGTGAGAGAGAGTCAAATCTGTTCCGTTTTAATTAAATTTCTTGTCTGCCAAGGCCAGGGCTACCCTCCCCAACACCCTCCCCCTCGCTGGTTGCGTTGTAATTGCATTTGCAGCCTCATTTGAGCAGACTGAGTGAAGGCTGATTGTATTGGTCTGGTAATAACCACAGTGAGCTCATGGGCCGCAGAGGGCCTGTGGAAACACCACTGCACCGATCCAACACACTGTGCCCTTTCCTCCTCTGCACACTTTTGCTCTAAACCCCACCGGCTAGTTGTAATTTGCTAGGCTGCAGATTACTGCAGTGAGAAATACACATCTCAAGACCTGATGCACCGGATGGCATTCTGGGAAAAGATCCTGCGTAACTGGAAAACTAAGCAGGGAGCTTTTTAAAATTAATTGGTTTCATGAACCAAGGTTTCTTTGAAAATAGTTTAATGGTAATGAGAACAGATTTCAAGGGAAAAAATGAGAGGCAATAATTAAATTAGGTGCACTTGAAGTACAAGTGCAGCAATTTCCTGTTTCCTGAACTCGGACAGGTCTGAACATTAAATAATAAATATGTATTAAAAGAAATCGACATGAGGTGATATTCACACCCCCTTTATTGAGACAGAATGTTCATAGAGAAAAAAAAGTGTAGGAAAAGGAACGGAAAAGTCGTTTTAGAGTCAGGGTAGGTTATTACATTTTGATAAAGGACTGCAAAGACAAACATCTTTGTAAAAATGTGAACTTTTCACAATAATACCATAACGTGTATTAATAAAGTACACAAAGTAGATTCAACTTTGATTACAGGTTGACTTTGAATGTCATAGAAATAGAAAGAACAAGAGAAGACAGAGTGGAAGCAGACATTTCTTCTCCAATCTTTCCAAATCCCAGTGTTAGTGGCATATGTTTGATGTAGAGCTCGCTGGAAGATGTCCAGCAGCAATCTCATCGAGTAACACCGAGCGAGTCAGATATTTTACTCCAAATCATGTCCTGTTGTTTGACATGTCAGAAAACACGTCAAAGAGATTGATGATACTAAGAAACTGGGCAGTTTGTTTTGTTTTGCTGATGGATCAGAAGTGATCTCTGTGGTGATTACGACTGTTGAATGTGTCCCTACCACCCCGCAACAGACAATTCCTCCCAGAGTCGTCACCGTGCCAAACGCATCTATCTTCAGGCCGCACAGCAAACCCACTATCTGGGAAAACATCCAACTCTTCTCTCTCTTATCCATCTCCTGCTATCTTTAACACTTAAACATCTGACAGACGTGACCACAAAAATAGAAATGATACCTAAATTTAAAGCCTGTGGATGTTAAAATCTCTCAAATGTGTAAAAATAAAGCAATATAGAGTGGGAAACGAGGATTAATAATAGAACTATATAAAATGAAATCACGGACAGACGGGCAGTCAGACAGACCTTCCACAATGTTTAGGAGTGTGTTTATAGGAATTTTTGACCATTCTTCTAGAAGCGCATTTGTGAGGTCAGGCACTGATGTTGGATGAGAAGGCCTGGCTCACAGTCTCTGCTCTAGTTCATCTCAAAGGTGTTCTATCGGGTTGAGGTCAGGACTCAGCAGGCCCGTCAAGTTCCTCAACACAAAACAATTCATGTCTTTATGGACCTTGCTTTGTGCACTGTTGCGCAGTCATGTTGGAACAGGAAGGGGCCATTGCCAAACTGTTCCTACAAAGTTAGGAGCATGAAATTGTCCAAAATGTCTTGGTATGCTGAAGCATTAAGAGTTACTTTCACTGGAACTAAGGGGCCAAGCCCAACCGCTGATAAACAAGCCACACCACAATCCCCCCTTCATAGACGGACGGACGGACGGACGGACGGACGGACGGACGGACGGACGGACGGACGGACGGACGGACGGACGGACGGACGGACAGACAGACAGACAGACAGACAGACAGACAGACAGACAGACAGACAGACAGACAGACAGACAGACAGACAGACAGACAGACAGACAGACAGACAGACAGACAGATAGATAGATAGATAGATAGATAGATAGATAGATAGATAGATAGATAGATAGATAGATAGATAGATAGATAGATAGATAGATAGATAGATAGATAGATAGATAGATAGATAGATCAGTTCACATGAGAGAGAGGAGAGATTGACGAAGAAGCAAAAACCGGAATGATTATCTTGGTCACAGGGCTCATAAACGTCTTTGTCAAACAAACACAATGATTTTTTTTCTCATCCACCCGCGATTGATTGGACTATTATTTTTATATTACACATAGCCTGCAAGATCGGTTGATATAAGCGCGAAACACGCGCGCACACACACACACGTGTGCCGCCCTTCAAATGTCAAGTCGAGAGAGACAACAGCACAGATCAAGAAGGGAATATTATGAGATTCATCTGCCTGCCGGGCTTTGCACGTCCTGGCCCATATGTGTCTGAGTCCAGCGTGCTAAAGGTATGTTTCTGTTAGACACGTACACATAAGGAAAACGATCTATAACAATCCGATACTATTACATATAACACACGTTTTACTCACATCAGTGTGTTGCACCATTCCTGTTGGATCCAAATCCAGCATCCACCGGAGATTTGTTTACAAACGATTCCGCGGTGAACATGTCTTACCCACGTGAGCTGGAACTTCATTAAAAATAAAGTTCAACCACACATTCCTAACATTAGGATCTGACGGAAGCCTATGCAGTGACTGTGTTCTTCCACAGCCAGGAATAGCACAATATCTTGCTATCTTCCTCTGTATGTTCATTGTTGTTGGTTAGCACAAGCCGATCAGCTCCATGAGTCAGTGGGCACCTAGGCAGGGTTACTAAATTAGACGTTCTGTAGAGGTGTGTGTTTGTAGCGCTATGACGTAAGAATGAAGCACAAGATTGTTTGCTGGGCCGGGTGTCTATAAAAGCTTTTCTTTGTCTAACAAGGAAGTTTTCAGCTCTGAAACAGCTCTGATATTCTTATATTACCATGACCTTTTATATATCAAAAGCTCAAGGGAGAGTTGATTTCTCAATTCATGTCAGGAATGTGCATCTACTGAGAAAATAAAGCTTTTACTCAGTAGGAATCTGAAGCTGAAATCCCCCCTTTTCCAAACAGAAGACCCATCATGCTTTTTAAGACATGTAATGTACCTAAGGCATAAAATCTTCACTCATGTGACCCAACTGAACCATCCTTGGGACATCAGCTCGGTGCTGAAGTGTTTAACAGCTGAGTGTGAACTCTGCAGAAAGCACTCAGAGAAACCATGAAGCCTCCTTTCATCGTCTGTCTTCACAGAGCATCTCCCTCTGAGACAGGTGCACAAACAGGAGAGAGAGCGACGCCGATAAAGGATTCTACTTAGAACACAAAACAGCGCATGAATATTTAACACGCGTTGCCAAATAGTGAGACAGCGAAAGAGAGAGAGAGAAAGAACGAGAAACAAAGAAAATCAAAACCTGATATCACTGCAGACAGAAGATCACCTGGGACAGAGACTCTGTTACCATGTTTGGAAAATAAGCTCTTTAGTTGACGACAGACAGACGCATGTGAACGTGCAAACTCACAAACACACCCTGCTATACCACAGTCTACCTGATTCAGAGAAGACGGCATTTCGTTTTGACGCAAATAAAAATATACTGTGATGGACAGAAGTGTCTTTTAAAGTCCAAGATGACGTCTGATTTTCCACCATAAAAAAATCTGTTTTCTCCACTGTTTTCTTGACGGTTTTGTACTGTAGCTGAAGATACAGCATTTCCATTCCTCGCAGCCTCATTTCGTTTGTGCCCTAAAAACAAGTAAAACATTGTAAACACTCCAGCTAACTTAAAGCTACTCTGTATAACTTTTCCATCCGCTAGAAGGTGCCTATTCAAAACAAAGGTGTAGTTTGATGATGCCAGGTTTAAGCTCAGAATCTTGGGACATGTGGTCTTCACCTCACAGCCGGTGGGAAAGAATCGGGCTAGGACTCGGGCAGAAATCATGTTGATGGCTGCGGTTATTAACATTACTGTAGTATGAAGCAGAGCAGGACTGAGTGTTGTGGAGCTGAGTAAAGCCGCTGGAGTGATTGTTACACAACACACAGCTCGCGAGCGGCGGGACTTTTATTATTACGGGGGACAGTCGCCGGCGCCATTTCTGCTTTTCCAGTCATGCGTATAAGGTAACGCAGCTCTGTTTATTATATTAGATACATTTAAGTGTGTTTAAAATGATGTTATGACACTACACGGTGTGTTCACTCGGCAGTTATAAAACCCGAAACCGAAGCTAACGCAGATATAACGCAATTGACAGGCAACTCTCTCAGACGTCCTGTTTTTTTCTCTCACAATGTCCAAATATTTGGAAACATTTGGGATGTTCTAAGAACTCAACTCAAAATATATAACACTGGCCTGGTGGTTTTTTGATATTTTACTGCACAAATCCTACATAGTGCACCTTTGAGTGTCTTACCAAAGACCCTGTGATCTGACCCAATCGATATCGACCAAACTTGACTCAAACTCAAAAGTTTTCTTTTTTATTCCCTATAGGCTAGTATACATGCAGTAACATATCAGGTTAATTAATTATGAATGAAAATGAATAATGAAAAATACACTTATCTTAGGTTATTTTTTCCACCCCAATCCTGGGTTGAGCCTTTTGGGTCTTTTTTGGGGTTATTTTTTCAGTGTTTGGGTAGTTTCTGTGTTACCCAGATCCTGGGATAGACGTAACAACCTAGTGTTTGGGTAAGTTTGTGTACATTTTGTTTTATCTATAAATTCGTTATTATGCTGTATTGCGTTAACTTTATGCAAAGCAACATACAGTGGCGTGATGTGAGTCACCTAAACGAGTGTCATGTCATTTTCCTGTGATGGAAACAACTGATGCCTTGCATAAAATGTTATGAATTTATTCAAAAAGATACAGAATAGAAATACTTATGATGTTAAAATATGTTCTCAAAACTGTAAAGGGATTGTTTATGGACAGGTTATAGAGTCAGTCACTGCGTATTTCTGCTACGAGAGAAACGCGGAGCGGTGGTCTAAAGTTAGAAGTTCCCCCACTGAACATTATACAAGCTATGGCACGAGATCCAGCGCTATTACGGTGGAAACGGGACAGCAGAGAGTGGTCGGTTACACTTGAATTACTTATAAATTATTCATTTTTACTTCTAACATTTGGTAAACAAGCTTAAATGTGGCCAATATGTATTAAAAACTATATAAAATATGCTATACTGTAAAATATGATTGAAAATTAATTATCAAGCCAGTAGTTTACTTCAAAAAAAGTTTAGAGGATTTAAGTTAACCCATAGAAATGTATTGATGTATGAAGTGAAGTAAAAAAAAAAAAAAACTAGTATTATAGTAAAAATGAATTAACTATGCTGGGTTAAATCAACCTATTATGCTGGGATAAATATACAACCCAATGGTGTACTCTGATTACTTATGAATGGGAGAAAGTGCAATGCCCAATATGAGAAATAAGCCCCGCCTTCTAAATGAAAGAGCATTGATTAGGAAAGTCGTTGCGTCACTGCAGCTGCCAGCTGCTATAGAAACAGGCAATGTTCTGAGACGCGTGTTAAGATGCGCATTTTTTGTGTCATGATTCAAGCATTTTGAAGCTAAACTTTTGAGACAGCTTTTGTCAGATTTCATTGGTGATTTAAAATATGAAATTTAATCGTACGCTTGGCGAACGGTTTTGGAGAATTTGATGTTTCCCCATTCAAAGAGATAGGAGCTACACTTGTCTGAGAGGTGCCTGCCAAGTGAAATTATTTGTCTTAAAGGAACTTTGGTTCTGTCCTTTATTTATCCAGCTCTTGGATAGAAAACAACTCAATTGTTTTTGTTTTTTTAACCCAGTGTTTTTAGAGCATAGAATTGATCATAATTAAACTACATGAATGGATGGATGGATGGATGTTTACACAATCATATATATATGTGGACACAAACCCAAAGTTCTACATGTAAAACCAATCTCAAACCATCCACAAATCCACCATGTTTACTTAACATATGTATAAGGTAGCACAATTGTTAAGTGCTGCAGTGTTGAGGAGCCGTCGGACTGATAAAGACCTTATTTGAGCACGAGTTGTGTTCCGGAGCCCAGAGGGAGCTGATAGCAAGGGCTAATTAACAGAGCTTATTTACATCTTTCTTTTCTCAGAGGCTATTGGACTTGCAGAGAAAGCAGCTCTACAGCAAAGCTCCGAGCTCAGATTTACACACTTGAGCAACAGCAGTATAACTCACGCCACCGGTGAAGCCTTATCTAGGTGAAAATCACCCAACCCCTGCGCTAAAGGTTTCCAAAAAGACGTTATTGCCAAGGCCACAGTGACGATTCAGGCTGTTTATGGGAGGCCACTGTTCCTTTGAAAGCAGACAAGATTAAGCAATGGAGAAATCCAGTCAGCCCTTCTAAGGAAGACACAGATAGATGGTGATGTTAAGATGATGGAAAAGAAAGAGTGAAAAAAAAAACTACAGATATCGAGTTACGCTCAATCGATAGTGGCTCAGTTTGCTGACACTCACGTTAACTCCTCAGTGGCCGTGCAACTGGTCGATGCGACATTGGTTATGATGCGGTTTAACGGCTAACTCCCCAATGAGTGCTCAGCCTTCAGGTCGCTTAATTAATATAACATGCTGCTCTATTGACAATAAATAGTGGAAAGGCTCTTATAGATAATCAATACTAATATCATCGCCATCAGTTACTGCAAGCTAATCGTGTAGCTTTGAGAGCAAATGCCTTTTCCCAACAGAAATGTGTGTGTGTGTGTGTGTGTGTGTGTGTGTGTGTGTGTGTGTGTGTGTGTGTGTGTGTGTGTGTGTGTGTGTGTGTGTGTGTGTGTGTGTGTGTGTGTGTGTGTGAGTGTACAAACTATATATTTAAAGGGATATTTCACAATTTGAGTAATAGATTAATATATATATATATATATATATATATATATATATATATATATATATATATATATATATATATATATATATAAATATAAATATGTACATACATACACACACACACACACACACACACACACACACACACACACACACACACACACACACACACACACACACACACACACACACACACACACACACACACACAGTGGGGGAAAAGGTATTTAGTCACACACCAGTTGTGCACAATCTCCCACTTAAAAAGATGAGAGAGGCCTTTCATAATAGCTACAATTCAACTATGAGAGACAGAATGAGATTTTTTTTTTCTCCAGAAAATCAGTCTGATTTTTAAAGAATTTATTTGCAAATTATGGTGGAAAAATAAGTACTTGGTAACCTACAAAAAAGCAAGATTTCTGGCTCTCAAAGACCTGTATCTTTGTCTTTAAGAGGCTCCTCTGTCCTCCACTTGTTACCTGTATTAATGGCACCTGTCTGTACTCGTTATCAGTATAAAAGACACCTGTCCACAACCTCAGTCAGACTCCAAACTCCACTATAGCCAAGACTAAAGAGCTGTCAAAGGACACCAGAAACAAATTTGTAGACCTGCACCAGGCTGGGAAGACTGAATCTGCAAAAGGTAAGCAGCTTGGTGTGAATAAATCAACTGTGGGAGAAATAATTAGAACATGGAAGACATACAAGACCACTGATAATCTCCCTCTATCTGGGGCTCCACACAAGATCTTTTCCCGTGGGGTCAAAATGATCACAAGAACGGTGAGAAAAAATCCCAGAACCACACCGGGGGACTTAGTGAATGACCTGCAGAGAGCTGGGACCAAAGTAACAAAGGCTACCATCAGTAACACACTACACAGCCAGGGACACAAATCCTGCAGTGTCAGACATGTCACCCTCTTTAAGCCAGTACATGTATGGGCCAGTCTGAAGTTTTCTTGAAAGCATTTGGATGATCCAGAAGAGGATTGGGAGAATGTCACATGGTATGATGAAACCAAAAAAGAACTTTTTGGTAAAAACTCAACTTGTCATGTAGGGAGGAGAAAGAATGCTGAGTTGCATCCAAAGAACACCATACCTACTGTGAAGTATGAGAGGGGAAACATCATGTTTGGGGCTGTTTTTCTGCAAAGGGACCAGGACGACTGATCTGTGTAAAGGACAGAATGAATGGGGCCATGCATCGTGAGAATTTTAGTTTAAACCTCCTTCCATCAGCAAGGGCATTGAAGATGAAACATAGCTGGGTCTTTCAGCATTACAATGATCCCAAACACACTGACAGTTAATGAAGGAGTGGCTTTGTAACCCCATAAAAAAGGGAAATTAACTTTTATTATTGACCAAATACTTATTTTCCACCATAATTGGCAAATTAATTATTATGTGTAATGTGATTTTCTGGATTTTTTTTCTCAATACAGGCTTGAAGCAATCTAATCCATACACATTCAAACCCACTGCTTTATCACTTACGCATCCTACAACGAGCCACAGGTCAGGCAAATCGGTTTCACCCTGAGTGACAGTTAAATTATGTTCAGAAAAAAACAAGTGAGTGAGAGGGAGGGAGAAAATGACATTGAGCTACATGAAGGTGGCAGAGGGCAGGAGGATGGCATAATCACTACATAAACAGCCTACCGAAGCTGAATAAGATGAGTTTTCTGGTTCAGTAGGCACGTAAGGGAAATACAGTTTCGCCGCGTTACACAGCAAGAGCAAAATATTATTAAACGGAGACAGCAGTCACTAAAAATACTGTGCTTGCAGTGTCAAAGCAAACTGTGAATGAGAAGACGAGGGGTGAAGATAAGGATTATATTTCATACCCCATATCTTTAGCCGTTTTAACCAATAGGATAAGTGAGAGGAGAAGATAAGCGTTTGGGTGACAAAAACCCTTGTTCTTTCAGTATATGCTCCGGTTCAGACTCCCAGGATTTTCTCGCACTTGCTCTGCTTTCTCTGAGTACATCTATTGCTTCTTCTCTCTCTCGCTCTCTCATTTTGATCTCTCCTCTCCTCTGTCACCTCCCTCACTCCAGAACAAAGGACTGTCAAAAGCGATAAGAAAGTCTTTGAGAGCTCTTCTTTCAAATCCAAGTGGAGAATTAAGAGCCCTAAGCATTCCACCTCTCTCTCCCTCTCTCTCTCTCTCTGGGCTTCACTGAGATTATCGTGTCCATCACTATGTCTCGTCATTACCGTTTCTCTTCAGTCAACTTCAGTGATGCTGCATGGGTCATGGCATTAAACAAGCTACAGGTGCATCTCGATAAATTAGAATGTTGTGGAAGAGTTCATTTATTTCAGTAATTCAATTTAAAAGGTGAAACTAATATATTATATAAACTCATTTCATGCAAAGTGAGATATTTCAAGACTTTATTTGTTATAATTCCGATGATTATGGCTTACAGCTTATGAAAAGCCCAAATTAAAAATATCAGAAAATTATAATATTGGGTAAAGGTTCAGTACTGTAGGCTCAAAGTGTCTCACTCTAATCAGCTAATTAATCCAAAACATCTGCAAAGAGTTCCTGAGCTTTTAAATGGTCTCAGTCCGGTTCAGTACAATTCACAATCATGGGGAAGATATTATGGAAAGCCTCAAAAGGTAATTGCAAAAGAAGTTGGATGTGTGTGAGTATGCGTGTGCGTGTGTGTGTGTGTGTGTGTGTGTGTGTGTGAGCCTGTTTATGTGGTTTATGAGGACACAAATTTGTATAACTACATGGGTATTACACTGGTATTACACTATAAATGTGGTTTATGAGGACATATCAAATGTCCTCATAATTCAAACGGCCTTAAAAACATACTAAATTATGTTTTTTTTGAGAAAGTAAAAATGCAGAATGTTTCCTGTGATGGGTAGGTTTAGGGGCAGGGGCAGTGTAAGGGGATAGAAAATATGGTTTGTACTGTATAAAAACCATTACGCCTATGGAGAGTCCCTGTAAACCACATAGACCAACATGTGTGTGTGTGTGTGTGTGTGTGTGTGTGTGTGTGTGTGTGTGTGTGTGTGTGTGTGTGTGTGTGTGTGTGTGTGTGTGTGTGTGTGTGTGTGTGTGTGTGTGTGTGTGTGTGTGTGTATTATTACTTTTAAAAAAAAAACAAATTATCTATGCTATTAGATGTTAACATTAGATGGCATGGGGAGCCTGGTAGTGGTCCTCTTACGTCAATAATGGTATTTTTTCATAATATTTGCTACTGAATTCTTATTTCCATTCATTGTTTAAAAACATTACTATCATGGCCTTGAGTAACAGCTAGAGGTTTCAGTGCAAGATGTATGATGCAACTTTGTCCATGGTGTGGTGTTTAAGGCTCAGGGCTGGTAACTGGAAAGTTGCTGGTTCATTACCCACAAGAAGCGAGCCATGAGCCATCAACACTGAAACCATTAGCAAACCACTGAACCCCAAGCTGCTCCCGGCCCATTGTTCTTGGTGCTTGTTTATGGCAAAATCAAATGAAAGACATGGAAACAAACACCACCAGCCCATGGTCATGTTGCAATAATGATTTCATTCAGATTGTAGCCAGAAATAAGCTGCATAACGGGGCATCTTCACAAGTCTTAATTTGTCTAAGAACTGTTGACTATTATTTACAATATCACAGCTTAAAAGTGCTGTATGTTTTGTTTTATTGTCTGTACTAAAGCATAAAGATTTAGAAAACATGCTAATTCAAATGCTTGTTTCTTAGAAAAAACAATGCTACAGCCAGTTCATCTACTTTGAAATAAGTGTTCAATGTTGGAATGTCTGTTTTTGTTTTGATCTGTGTGATCCCACCCACTGCCAATTTACCCAATAGTATTTCAACACTCCGGGTTGCCAGTTGAGGGAGAAAACAGCCAACTGGCGACCATGGAAGCCAACAAATGAACTGGGTAAGAGATCACAGATTCTACCCAACCTAAAAAGCCTCTGCATCCATCTAAAAAGCTCTGATAAGAGGAATATTAAAAATGGATATTAAAATGTGGATAAATACAAAGCACTTTCATTTGCACTTGTTCCTGTTGCGTGTCCTCAATCTGGCAACCAGCATAAGCGTATGAGGAGGGGTGGACGGGTCAAACAACTCTCTCCAATATTTTGATTATTGGCCGTAGTACCCATTTCAACCTCTAACTGATTATGTTACATACTGCACCTTTAAGGTGTAGTTTATAAGTCGTTTACAAGAAATGCAATTGGTGCGTCTGAAGGTTTTGGTTTGTGGCTAGCAGTATTTTGAATGTGATTACATACCGAGTTGCAATTTCTCGTTCTCATCACACTGGTGTATTTACTGAGCATACAATGCAGGTGTGATCTCGATAAATCACCCCTTAAATAGCTGTTGTGTGATTTGCCTTTGAATGATCGCTGTAGCAAAACATCTGAACAGATGTCTCTATACAGCATACACAGCTGTATATTCTGTAGCCGCTTACATTTAAGAATAGTTTTAATAATACAGCTCGGATTTCTCCTTGTGAATATCATTCATGTTATTTAAAACTATAATAATATAAAATATATTACTTACAGAGTGATTTTGAGATCTTAAGAATACATTGGTAATTTCATAAGGAACTGCAAAGTGCATAGGTTCAGAAGAAAGATAATCTGACCCTGATGTTCAAAATCTGCACTCTTAAAGTGTTTTACTGCAAATACTATATATAGTATAAAAAGAAATATTTGTTAAAACTAAATTAATCTAAATGTACTCCAAAAATACATAACATGCATAATATTTTCCATCTCGTATTGGTTTGTGTTTAGTTCAATTTCATTCACTCTGCTGAAATATATATGAAGCTGAAAATGTGACATTTAAGATTTTCCTAGACAATTCTACAAATAAAACACGCTACATCAGCGCTACACACAGCAGCCATAAATGCATGTCAATCATCAGATGGGACATTACATTATCTATGGCACATGCATGTGTTCAATGTCAAAAAATGTCAAATGTGGCTCATCTAATCAGAATGCACACTGTGTTACTAGTTTGAATCTTTTGTAGTCCAATCAATGTTACATAATTTAAAGATGTTTTTGTACTGCTGCCAAACATTGTCATGAATAATCTTATTTTTTGGATTGCTTCCATCGAATTCCAAGAATAATATAATCACATAAGATAAAGTACCTTTCATTTGTGCTTATACCTAAAGCATTTATGAAATAACACACACACACACACACACACACACACACACACACACACACACACACACACACACACACACACACACACACACACACACACACACACACACACACACACACACACACACACACACACACACAGCCAGACTGAAATATTGTTGTTATGAAGAAATGGATGGATCTAAATCTTTGTTGACTCCAACACACATAAACAAGTGTAGTTGTAAGGATAATTTGAATGAAATGGTAAAATGCATTAAAACAGTCAGAGGTGCTAGATTGAACACAATCATTATACTCAAAAACACTAAAGGGATGGCAATGTGACAGACCTCCTGGAAGGAAGCAGAAACAGAAAAATGAGTGTGGGGGGAGGAGATGTGGGAGAGAAAGAGAGAAAAGAACATTCTCATTTGTTATAATTTTGTGTCACCAGGAATCTAGCCACTTTCCCTGGAGGCATCCACATCCACATCAGGATTATGCAACTCGACTTTTTTACTCCCTAATGGAGGCAACCATATGTACACACACACACACACACACACACACACACACACACACACACACACACACACACACACACACACACACACACACACACACACACACACACACACACACACACACACACACACAAGCATAACCAGGCCACATAACTAATGAAATAAACCATCAAATAACTAAAATACCACCAATCAAGCAAGAAAAAACAAAAACCATATTGGCAATCATATTCTAATATCCTTCCTAACATCATACACAAAAAAGCAGAATGGTATAGTGCGTTATTTTACAGTTATTACAGCCGGGGTAGTATTATTTAAATACAATTGCATGCATGCTCCTTGCATACCTTTTGGATATTTATTTTATTGCCCAAATTATTATTATTAGTAGTAGTGGTAGTAGTATTAAGTAAATACATAGTCAGAGAGACATATTTTGTGATACGGTCACCGTCAAAAACAGGTCTAACTTTTTCTACAGCATTTGAAGATAGATCAGCCTATAACTGTCTTATCTCACCTTTGATTGTATGAAGGTGTTGCTTTCACTTTCCATTATGGGGACATTCCATATAATGATTTTTATATGGTACAAACTGTATATCCTATCTCCTAACCCTAAACTCATCACTTACAACATTCTGCATTTTTACATTTTCAAAAAACATCACTTAGTATTTTCCTCACAGGGACCAAAGATGTCCCCACAAGGTCAAGGGCTTTGGATAGAGCCCTCTTTGTGGGCACATTTCGTCCCCATAATACATGGACTACCTGAAACACACACCTACACCAACACCCACCGACAAACCACAAATAAGTGTCATTTTTACAGGAAATACTGTAAATGATAAAACATGTTATTTGCTTAACAGTTACTTTACCATATATGTTGAATCTTAACATTATATGTTATTAAACTATCAAAATAAAATACTATCAAATGTTTTTTTGCAAAGTGAAAAACTAATAATTATCATATAATTTATGGTAAACATCAGTAAAAGGACATTCCTACATTCCAAGTCCCAAAATTACACATCACATGATTACATTTTCATATTCACAGTGGAAATTCACAACATTTATTTATTTATGTGTACCATAAATTGAATCTGATGTTTTTTTTACAGTAATATAAAATAGCATAATTTTAACTTGAATGAGGATAAATTTGAACAAACTTTTGACTGATGGTATAATTCAATATAAGTAAAACTCTGACAGTTTGGTGGAGGTTTGAATGATGAATGAAAGATCAGAATAGGGCACACACAATCACCATGGATACTAGCACTATATATAGCCCTTACATGATCCTGAACATATGTATTATAAATCATGACAGCTGTCCCGTGCTCTTCGGCTCTCTAATGGCCCATAATAAAGAGCATACATTTGTGCAGACATGACGGCTTCCTGTAGATTTGGTGGAATTGCAGTAACGCATGAATGTTGCATTTATATGTTCCCTATGCTAAATACAGTGGCGGCCAACTGTTCCTGAATGTTCCAGTGCAGAGGAACATGAAGAGAAATGCATGAGTTTTCCGTGACGTGTGTTCTGCGAATAGCTGATCAGTATGAGGTGGCTCTCACTATTCATGACATCACAATCCCCACCAGGTGACAGTGAAAATTGGACTGAGACAGAAAGCGAAAGAGACAACGAGGGAATGATTGGCATGTTAAGAGGAGGTGATATTGATGGCGTTAAAAGAGAAAGTCAATCTGCAAATTGAATTACATCTTTTATCTGACAGGCGATGTCCTGTTTGATTAATGATAAACAGGATTTGTGTAGAGGGAGGCCGCCCCGTCCCTCTCTGAGAAACGGCTTTCAATGTGCATCGCAATACGGATGGAGAATGTGCAAATAAACGTTGCTTCTCCCTCTAGCACATAACTACATCTGCACTTCCAACCCCGCCTGTACAAATACAATAGATGCTTTACATAATTCAGATAATTGCACTACAAAAAACTCTTTATATTTGTTTAACCAGCGAGATGTTGGATGATGAAATATTTATTCTTCGGAAAATACAAAGCACTGGAAGCACAGAGCACCAGCCAACCAAGCAACCAACAGAAATGACTACAAATCATCCAAACTGCCTTAAGCGAGCTTGCCAGTGCCACAGTGAATTATTTCAAGCCAATGCAAGTGCCAGTCCATTTGGACTATTACAGCTTGTGTATGAGATGGCAAATGTGTTATTCAGCTGGAGGGGGAAGATATATGAATAACATTCATAATATATGAACATATATAAATGAATCTTATTCAGACCCATGTATTAATTCATTGAAAAGAATCCAAGTCAAAAGATCCAATCATTCACAAATCAAACATCATTTAGAGTATCTGCAGTGAAGAACTTAACGTGGTTGATCCAGTTTGCAAATGAACATTCAGATCAGCTTTTTTAACTGGTTCAAAATGATTCACTAAAAATCTAATAATGGCAAATTTGTTATTCAGCTGGAGGGGGGAGATATATGAATAGCATTCATAATATATGAACATGTATAAATTAATCCAGTTCAAACCAACTAATTCATTTAAAAGAATCAATCATTCACAAATCAAAGGTAACTAAAATGTTGTTGATGGGGTTGATCCAATATGTGAAAGAAACATTCAGAGCAGTTTTCAACTGACTCACTAAAAAGATCCTAATTAAAGAATGACTCGTTTATAAATTAAACAATTAAATATAATTTGCAGTTATATCTACCTGACAGGGTAATGAATGTGAATTTTGTGAACTTCTTAAATCACGCACAGACAAGAATGAATCAATGAATGATTCACTAATTGAGCATAACTAAAATGTATTATTGGAAAGCGTTTGATCAATGTGTGAATGAAACATTCAGACTAGTTTTGGTTTAGATGATTCACTGAAAAGAATCATCCAAAGATTCAACTCAAAATAATGAATCATTCATAAATTAAATACATGTTTCTGCAGAGAAATCTACCTGACAGCAATCACTGAATTGTTCAAATCTGTTTCATATACTGTTTTGAACGATTTACTGAAAAGATCCAAATGAATAATGAATCTTTCATAAATCGAAGATAATTAAACGTAATTTGTATGTAAAATGTAAATATACCTGACAGGGTAATGTTCAAATGTCAAAAACTGCTTCAAATGATTCACAGAAGAATAAACTATCTACAATTGGGGCATAACTAAAATGTAGCCATTGAAAGGAGTTGATCCAATGTATAAACGAATCATTCAAACAGGTTCAGATGATTCACTGAACAAGAACCATCAAAAGATTCAACTCAAAAGAATGAATCATTCATAAATCGAACAATTCAAATGCGTAATTTGTATCTGCAGTGAAAACGACCCAACAGCTATAAATGAATTGTTGAACTAAAATGTAGTCTTGGAAGGGGATGATCCTACTCGTCAATGACACATTCAGACTAGTTCTGAAAACTGGTTTAAATCATTTATATCATTTAAGTTTGTTTCAACCAATTTATTAAAATGTTCTGACTCAAAAGAATACATCATTCACAAATCAGACAGAACTAAAATACAGTCCATTTCTGAAATGAATAGTTCACCTTTGAACGAATAGTTCAGACTGGTTTTATAAACAGGTTTAACCAATTCACTGAAAATGTCTTGCTCTAAAGGATAGAATATAACTGTAACAAAAATGAAATCTGTATATGCAATACAGTATAATGGAAGTCAAGTCGGTTCATGAACAAAACAGTTTTTGTGAAGGGGTTCATTCAAAATAAGACTAAAAATGTTGCATAACAATTTAAGAAATCAAGCTAAAATACAGTAAACATGTGCGGTGAATTTGACTGCAAGAGAAGAGACGAGAAGTGAAAAGAAGAGAAGATGATAAAAGGGAGAAGAATGGTTTCGCGCCATTCTTTCTCTGACATTTTAATCTCCAGTGACAATGGTCTTTGTGTGTCTTCTGGCAGCCCTTTTTTTCTCACACACAGCGATATTCAGTTTAAAAAAACAGCACAAACACTTACATATACATATACAGTGAAAAGCTGACATTTCTACTTTCTTCATCCTTGACAATTCAAACACATTTTCACGAGGTTTTTATGAACAAATCAGTCACAGGCACCCACACAAACACATTCGCACAAACACACGCAAGGTGAAAACGATGAGTCACTAGCAGTGTAGTAATCTGTCAAAACGGCACAGTGTCACCGCAATAACATTACACATTCACACTATGTCCAGACAAACGCAGGTCATCTGCCTTTAAAAACAGAAAGATGTGTTAGATAAAAACAGAAGGATGTGAGGAATATAAAACAAGGCTGTTTTAACAGCAAGTTCAGTTGCTCGGTCTGAATCAAAGTTTGATTCCACGCTCCAAATGAATTATTATTCATATCTATTTATTTTACAGTGTCTTTCCTACCGTAAATCAGCATTAGTTCTACTAAAAAATCTATCCTGTGTGCCTGGAATAGCTCCGCTGAACTTCACACGCACTTTGTATTTACGATCCGACACTTCAAAATTACGACTTCATAAATTAAAGAGGAATTTAAGCCACACAGGCTGTTTTACAGCAGATTGACGACTGCATTAATAAAAATAAGCGCATAAGAAATGACTTTAAAAGATTTGGAGAAATGCAATTTCTACTCAAATTGAAATAAATGAGGCATTAGTCTGAGGTGTGAATTCTCATTCTTCATGCCGCTAGGTGAATAAGTTTCTCTTCCGATTGGAATAAAGAGAGGACATGCTGTCCTGCTCAGGATAAAGATACCGGCTGACTGGAAGGTCTCGACTGTGTGGACAAATGCTGAGTCACTTTGAATAAAACACCCTGCACTTGATGATGAGAGCAGAGGGCGGTGTGAGAGGTCTGGACAATATGGCTCTACTGAGTAATTATCGTGCTCTGGGCAACAATGTCAAAACCACACACACGCGTCTAGCTTGCTATCTTTATGCGGACTTTCCATAGACGTAATAGTTTTTATACTGTACCAACTGTTTTCTATCCCCTTACACCTACCTTACCCCTATACCATCACACAAAACATTTGGCATTTTACATTTTCAAAAAAACTCGTTCTGTATGATTTATAAGCTTGTTTTCTCATGTAAACCTTAATTTAGGTCCCCATGTGGGCCACGGGTCTCCTTGACTCCCTATGAGTCTATCCCCAATGGGATAGAAAAACATGAACACACACACATACTGGGCCCTATCATACATCCGGGCACAATGAAACGTCAGGTGCGCGCTGGTGTTTTTTGGTAGTTTCAGCCGGCGCAGTTCGCATTTTCAAATCCAGTGCCTTGTTGTTTAAATAGCAAATGCACTCGCGCTCATCTGTTCGCTCATGGGTGTGCTGGTCTGAAAACGAGGTGTGTTCAGGCGCATTGTTGGCATGTTGCTATTTTGAGGCAACTGAAAACGACTGTGCTATTGACCAACAGAAACCTGCTTTAAAGGTGGCATGTGTAAAAATAGAGGTAAAAATATCCCAAAAATGACCTACACGCATCAAAAGAATGAGAAGAAATAAGGGCGATGATGTCATTAAAAAAATGTCAAGTTATAGTGCTGCAGAGATATCAACCTTAATTAACAGTAGCATTACTAGCCCCAGCCCGACAGGTGTCGTAACACCAGTCTCGGCCATGGGAGGCGGTATGCGGGCAACATAACCAGCCAACCTGGCGTACTTGAAGCTGATGTCAATCGTGTGGAAAGTACAGCCCACTACTTCATTTCAGTTCAGGGAAGAGAGTGGACGGATGGCCGAAGCCCTTGGCCCCTTAAATGTATCTGATATGATAAAATATTAGCTGTTTTTACCTGAAAAGCGGAAGTGCTGGCTCCCGGCGACTGTGTCCCGTCCCGTCATAATAAAAGTCCCGGTACTCGCGAGCCGTTTAGAATAGGCGCCCTCCAGTGGACGAAGTGTTGCATAGTGCACCTTTAAAGTCAATAGCGTGTTAGTAATATGCACCTATAGGCGGGTACAGAACGCCTGGCACACCGACCGTTATTTCTGTCGTTAAAGTAGCAAAAGTGGATTCGGACACGTCCTAAGTGCACCTGCGCCATGCGCTTCAGACCATGTGCTCAGCTTCAGAATATTTATAATATTTCTAACTAATATTTCTAACCCACCCTGCTTCACTAACCCTACCCATAAACCTACCCGTCACTGAAAACTTTCTGCATTTTTACATTTTCAAAAATATGATTTTGTCTTATTTATAAGCTGTTTTCCTCATGGGGACCAAAACATTTTGTCCTTGTCTGCACTGACAAGGATTTCAGATATTGCCATCTTTGTGGGGACATTTTGTTCTCATAAGGAAGGGTTTACCCCTGTCAGAGAGTCACTATTAAATTGTACATTTTTATAAATCTCCAGTAATATTCTAGTCCTATATAAATAGTTTAAATAAATAGTCCTATATAAACACTTTTGTGATCAGCTAAATCAGCTTGACAGATCATTTTTTAATTAAGCAGCTTTTATTTGTAAACCCTATCTTGAAAAACAGTGCAAGATGCAATAAAAGGGCCAAATCCGTCTGAATGTGTACGGATATAGCAGTAATGCTTTAAAAGGGATACATTTAAAGATGCAACTTTTTTCAAGCAATCTAACATTTAAAGCACAGCATGCTGTCAGCACACAAATTTAAGGGGGGGGGGGGGGTGTTGGCCTTTGTGAGTTACTCTTTCACTCCACACACTGCAAAACTAAGAGTTTGACTGTTTTTGTGAATAATCGGTATTATCATATATCGTATTATCCATATCTCATAATATGTTTTTTTTTTTACATAAATCATTACTATTGGTCACCCTTTACTTCGGTGTGGGGTTTTCAAATATCTTACCAATGAAAAGTATTAAAAAGAGCTTGTGACTAAATCTCTTATTCTCCGTTTGATCCTCAAACTGTCCACATAACTGCACCCGCCTCTATTGTGAATAAATTGAAAATGCAAGGTTAAATAAAAACAGTGCTTTCCTAGTCTAGCATTTGTCATCAAGTCATAGCAACACCATCTTAAAAAGTTTGTGTTGCACTTTGTCGTTAATAACATGGGATTTTGCCCAAAAACTGAGCACCCACAAAGGTACAATTAACTTTATAACTTATAAGTTGCTAAAAACGTAATGCGCTGCACTTACTGACTCAGATGCGGCCGTCTTAATGATGGACACTCTAGGTCATCCCTATTCTGTATGGATTTCTGGATGTCCTTATAAACACAGAGAGGAAATGCAGGACTGGGCTAGCTACAGGTTATTGAGAAAAATGATAAATTGATCACATAACAAGGACAGACAAAATCATTATCATCATTATCAAAACGTCAACATTTAGACATGTTATTCAAATCCTTTCAGACATGCTAATTAATGCTGACTTCTCAGCAGATGTCTGTAACAAGCCCTCTCGCCGCTAACGTTAGCAGAGTTTAATCACGACACATACGACTGATGACAGATATCGATGTTCGTTTTCAGAATCAGTGTCTCATGGTTTGTTGCAGGAATGCACAGCAGGCCTCTTTTGTGCTCCCGGCATCGCTGCATTTCTTGCGGATGGCATGTTGGTAGAGAGTCGTGTTATTGGATGGCATTATTGCAGAGGATAAAAATAGCAGGTGATTCCCGCTGGCTTTGCGTTCCAATATATCACAAGTGCTTATTGAAATCATGTATATGGCCCTTCTGGGAGAGCGAGCCTGAGCGCATGGGGTTTAGATCACGCAGAACAAGGGAAGCACTGCGTTAAGGAGATATTATTGCGTCTGCTTTATTTTTTATAGAGGTTAATTGAGTGTTTAGAAACCAAAAAGCAGTGTTTTATAATACGACACAGGTTACAATTCCACTGATATTTGCTTCAGTCTACGAACAATAACTATGCAAGGCCACATAGCAATGTTATTCCTAATACTAATGTTCACATCGTGTCAGATTTACCGTAAATACAAGATCATGTCCTCCAAGAACTCGTAATTACCGCTTGTTGACTTTTCTGACTTGTACCACGTGACCAACGCAGATTAAATCATGTCATGTGTTGTCATCTTGTAATTAGGACATGGCACAAAACGCAATATTCTTGATAGTTTTTGCTTGTTAGCTTTTAATGCTAATGCTAATATCCAAATACAAACAATAAAAGTCAACTCTTTCTTCTTAACCTGAGTTTTTGTCCTAAGAAGGCAAGCAGCAAAACTAAAAATGCTCTGTTGCGTTGTGCTGTGTAGCCCCGCCTACAGTGGTATCACATTTTACAAGAATTCCCTCCAAATGACTGTTAATTAAACATCTAATTTTCTCATTTCTGTGAATGTAAATTGTCGCATTGAGACAATTGCTTTTAAAATGTGGAAAAAAATGTCAAAATGCTAGAAATGTGTTGGGACACAGTTTTAGCAATATTGTTTATAATGTTGTAGCTAATGTTAGCATTTTAAGGTGAAATAATTAACTAAAGAACAATGAATATCCTTCTCTGTGGTGTTAAAACACCACGGGGGTTATTTGATTGTAAAAACGATCGAGACATGTGTGTTGCGTTTCACTGCTAGCAGGGTTTACTAGATTTGTGCTGATTTTGTGATTGTATAGTGGGATGTAATGGAGGCAGATATCCTCGTACTTGGGATTGGCTAAATTTTCTCATTTACCAGTAAGTCAAGCCCCATTCATCACCAGACAGCCTTGAGAAAGAAGGAAAGAGGAGTGTGTGTGTGTGTGTGTGTGTGTAACACGTAGCAGATTTCTATAGAGAACTGTGCAGACCAAGCTCTTTTGAATAATTCCCAAAAGACTGTACCTTTCTGTACTTTTTGGCAGACACCCATCTGACCTTTTCATTCATTTCTTTCCCAAGAACGTCTCTCTCTCAGTGTTGTTTTCTCTCTTCGAGCGATCATGGGCTCAGAACCTACATGGGCTGTTGGCAAAGTGCAGATATCTTTCCCTAAAAAGTCTGCATTTGATCGCAGCTCAAATATGCTCTCGTATAGCCACTTCAAATGTCCAGTCTTTGATCCCAGTTTCAGTTTAATTGTTAATGCCTGTTCACAATCACACCAGTGTGACGTGTTTTTTCCTCGCCCGCAGGCATGCGTTTCCTGCACGTGTGCCTCTGTGTGAACCACGCTGTGTGTTTCACACCTGCTCAGGTAAATGTATCCCTCGGGCTGAATATGCCAATGACTCTCTGTAAAGTGTCTCTCTGCACTCATTGTTTGGGTAAAGTAAACCCAAGGATCACAACTGCAGCTAATTACACTTTGAACACCATCAATAATTAATTATATCTGACGCCATTAGCAAGAGCAACATGGTAAGGCCATGTTATACACTATTCACAACACATATTGTACATGTAACCAACACTGTACAGTGAATACATTACTGTTGAAAAGTCGTTGTTTTTTTTGCTCTTATGCTGATTTGATAATACATACAATATTGTGAATATTATTATACTTTAAAATAACTGTTTTCTATTTCAACATAATTTTTGCTGCTTAATACTTTTGTTGAAACACTGTCAGAAAAAAAGGAACATTTCTGTTACTGGGGCAGTACCCTAAGGTACAAAACCGAAAAGGTACTAATATGTACCTTTAAGGTTCTACTATAGCCGCGTTTCCAGCACAGGAACTTTGGGTGGTACTCGGTATGTTTAGACCGCAGGAACCAGGGTCTAAATGAAGTTCCCAGTAAATATCTCCCCCTCCAAACGGCCCTGCTCGCGAGGTAATACTTTTTCAAAGTTCAGGAACTTTTGAGGGCGGGACTTGGGCGCTGAACATACTGATTGGTTGAGCTCAAGCAGCATTTTATTTCAACCGCCATTTTTAAAAGTCTTTTGCGAGGTTCGGTCTACGTTCAGTAAATATCAGTCTGCTCTGTCGCGTGCGTTCGTCTCAGCCATCTCACGTTCAATGTCCGTAATAGCTGATAATAATATACATTGTCATTTTAAATTACAAGCTTTCTGAATATGCTGCGTGCTGCTGAATCTGCATATTCTGTCGTTGTTAATTACCTCTTAGTAAACCTATACATAACCAGCAAAAGCAGCACAGCTTGAATCTCTTCCATACTCGTTATTCATTTTTTTACAGTCTATTTTTTACCATGTAAACGACCTGACCGATTACTATAAGTGTGTGTCCCGTACATGACTTGACAGCGCGCGCCACGCTCATGTTGACAAGAGAGGAAAGCTAATTTTTCTGAGGGGTAAACTTTTTATTTTGTAAGTTATGAAGGTAATGTTGGAATAATGACAGCGTATATTGCCCCAGTTTTTACTTTAACTGCGCCTGACAGAAGAATTTTTTATTATTATTATTATACTTTACAACAAATAAATAGCTTATTATATAATACTGTATTAGTCCTTGTGGCTGTTAAGAGTTGCTATGGCTACAGTTAACTCATTCCAGCTGCTGGAGAAAACAGCGTTGACATTTTTGATGCGGCAGACAAACTGCGTGTAAAAAAAAATGATTGTGATTGAAAGTCATCACATGTAAACACCAGATCGGTTTAGATAACGTCTCATTTAAACAGTCCACTAAATCTTTCAATTGGTACACGCAAAAATGATTACTGTCCGTCACTGACTTGGAGGAGCAGTCGCGCGCAGTCCTACATCACCGGACTAATTTGCCTAATCTTCACGGTACTTTATTTAGCGGTGGAAATGCAGACAGTTGCAGGTCTGGGGGGGAGAAAAGTTCCTGTAAAAAAGTTCCTGGTACAAATTGTTCCGGGTAATTTTGGTGGAAACGGGGCTTATGTACCTTTACAGTACTAATTTGCACTCTTAAAGTACTGATATGTACCTTTTAAGGTACTAATATGTACCATTTAGGGGTGAGTAAGGTACAAAGATGTACCTTTTCACTTTTGTACCTTTGGGTACCGCTCCAGTGACAGCACTGTACCTTTTTTTCTGAGAGTGAACCATGATCTCTCTCTCTCTCTCTCTCTCTCTCTCTCTCTCTCTCTCTCTCTCTCTCTCTCTCTCTCTCTCTCTCTCTCTCTCTCTCTCTCTCAGGATTCTTTGAAAAATAGAAAGTTCAGAAGAACTTATCCTTAACACATCCATGTAAACTTTAGACACAATGCAATATATGCTCCCATGCTATTCCAAACTTTACGACTGTGGGACACTAAATAAGATACTTTGAATGTCATATGATGACATTTCATATAATTAAAGTCCATTGGGGTCCGATGGGGTTGTTTTGGACCCCATTGACTCTCAGTATATGGGGAAAAAGTCATGAGTTTGTAACAACATGAGAGTGAGAAAATGACTTTCATTTGTTTTAGAATGATTTCATAATAAAACCCTGGTGTATTTTTGTCCGTGCATAAGCGCAAATGTGACAAAACTTACAACGTGTTTTCTGTTGACAAACGTTCTCTAAATGTATGCACACCCTCAGGGCCCTGCAATTACGAATTCAGCCTTAAGGTCATTCTACTATGATTACAATTCGCCCCCTCACCATGATGACTTCCCCTCCCACTCTACAGCGGTTACAGCTAGGCTAAGTGAAACTCAGTGTTTCCCATCTCTTGACGTGCAGCCATGACACATGCCTGGCGTGAGACATGTTGCACTTTGGCAGTTTGTGCAATCTGTGTTAAATTGGCTGTAGAAAGTGTTGCTGGTGGCTGAATGGTATTTTTATGATTGCGAGTGTGAGTTTGTGTGTGTTCGAGTCAGTCCTTTGCCTTGGGCTCTCATGTCTTTATCTGTCCTACTTTTCACTCTTGTTCACTCGCAGGTGTGTTAGAGTGTGTGTTTGTGTACTAAAGAGAAGAGAGCTTACCAAGCAAACGATTAAGTTTCCTCAATAAAAAAATCCAATTTACTTTTCTGGATGAGCCATCCGCAGAGCACTTTAATGCCTTTGTATATCACGCAGCACAATTAGATGAACTTATTTAAGTGTATCACGCTGGCGGCATTATCTGGAGCATCTGAACAACATAAAACATTCATGTACCCACACACATGAAGAGAGAGCTTTGATCCTCATTAAATCATATGTCTCAGGGGTGATCACTTTACCCAGGGTTCACCTGACACCCTTAAGGAAGTGATCTTGTGTTATATGGTTGGATGCTCCTCATTAAATTTGGCTCTTTTGTAAGTATAAACAACAGCATATATAATCACACACTACATGCCTCTGACTAACATGAGCTAGTTGTGTTCGGGGCCACACGACTCTCTCTTTCTCTATAGATGTTTATCATTGACTAAACACAGGCCACACACACAATGCCTGCTAAAAATACCCTGACAGCTGTTAAAGTGCTGCTGAGTACAACCAATGCCGCATCCACCAACGGCCGAGTGATTTTAACTTGGAAATCAGTCAGCGTTCAACCCGTCTTTTATTAATAAATAATCAAGTAACACCTTAGCAAAACCATGGGAAATTTTTCATAAAGATTACCTTTTGTTTATAGCACTATGAAGATGTATTATACTTTATACGCTCATGCTCTTTTATAGCATTGACAAAACACTGGTCGTGTGTTTGTTCACGTCATGTTTTTGGTTTTGATGTTACGGTTTCCCGTGGAAATCAAATGAACCATGTCTGTCACAAGCTGAGTCAAATAGACAGCTAGCTGAAAGCAGGCGAGTATGAACTGTGCCCATGTGTAAGCATCAGGCCGTTTCCGCTCATGAGTGTGATCACGTATGCGTGTTTATTCATGCATAAGAATGTTTTCAGGTGCGCTCCTCCAGCATCAAATCCCCTCATGTTGAGCACGTTGGCCAAGGCCTGTCTCACGTAACAGTGATGTGGATTACGTGGGAATGTTTGAGGAGCATTGCAGTAATGCTTGCTGTAGGTTATTGTCCAACACTTGATACTGCTCAGTAACACAGTAGTGTTCATTAGAGGATCATGGGGGATTTGTGGTTAAATCCGATATGACTTTGCTGTTTGAGCTCGGGTTAAAGAAGCTAGTTACTGGAAGACAACAATATATATATATATATATATACATATACAAGAGAAACTGAAAACATAAAGTCAGCACCATGATGCTAGGGTGTTGTGGGTGGTTTCTAGGGTGTTGCTATGCAGTGTTTTTCAGTGCGTTGCTTAAGAAGCTGATAACTCCAAGAAGACAATATCTACACATACAAGAGAAACTAAATTTAAAACCTTTTTACAAAAAAGTACAAAAAGTCGCCACTATGATGCTAGAGTGTTGTGTGTGGTTTCTGAGGTGTTGCTATGCAGTGTTTTCAGTGCATTGCTAAATAAGTTGGTAACAGCAAAAATACAATATTTACACACGCAAGAGAAACAAAATTTATACATTTTAACAAAAAGTACAAATACCACAACTATGATTTTAGGGTGTTGTGGGTGGTTGCTAGGGTGTTGCTATGCAATGTTTTTTTATCAGTACATTGCTAAAGAAAAGAAACTGGTTAAAGTAAGAAGACAAACTCTACACACAAGAGAAAATGAATTTATACATTTACACAAAAAGTACAGTTTGTAAGGTTGAAACATATAATTCATGCAAATTATATGTTTCAACTGCATGGTGGAATTGGCAGGCGTTCCCTTAGGCATCAAGTGCCGTGACAGCGTGTAAAAGCGTTGTCAAGTATAAATATGCACCTATAATCCATGTAGGTGATTTTGAATTGATATTTCATGTTGATATATGGTTATATGGACATATGTTTGATATATGGTTACACACTTAAAACTGAGCGTAGTGTTTATATATTTGTAAGACTGGCCAATCTATAGAACAATGGCAAGGAAAACTTTATTGCACTCCGAGAGCCCCCTCGTGGTAGGGAGCATTTCCGTTGTGTAGTGGCGATTTCGTTGTGTTGTGGTTTAATTTAGTATGGCTGCACTACTGGGCCACCGTAGATAAGTCAGTCTGTGATTGGTTCCCGCAAAAGTGTAACAGAAGCAGTAGAAATGAATGTACAGGTTTCCAGACTGAGTTGACAAAGCAAAATCAAATTGCTGGCAGATCAGGCTGGGTCTATCCAACACTGCCTGTACAAGAGAAACTGAATTTAAATATTTTTCACAAAAAAGTATAAAAGTCACCACCATTATTTTAGGGTGCTGCGGGTGGGTGGTTACTATTTTGTTGCTATGAAGTATTTATCAATGCACTGCTAAATAAGCTGATTTCAGAAAACAAAAAAACAAAACAAAAAAGCAATATGTACACACAGAAGAGAAACTGAATTTATACACAAACAAGTGCAAGAGTCACCACCATGATCCTATGGTGTTGAAAGTGGTTGCCAGGGTGTTGCTATGCAGTTGCTAAAGTGTTCTGGGTGTTTTTAAGTGCATTGCTCTGCTAATGCTAGGCTGTTTCTAGATAACTCACTATGTTCACTCGCTCCATTACACCAGCCAAAAAGTGATTATTTTACTGAAAGAAACTATGGGTCGCAGGAGAACATCTCAACCCTGAACCAGAACTCATCTTTCTTGCTCTTTTCCTTACTCTCGGTCTCATAAACCCTTATTAGAGAGAGTGCGTAGGCATTCGCTTTCACTAGAAAAATACAAATGGGTGTCTGCTGTCTGAATGTAAGAATGTGCATTGTTCCCCCTGTATCACAGATCTTCTCCCACTCTCTCTCTCTCTCGTGATGGAAGGTGGGATTAGTAGGGAAATTGTGTTGCCAGGGTAACTGAAGGCACCAGATGTAGTGGTCTCCACATGTTAAAGTGGACCTAGGAGAAAGTTTAGTACCAAGAAAAACTAGCACATACCTGCAAGTGTGAGCACACTGCTGAACGCATTTAAACGACTGCGGCTCTTTTAAATCCCCCAGCTGTCTTGGGTAAGATAAAGGCCGATGAGAGAGTTTGTGTTTGTGTCTTATTGCTTTCCTTAGAGATGCGCCTGCCACGCTGCAGCCTGGCGGAGAGCTCTGATTAAAGACTCTTTTTGACTGGTTAGGGGAGGCTGGGGTTGGTTGACTACATGGTTCATTTCTCATTTGCGGTTTATAATTGGATGCTGCCACAAACATGTTACAGTTGATTGTTTGCCCTCTTGATTTTCATTGCATCCATAAAGACAACAAATAAGTCAAAACCTGTCAACGTGAGGGCAACATATATATATATATATATATATATATATATATATATATATATATATATATATATATATATATATATATATATATATAAAAAAAATGCTAACACAACTAACACTAAAATAGTACAATGTCTATAGTAATTTGGAGTGTGTGAGATATATATGTGTGTGATCGTTTTCAAAGATTTTTTGTTTTTATATCTTACGTTATAAAAACGTAAGATATACGTATAGATATCTTTTTTTATTATGACATTATATAAAATGACATTACAAATTATTAAATAATGCATTATAAAATAATTTATTTAACTGTAACTTAATAAAAAATGTTTTAAAATAAAACTGAAATATATTTTTTAAAATATTTGAGAAAAAAATCCTTGACCCCCCCAAAAACAACAACAACAACAACAACAACAACAAAACAAAATTAAAACTTAAAAATAGATTTTAGCTAAACAGAAATATAAAAAACAAATAAAATGGCAGATAATCAGTACCAAAAAGCTGATAACAAAAAAAAAGAATTTAAAAATGTACCTAAATGATAAAAAAGCTAATTTACAAGATTAATAAAAACCTTAATAGTATATAAATAATACTAAATAGCACATTAATATTATTATATTTTATTATTATTCAATTGGTTTGCTTGCTTTCTTCAAACTAAAGCCATTTGTAGCTGTTTCAATATTTGTTCTACCACAGATATTCAACAAAACAATATTGTGCCCAGTCTCCCTATTCTCATCTGACTTTCCAAATCAAGCGCAAATGAAGAGCCTTTCACTGGCTCCTTTTGTGGTGAGTTATGCTTAGCAGATCGGACTGTAATTGCCCGGTGAAGAGTGAAGTTTGGGAGATGCATCATCCAGCGCTTGGCCTGAATATATGAACGCTGAGAGCATCACCATAAACAATGGGGTTATTATGATGATGATGATAGATCACGCCGAGAGGAGCGAGTCTGCTAAATAAACCGTGCTTGTAATGCTTTAGTATACATGCACATACGCGCATAACACTCACAACTGCTGACGTGAGTGTCTGCTCAATATCTAACACAACATTGGGGTTTTGGAGGAGTTCTGGTGGCAATTTTCATCTCCTTTTTGAGTGAAAACACTTGCTAAATGGAGATAGAATATGTGCAAGGGATTAAATGGATCCATAATGCAAATATACACTCACCTAAAGGATTATTAGGAACACCTGTTCGATTTCTCATTAATGCAATTATCTAATCAACCAATCACATGGCAGTTGCTTCAATGCATTTAGGGGTGTGGTCCTGGTCAAGACAATCTCCTGAACTGGGAAAGAAAAGTGATTTAAGCTATTTGAGTGGGCAAGGTTGTTGGTGCCAGACGGGCCGGTCTGAGTATTTAACAAAAATACTGTGAATTTCAGGCGCAGCCATTTCTAGGGTTTACAAAGAATGGTGTGAAAAGGGAAAAACATCCAGTATTGCGGCAGTCCTGTGGGTGAAAATGCCTTGTTGATGCCAGAGATCAGAGGAGAATGGGCGACTGATTCAAGCTGATAGAAGAGCAACTTTGACTGAAATAACGTTACAACCGAGGTATGCAGCAAAGCATTTGTGAAGCCACAACATGCACAACCTTGTGGCGGATGGGCTACAACGGCAGAAGACCCCACCGGGTACCACTCATCTACACAACAAATAGGAAAAAGAGGCTACAATTTGCATGAGCTCACCAAAATTTTACAATTGAACACTGGGAAAATGTTGCCTGGACTGATGAGTCTCGATTTCTGTTGAGACATTCAGATGGTAGAGTCAGAATTTGGCGTAAACAGAATGAGAACATGGGTCCATCATGCCTTGTTACCACTGTGCAGGCTGGTGGTGGTGGTGTAATGGTGTGGGGGATGTTTTCTTGGCACACTTTAGGCCCCTTAGTGCCAATTGGGCATCGTATAAATGCCACGGCCTATCTGAGCATTGTTTCTGATCATGTCCATCCCTTTATGACCACCATGGACCCATCCTCTGATGGCTACTTCCAGCAGGATAATGCACCATGTCACAAAGCTTGAATCATTTAAAATTGGTTTCTTGAACATGACAATGAGTTGACTGTACTAAAATGGCCCCCACAGTCACCAGATCTCAACCCAATAGAGCATCTTTGGGATGTGGTGGAACGGGAGCTTCGTGTCTTGGATGTACATCCCACAAATCTCCATCAACTGCAAGATGCTATCCTATCAATATGGGCCAACATTTCTAAAGAATGCTTTCAGCACCTTGTTGAATCAATGCCACGTAGAATTAAGGCAGTTCTGAAGTTCTAAAACACAGTATTAGTATGGTGTTCCTAATAACCTTTTAGGTAAGTGTGTATATATATATATATATATATATATATATATATATATATATATATATATATATATATATATATATATATATATATATATATATATATATATAAAACAATTTTAAAACTCCTACAAAAAGCTCAGCAAGAATGCTGTTAAGCAACGAATGCTTCATTAAAAACGACTGTCACTCACATCCAAGCAAGTGACGAGTCAGCGCTTTTGAAAAGCTCATACTGAAACAACTGCAGTAGATTCTATCTGCCACACCTCACTCGCCTTTAGAAACACTGAGAAGATGGAGCTCAAGGATCAACATAAGTAATGTGAGGTTGCTGGAAAAGCTCCGTGCAGCATTGATTTGAACACTTTTCAAGGCCAGAGCTGGAAAATCACTACTTTCAAAGGCACTTGTAGAAGGAAGAGTGCTGTAAAATATAATATAGGAAGTGCATATAGAAAGTGAGAGAGTGAGCAGTAGCTGGCACAAAGAGAACAACAACCTTCAGTTTTGAGACTATCGAGAAAAGGGTTCTTGACAGGGAGAAGAAATAGTTGGAAGCACTTTATTTTACAGTTCCTGAACCTATAGCCCTACACCTAACCTTAACCCATGTATAATATATGTTAGCCAGTGCTTTCTTAGGCCAGTACACTGCAAGTACACACAAGTGCACATACTAAAAAAAATGGTGTGTATGTTAGATAGTATGTTACGTTTTGCTTTATACATTTGCATAAAAATGTAAACAGAGAGTACATTTTATTTCTCCCATTTTGTAGTCCAAATGCATGAAAACGATATTGAAAATATGTTTCTTTTTATAGAATTTTTAGAAAGAAAGAAATAAAACAAAAATGCATAAAAATCTAGAAAACATTTTTCATTTTAAGTCCAAAAATAAAAAAGTCCAATTAAAACATTTAGATGTCATCAGTCACTAGAAAATTTTCAATTGGAGACCTTACATTTTTTCACAGTCTAGCAAGTAATTAAACAGAAAATAAGTAAAATACATTTTACAGTGTCTAATGGGAAAAAATCTATTATATAAATATTAAAATAATTATTAGGGTGAGGGGACAATTTTTTTCATCAAATATATTCAGAGGGCACATTAATAAAATGATCTGAATGGATAGATCATTTATAATGCTCAATTTCAATTTCATGGTGACACTATGGCCAATATATACTTTGAAATAAAACAATTAAAAAAAAAATATATATATATATATATATATATGAAAAAAAAAAGTTTGGAACTACAATAAACAATATTTTTATTTAAAGGTAATCTATTCCTTTAAGTTCAGGGGATGCTACACATTCCAGTTGTATTGTGTGGATTCAGGGTGTAGAGAGAGAGAGAGGGGGGAGGGGGGGGGGAGGGGGGTGATGGAGTGAATGTAATACAGAAGTTAAGTGGTTTAGTAATGACTGAGGTCTGAAAAGCTACCGGACCCCATCCAGAAAGCCCCCCAGGGATGTTTTTTCACTCCCCGGGCGAGGGTTAACATCTTCGGGCATCCTTCCAGCATCCCACCCCCTTCTTCACACACTTTCTGTCAGAGCCTTGCTGTGTCCAAACTGAAAGAATGAGAAATGTCATATCCCAGTGGTACTTCTCATCCAAAACTCCTCTCCTCCTCACTCTTCAGATGCACGCAAAAAAAGAAGTGACGCAAGCTAAAGGTCACGCACTCCTTCAGAGTTGCTCGCTCTGCTTTCCTGAACACCTCAACTGTCTGCTCACTTCTGAAAGCTCCTCTCGAGTGCGTGTGCAGCCGCGGCCGTTTGCTGCATTCAAATGAGAAGCGTTTTGGGCTGAGATTCAATCCCTCTCGGCTGTTTTCCATTCAGGTATGACCGCGTACACGCCTTCAGATGCTTATTTGTGATGTGTGCCACGAATAAATGGACCTGTACGTCGGTTTCAACATGCTCAAATTTGACACGCCATGCTTTGGAGAAAAACCGAAGCAATTTTCCCTGCTGTTAGTGACTAATAGAGTCTGTAAGTGGAGTTTTACACACTTTATATTGTTTTGCCTGTTCAGAAATGTAAAAGCAGCGTTCCAGAAAACAAGAGTACATACATAAAAATATACATAAAAATGTAAAACAAAAGCAAATATTTAAATGTAAAAAAGTGTACATTTTACTTTATTCTTTATGCCAAATGCATATATTTGTTTAAAATATGTAAATAAAAAGATTTTTTTATGCTAAAATAGAAAATGTCATTAATGACTCACCCTAATGTCGTTCCACACCCGTAAGACCTCCGTTCATCTTCAGAACACAGTTTAAGATATTTTATATTTAGTCCGAGAGCGTATCTAAGTGTATGCACACTATACTGTCCATGTCCAGAAAGGGAATAAAAACATCATCAAAGTAGTCCATATGTGACATCAGTTAGTTCATTAGAATCGCTTGAAGCATCGAAAATACATTTTGCTCCAAAAATAACAAAAAACTACGACTTTTTTCAACATGTGAAGTTAATAAACGTAATTTCGGGAGGAGTACGCCCATCTAATCTGTCAATTAATACCAAGGTATAAAACCAGCAGCTTACCTCTTCCCCTTTTTAGTTCCTGAAGCATCCCTCCTCCTCCCCAGCTCCTCCCTTTTGTACAATTTTGCACACCACATTGGTGGTGGTTGAGGAGAGATCCCTGACATGAGTGTAAAGCGCTTTGGGTGTACAGTAGTACATATGAAAGCGCTATATAAATAACTCATTCATTCATTATTTTATTCATTCAATTTGCCTGTTATAGGGGGGCAATCGGAGCTCGGGTAGAATATCCTCTCCGAGCCCCTCTATAGCAGACAGCAAGCCAAATCTGTTTACCACTTTCACTAAGATTATATGGGCACACAAACTCGTGAATGTCTTCTCTTCCGCGTTTGTTTTCAAACCTCAAATAAAGATTCAAACGGTCATGAATCAGCTTATTGACTCATGATTCGGATCGCGTGTCAAACTGCTGAAATCACGTGACATTGGCGATCCGAATCATGAATCAATACGCTGATTCATAGCCGTTTGAATCTTTATTTGAGGTTCTTAGTTTTTGTTATTTTTGGACCAAAATGTATTATTGATGCTTCAAGAGATTCTAATGAACTAACTGATGTCCCATATGGACTAATTTGATGATATTTTTATTCCCTTTCTGGACATGGACAGTATAGTGTGCATACACTTAGATACGCTCTCGGACTAAATATACAATATCTTAAACTGTGTTCTGAAGATGAACGGAGGTCTTACGGGTGTGGAACGACATTAGGGTTGAGTCATTAATGACATCAATTTCATTTTTGGGTGAACTAAACCTTTAATGTAAAATATTTAAATGTAAAAAGTACAAAAATAGAACACTTCTATTTATTTTGCATTTTACTATTTTCATTTTTTTCAAATACAAGCTAAAAAAAGTTCAAATGTAAAAAAAAATACAAAAACAGTACATTTCAAATAATTTTTGCTAAAGGCATACATAAGTTATAAGAGAGGGAAAAAAAAATATATAAATAAAGGTACTGTATATTACACTGCTTTGACTTTAGTACACAGATCTAATATACACATGGGATTACTGTACTGGCTGCATATGTGCAGACATAACCAACTGTCATGTGGTGCTTTTGAGTGTGTGTCTGACATAACCGTGTGAGCATTTGACAGTTAATCGCAATAACACATGAAAGAGAACTAGTTTAAAACTCACGTGACGGATACACTGACATCCAGCTCTCTGTGTGCATGTGTCGGGTGTGTGTGCTCAAGTTGAGAGTGATATGACTTTAAAACGCATACAGATGATAATATTCCATGATGATGAAGAATGATACAGATGTATCATGTTTCGTTTTTCATTTGCATCACAAGCTTTGAATGCTCCGCCCTCTGGGGAGGGGAGCAGCAGCTCATTTGCATTTAAAGGAGACACACACCAAACAGCTTATTTTTCCTCAAACCCAAATTGCTATATTGAGAGTCATTAATGACATCAATTACATTTTTGGGTGAACTAAACCTTTAATGTCAAATATTTAAATGTAAATATTATATGATTTGTTGGGAATTTCGATCTGACACTTCACAGACACACAGGGGACACTGGAGACTTATAATACATCTTGTAAAAAGGGGCATAATAGATGCCCTGTAATGTTAATCAATCAAATGTGGTATCATGGAGAAAAAAAAGTTAAATATATATTTTCCTATGGATATTTAGTTTTGAATTTGTGTCATTTGAAGATAAAACATGAATCGATATGCTGATTCATAATAGTTCAAAGCTTTGTTTTGAAATCGGCCCATCATAAGCAGTTCATAATATAATGATCATAAAATGATTGTAGAGCCACTGTAGTGAGATGGACTTTGTAATGTCTTTAGTGCCTTTTATGGGTCTTGAGAGAGAAATTGGTGTCATTGGTGTCACTGAAAGCTTTTCAGAGCCATCAGATTTAAACAAAAATATCTTAAAAAATCTTGTGTCAAATTTGGTGTTATTAGCTACACATGATTTTAAGGCATGGTTTCTCAGTGGTTTTGTGTTTTAGTGGTTTATTCCTCACCCTCATGTTGTTCCAAACATGTCATCTTCAGAACACAAATTGAGATATTTTTAATGAAAACCGTTTTTACCTTTCTGGGCCTTGAAAGTCTTAACTGAATAGCTGTCTATGGAGGGGTCAGAGAGCTCTTGGATTTCATCAGAAATATCTTCATTTGTGTTCTGAAGATGAACGAAGGTCTTACGGGTTTGAAACGAGACAAAGGTGAGGAATTAATGGCAGTTAATTTTTGGGTGAACTAACCCTTTAACTCTAACTCAAATGATACTAACTCTTTAACATTTTTCTCAAAACTGACTTTGCTGACTCAATCAACTTCAAACAGGTGTAGCTCAGTCATTTTTATGTGCAAATCAAACAAATTATACATCATTTTGAAGGGTTTTTAATAGAGAATGTGAAAACAATAACTTTTCATTGCAGCTCATTTTGCCAGCACAAGTTTTTCCACAACTCATACTGTTTTGAACGTTCAGAAATGTAACGTTTCAGCACAAGACGACACATGCATCCTGAGTGACATTCCAGACAAAGACCAAAAACATGAGTAATACCCATGACGCATCTCTTGTTGATCTGCATGTGTACATCAGAAGACGTCGTGTCTGGTTCCAGAGAGGAACCAGGGATATAAGTCTTTAATCTAATTTCAGTGAGATTCATTAATCTGGCTGTCTTAAAGACCTGTGTCAGGAGAAAAGCGCTGAGTCGTGCCAAATGGTGCCCACCGATATATTCATCACTTCCTGTGCCACATTACCCCAGTCATCAAACGCCGGGCTGGCCCATTTCCGCTCCGCTCCTCCTGTCCTTTAGAACTCATTACTCACATCTTTGCATACAGCAACGGGCTGTTTACTTGTCGTCAGCACTTCACCGTGGTGTGTGTGTGTTGAGCCGGTTTATATTTGAGATCGCTACACTGTGACCGTGATCATAAATACTGATCAAGAGTAGTGTGATCATCTACCCGTCTCTAAGGAATCTCTCTGTCTTACTCTCTCTTCTCCTCATTTCCATCTCAGTCATATGATTTACAGAGATGGCTGGCCGTATTACATATTTCACTTTCCCTTATTTTCAGCTCATAAAACACCAACCAGTGGAACAGCAGGGACGGTTCAAAAACATACACACACACACACACACACACACTCTCACACACACACACTCTCACACACACACACACACACACACACACACACACACACACACACACACACACACACACACACACACACACACGCACACACACACATTAAAGGCTGGGCGGCACCGCAGGTGTCAATCATTAGGATTATTAATATGCAGAAGTGGTCCTTTGTAGAACCATCTTCTAATCAAGATCCATTCTTCAGCTGGTTAGATGGTTCCTAGGCAAATTTAACAAAATAATAATTTAATTTGATGCATTATAATATGTTATGCTAACCCTAACACTAACCCTAACATTAGTTAAAAATAAGAAAATGGCACAAAAAAAAGTTATGACAAAATGTAAAAAATAAAAAATAAAATAAACGAGTATTAAATATTTTATTTAATTGTTTATTAAATTATATTATATTATATTAAATATTAATCACATCCTATATATATATATATACACACATACATACACAGACACACACACACACACACACACACACACACACACACACACACACACACACACACACACACACACACACACACACACACACACACACACACATACATACAGTGGGGCAAAAAGTTTTTTTTTTTGGTGCAATTTCTCACACTTAAAAAGATGAGAGAGGTCTGTCCTTTTCATCATAGGTACAACTTCAACTATGACAGAATGAAAAAAAAAAATCTAGACAATAGCATTGTCTGAAAGATTTTGTTTTAAAGATTTTATTTGTAAATTATGGTGGAAAATAAGTATTTAGTCAATAACAAAAGTTCATCTCAATACTTTGTTATATATCCTTTGTTGGCATTGACAGAGGTCAAACGTTTTCTCTAAGCCGCCACAAGGTTTTTACACACTGTGGCTGGTAGTTTGGACCATTTCTTAATGCAGATCTCCTCTAGAGCAGTGATGTTTTGGGGCTGTCATTTGGGATACAATTTTTTACTTTCTCTAAAAGTTTTTCTATGTGGTTGAGACCTAGACACTCTAGGACCTTAAAGGTCCTTCTTAGGAAGCCACTCCTTCATTGCCCGGGCATTGTGTTTGGGATCATTGTCATGCTGAAAGACACAGCCACGTTTCATCTTCAATGCCCTTGCTGATGGAAGGAGGTTTTTACTCAAAATCTCACAATAGCTGCCCCATTCATTCATGACTCCAAAGCATTATGTCTCCACCCCATACTTCAAATTATGTATGGTGTGTTATTTGGATGCAACTCAGCATTCTTTCTCCTCCAAACACGGCAAGTTAAGTTTTTACCAAAAAGTTCTATTTTGGTTTCATCTGATCATATGAAATTCTCCCAATCCTCTTTTGGATCATCAAAATGCTCTCTAGCAAACTTCAGACGTGCCCATACATGTACTGGCTTAAGCAGGGGGACATGTCTGACACTGCAGGATTTACCTTGCGTGTTACTGATGGTAGCCTTTGTTACTTTTATTTATTTTATACTGCAGATTCAGTCTTCCAAGCCTGGTGCAGGCCTACAATTTTGTTTCTGGTGTTCTTTGACAGCTCTTTGGTCTTGGCCATAGTAGAGTTTGGAGTCTGACTGTTTGAGGATGTGGACAGGTGTCTTTTATACTGATAACGAGTTCAAACAGGTTCCATTAATACAGGTAACGAGTGGAGGACAGAGGTGCCTCTTAAAGAAGTTACAGGTCTGTGATAGCCAGAAATATTGCTTTTTTGCAATTGACCAAATACTTATTCTCTACCATACATGCAAATAAATTCTTTAAAAACCAGAGAATGTGATTTTCTGGATTTTTTCCTCATTATGTCTCTCAGTTGAAGTGTACCTATAATGAAAAAAATTATATGCCTCTCTCATCTTTTTAAGTGGGAGAATTTGCACAATTGGTGGCTGACTAAATACTTTTTTGCCCCACTATATAATTTATCTTATAAATAAATATTTGATATATAAATAGAACATATTTTTCTTAAATATATACATGCAAGTGTGTATATTTATATATTCATAATAATTATACACAGTACACACACATAAATTAGGTAAACAAACTTTTATTTTGGATGCGATTGCCCCGCACTAATTAAAACATACAAGTGTGTGCATAAATACACACACATATAAAGGTTCTAAATCTCAGAGGGTCTTTCCCCAAGATGTTTTAACCCTGTATCTTTAAAGGAAACCGAGCTGTTGAGGGGATTCATTAAAATAAAATGTCTTGATTTTTAGTTTAGTTTTAGCTTATTTTGTCTTATTTTAAATCATTTTAAGTTATCCACCTTGGAAGTTTGCGGAGGCCTGGCCCCGGCTAATTTATTATACTTAAAAATCAAAGGCAGCGACTGAACTGAAGTTTTTAATTTGCAATAGGTGAAACTGATTTTACAGTGTAGCATTTCATTTTTCAGAGTGTATAGAAACTCACAGCCAGCCCCAAATGATACCTTCTGCCAGCCTCAACCTCTCTATCACTCCCTTGTGCTCTTTTTTCCTTCCATTCATTCCAGGTCATATTTGCCTTGGCCCTCTCTGTCACGTAACAGTAACGACTTGAAATTAGACTTGAATGAAGATTTAGCTCTCTCAGAGAACTGTAAATCCAGTCTAAGCTTTCCAGGAGAAACGGCGAGCGAAGAGTGACAGTGTTGAAATATCCGTTCCCTTTCTCCCTTCATCCTTTTCTATGCCTCATCTCCAGCAAAGGATGAGAAAAGTGCACGACATTTAAATAAGTCATCCGGTGCTGATCACCGTGACCGCTCTAAATCCATTATAAAACCATTACATCAACCTCTCCTGACGACACACACACACACCACACACACACATACACACACTTCTGTGCCTTCATTTTTCCTCCCGTCTTTTGACACCTCTGCCACCATTTGCACACAGACACTCAGGCACTGAAAGTCGCCATACTGTTAGAAAAAAGCTGTTTTGTTTCAGGTCTCCTGCAGTGACTGCAAATAAAAAGAGATCTAAAACTTTTATATCCTTTGTTTCAACTCCCTCGGAGTGCACATGTAAAACACGCTCAGCTAATTAGTAAATTAGATAATCATGAACACGACCAATTAGGGAATACTTTGAAAGATACAAGAGGGACTGTGCATGAATAATTTCTTAAAAGGTTTTCAATGAGAACCCTTTATGATAAGCTTATTTATTTTGCTATCCCAATGATGCAGATTGCACATTTTATTATTGAAGCTGTTGGCATTGAGCTTGATTCATATATTGATAATCATTCACCGTTTACCATATGATGTATTATATGCTCCTGTAATTTAAATAAATACATATCTTTTTTTTAAAATTATAAAATAAAAAAATCCAACTTCTAAAAAAATGATTGAAAGAAGCTAAAGTTTTTAGCTTACTTTGAGGAGAAAATTGACAAAGTGACAAAAAAGACTAAATACAAAAAAAATCAATGAAAGTGATATTAGTGCTGTCAAAAATAAAAGTTAGTTTACATAATGTGTGAGCGCTGTGTATACTTATATATAAATACATACATTCATGCATATATTTAAGAAAGGTTTGTTATATCCCTTAAACTAATGACTGTTTCACCAATCATTATAATTTATGACCTAAAACATCATTTTTAAGATCTTCTAAATCAATATTTTGATCGCTGACAGCTGCTTCACTAGAGGTCCACCATCAAGTGACAGTGACAGAAATATTTGACTACATTTAGTTCTTACTCTGCTGTAAATCGCTGAGCAATTTCAAGTTTTGCTGATGATACTTCCCATTCTTGTATTTTCTGCCCGCGGTAACTGCGGAGTGAAGCGTCATTGTGTATCAGACATTACCATATATCGACTTGCACTCATTTAGTAATAATAATAATTAATATACTAATTTAAAATCAATTATTGTTGTGCAAAAAAAAAAAAAAAACACACACCTCGGGTCAGTAGCGACCATCCAGATTACTAAAGACCCGAGGTAGGCTTTTAAGGGATATTTATATATTTAATATATAAATATTTAAATTATATTTAACTTATTTTTAAGTAATTTCAAATATTATATATATATATATATATACACACACACACAGTATATACATGCAAATATTTCTTAAATATATATTAAAATATATATTCTGTGTATTCAAAATATACACAATTATTATGCACAATACACACGTATATTATGTAAACAAACTTTCATGTTGGATGTAATTCATCGATTTGACAGCACTATTATATATAGTTTTGCCTTTTTGTCGCCATGCCTGTTTGTAACCTGGAATTGCAGTTAGTTACGGAGTTATTATCTTCACTTGGGTTGAGCATCGTCATGGCTCCTCAGCGTGAATGAATCGAATGTATTGAGGAGTAATATGTGTAGGCTGTCCGCACCGGTGTGAATACTGTACTTAAGAATTACAGATACTATGTTTTGGAAGTATTACCAAAATAATATGTTTCACTGGAAAATTTCATCTGAACAAGTAACATGTCTGCCTTTTTTGTTCTGACCGACTAAGGAAAAAAAGCATAAATAATGTATCAATAAATCACGCTACAAACAGTGATTAAATCTAACGATCAAACCATGCAAATCTTTATTATTGTTATACTCTCTTCTCAAATTGTTAATGTTAAAAGCATCAGTATTGCGTGACTGTGTATTTATTAGTGTTACCTGTAAATAGCAGTTTCTGTCCAGTCTAATCTTTTGCTTTTGACTATGGGTGAATCTCCAGTTCTCACTGATGTTTGTTGTTTGGATTTTTCTGGATTACAACCCGCCATAAAAATTATAAATTCAATTATTCCAGCTGCTGTGAGAAAATGCTATAAATGATCTTCCACCTGCAGCATCCTCACATGCGATATATATAGCCTGCTATCCGGAAATTTATACCACTCAAATTATGACACATTATTACAAGTTTTCTGTTGTGAATCAGGCTAAGGAGGGGAGATAGTTTCAAACGCTGGCTTTGGCTGTTTTTTTTGTAGGACTGCAGCTTTAAGTATCATAAGTATTACGTTTTGTATAAGATATACACAGATACATAAGCAGTTTATGAGTAGAGGGAGGTGATATACGTTGTCTGCAATGCTTCATTGAGATACAATGGCAACTGTTGAGTTTTCTGCCAATGAGTTTCTTTTCATTATTGGAACTGGGCTATTTTAAACATGATTCTGTGGAAAATAAATTGAATTAATGCTGACAGATTAACAACTTCTGAACAAACAGTAGCTTCTTCTTGAAAGGTTTCCAGCATTTGAAATGTTTCTCTATGGGCAAAATAAATGTGATTTTTACTTCTGGAACCCAACAGTTGGTCTCTAATGGAATCCAATCCAGGGCATTTAAATAAACAGGATTCTGGGTAAAGCCAGTTCTTCTAATTAAAAAGACGGCTATGGTTTTCATCTGTTACACAGAAACTCAATTTTCCATGTCATCCAAAGCTTTTTTTCAGCTGATTTCTAGGGACTGCAGCTTTTAGATTCCACCTGTTTCTCACGGGCGTTTTCATGTCACCCCACGTTTCAGTCTGCTGTTTTGTGTTGTTTTTTATGTGTGCGAGGGGTGCGCCACTACACTCTGAACCCGTATTTATCTTTGTGTAATGGTACTTCATTGATATTCACAGCCGGCTGTGGATCAATGATCCCTGGCAGTCTTGCTATTATTTCATTTCTTGTATCTAAAAGGCGTATCGAGGATTCAGCTAAATTGTTTTGAGCTCGTTTTGGCTGAGTCGTCACAAAGGCACTGTGTGGGCTAAAGCACTGAAGTACAGATACCTCACACACACACACACATCAGTATTCACACAATGGCACAATCCCTGAGCCAATAACAGCAGCCATGATCTCTCCCTCTGCAAATACAAAGCTACAACCATCCACAACCAGCCAATTGGAATCTACCAGGTGTAAGAGTGTGGAAACCAGTCAAAACATTCAATACACATTTATCACAGTTCTTGCTAACTGTAACTAAATCTATAAAAGCACTCCTACAGCTGCAAAAATAATCATACCCAAGCCTTTTCAGGGCATATTTTTCACTGCGTGAGTTTAGTAAATCCTTATAGTAGTTTTTTAATGCACAAAGTGGGTTTGCGCTGGTGCAAGCTGTTAGTAAATCTGGCCTATAAAGTAGACTGTTAGGTCAAATATGAAACTGACAGATGTGCTGTCCCCAGTGGAGGAATTGGCACCCAGAGAGAGCCTCAAAGACCAGTACTGTTCCCTTAGATCACAGAAATGACTCTCTTTCTTTCTCTCTCTATCAGTTTGATGGATACCCAAGAGACCAGCGAAAAATTTAACCATCACCAATTAGTTCCTCACATTGTGGGACCGAGAGCAGCGACCGAGCGTAATGTATAAGGTAGATTCAATTCAAGCAAGGCACACACGCATCGCTTCCCTTTGCAGCATGTCGTTTATTGTCAAGACGGATGTGTTTGGAAATGAAGAGTAAAACCAAAACAGAGATTTTCTCTTTGAAAGCATCAAACTTTCTAATTATCTAGAGGATTATGTTGCTGTTTACTACATACTTGCACACGCACAGTTTATTTACTGCACTCTTGTGAATGCCGCTCAAAGTTCGAGATATTTCTTGAGAAAAAGCATGTTTGGCCAATGCGCCTCAGCAAAATCAGCAAACCTGAAAAAAGAAAAAAAAACACTCCTCTGAAGGTGATTTATGCATGTGTGCGTATGATAATTAGCTTACAGGAGGGATCGTCCTGGCGGGAGACACTATCATGGCCGGACAGACGGAGAGTTTGTTGAATGTCAGGCGGTGAAGAGAATGGCAGCGATGTTTAAAACATGAGGCCGCCACCGCGATCCACGCTTCCTGCTCTCTCTCGCCATCTTCCATCTCACCAATCTTGGAATAAAGAGCACAACCTGTCCTCGCATCTTTAGAAAGCGCTGGCTGCAAGGAACTGCGAGCATTCAGCACATACACGTCCTGTAATTTAGGGTTTCAATGCGGTTCGACCACCACGACAAGAGCACACTCTATCTTCCTGACTGGCAGTTCATTACTGCGCATTTCCTGTAAGTGCAGGTGTGTATATTTGAACACGGCATCAGAGGTGTGTGTGAGCGGAGTGATTACGGCCTGTCTGGGGGAAAACACAGAAGCAGAGAGAGGACAGTCAATGGTAAATAGATTCTGTGTTTTCCAATGATGTGTCATGGTGACATGTAACACTCTAAACACCATCCTCCTCCCTCTCTCTCTCTCGCTCTCCTATTACTGTAGTTCTGTCCACATTGACCTCAGCTGTCCATCTTCACTGGTTTACCTTCACTGGAACAACGACACTATATCTACAGTACAGGACACCGAGGAGGACACCCGAAACAGTTAATAAGAGCATCAAATTCAATGACCTAGATATCCACGGCTGTTACTAGGATTTGTTCACTCTGTAATTTATCAATATACACCAAAAACGGGATTACATTTTCGCTTGATTTTCAGGTGACAGAGTCCGACAGATCGTATCAGCCTTAAATAAATTACACGCACCGCTCGATTGTACCTAAATAAGCAATTCCAGAAGCAATCTCAAGTCTTCAAAATAATTTATTTGCTTTGCTAACAGCATTTCTAGAAACACTTGGTCAAATAATTCGCCATCTCTCATTGGCTGTGCCGATGCATCATACTAAGGTGGCGTGATTGGTCAGTAATGTCAATCTCAGACTAGCAGAAATCATTTCTGTCAAAATAGAACATAGGAAATGTAAAGACTAAATACTTATTGTTTTATATCAAAGAAATGCACTTTGTTTGACTATAAACTATTTAAAATCTTTTCCTCTTTGTGAATATATTTGCTCAGATTCAGACGAAATATTATAAGTGTGTCGAGTTTGAATGTCAAAGAGGATGAAGCGCATGTTTAAAGTATAGGACGCCGAGCCGTAACGTAATGAGACCTGTTAGTTTACCAATAAAGCTTGTGTTTCTCTGAACCCAGTCACCTGAGAAGTATTCCTAGTTCTAAAATTATCTTGAGCTATAGGGAAGGATTTCGAACATTCTTCTTTGAGTACTTGTTTTAAAGATTATACAATGGGAATGATCCAGATTCAATACAATTTTAATTACTGACTAATTAACTAATTTTCTCTCATCTTTCGGTTTGTAAAAAAACAAACAAAACAACCATGTGTGCAGCGATGTCTATAGATCATGATACGGTACAGGTTAAATAAATAAGCACACTATGTTAAAGTACAGCAACCATGTTAAAGCATTAAAAATGTGGACATGAGAATAGTGCTGAAGTCAGTCTTGGATTAAAGTGAAGACCATGTAAAGCCAGTAAGACTGTTATCATTGTATAAACACCCACAGGAAATATATAGCAAAACCAGCTAGAATTGTAGTGGAACAGCCAGGGGTTCCACTACAATTCACTGACTTGAAATGTCGCTTTTTTGAAACCGAAAGCCTCTTGCCAGTTTTAGATGTTTTAATGGTTAATCACACATTTTTTATGGGGGGCTTCCATCAATGACTACTGATGGACTCTGCCCTATTAGCACAGAACCCGCCCTCAGTTAGCTGTACACAGTCTGCCATGAGCATTTAACAGCAGCAATCATGTCAGAAATGTACTCTTATTAAAGCTACTAAAGTTATTCATTCAAGAGAAGTGAGTGACTCTTATGATGTTTCATATTAACAGCATATTTAGCCATAGGTACTGTATATTATGCTGCTCTAATAAAACAAAACTTAACAAGAACTTAGTTTAATACTCATAGGACATGTTGTCTGACAGCCACCTGTTTGTGTGCTTTCTCTGGGTATGTACGCTCACTCGCTCAGAAAACCAGAAGTTTAGACTTATATGACTTTAAAACGATGATGAAGAACTGCAATGTCACGTGAGCGTGACCGTGATAGAGATGTTAATCAAAACTAAATAGATGTTTAAGTTTTTGGCAGAGTATCCGAGGAAGGAGCTGTAAAGGCTGTAAAGGCCTTCTACTCAAATTAGCATTTACTACATAGTGTAATAAATGATCTGATTTGAGCGGAAACTTCAGAGACATATTCTCTTGTAAAAGTGACATAATAGGCCCCCTTTAAAGCTCATATAACACATTTTTAATAGGAGAAATATGTGTTAACATACTAACTACACGTATCTAAACTCCAGGAATGGTCTATTGCATTACTGTAGACCGAATCTAACATGTCAGACTGTAGTATTGAACTCAAAACATTGCTTTAAGACAGACAAGTCCATTTCAATTGGGATTTTTTTGGAAATGTATGCATTAACACTGTTGACTTTGCAGTCTGTGCAAGCTCCAATCTGAGCTGAAAAATAGACTGTGCCTTAAAGCAAAAAAAAAAAAAAAAAATGGGGAAAATAAGGCGACAATATGAAAAGAGAGACAGGTGTGTCATAAGATGTGTAATGGTCCATTCAAGTGTTTGTATCACAAACCATAAAACCAGTCTCCCCCCAGAAGTGTTCTGCCTGACTTGCAGCAGTTACATGCCATGGCTTCCTCCCACTGATTCACTCCATTTAAGTCCAAATCACAAAGACCAACACACAGATTCACACTGACAGGAAAAAAATAATGCAAGTTATCTATTTAGACTGGACTGTACAGCATCTCTCTACCGGAAGAACATAACTGCCTAATAACATAACGCAATGAACGAAACGCAAACTCCAAACAGACAAGCTATTTCAGTTACATGTTAACAAGAGTTCAAGAAAGAAGATCAAGTCAGCATTTAAAGGTCAGTTAAGAAAGAAATACATTTTTAAATGACACAACAATGCATACATGACAGAAAGATCAACGTGTAAAAATGGAAAATTTGTTTAAGGCAAGCGTCTCTATTACTACATCTCAAACGTAATATTACATTAATAGCTCACCCTGCACTGTTTTAGTAGAGGCATTCCAGCTGGCTAACACTGATGAGGTTTTGCTGCATAAATTACTTGTAATAGTCTTGATATATATATACCACGGCTACCTCCCACAACACCCTCGCACCTCTCACAGCTTCTTTGGAAAATGCCAAAATCTAGTTATTTACAAAATATCATCCAGCAAAGTTATTAAATCGAAATCTGTGGCATTGCATGATTTTGTAAAAATGGGTCACGTTAAAAGGTCTAAAGGGAGTGAGTTCAGAAACACACACACACACACACACACACACACACACACACACACACACACACACACACACACACACACACACACACACACACAAGTGTAGGATACTGCAGGCTCATTGATTCTCAGTTTGTCTTTCTCTTGTCTTTCTGCATGCTGCGAGCATGTTTTAAAGCTGTTAAAGGCTGCTTTTAGATCGTTTCAGCAGGTCATCTCTTCTATACCTAGTGAGGCATAATCAATGTACACTGACAAAAGCCAACTCTAGACTGATGGCCGTCTCTCCTCCTGTCTCTAAACACCATTCAGAAGGGCTGCAATGAAGACATGTCCGTCTATCACAGGAGATCTCCATATGAAAGGCCACATTTGTATTCACTACCCCACTTCACTTGGTTTCTGCTATTTAAGAGCCTCTTGTACTGTTTTAGCAGGCTTTAGCAAAACACTCCAGCACAGCTCCCTTTTGAATTTCAGCCAATTCATTAATATTTTCACAAAAAATACTTTCAACAGAGGATCAAAATCATCACATTCATCCAGGACTTCTTAAGGTGTATTCATGAATTTTTAAGCTATATTATTAAGAACAATTACTATAGTTTTTTTGGGTGGGGGTGTGGGGGGTGGTTACAAGAGAATAAACGTGTGCAAGAACGAAACAAGGAAAAGAAAGCGCTATACAGATGAATGCATATATTCAATTAGTCCAGTGAAAACCAGAGCACTGCACAGGAAACACACACACACACAGAGCAAAATAATAGGAAATGGCAAGAGACCACAATCTTAATTGCACACAAATCAAATCAAGTCATGACCTGGAGAAGATAATGGACACGTAGAATGAGCGGAGATGAGCAGTGGGACATAGGGAAGAATCCCATGTTTGTGCCTGTGCTTTTGATTTACAGATCAGTCGGCTCTAGCAAATACGGAGGATCAAGATTGTGTCTATGTGGACTTGAGTGGAAGAATGATCTGAAAAGTGTGGTGAGCATTTTACATGTTTCCCCATTTTGCTGTTAATGTAAAACCTGATGTTAAGACATGTTTAAACATTAGAAGTGTAAAGCATCTCTCATCATATGGTTTAAAAGGGGATAGCCTTGGGTTCAGAAGGTCCATGATAACCCCAAATTGTGGTGCCAAAGATATCAAGTATAAACGGTCTAAAACCTTTAACAAGATATTAAGTTTAAAAATAACCTTAATCAAGGGTTAAAAAGAGGCCAGTAAATGGTTAAATGTAGTAGTCTAGATTTGTATTTTGCAAAAACAAAAAACCGTAGGGACTGGGAACAAAATATGAAACCTCTAAAAGTTGTAGCGTCACTAATCCCCTGTATCTGGATATGAATTTGTCTAAACATACAGCTGATCTGATTCCAGCATTACAATCCTGGATCTCATTCAAGCGAACATTAATCATCATGGGGGAAAAGGTGTATACTTTGGAAGCTTTACATTCCACTCACTCTCACAATATCTGTCGTTTCGAGCAGCCACTGATCAAGGGCATATTTTGATTTCCAATGCTTTGATGTGTGCCAAGATGAGTGTGTGTGTGATTTAAAGCGCTTTAAACTTCCAATGCCACTACCATTACCGCAACCACTGTTTTTTTCTAGACAGGCCAAGTAATTAAAAAACCCAAATGAAAAAAAAAACACTTAATTAGAAGGGGATGAGGAAGAAAGCCCTCTGTCCGTTACATTAAAGTGATTAAAGGCAGCCATCTGAGGAGCGCATGTTCCACTTTTAATGCATTTTTATGATGTTTGAACTATCACACAGAAGGCGACTGTATCCAAAAGGAAGACAGAGAAAGAAAGCAAATAAATTGTGGAATAATGGAAGGGATGAGAAAGAAAAAGCATAGTGGAGAAAGAGGGAGACACAGAACGAGAGTTAAGGAGAGAGACGCTAGTCCAATTAGCCTCTCGGTGAGGAGTAATAGCGCGAGTATGAAATGGATGGATGAATAGAGTTAGCGCCTCTACAGAAACACCACAGGGGTTATTCCACATGACAAAGAGCCTTTAATTACCTCATTCTAGGCTCTTTATTTCCCTGTGGCTGTGCCACTGTGTAAATCTTTCAAATACAGCTTTTCTCTTGTGCTCCTATTTGAGCCATGAAACATGTCATGCACATCTGTGGAACAAAAGTGTTGGTCAAAACACTCATTTTGTTCTACTCTGCAACTATTATATGAAAGACTTATTACATTGGGGGAATGCAGTGAGCATAAACTAGACGTCGGCAGAGAACTGCCAGACGAGATTCATTGTGGTCAAATGCACACCCTCAAACAGTGATTCTCACCTAAAGTATTCTCACTTGTTTAAGTATGACTTCCTTTCTTCTGTGTAACACAAAGGAAAATATTTGGCAAAATCCCGGTAGGTGCCGATAGCCTCGTAGGCACTGCTGCGCTTCAGGCGACTCGAGTTCGAGTCCTGGCTCAAGGACCTTTTCTCCCTCCCTCTCTCACTTCACCTCCTTTCCACATACTCTCCTATCTCTGTTTCTTTTAGTGATGTCTGTGGGGTCAATAGTGATATCAATGGGGTCAGTAGTGATGTTCTTTGTCATACAGGTTTGGAACAACATGAGTGTGAGTAAATGACAGGGGTCATGAATTGAGAAAAAACTTTCCCTTGAGCCTTTGATATGTAAAAGGTCAAGTTTTGGAGCTGAAAACTTCCTTATTAGTCAAAGAAAAGCTTTTATAGACACCAGGTGCAGCAAACGAACGATTTCAGAATGTGTCTCATCTTAACGTCATTGTGTGGGGAAACACCGACTCTACAGAATAATAAGCACATCTAATTCAGTAGCTTCGCCCACCGACACGTGGAGATGTTTGGATAGCGCTAGCCAGCAGCAATAAACATGCCGAAGAAGATAGCAAGATATTGCGCTATGACTGGTTGTGGAAGAACACAGTCGCTGCTTAAACTTCCTTCGGATCCTAATATTAGGAATGTGTGATACTTCATTTATTTTGAATGAATTTCCAGCTCATGTGGGGAAGACATTCGTGTGTTCACTTCATTTCACTGCAGAATCATTTGTAAAGTCTTCGGTCGATGCTGGATTTGCAGAGATATTGAGATTAAATAACAATGCAGTTTCTTCTATATTGGATCCAACAGGAATGGTGCAACACACTTATGTGAGTAAAATGTGTTTTTTTATATGTGATAGTGTTGCATTACAGCATTGTCTAACAAAACATAACTTAGCACGCTGTCATAGGTTGGTGAATACTTTTCTACGTTGTTCTCTTGACTTGATAGTTGAAGGGCGTATGCTCACACGTGAGCGTGGTTCGCGCTTATATCCACCGATCGGGCGAGCCAAGTAATACAAAAATAATATTCCAATCAATCACGGGTGGATGAGAAATGAAACATTGTGTTTGTTTGAAGTTTATGACCCCTGTGGTCGAGAGAATCATTCCAGTTGCCTCTTTCAAAACAATCCCTTCCTTACGTGAACTGAACTGACAGGGGAGCTGAAGCTCATTTAATATGCAAATCTTATTCAATCCTAGTCGTGGTTTACTTCCAAAATCTCCAGTGCGGCACGCCCATCAAAACCCAGCGTTTTGGAGAGAGCCTCAAAACCAGTGCAGAAAATAGCCTATTACTTATTCATCATGATGTTTTTGAATGCAAAATCCACACGAACGTCATTAGTTGACCTCAGAAAACAGTGTAAAATTTATAAAAAAAGGCAGTTTATGACACCTTTAAAATAAACTGTCCATTTAATGAACCCAGTGTATTGGTCTGGCTGTATGTTACTTAAGACTCATGTTTGGAGTTTCCCCAAAGAGAGTGATGGAGGCAAATATATGCTGTGCCATTCTGTTTTGGTTTGTGCTTTTCTTTAAACAAAATACAATCATAAATGGTAAGCTATGCCATGTGGATCATTGGATGTGGTCCGTGGATGTGGATCATTTACAATGCACTAGAGGTTATACCAGCACAGGTTGCATTAAGTCTTTTCAGGCATCCATTTGTGTCTTAGGTGGACGCTTTTCAGTGCCCCAGGATCATTAATAATAAACCTGCATCATTGCATTTCTCCGAGGCGGTGTTCTTGCAGTGTGGTGCCTGGTCAAGATGTGCTAATCACGGTAACCCCACACCGGCATGCTCTTTCAGACACAATAATGAGTCCCTTTTACATGTTTTACCATGGCCTGACCTTACTGCAACCCTGTTGGCATGACCTCTCATGTTCAGAGTGTCGAAAACCACACCAAAGCTTCTTCTGTCACGCACTATGAACTTATGCTCTTTTCCCTAAGAAGAAATTAAGCCTATTGCTTAACCTACGGTGACCACAATGAATATTGAAGATTAATCCAGTCTGTTCTGTGTGACATATCCCAGGGTGGAGATGCATAGCTGGCGGGCGTTGAAGCGTCTGGCCTTAACTGACCTAATGTGGGGTGACTTCAGAGAGTTTAATAGACTCTCCATGTTACTCCATCAATCTCTTTACAACCTCTCCGTAGGACTCTTTATGTGCCCTCATAACCCCGCAGGAGGATGGGGGATGAGAGGATGAAAAAGGATTTTAAGATGGGAACCGAGAGAAGAGCATTTCAGTGAAAAGAATGATGGGTATTGTAGAGGATCATGGGGGCATTTCATTTACAAGACATTATCATTGTACCCGAGTGCTTTAAAGCTGATGTATTTACCCCTCTTCACCGTTCTCTCTCTCTCTCGCACTCATATCTGCATGTCTTCAGCTCTGACAGCTGCTCACTTAATAGATCCCGTTTGACAGTGCATAAGCCAATTAAAATGCTACTGATTTAATTGAGCTGGGCAAAATCAGCCTATGCCAGAAAATGAGTCCATTAAAGAGGCGATGGGGGCCAGTGAAGCGGAGGACATTCGAGCTGTGAACCAAAGTCACATCCCGTTCCCTTGTCTCCTCCCTCCTGGCTCTACGCATTCCCATTTGGGAAGAGCAAGACTCTGTGAAGGCTGAACGTTGATGCCGGATTACAGGCAAATGAGTCAATGAATGGATTTCTTCAGTCGCTTCACAAAATGAGTCCAAATCAGGGGTATCCAATCCTTCTCTGTGAGGATCATGAGTCGAGCTTAGCTCTAGCCCTAATTAAACACCTTAACTCGATAATCAAGGCATTTGGGATCTTTAAGGGTGCTTTCACACTAGCACTTTTGGTGAGCACCCGGGTTCAACTGACCTTAAAGTTCGGTACGTTTGGATGATGTGAACGCGGTCTTCTGAGGTCCGGTGCACACCCGGGTTCGACTGACGTCAAAGTTCGGTACGTTTGGACGATGTGAACGCGGTCTTCTGAGCTCAGGTGCACACCTGCAAACCGCACCGAGTCCGCTTAAAAACGTAGTCTGGGGTTCGGTTCATCTGAACTCTGGTACGGTTCATTGCTGATGTGAATGCAATTGTACTAAATCGTGGAAGTGAACCACTATTAATGACGTATGATTTGATACAAATGTGTGTTTTGTGTGTGTTTCAGTCATTTACCTGATAAGCGTCACTGACATACTGCAGGGAGAGAGCTGTAGATCTCATTTCTGCATTTGCAGTACATTCGTGGCTAATAGACGCAAGTGCCATAACTTACTGAGGCTCTGGTAACAAAACCAATGGTTCAAAAACAAAAATATAAAAGTGAAGGGTGCAATGTTATGGATTTCGCCGCCTTCACGCTCGCTGTCATCACTAAGCAACCGGGTAAACATCTATTGCTTTGATGACGCAAACAATCCTCGGTTCGGAGCCAAAAAATATAATATGAACACAGTCCAGCGGGTGCACAGTCCAGCGGGGAGCAATCGCACTCGGGTGTGAAAATGTGAAAGCACCCTAAAACTTTCAGGTAGGTGTGTTGGAGGTAAACTTGCATAAATAAATATCCCTGGAACTTCTGAGCCAGGTTTAAAAGAACATCCATTCTCACCATCATGATATCGCGCCAATTGGGAGATATCCAGCATATCTTATATTACTAGAAAGTAAAGCTCTATGCACAGCCATAGATAAAAGAAGCCACTTCATTTCAATCAGAATGACACCGAGATGAGCAGCAGTCCCTGGTGCGTGTATCCAAAACTTTGTGGGCTAAAGCTGGTTGAGGCATTCAGGAGTTCTGCATGATAGAGGCTATCTTTCTGGATAATTAAAACTCTCAATCATTCTCATGCAGACAGATTGAAGACACCTGAGGGTTGAATATAATAACAAGCATGACTTTATCGCAGTAAAACCTCGCTGATAGTCAAAATGTTCTCAAACTTCAATTGCACTTTGGTAGAGGAACATCATGTGGCTTCATTACTAGTAATCCAAACCCAAAACCAGGTTTGCGTGATCTAAAGCAACCGCCTCATTTCAATCCCCTTGCTCTCTGAGCCGCGGATCCATCCCTGTCATCCAGTCTGGGAAATGAGGCATTAAAAAGTGATGCGTACATTTACAGAGCCAGGCTCTTGTTCAATGAGTGCAGGTAAAGTCGTTTAGCAATGCCTGGACTGGCCTTTCACTCAAGTGTGAGTTTAAAGAGAAAGGGGAAGGGAAGGACATTTCAGACATGACAAAGGGGTAATGGATGAACTTAAAAAGCAAAGGATGAGATCTCAAACCTAAGGGGCAAGGTTTCTCTCTCAAAGTTAAACTGTGACATCTACAATGAGAAACGTTTTTTTTTTCAGATCAAAATGTAGCCACTCAAACATGAAATAGTCTCAAAACACAGGCCGATTTCACATCCCAAGATTTGGCTCTTGCTCATCACAGGATGAACTTGACTTTGCCAGGTCAGATCTCTGCTGTAGCGACAGCCCCCCGCGTGCTCCTCTTGATAGGCTCACTGAGGCAATGCAATAAAATTTGAAATGAGGAACAGCATGCCTGCCTGCAGAGAGAGGAGATGAGTATACGGGCCGCGTCGCTGAAGCCCTGCAGCTGTGGGTCTGTTTGGAAGATAGTTCATAACCAGCTGGCTCCAACAAGTCATCATCTCTCCCTAACACACACAGACACAGCATTCCTAACATTAAGACAGTGCTGAGCGCCAGCCCATAATTTCATTTTCTCATTGATGTCATCCGATTTGACAGGCAAGAAACGGCAGGACACAAATTGCACACAAAAGATGTGCTGATACACTCTTTCTCTCACTCGTACTGGATCTCTTTTTTCCCCTTCATTCCTGCTGTCTCCAAACCTCATATTTTCTTTATGGGACAATGTAGACCTGACAGGAAAGTACAAGGGGAATGGCGATGACTTGAACTCTGTGAGCCACAACTCTTGATATATCACAAGAACATGCACAATCTCTGACAACCTATTTTTCCTGTTATTAAAAGTTCATGATCCCTAAATGAGGAACTCGCGACATTTCTTGTGTCAAAGACAACATTAGTCACATACAGTATGTCAAAGACAGATATCCAGAGAAGCAGACTCACCCAGTTCAAAACTAGAAACTGAAATGTGCATCATATCAGCAAGGTGCAGGCGTCAGATTGACGCTCACAGTGCACGTTATGACATACAGTAATGCACTTCAAAGGCGTGCCGATCAAAGCGCGGGATGTGTACTGGAGCATGCGGCTTGATTAATCCCCTCGAGTGACTCAGGACCGCGTCGGCCCGCCAGCAAACAATTGGTTGTCTCCCTAGCAGCAGAGTGCAGCCGTGGGGCGACCGCAACATACAGAGGGCAGGATCAGCACCACGGAGAGCACCCGCTCAGCACAGCTCCCGCTCTCAGAGGAGCCGAGTGATGGGATTAATGAATGAGTGAACACATCAATAGGGAATGCATTATTGTAATCGCCTTCAGTGCTCAACTTCACATGAATCAGCCATGTCGCTGTGTGTTCATTGACTGTGTGGATATTACAGCATTCTGCCAAAGGTGCACTGAGATGGTCAGTTAAACAAGCAAGACTTCCAAAGGAAGGAAGAGTGTGTGTGTGATCAGCCTGACACTGGCGACGTGTCATATTACACAGGCACACTTTCTCCTTTACAGTGATAGGATAAGATAGAAATACTATTAAAAAGTCTAAAATCTCATTTCCTACCTTGTCAGAAACTGCCAGTGTTACTGGCATTCAAAAAGCCGTCACAGCCAAATTGATATTTATGCTTGAATTACCATGTTCATTGTACAACATTGTAGTCTTCATGTTCATTAACATCTTGCTGAAAGTTTTTACATATTTTATACTGTGATTATTAGTGTTTTTATTAATAAATATAAATGAATACAATAAAAATAGTTTATTACTAAAATACATATTTATAAAAGGTATGATTTTATTTATTTAGAAAACGGCAATAGGAAAAAGAATTGAAAAAGAATATAAACTACTATAAACTACATAAAATAACCTTTTATATACGTGTGATGTGTGATGTGTGTGTGTGTGTGTGCATACAGCACTAAATGTTGCAGACAAATAAAATGATGAAATGGCTTTATAGGTGTTGTCTTTTCCAGCAATGAGTCAGTAATGGATGGCCTCTGTCTCACCGGCCAAATAGAGAAAGGAAAGAGACAGTCTAGAGGAAGTATATTTCTTTGATTTACATCACTTTTATTGATCTCCCCCTGCCCTGGATGCATTCGATCTCCAGCTCAACTTCTCGGACGCGTTTGGTGTAAAAGAGCTGCTGAAGCCCTCGTGACAGAAGCTCATACCCATAAAAGTTTGCGCACCATAACAGCATCGACTCACCCTAGCGTTGTCATGGTGACGATGGTGTACCAGAAAGCCGCGGGTATGCTGGTGAACTTGCTGGCGGAGGAGCCCTTCTCTGCGTAGAACATGACGGTCGCAAAGATGATGATGGCCATGGTGAGCGAGAAGAGCAGGAAGCCCAGCTCGGACGCGCAGCTCTTGAGCGTGTACCCCAGGATGCGCAGTCCTGCGGAGTGCCGCGAAAATTTGAAAATCCGAAAGACCCTGAAGACCCTGAGCGTGACGAAGGCCCCGCTTACGTCCTCGTTGTCCGTCATGACCAGGCCGATGTAGTAAGGCATGATGGCCACCACGTCAATGATGCTCATGACGCTCTTGACGAACTTGTACCTGCTGGGCGCGGCGATCAGACGCAGCAGGTACTCAACGGTGAAGATCATGACGCAGGCCGTATCCAAACAGAAGAACGCGAGGGCGTAGCGCTCCCCGCACGAGATCTCCTTCATCCGGTTTGACGCGCTGCTGCACGGGACCGTCTCCACCACGTTGGCCATAACGGAGACGGCTATGAAAAAGCCCGTGACGTAATAGAACACCAGCGCCATGGTGCTCGTGTGCGGGTTCTCAAACGCGCGCCACATGGTCTCGCGGAACGACAAATCGGGCGGTACCATGTCTTTGTTGTTCTCATTCTCCTCATCGTCTTGGATCCTCTCCGCGTTCTCCCTCCTGCGATCTTTGTACTCCTCATAACAGCAGTCCCCTATTATCTCAGGAATGATGCCGAAGAAGGCCAGCTCCTCGTCATAGGCGGAGATGCACTCGTGGCGAGGGTAGTGCAGTTTCCCGGTCCGGTAGAAGTTCAGGATGTGCCTGAAGATGTCCGGGTCGCGGTCAAAAAAGTACTCGTTGGTCTCCTCGTGGAAGAAGAAGTCGCGCTCTGTGCTTCCTAGTAAGGTGTCAGGGTACCTCTCCAAAGTATTCCTCCAAGTTTGAAACCTAGTGCCACTGACGTTCAAGATGATCAGGCCGTCCTGACCTCGCCTCTTTTCCCGTGGAGGCGGCGGCATCGGCGCGCTCGCCACGGGCATCCATCCTATGGCCGCGGCGCGCGCGAACGGTAGCCACGCGGCGACTCCGGCTGCCATGCTGACCCAATGTGCGCGACCCGGTGAGACTGAAGCAGGTTTTGCGCTCACAGATCCGCCACGAACAGAAAGGACATCTGGAGAGACACAATGCGCAATCACTTGATGTAAAGTTCAAGGAATAATATTTCTCACGCGAAGCAGAACACTGCACGATGAGCCATATTATTTATCAAGATCAAAGCATTCGAACGGCAAGGTGGAATTACAGTGAGGACAGAAACGAAAGGTGTTGTTTGTGTGCATGCGTGAAAAGACCGCCTTTTCGGTCCAACATGAATGGCTGAGAACGCACCGCATCTTTTTACATGAGCAAGAGAAATAACTTACCTCCTCATAAATGGATTTTGATGCAAAAGTGCAGTTTTTACACACAGATCATCAGTTATAGTCCACTTTGAATCGCTGTTCCGCCGTTACGCACAAATAAGTATCCAAAATGCGCTCTCGGAGGTGATCTCGAGCGAATGCAACAAGTTTAGAAGTCAGGTAGAGGATTCACGTTGTCCAAGGGCATCCTTTTTTCTTTTTCTTTTTTACCGGCCAAAAATTCTGTGTTTCACACCGACGCTCTTGGAGAAACCTGCCACAGTGGTCCTTTCATGGGAAGAGAAGACCACCCTTGGTGAGTGCGCGCTCGGTGTTTCAAAAGCAGAGAATGTCCCTTTCCAGTCCGCTTCTCTTAAACGTAATCCAATGACACGAGAACAGTTTCGCAGGGTCCGCCTGTAACCGGAACAAAAAGTCAACCCGCAACAAATGCTTCGCGGGAAGTTGCTTCATCCGCTACCGACGAAGGTCTGTGAGTCTGCGGTGGAGCCCAAGTTGCTTCTGCTCACGGCGCATTGGAGGCGTGTCACGTGCTACAGGCATCGGTTAACACATATGAATGTAACACAGCCTGTGTGAATGGTGCATAATGTACCACGAGTAGCGTTACCTGTGAATGCTTGTTTGTAGCATTCGATTTTTGTAAAAAAAAAAAAAAAAAGAAAAAAAAAAAAACGATCGACCTATAGCGCACTGTGTAAAGTTGGTGAATGTCTTTCTTTGTGTTATTATTAAAGAGAGTTTCGCTGGAATTCAGTGAACTGTTGAATGACGAGCTCAGAGCGTTGCGGATATTTTTACGTCTCGGGTTATTGATTCACACATTCAGCGCTGCTAGATGTGCAGTGGGGGAAGCCGCTAGATGGAGACAGTTTTCAGAGGCGAGGAACATCAGACCTGTAAGAGTGAACGGGTTCGTTTGAGACACGCGAAGGACTCTTCCTGGGATAAACACAACCAGCGAGCACAAAATGCGATCATCTATGTTGCAGATCTCTATACATGGGTCAATGACAAATAAAGATGACTGAGACGAAAAAAGGAGAAATGCTGTATGTGGCAATTTCTTTCTTTTTTTCCCCCTTTTTCTTTTCTTTCTTTTTTTGTGAGGAACTGTGTCGACAAGGGCATTACCAAAACAAATTATTTTAAATAAAATACATTTGTCTAATTATGTGAATAATCCACACTGATATCCATATTTTTAGACAGGCCAATCCTAAACAAAATGGCTTCACTGAAATAAGAAATACAAATCGAATAGATTCGGACAAAAACTATGTTTTTTTTTTTTTTTTTTTGCTGAGATAAACTTCAAGTATGTCTACTTCTGGTTTCTGAGAAAATACTCAATAATCGACTTCGCCAAACTGATTTCAGCTAGTGAACCAAAACATCTGCGGCAGCTCAGAGCGCCATGCATTTGTCTGCGCACCCCCGTGATGAACTTCCTGGCGCAGGGCCCCCCTCCTCTCCATTGCCTTCCAATTTAGTCACGTAGACTCATCACAGATTAAATGTTTCGAGGGGAAAAGAGAGGGTTTGATCACACAGGCTCGCTGGGGCTGAGGTTCTTTCAGCACATGGACAGCGACCAGCCACAGTTGCACTGCCGCCTTATTGATTATTGGCAACGCGATTCACGTGCTTATAGCCAATTCTCATTATCTTCACGGGTTATGCCCTTTCTCTCTTTTCCCTTACAGTGCTTGAAATGCAGATCTGTATTGATAATCCTTCAATTTTCTCTACACACTTGTTTTTGCAGTTCAGCACAAACCACAGAATGCACATTCTGTTCACACCTTGTTTTTCAAATTCTAGCCTAAGAGTTAAGATTAAAGTTAATTAAGATGTAAAATGCATCAAGAAGAGAATCATTGTAATAGTTGCATACTGATTTGCACCTGGTCTTGTATTTCTTTGAATATGTATCTATTTTACTTAAATAATAAAGCACAAATGCATTGTTTATTTTTTGATTAGATATGTTCAATAAACTACTTTCTAATATAAAATTAACAGCATTTTATTAACAGCACTGAAGAAACACTGAAAAATACTTTTTAAAGATCAAAAACGTTATATATATCTGTATATATATATCTGTTTTTGATCCTTAAAAAAAAAAAAATATATATATATATATATATATATATATATATATATATATATATATATATATATATATATATATATATATATATATATATATATATATAAAACATTTGACAGATTCATTTAGGCCACACTTAAACCCTGCTACTTCAGTCATTTGTCATCTGTTCTGGCTTGCATTACCAGTGTTGAAACGCATGCACATCCCACAGAAAATCAGAAAAATGATACTTTGACCTTCCAACCCTCAAACTGCCTGTGATGCAGCATTTGAATTAAACTGAACTTTTCTTCTGCTGCCTTGATAACATTGCTATTACCTTCAAGAAAAGCAAATCTTCTTTAGGAATGTCACGGGCAACCCACACACGCCTTTGCACAAAACCACACCATGGCAAACGTAATTCATTTCCAAAGCTAACAGGATTCCCTCATTTGAGCATTCTTGTACCGTGACCACGCACTATGTTTTAAACTGAATGAACCAGAATAGTAGTGTTCGGCGCCACCGTAGTCAATTTAGTGACTTTTGTTCAGAGCATTTCTTTGCCTCGGGTTGTTAGAGAAATGCCGCCAAAATATGACAGGCGCCGAATGTCACCATGGTTACTAGTCACATCTATTTCAGTCCCGTGAGCTAAACCTGACAGTGTTGATGCATGCGTTCACACGCCACTCTGGAGAATCTGCACCCAGTTCATCGCCTTAGCATGACAACAATCACAACTCAGTTCAAGTTTAGAACATCTAACTGTACCACTGGGATAACATCTGAGATGGACCTTTGAGCTCGTGTTAGATGCGCTGTATCGGCCCACAGAGGCCGGCATGACTGTCAGACCACAGCCGAAGAGACAGAAAATGAAAAGGAACATCTTTATTCAAACTCTTTTCGCTGGAGGTCAAACCACAGAGACATGCTTATTAGAAATGATTCTTATCATTGGAGACTGGACTGCGAAGACATCAAAAGGGCTGTTTCTGAATGCATGGGAGTTGGATATGACTTTAAGTGACTGCCTGATCAGTGTATTTGAAATTCTGCAGTCGATGTGGAGCATTTCAACATTTATTATGTTCAGCTTCTCTCTCAAGCCAAACATTATTTTGCTGGTCATGTTATGCCTACAGGAATGTTGCATTGAATCAAAACTAATGATTGAAAGGTCTTGATTTGGGGCTATGAGCAGGACACATCTCAATATATGTTTCTTCATATAAATGATAAATGAAGATTCTGTCATCATTTACTCAGCCTCATGGCATTCTAAACCTTACTTACTTTCTTCTGTGGAATACAAAAAAAGAAGCTTTTTTTGTTATTAAAAATAAATAGGGTCCAATGGGGTTGTGTATATAAACTCAATGTAAACTGTATATCTGATTGTGTGGTAAAAGGAATTTGTTTGGTATGAATTAGACTGTAAAGTGAAGAACAAGTGTCTAGCACAGTTTAAATACAAGTATTAGAGCAGACGACTGTAATGATGAATAGATAAATCCAAGGTGACTGTGATTGCAAAAAATTTCTTATTTTTATACTTAAATGAGAAAGCGGACTATATATTTTTTTCCATTTTGTGTGTATTAAAAGTGGTGAAGGTGAGCGATCTGAAGGACTCATTATCTCTGCAGTGCTTTATACAGTGTTGAACAATATAGCACCTGCCTCACTGCCTTGGCCATTACTCATAAGCACAGGAGTGAAACTCTCACTTGTAAAACTAGATTAAATATGTACTAAAGCTCCCATGAGTCAGTCATTCAGCATCAGAGCGAATGCGATCCTCCATAACCATTTTTAACACGCATAAAATTACGCAAAATAACAGCCATAAATCTTAATCCAGAAAGAAAGAGAGAGAGAAAAAAACCTCTGGAATCTGTCTGGTTTTCCCATCAAGCTTCACGCAAATACAAGCCAAGCTGTGAGTGACACAATATCATGAACGCCGGTGGTGTTTTTCAACCCCTCTGACAGGATCCATGGTAACGGTATAACCGTAATAATGTCATTTTTCATACCTGACAATGCCGCTCAGAGTGAGCACGCCACACCGGTCGTTCATCACCCCGCCTGGACTGGACTTAGGGCCTTCTGACGTAGCCACAAGGCTGTCGCAAACAAGTCTGAGGCTCAGACAAACAACTCATGATGCATTTCAGAAGCTCCCTGCATGATTAAAACAGTGGTGATGAATATTAATGCAGAATCAATATGAAATATTCATATTATCAGTATCTGTCAGACATGGTGGTTCGTGTTTGCTCGCTAATAAGCGAGTTCATCAATTTCTGAATAAACAAATTTGGCATTGAAAATGTTCTACTAGAAAAACAAAAGGCGAACATGATCCTTTTTTTTCGGGAAGATATAAAGACTAAAAGCTCCCTGTACAACTGAACTGGGGTCAGCTGCAATATTAGATCCGCTGTGTTCGGGGACTTGCCTAACAGGATTAAGATCTGATCCGTGAACAGAAGTCAAAGAGTCTTCGGAGACAGAAGTGAATCTCAGTTTTTGCTCTTTGCACTGTTGTTTTATTATGCACAAGAATTATTTCAGCAGCTAGGTTGGAGAATGACATCAAGATCAGTGTTTCCTAAATGTAGTTATCCCTCCGAATGATGGTTTAAAAACTCTCAACGGAGCTCATTTTGCTTTATTTACCCTTTCTCTGTGCTTTTACCTGGGAGCCCACGGAAGCCAGGAGTCGGACTGATGAGCTACAGCCCAATTTAGGAGGCTTCTCCTGGGCATGCGATAGGGCCGAAATGGTCTTGGACAACTCCTTGAGGCATTCATTAAAGTCCACCCCACCAAACCCACAGAGAAAGAAAGAAAAGCCCAGTTGAACAGCTCTCTTACGAGTGCCTGTTCGTAGCTTTCGCTGATCTGGATAATTAGATATTTCCATTTTTCTGCTCGATCTCTCTAATGAATGTGTCGAATCATGGATTACACTGGAGCTAGAAAAAAACACTACATGGAGATGACCCGTCATAGAAACGGAAGAAATACTGTGAATAAATCACGCAGGTTTTAAGAGAATGGAGCCGGCACAGATTTTGAAGGCCTTACGCAAGTATGACTATTGAGAATCAGAACGCATGAAAGTTCATTGAGAGGTTTATTAAAAGGTGGATGATAATTTAATAGGACCCACATTAGAAGTGGTGAAGTAGGTCATAAAGAACACAGCGCTTGGCAGGGAACGATTTGTGGAAAATTAAGAGGTAAGAGGGCTGACTCAGGTTTGGCATTGCCGTTGAAGGTGTATGGAATGAATCATTTTCTTAAAGCTACTGTGAGATGGGAGAAAAGCTGAATTGAATAAACTTTTAACACGACTGAAGAAACCTTAAGTAATTTTGTTAGCGGTCTGAGAGACCTTAAATCAGCCAACATTACCAATGTTGGATATGGGCTTGAGGTATGAACCCTACATGGGTTGGTCCATGGATTCAGTGTTCCACAATGTTCGACCTGAAACCCATGGATAAACCCAATTTAGGGCATATACTGAGGATAATTCATACAGGTCCAGCATAAAACCCACAGAGAATCCCATATAGGACCCCCTACTAATTCATATAGGGCCAACATGGAACCCATGGACAACCCCGTTTAGAGCACATACTGGGGCCAAATTACAGGACCAATATTGAGCCCATGGAGAAATCTACTTAGGGCCCATAATGGAGATAATTCATATAGGACCAACATGGAACCCATGGACAACACATTTAGAGCACATACTGGGGCCAATTTACAGGACCAATATTGAGCCCATGGAGAAATCTACTTAGGGCCCATAATGGGGATAATTCATATAGGGCCAACATGGAACCCATGGACAACACATTTAGAGCACATACTGGGGATAATTTACAGAGCCAACATGGAACCCATGGACAAACCCATTGAGGGCCCATACTGGGACTAATTAATATACTGCAGGGCCAACACTGAACACACTGACAAACCAATGTAGGTCACATATACTTCAAGCCCATATTGTCCCCACATTGACCCCACAATGAAATGAGAAATATTTATTTATTATTATTGAATTATCTAGGAATTATCAAACAAGACCATGCTAACTAGACGGACTAACTACGCAGAACATCACCCTTGACGAGGATCATCGCGTCCGGACATACAGACAGTACATGAAAGGTTCAGTAGACTACATGCTCTAAAGAAACGGTTAAGGTCATGGTGTAACGAACAGAAACTGCTCTTTGTATATAATTGGAATCTTTTCTGGGAGCGGCCAATATAATAATAATAATAATAATAATAATAATAATAATAATAATAATAAAAATAATAATAATAATAATAATAATAATAATTCATTACATTTATATAGCGCTTTTCTAAGCACTCAAAGTGCTTTACATAGAAGGGGGAATCTCCTCAACCACCACTATAGGCTTATTCGTGCTGATAGCCTGCACCTCACCAGGATCGGACATCATCTCCAAGACGCTACGCACCATATGACAGGTAAGTCAAACTACACATGACAGTCCTTGTTCTGTAGTGCATTCTATAGAAACTCTGTCTTTTCCATGAAAGGTCAAAATCTGATCATTATTAAACAAGATCATCTAAAAAAAATGAACAAAAAAATCTGTAAAACTATGTCTCCTTAACATTACTTCGCTCACACACCTAAAGCAGTTATTGTAAATGAAATGATCACAGATATTAGCTTTGATGTTCTCTGTCTGACTGAAACCTGGCTTAAACCTAATTATTATTTCATTCTTAATGAGTCTACTCCAGCAGGCTACTGTTATAGACATGACCCCCGTCTGATTGGTCGTGGTGGCAGTGTTGCAAATATCTATAGATATTCTTAATGTTACTCAGAAAGCAGGACACGGGTTTAATTCGCTTGAAGTGCTTGTGCTAAATGTTACACTCTCAGATATAAGAAACAAATCCCTATTATCTTTTGCTTTTGCTACAAGACCAAAAGGACCCTGTGCTGATTTCTTAAAAGAATTTGCAGATTTTCTCTTAGACCTATGGTCACTGCTGATAAAGCACTGACTGTCAGTGATTTGACCATTCACAGATAATACAAATGATGAGCTAGGGGTTGCGTTTACAGACTTATGATCTCCCTTGGGGCCAAGCAAAACCTGACTGGACCCACTCATCGTTTTGATCATACATTAGATTTAATTATATCACATGGAATTAATCCTACTGATATAGATACATACTAGAAAGTACTGATGTCACTGATCACTACCTTGTAACTTGCATACTGCTAATAATTCCCATACTGCTCTGCATTATTAACCAGGTAGAACGATAACCCACAAACACTATAGATAAATTCAAAAAATAACCTCCCAGATTTATCTTAGCTGCTCAGTGTACCTAAACATGAATGAACTAGAGAAAATGACTAGCAGTATGAGCAGCATTTTCTCTAGTACATTAGAAATTGTTGCACCGCTAAGGTTAAAAAAGGTTAGAGAGAAAAGTACTGCACTGTGGTACAACAGTATTACTCACGCCATTAAGAGAGAAACTCGTAATCTACAGCGCAAATGGAAACTCATTTAGAGGTCTTCAAAATCACACGGAATGATAGCACTTTATGAATTTCTGCACGAAAAAATATCGAAAGCATCAAAAATATACAATTATAAATGTACAACCTTTGACAGCGATTTAAGCTTCAATCTCAATTATCACCCCTGAAGAACAACTGCAGTGCTTTACAACTATAGGACAGGAGGAGCTAAATAAACTTATCATTGCTTCTTAACCAACAGCCTGTTTATTAGATCCAATACCCACTAAACTACTGAAAGAGTTGTTACCTGTAGCAGAAGAGCCTCTTCTCAATATTATTAACACCTCTTTATCTCTAGGTCATGGCCCACGACCGTTCAAGATGGCATTAATTAAACCTCTCATTAAGAAACCACAACTAGATACAAATGAATTACAGACCCATTTCAAATCTTCCATTTCTGTCTAAAATACTAGAAAAAAATCTGCTCGATTGTGTTCTGACAAGAAAATGATATCTATGAAAAACTTCAGTCTGGATTCAAACCCAATCATAGCACAAAAACTGCACTCGTTAAAATGACAAATGACTTCCTTATAGCTACTGATCTTAGTACCACATTTGACACACCATTGATCATAAAATATTCTTAGATTGTCTACAAAATTACACTGATATTCAGGGATAGGCATTAAAAAGGCTTAGATCGTATATCAGAATGTTACCAATTTATCTATTTAAACGAAGATAACGTTGGTAAATTCTGGAGTGCTGCAAGGATCTGTGTTAGGCCCTCTGTTATTTTCAGTATATATGCTGCCACTTGGTAATATTATAAGAAAACATGGAATTAGTTTCCACTGTCATGCCGATGATACTCAGTTATATATTTCAGCATGACCAAATGAAATCTCTAAATTATCCAAGCTGACACAGTGTGTTAAAGACTAAATATCGGATGACCTGTCATTTTCTACTATTAAATTCAGATAAGACTGAGGTATTAGGACCTAAAGTACCACACTATTGGAGCAAAACCCTGTATACAAAATCTCTTAGAATACAATCTGCATTTAGAAGGATTTACGGCTAGAGTTAAAGACCTGGATGTTATATAAGACAGAAACTTGTCTTTTGTAAATCATATTGAATTCAAATGTTACAACAGCCTCCTTCCACCTCAGAAACATTGCTAAGCTACGGAATATGTTATCTGTCTCTGATGCAGAAAAGTTAATGACTAGATTACTCTAATGCATTACTAGATGGCTGTCCTGTCTCATCAATAAACAAGCTACAGTCCAAAATGCAGCTGCTATCTTATTAGGTCAAGAAAATATGATCACATAACACCAATTTTGTATATTTAGACCCATCTCTTTAGCCAAGCATTCACATAATGCATCTCATAACCTTGTACTCCAGTTATATCAGAGCATGTGAGTCTTTGCTTAATGCTTTGAACAGCAGCTATGCTAATTCTTTTCCTGTTCTGTATCTCGCTCCAGTCTGACTCCAGCCTCTTATGAAGACTTGAGATGACCATCACCTGTGAAGAAACGACTCCAACTCCCGCAAGGACCCTGTATCAACACGCACCCATGCTCAATTTCTATGTATTGTGAAAAGTGCTATACAAGTAGCAACACTCTGACCCTTTGGTTGCTTTACAGGTCTTCCTGCAGAAGTGGTAGGATGGAGGACTGGAGATAGAGGAAGAAAACCTGAGGATCTTACTTCTAATGGGCTTGAATGGTTGGCTAATGCAAAACAAGATGAGAAGTTCAGCATGCGACTCTTCCAGACCCTCATTCTTCACTTTCTCAGGCGGAGAAGACACTGCTAAGGTACATTGCATTTTGTGAAGCTGAATAGCAATTAATTTCTCATCACAACACATTATGAAAAATTGCAAACAACTGACAGATTGAGTAAATGGTGCTTTGTTCATGTTAAAACGTGTTGGCGGCAAATCATAACTTATGTCAAAACAGCTTGAGCAACTGTAAGTCTGAGAACTTCGTAATTACCGTTCCAACCAATTTAATGCATGCGCCTTCTTAAATGTCATTAAAACACAGTAAAGTGAGGGGGAAAGTAAGAACAGAAAGGGAGGAGTGAGGGAGAGAAAGCACATTAAAAACAAGAGTCATGATCCTTAGAATTTTCTCAATCAAAAAGGAAAATTATTGTCTGGTCTTGTGCTAGCTTGATGGAAACACACATCATTAAGGGGCTGTTTTCCATCTCAATTTTGTATAAATTGAAGACTTCACCCAATCCAGTTCAATCAATTTGATTTCATACTAAGGGTTCCCATTAAAACCAAATAGGGGTTTTACAAGCAATTGGAGAGCCTTTTTCACTTCCACAAATAACCTTTTAGTCTCTAATTCTTTAGAAAATGATCAACTATGGCCACAAGAAGTATTTGAACACTTCAGGCACACATTAAAATGTCAATTTCATTGCATTAAATAAACCAAGTGCCATCTGCAAACACAACGCTTTTCTTAGAACTGACATTTCTGAGCCCTTATTGCAATATTTTTGCAATATTTCAGAGTAAAGACATGTGTAGTTCATCACATTAACACAGGAACATGTTCTTTAACTGCAAAGTGTCCAAATACGTTTTGAGCATTATATCTATAATTTAAATAAACATATAAAATAAGTTTTTTCGCTTGAAAAATGCTTGATAGCTCAATTTAGACATTTCTATAAACTACTGTAAACATGTCAACTTATTCCACTAACCCTAACCTAGCAGTCCACAAATACTCTAATGAGAGTTAGCTGAAATATGCAAAAGCTATAGTTAAAACCTCTAAAGTGGACACTCAAAGTGTAACCAAACATTGTGCTTGAAACTTTCTTTAAAACTGATGCCATTTGGTTTGATATTATTAAATCATGAAGTGACATTATTGAAGCCTGTTTTAATATTGCAAATACAAAAATACTTCATAATAAATAAAGTGAATTGTGAGATAATAAAAATGAAAAATATGTTACTCACATTGTGGGATACAGTCACAGTGATGAAATATAAAGTTGAAATTGAAAGTTCAATGTCACAATTGCGAGACAAAATCAGGGGGTTATAAAAATGCAATTGTATGATAGAAATGTACAATTATGATACAAAGCCGGAATAAGATTGTATGGCTATCACCAGACCACGCTCAATCTTTAAGATTTGAACACTGAACATTGGTCTGGGGAGTCTGCTCTATTTTCTACTGCACAAGAGGTGTGATCAACGAGCATTATTCAAATAACCCTGTACACAATTGGATAGTTCTTCAACCAATCAGACCACAAGAGGCGTGATCAACAGGCACCGACCCATCGCTTCTCTATCTGTCATCGTGTTAAACCCGCCAATAGCGCGGCAGGTGGATAAGCCAGTCTGTGATTGGTTCCCGCAAAAGTGTAACGGAAGCAGTAGAAATGAATGTGAAGGTTTTCAGACTGAGTTGCCGGACAAAATCAAATCGCTGGCAGATCAGGCTGGATTTACCCACTCTAGCAATAAGGAGAAATGAGGATGTAATTGCAAGACAGATAGTCACAATTATGTGAAAAAAGGCATAATTGTAAGATATAAAGTCACACTGTGAATGCCATAACTGAGATAATCTCATTGCAAGATGAGAGTCAAAATTAAGAGGAAAAAAAAACATAAAACCTAACAGTCAATTTTACTAAAGCAAACAAATCCATCAGTGTTGCATAGAGTTAGTATACTTTAAAAGAAAAAAGGTTGTTATATTATATAACTGAATAACTGATTATATGAAGCAGAACTCAAACTGAATGAGTTGCAGCAGATTTCTAGTTCTGAGCATGCTTTCCTCCTAACTGTTAAAGGACAGTAAATGTTAGAATTAGGTGTTTTTTGATGTTTTTTTGCTCAAAACTAATATAGTGGGTGATCAATATTAATTTAGTGGCAGTGTAAAGATTTCTTTGACCATGCCAATAAAGCTATTTGAATCTTGAAAACATCGAATCTGTTGATGTGTTAGTGTTTAATGTTCTGTAATGCTGGAATTTGAGTAGAGAAAAGAGTAGAGGCTGTGGTGGATTGGCTAAGCAACATTACAGGGATAGTTCACCCAAAAAGGAAAAATTCTGTCATCATTTACTCACCCTCAGGTTGTCCAAACCTGTACACCTTTCTTTGTTCTGTTGACCACAAAGGAACATATGTCGAAGACTAAACTAAGATCAGATTTTGAAGACTAAGCTAAACAGTTCTGGGGCACCATTGACTTCCATAGTATTTTTCCTAAAAAGTCAATGGTGCCACAAAGAAGCCACAGTTATGAGGAAAAAGTTTCATTTGTGAGATATAATTGACATTTTTAACAAGCTTCTATAAATTAAGTCTAATCTGAGGAATCCATAACGAGACATTCAACCCATTTTTAATCTCTGAGGAACCATATAGCCAATTAAAAATCTCTATACGGAGAGAGAGAAAAAAGGTATTATTGTTAGCTCTAAAGTACTGAAAAACTTTTTCTCAGAGTACACTACAATTTGCTATGTGCTCTTTTGAAGTGTCTAGACTGAGATTCTGTGTAAGCGCGTGTGTGTGCCGAACAGAGAGGGGTGGGTTGAGTGCGTATGTGAGCCAGAGAAAAGACATTCATATTCCCGACCGCATCTCCTCTCCCTCCCATTCATCAGTGGCAGGACAGATGCAGCGCATAACATGCAATTACAGCCCGCATAAGAGAGGAGGATCAGTACTCCCGGCAACCTTATGACCATCTGCACGACGGCCCACCTCTCCCTCCACCCTGATCGTTTATATTGGCTAGCGACAAAAACACACACACGCTTTCAAACCGGATTTGATTGTCATTCAGCATCGCCCGTCCTACATAAAGCTCTGTTTGTGTCTCCTTGCTTTAATCTGATAAATTTCACCTTGATGTGAGACAGGAATAGACGCGAGGTATGATTCAATTTATTGACCGATGCATGATGGGTACGGTACTTGTGTGTGCGTATAGCCCATCTGTAGCAGGGTACAAAGTTAGATCTCCATCTAAAACCTTTCAGCTTCTTTCCTCAGCTAAAGACAGCTGCATCCTAGAGCCACCCAAAATAACCTCAACCATGCCAATCAACTACAGAGAGCTCACACGAAGGCTTTGGGCTCCAGAGATTCTGCTATGAGTGCCCTAATGTGCCAAAGCCTCTCTTTGTCAATGTTTGACATGTGTCGTCCTCTTCTCCTCTAGCATCTTTGAAGTTTAACTCCATGTTGTCTTCTGAGTATCAGTTCTCCCCCACCTTTTTTCATTTATTTCCACCCTAATAGTTCGCTCATGGTCAAAATTGCATTAAAAACATCACAAGGTTGTATAATGTGTTCTGATGTGTGCTTTTCTTGCTACATCACAATTCCATATTCTTGCTGGACTGATTATTTTAAGATCTCACGATTTGAAGTTGCTGTTGTCACTAAGGAGTTTGAGGCAATTATCAAAATGTAGGAACATTTCAAATGTTCAATCATAATTTCAATAATGTTTTTAAGGACAAAATTGCATCATGAAAACAATGTTTTAAACTTCTAATCCATGCAATAAAATATGGACTGAAAAATATATACTTTTGAATAATTTTCAGTTCTCTCAGCCTATCAAAAGTTTTTTTTTGTGTGTGTAAATGTTTTGGCTATTCTAGGACTATTGTCTATGCACATCAGATAAAGAAAATACACATCTAAAATACTTTAATTATTTCAGATCACAAAGTCAGACAATAAACACTTTTATTCTTCTACTGTTTAAGCACTTGTCACGTTGACGTTTATGCAAATTTCTACAAAAACAATCATCTTGCGTGGTTAAGAAAAATAGGAAAAAATAAATAAGGAACAGAGAGAAAGAAAAATAATAGGAATAGACAGAGGAAAAGATAGGCCACACTGTACTTGATATCATATTGTGGTGACATCACCTGTCATGACCAGGCAGACAAACACGATTGGCCCAAGGTGAGGTGGGCAGAGGCGGGACACAAGGGAAGAGATCAGCCCACCCGCTGATACTTCTGGCCTCTATGGTCACCAACACCATCTGTTTATGCTCACAAAAACACTCAAATACACAAACACCTGAAGACAAAATTATGTTTCCAAACGAATGATGAAACCTTAAAAAGACACATTATACCTTACAGATATAGACCTAATGTTCTAAAAAGGAAACTTTTGAATAAAACAACCCACAGTGGACAGATTTATATATATATATATATATATATTATTTTTGTATTTGGTTGTGTTGTATTTGCAGTGTGTTTCTGTATTTGGTTGTGTTGTGTGTATTTGCAGTGTGTTTCTGTATTTGGTTGTGTTGTGAGTATTTGCAGTGTGTTTCTGTATTTGGTTGTGTTGTGAGTATTTGCAGTGTGTTTTTGTGTTTGGTTGTGTTGTGTGTATTTGCAGTGTGTTTCTGTATTTGGTTGTGTTGTGAGTATTTGCAGTGTGTTTCTGTATTTGGTTGTGTTGTGAGTATTTGCAGTGTGTTTCTGTATTTGGTTGTGTTGTGTGTATTTGCAGTGTGTTTCTGTATTTGGTTGTGTTGTGAGTATTTGCAGTGTGTTTCTGTATTTGGTTGTGTTGTGAGTATTTGCAGTGTGTTTCTGTATTTGGTTGTGTTGTGTGTATTTGCAGTGTGTTTCTGTATTTGGTTGTGTTGTGTGTATTTGCAGTGTGTTTCTGTATTTGGTTGTGTTGTGAGTATTTGCAGTGTGTTTCTGTATTTGGTTGTGTTGTGTGTATTTGCAGTGTGTTTCTGTATTTGGTTGTGTTGAGTGTATTTGCAGTGTGTTTCTGTATTTGGTTGTGTTGAGTGTATTTGCAGTGTGTTTCTGTATTTGGTTGTGTTGTGAGTATTTGCAGTGTGTTTCTGTGTTTGGTTGTGTTGTGAGTATTTGCAGTGTGTTTCTGTATTTGGTTGTGTTGTGTGTATTTGCAGTGTGTTTCTGTGTTTGGTTGTGTTGTGTGTATTTGCAGTGTGTTTCTGTGTTTGGTTGTGTTGTGTGTATTTGCAGTGTGTTTCTGTATTTGGTTGTGTTGTGAGTATTTGCAGTGTGTTTCTGTATTTGGTTGTGTTGTGGGTATTTGCAGTGTGTGTGTTTCTGTGTTTGGTTGTGTTGTGTGTATTTGCAGTGTGTTTCTGTGTTTGGTTGTGTTGTGAGTATTTGCAGTGTGTTTCTGTATTTGGTTGTGTTGTGTGTATTTGCAGTGTGTTTCTGTGTTTGGTTGTGTTGTGTGTATTTGCAGTGTGTTTCTGTATTTGGTTGTGTTGTGAGTATTTGCAGTGTGTTTCTGTATTTGGTTGTGTTGTGAGTATTTGCAGTGTGTTTCTGTGTTTGGTTGTGTTGTGAGTATTTGCAGTGTGTTTCTGTATTTGGTTGTGTTGTGTGTATTTGCAGTGTGTTTCTGTGTTTGGTTGTGTTGTGTGTATTTGCAGTGTGTTTCTGTATTTGGTTGTGTTGTGAGTATTTGCAGTGTGTTTCTGTATTTGGTTGTGTTGTGTGTATTTGCAGTGTGTTTCTGTATTTGGTTGTGTTGTGTGTATTTGCAGTGTGTTTCTGTATTTGGTTGTGTTGTGTGTATTTGCAGTGTGTTTCTGTGTTTGGTTGTGTTGTGTGTATTTGCAGTGTGTTTCTGTATTTGGTTGTGTTGTGTGTATTTGCAGTGTGTTTCTGTGTTTGGTTGTGTTGAGTGTATTTGCAGTGTGTTTCTGTATTTGGTTGTGTTGTGTGTATTTGCAGTGTGTTTCTGTGTTTGGTTGTGTTGTGTGTATTTGCAGTGTGTTTCTGTATTTGGTTGTGTTGTGAGTATTTGCAGTGTGTTTCTGTATTTGGTTGTGTTGTGAGTATTTGCAGTGTGTTTCTGTGTTTGGTTGTGTTGTGAGTATTTGCAGTGTGTTTCTGTATTTGGTTGTGTTGTGTGTATTTGCAGTGTGTTTCTGTATTTGGTTGTGTTGTGTGTATTTGCAGTGTGTTTCTGTGTTTAGTTGTGTTGTGTGTATTTGCAGTGTGTTTCTGTGTTTAGTTGTGTTGTGTGTATTTGCAGTGTGTTTCTGTATTTGGTTGTGTTGTGAGTATTTGCAGTGTGTTTCTTTATTTGGTTGTGTTGTGTGTATTTGCAGTGTGTTTCTGTATTTGGTTGTGTTGTGAGTATTTGCAGTGTGTTTCTGTATTTGGTTGTGTTGTGAGTATTTGCAGTGTGTTTCTGTATTTGGTTGTGTTGTGTGTATTTGCAGTGTGTTTCTGTATTTGGTTGTGTTGTGTGTATTTGCAGTGTGTTTCTGTATTTGGTTGTGTTGTGTGTATTTGCAGTGTGTTTCTGTATTTGGTTGTGTTGTGTGTATTTGCAGTGTGTTTCTGTGTTTGGTTGTGTTGTGAGTATTTGCAGTGTGTTTCTGTATTTGGTTGTGTTGTGTGTATTTGCAGTGTGTTTCTGTGTTTGGTTGTGTTGTGAGTATTTGCAGTGTGTTTCTGTATTTGGTTGTGTTGTGTGTATTTGCAGTGTGTTTCTGTGTTTGGTTGTGTTGTGAGTATTTGCAGTGTGTTTCTGTATTTGGTTGTGTTGTATTTGCAGAAAGTGTTGTCAAACTGATTTGCTTTCTTGATTTGCTGTTTTTTTTCTATTTGCATGTGTTTTCTTCAGTTCTAGTGCACTGAAATCTCTCTGCCACCATACAATACCACTCAAAACACCAGAGATCTGCAAAATTCACAGCAATTATAATATTTATTATAATTAGAAAAATATAGAAAATCACATTATAGCCACATTGAAAACTGGATGAATAACATATTTAACCATGTTATGTTACACTAAATGCACAAACTTTTAGCCTTTCATTTGCATAAAACTTTCATTTCCACTTTCAGAAATTGCACACTTACAATAATTTGTATCCGGTTGAAATTAAGTGCTCAGCAGAAACCATGCATACTGAACTGACAGGTATAGTTTGCAGGCAACATGTGTGGGAGTGTTCCAATAACTCTGAGGTTCACATATGCTGCTGTCCTGGTGTAGCATATGGTGCTGGTAGGAAATCCTGTATCTATGTCATAGCTGGCACCCGGGCACAGGGAGTGGAGAATTAGACCAGGCTACCGTAAAGACAGGTGTGTGTGTGTGTGTGTGTGTGTGTGTGTGTGTGTGTGTGTGTGTGTGTGTGTGTGTGTGTGTGTGTGTGTGTGTGTGTGTGTGTGTGCATGTGTGTGTCAGCTTCTTTAGCTCTATGTGTGAGGACTAAATCGTCTCAAAAGTAAAGTGAACACTCTGATATACACTAATAAAAAACATCTAAAAATGTGGTCATAATTGGCGTAATTTTACATAGAAGCAAAAAAACAAAACAGTAAAAACAAAGATATATGATAACTTACATAAGATGAAGAATACAGTTGTATCGGTGGCCTAGGAAAAGTTATTCTTGAGCTTGAACTAATAATATTCACTACTGCTAGCTTCAAGCCACATTGAAATGACTATTTATAAGATGAGCAAACATGCACACAATCACAAGGTTGTAAACACCAGAGGAAAACTCACTCTTGTGAGAAAATGCTTCTCATTTAGCCAGTTTATGAGGCTTGTGCGACAAACTACACCTCCCATCATTCCCTACGGCTGCGGAACTCTGGGTAAAACACAGATAAAGCATCAGTTCTGCACCAAATGAACATGCTTTTCTCTTTACTGTGTTTCATAAGTGCTAACAAAACATCCTGTGCATGCCAGTAAGTGCAAACAATAAGTAAAAATATTCGTTTTTCAAAGTGTGTGTGTGTGTGTGTGTGTTCATCCTCACTTTATTGGTTACGTGGATGTGTGTTTAGTCAGACTAGATAAACTGTTTATTTTCTATTATCAATTTTTTTAGACTTTCAGTGTTTTTCATTCACTCTGCTTAATGTCCAATGTCTCAAAAATAATAATTACTGCAAAATGCACATAATAACAATGCAGGATAAATTTAAAACAATTTATTTATCTATAAGTTCTATATTCGGAACACTTACAACTTAATGCTTAATCGATTCGAATTGTATAGGAGTGTTTCACCCAAAAGTGAACATGATTTTTCCAAGTACATGTTCATAGATCAACAACTTCAATCGACCAATCAGATTTGATTAAAAGTTTACAGTTTGTGTCAAATGTAGCCTTTTACCTAGGGTTAAGTCATTTTCCTCTGATTTTTATGGATAACTTATGTGGTCAGGGTTAGGTTTAGGGGTAGGGATAGGGTTAAGAATACATTTTCAGACAGGAACGTTGTTCCAGAATCAACACAATATCCTGGAACATGTCTGTCTTGGCAAAATTGAGATGACTGTCACGCAACAGTGCTCTGGTCTACTTGCAGGAATGACAGGCATGGCAACTTAAAAGGGTCCAAGGGCTTCCTTACAGCACAATGTCCAGCTCAGCCCCAACAGATTTCTTCTCCACACTTCTATTGCACAACCAGATGGAACTTTATGTAGGACACTGAGCTGACACATCAGAGTCAAAACAAAGTCCCTGATGGCCCCCTTAATGCTAGCAAATATCAGTACTGTACACAACCGTCATGTATTATATATAATCCGAAAAGTGTGGCCTTATGGACAAAATCTCAGGTATTTCATCTAGATAGCAACAAACTCAATGAAAGCTGTCTGAAATCTTCTGCTTTTTAGACTGTTCTGTTGACACCTGGGTAAAGATGTGTTCTGACCATTCAGTACCAGTAAATGGTTTTTTTAAGCCATTATACAATTACAGCTTAATATTTTATATTTAACTCTTTACCCGTCAGTTTTTTTTTTAATTTTCTTTTTTTTAGTTGCCAGCAAAAGTGTACAAGCAATAGGGATAACTGCACCCTGGAGAGGATTGTGTAACAAAACCTATTAAAAAATGTGGGGGAGATTCACAAAGAGTGGACTGCATCTGGAGTCAGTGCTTCAAGAACAACTACACACAGACGTATGCAAGACATGGGTTTCATCTGTCGCGTTCATTGTGTCAAGGCACTCTTCAACAAAAGACAGCACCAAAAGCGTCTCGCCTGGGCTAAAGACAAAAACGACTGTACTGCTGCCAAGTGGTCCAAAGTTATGTTCTCTGATGAAAGTAAATTTTGCATTTCCTTTGGAAATCAGGGTTCTAGAGTCTGGAGGAAGAGAAGAGAGGAACATAATCCACGTTGCTTAAGGTCCAGTGTAAAGTTTCTACAGTCAGTGATGGTTTAGGGATGTCATCTGCTGGTGTTGGTCCACTGTATTTTCTGAGGTCCAAGGTCAACGCAGTCGTATACCAGGAAGTTTTAGAGCACTTCATGCTTACTGCTGCTGACCAACTTTATAGAAATGTAGATTTCATTTTCCAACAGGACTTGGCACCTGCACACAGAGCCAAAGCAACCTGTACCTGGTTTAAGGACCATGGTTTCCCTGTTCTTAATTGGCCAACAAACTCACCTGACCTTAACACAATGGAAAATCTATGGGGTATTGTGAAGAGGAAGATGTGATATGCCAGACCCAACAAAGCAGAAGAGGTGAAGGCCACTATCAGAGCAACCTGGGCTCTCATAACACCTGAGCAGTGCCACAGACTGATCGACTCCAGACCACGCCGCATTGCTGCAGTAATTCAGCCAAAAGGTTTCTTTGTATTGGTCTTAAGTAATATTCTAATTTTCTGAGATACTGATGATAATAGTTTTTGAAAAATAGTTTTCAGTTATAATCATCAAAATTAAAAGAAATAAAAATGTGAAATGTATCACTGTAGGTAATGAATGAATATAATATACAAGTTTCACTTTTTGAATGGTAAAATACATCAACATATGAATACACTTTTGATGATATTCTAATTATATAACCAGCACCTGTATATCAAAATTAAGAACAGACACTCTGCTTTTAAAGGCCAACTGAAGTGCCTTGAATATTGGAGCCTCATTTAATGTGTTGATGTAATTTCCCCTGAAACAGGAAGATAGTGAGGGACATATCGAACAGCTCCTCCCCTTGTTTTAAAATAGCCAATAGCGTTTAGTTTATATCACAGCTCGTCCAGAGTATGACAATGTTAATGTGTCTTGGTGGAATAGATCTGCTGCTGCAGAGCAAGTACGGAACTTGCCCTTGCCAATACAAACATGCTGCCATGAGCAAGCAAGACGTGCAGCTTGTGTGCAAGCATACAAGCATATCAGCAAGCTCAACCAATCAAATGTGCTTATAGAGAAAAATGGGATTGCAAGCAGATTGAGTTAAGGAGTTACAAGACTGCGCCTTTAAAAGTTTCATGACGGAATTTGTATTTATCACAGTTATCTTTCGTGGTGTGACTGGGCCTTTACTTTATTTCAACAATTGATTTCTTTCTGTTTTTATTTCTCCTAAGGAACTGTAGGAGAAACTAATAACAGATCCTCCTGAGCTATGAAAGAGCAATACAATTTTCCTTGGGTTGATTCACGGCTTGGGATACAGAAATGTACAGAACTACAAAGAGGGCACACAAATGTATTGGACACTAACGTAATACTTGCTGGTGTAAAAACTGGGGTCATTTTCTTAGCTTCAAGTGCCCTAGAGTGATACACACACTGAAGTGCATTGTGTGTGTGTGTGTGTGTGTGTGTGTGTGTGTGTGGTGTGTTTGGCAGAAAGGGTAATTGCATTGACAACAGCCAAACTCTGTCTGGCCCTTATCTCTCACTGTCTGCATAACGTGTGGACTGTGTCACTATCCATCATCATACTCAATCTCCTACACACATACACACACCAGAATATCCCTTCATCACCAGCTTAAATCTAGCATGAAGCTAACGCATGACGTCAATGGATAACAAGTGTCAAAATGGGTCTTTCTATTCCATTGTATAATCTCTTTCTACCCAAATCTGTCTGGTATCTTTCCATTTCACATCATCCGAAGCCCTCTCCCCCACCGTAAAAACCTTCAAAAACAGAAAGTCTTGTTAGCCATACATGCTCATTTACTGTCAAATTAGCTTTCCCCTCTCGCCCTCCTCCTTACTTTGTCCTTCTCTATGTCTTCAGATAAATTTCCCCGATTTTACGCTCATCACTCAGCCCCTCATCGCCTGTCACACGTAACTGGGGCTTACTGTGCTGCCATGGCGACGGACATGATAGAAAATGAAACGGTAGTTGTGCAAATAAGTCTTGAATAACTAGCATTTAGTTTAGCTGATTTTTCCCCCAAGTAAGTTACCCAAGAATGTATTGTTCTCTGGTCTCAAGTATGTTTCTAATTTCATAATCTATACTCATCTAACTATCTATTCACCTTATCTATCTACTCATCCATCTATCTTCACATCTAAATATCTACCCATTTCACCATCTGTCTATCCATCCATCCAGATTGTCACCTAATATCCTAGACTTCCTGTATGACTGGTTGTGCAGCAGAATAAAACTCCACGAGGAACAAGTCAGTCCCATATTCATCAGCTGACACCATGCCTCGAGACTCCTTGTGGTTCCAGAAGCTGACCTGTTTTGATCATTACTGAATGCTTTTAAATTCAGTCTGTATGAGACACAGACCTCAGAGGAAGCTCCAGGTCCTTCGGCAGAACTCCTATTCTTGTAAAGAGACCCCGGGCTGCCCTGGGGGACTCCCGCCTTGGCTCAAAGGGTCCAAAGCAGCATGTGTCCCCACATATCTGAACAGACAGAATGCATGCGCTCACAATGGATTGAGGAAAAAAATGAGATTGGAACTGGGATACAAGATTTGAGATGATGGAACGAAAGTGGGGAGGAAAATATTAAAGGAAGAATGGTCAGTCCGATATAAGCTTAGGCGGGCACAAAAAAAGAATTCAATCTTAGAATGTGTCATATAATAGAGGGCTTGTTGCATTGAAACTGAAACCTGACCACTCTCATCCTCTTCTGTTTAAACTCAATCCCTCGCTTTGCCTTGCACACGTCCTGCACAGCCACCGCTATCAAGTGTTTCCAGGAAGCGATTAGTTTCGATCCACTGAGAGATCTGGAATGATGCGACAGCATGGCAACAAAAGGAAACTTTATTCAGTGCAGCTCAGGATGAGTTATATCCATCTTTGTTGTCAGAAAAAGTAGACCGTGCTTTCATTCCACGCTGCTCGTGATTCTATCTCCAGGAAGAAAAGAAAAAGGACAGCTTTTGTCACAAAAATGATGATTTTCTCCATCAGAGTTTATGCTGACACTCGTTTTGAAGTTTTTTGCTTCATTTGCACTTCATCTAAAAAAATATAAAAAATAGGATGGGTTCTGGTGAAGCCTGCGGAACATTTGAATGTGCAAGGAATTGTGAGATAAGGCTTGCATATTTCGTTTGGTTACTGACGGCGCATCCGAAGTAAGACATTTCAATTTGTACTCCGCGACCGTTAAAAAAAGAATGTTCTATATAGTAGGGGTAGGACAAAAAATGTAATACGAGAATCGATACGCTGGCGACAAATATCAATATTTTAATGAATAAAAAAGCACTCTAAATAGATTTCCCTAATCTCAGCATCACTACATCATGACTCCTGGAGGACACATGACTGAGGGAAAAGTGAACATAAGTTAACTTTGATGAATTCTCTTCTGTCTTGTGAGGTTGTGTTGGAGGCGTGGTCACTGATTATGGGGCTCATCACCTTCACCTGCTGCACTCATCCACACTACTTAACCTGGTCTCTCACTGGCACCCATTGTCAGATCGTTTCAGGCGCTCCTGGTGTGGCTCGCCTCAGCTTCTGTTCCCCTGGGGGATTTTTCTGTTCCGGATCCAAGATTCGGCCTCTGGTTGTCCGCTGCATCCCTGCTTCGCTGTCTCGCCCGCCTGGCCGCCTGCACCTGACCTTCGCTGTGGTTCACCTGCCTTTGCCTTGGAGCCCATCTCTCTCTGATACTTTTCTGCCTGATTATTGATAATTGTTTATTGTTGGCGCTTGCCGTTCTTTGTGCAATAAACCTGTTATCATTTCGCTATTGGATCCTCCTGTCTCTTCTTACAGCCCTGACATAACTAGCCTAAGAAAAAAGGCTTTTATACCCTTGATGGGACAGACAAAATCGACAAAGAGTATGAGATATACAAGAAATGCCTGGTAAAAGTAAAGTGCACAAACATGCAATTCTACATGCAATCACCCTAATCTCATTGAAAATGTAAATTTACTCTAAATGCTCAATTTAGTTTACAGGCTGAAAAAGTGTTTGTGCTGTTTTCTAATAGTTTGGACTTGAATAAAGAGAGAAAACCTGCCTTTAACCTTTTCGCAAGCATTTTGTTTTAGACGTTGTGATGTATCATTATAGGATTTTCTAGCAATACACTTTTAGAAATAAAGGTACAGTGGAGATAAAATTTTGTTCCTTGGGGAACAAACATAACGTATAACTGTACCTTTAAAAGGCACACAATTGTTCCTTAGGGTAGAATTATACCATTGTTTGTCTCTACTTAGAGGTAAAAAATGTAGCCTTAAGGCTACCACCCCAGTGATGGTCACTTCAGGTCCAATTGTGTACTCTTGTGTTTTTTTTAGTGTATATTATCGCAGAATGGCTATATTGTTGTTACACCATGTTGTTACTGTCAAGTGACTTACAAGCATCAGTTGTGTCACTTCACCGCCATTTATAAATCCTTTCCTGTGTGAAAACCTGCATCATTTTGGGTGATATAATCACAGGTGGTGATCATGATTTTTTTTAGCAGATTTTTCAGTTATTTTTTGTGGATTACAAAAAGTTATTTTAGTATGGTGTTTGACTGACAGGAGAGTAGGAGGTCCTTCCTGCTCTCCAGGATGCAGTATGATGGATTAATGGTTACAGTACAAAAGCAAATAAGCGATTTTGACTACTAAATGTGATTTGATTAATTGCATCTTGGTTTAGACCCCATTTACACGTGTATTTTGCATTGTCCACTTGAAACGGATCTTATTTCAGGTGTAAATGGAATTTGCAGGTCTAATGGTTTAGGTCAAATGGAATTAGAGGCAGCTGCTGACAGCCGTCCACACAAAACCCACACCACCTGTCCAAGTCAACGAGATGTATTGTGGGATTTCGGAAGAATTCCAAAGTGGATGGGCGCGTCAGGACACCTTGCTGTATTGATGGGATTGAAATAATGTGCATGCTGATTCTGCAAGGCAGTTTTATGAGCGGACCAGGTACTGCAGACTCCTCAGAGAATTATTAGCCTATTCTCTCCTTTTATATTCCTCCTTTCCTTTTTCATACTCTCTCTATCTCTGTTAGAGTTCTTTGTCGGTCTCTGTGAGTGGCAGAAGTCTTTATCTCACCCCTAGGGCCGAGTGACAGACGGAGTTTTGTTTCTGAGTGCAAACAAACATCATAATCTTCCTCCCACACGCCGAAACCTTTTTCATAAAAAACCTCTGAAAAATCAAAAACTAAGTAACAATGCCGGCAGAGGTAAACACGTCAGTTCCTCTGGACAAATGCATAGTGTGAGAGCTCTCTGTTTGAACTCAACTTTCAGTACATATTTACAAGGCCAAACAAACGACAAAAGTATCAGTAGAAAATCGAAACCATTAAAACCTAACGAACATGGAGCGCCTGTATCCAAGGCAGAATTTCTGATTTGTTCAGTGATATCTGGCACAGACTGAATATAAACTGCCATAAACATACATGCAATTATTCCATTAATTAATGTAATTGGATGCAAGACAAAACTGCACACCGATAACAGTGACACTAGATATGTGTTAAGTGGATTTGTTTACTTATGCATCCCATTTTGAGCAGCAATAAATATAAATATAAACAGACAGAATAAAAAATACATTTTCAACGTTTTGTATTTGTACATTAGGCCTCGCAGAAGACTAAAATGGCTGTCTAGCATAACTTAAACCATGAAAAACTAAAGTTTTTCCCTCGACACACAAAATCACAATGGCTAATAAGTGTTTAGAGAATATGTAATAATGGTAGTTGCTTTATATATTGGCTTCTCCATTAGAGTCTTTATTTATTCATGTGAGTAATCTCAGTGTGAATGGCCGTGCCAGCATTCATTCTTTCTCAAATGAGCCTCATAAAGCATCATGCCAACAGCTGTCCCTAAAACACTAAAACCTGCCTCACATGTCGGGAACTCATCGACCCCTGAGTCCCAGGACCCTCCCACAAAACCCTCCCTTGGGAAAGGGGCATGTGTTGATACGGGTGTATTTACACCTTGGGTTAGCAAAACGAAACATTTGAGATTTATAGAAAGGAGGTGTTGAAGTATGTAGGTGTCTAGGGAGCAGTCAAAAACTCTTTGAGCTGACTTCATTAACACTCTCCGATACTATCCATAAACAAAATAGCTTTTGTGCGACTCCAGCCAATTTTTTTGGTTAATGAAACTGTAGTGTTGATGGTATTTGTCAAGCTCAGAATTAAAAAGAGCAAATAAAATCTGAGGAGGTGAAAACTTGTGAAACATATTTCTTAATTTCTTTATATATCATATTTTTTTCATTTAATACCAACCTTTAGAAGCTACAGAAGGCAATTCACCTTGATTCATAAAGTTTCTAATTGCATTGTGTTAGCGCATCAGTGAATGTTTTTTTAATAGTTGTGTTTGAGTACCTCAATTGTCCTCAGTGTGAAAAGATGAATATCAGAATCATAAAGTCACTGCTGGAGAAGGTTAAAATATGCAGATGATGTTGGAAAACTGAACAATTTGCAGGACCTGGATGATTTTTCTGAAGAACATTGGGAAGAACAACCATCACAAAAAATAGCAGTAAAATCAGTCATTATGACACAGTATTTAAGAATCAAGTGTATGTTCAATTTTTTTAAAAACAAAAATTAAAAAAATGGACTATATGCAAACATATTTTATGTAAAATATCGTATTCAAGACAGTACTAGATAAAAAAAGTACATGCATTTTGATTGATCCCTCTTATTTTCTTAAAATAGACCACAACTGAATAGTCTCCAGTGTTGCATGATCCTTCAGAAATCAATCTAATATGCAGATTTCCTGCTTAAGAAACATTTCTACTTATCATCAATGTTGAAAACATCTGTGCTGCCTAATATTTTTGTGGAAACCATGATACACTTCCATACTGTATTCAAAAAAGACCATTAACTTAAATATATGAATAGTATTGCTAGAAACTGAAAACATCTAATAAACCATTTAGACATATTCAATAGTGTTGAAAATCCTTGAAAAATGTGTAGAAATATATAATATATATATTAGTTTGACCTTCAGATGCTGACAATCAACATTTTCTAAAGCACTTCATTTCACTAAATATCAGTTCCTTTTATTAACCATATAAGTAGTTATAAGTTATAAATAATCTTCCCTTTTTCACTGGCATTTAATCTTTTCACAATTAGTTTATTGCAACTAATGGATTACTGTAATGAAATAAACAAGTAAAGATTCTTTTGTCATTGCTATTTTTGTACTGCTGTTGCTGAAGTGTAGCCTTGAGGTTACAGCTGTTGCTAGAACTTTCTGATGTGGCGAACAGCTTCAACAAACTACCAGTGACAGCCTGAAGAAACTGCTTCAGGTGTAAACACAGTCGGGATTGGGGGAAAGGTGGGAATTAAATGTGGGCCAGATGCCTGAAAGTACCTGTACGCAAAACATGGTGTGCACAGGCCTTACATTCATTAATAGCACATTTTTGACAGTCCCCGTGTTTGCATGCTGTCATTCATTCATTCTGCGTTCTGATTGGCTGTGACAGCACATCAATGTGTCAGTCTATGACACCCATCACATCACCACAAGAAATCGAGTGCCGCATGCTTCCAACACACTCGCATACGCACAAATGCTGCTCTATACACTGTTGATGTTGATGTCTATTGACAGCAATCAACCTTTGACCTCACATCCCACCTCATTTCTCCAGCCCGTCATTCTCCACTCCCACATCTCCGCTGTTATCTCAGGGCTACAGATGCAGGTGCAGATTGTGCATCGCTGATCAGTCACAGCCCACTTCCAGCAGGAAATACTGCCACTCTGCACTGTGGATGGAAATGGATTTAACCCATAGCTAACCCTGAGTACACTTAGCGGTTAGTGGTGCAAATGTAACGATGGCTCACAATATTGGCCTTTTTATTCAGCCCTGGTGGTCAGACATTTAATATTGTATGAAAATCACTGACACTCATTTTCTTATATTTATGAACTATATAAAGAGATTTGAATCCACTGCAACACAATTGATTTCCCCTCTCAGAATGGAGTCTGTTGCTGATATCTGCTAATGTTCGCTGTCGGCAAGAAATCCCTGCGTAGCATTTATTGGAAGATATAAAAGGAAATCACCACCTTCTCCCAGAGGAAACTTCACTTATTGCAGAGTTGATTTGAAAAGATCTATCAAAGATGGTTTAATTACAAAAAACAGATTGGTAATACACCATCAGGGCAACTAACTGTATACTAACAGTCCAATATATTCCGGCATACGGCCCAAAGGTGTCTGAATGATGAGCATTTTTCTTAAGTATGTGTATGCTTTTAGGGCTAATATTACCCACGATTCCTCAAAAATGAGAGTTTGTGACTGGTCTTTTTTTAGTTGCATGAACTAAAAGTTAAGAAATAATGATTTTTAAAGCATGTCCTGATTTTGCCACGTTTGGCATCCCTATCCGAAAACTTAGTCTTAGCCCTATCCTAACCCCTAAACCTAACCCTAAACACACAAGTTATCCCAAAAATCTGAGGGAGATGACAGGTGAATAACACTGGTGTAGAAGAACCTAACCCTGGTTGTAAAGCTAAACCTGCCATTAACTGTAAACTTCCCAAATCTGATTAGTCGATTGGAATGCTGTTCCAGGATCAAAATGTTAAAGATGTTGCTCCAGGAACATGTTGCACTTGGCGAAATCAGGATCTGCATTTTTAAGATAATACATTTAGATACAAAGTGCTTTTATTCAAACAGCACACAACAAAGGGTCTGTGGTTGTGTCTGTATTTAACGTCAGCAGCGTCACTGTGGAGTCTTGAATGCGGATTGAAAACAGGCACAGAAGAGAAGACAATGCTGAATAAAGTCGTAGTTTTTGTTATTTTTGGACCAAAATTTTCGATGCTTCAAAAAATTCTAACTAACCCACTGATGTCACATATGGACTACTCTGATGATGTTTTTTATTATCTTTCTGGACATGGACAGCATACCGTACATACATTTCAATAGAGGAACAGAAAGCTCTCAGACTAAATATAAAATATCTTAAACTGTGTTCTGAAGATGAACGGAGGTCTTACAGATGTAGAACAACATTAGGGAGAGTCCTTAATGAAATAACTTTCATTTTTGGGTGAACTAACCCTTTAATGGAGTGATAGTCTGGAATTGGAATGAAGAGGAATCAGTCACACAAAGGGATTTAATATAATTCATTACTTTATTAGTTTTGACTAATTATGCCTCTCCCTTGGCATATAGGGTGCATTTTTCATAACTGATTAGACATATTTCTAAAACAAGCTAAATTATGTCAAATCATTTAACATAAAAGTTTTCAGTTACTTTTTTATATTGAAATAGACATCAAATTTAAAAATGGCATATTGATCGGTATGAAATTATGACTGACAAGTTTAAAAATTTGGGGTTAAAGTTGTTTTGTTATCTTTTTTCAGATAAAAAAATAATATATTTTTTCAGTAAAGATGCATCATAAGGACATTAAAGACTTTTACATTGTTATAATATTTATTTTCTTATAAAATGCTGGTCTTTTAAACATTCTATTCATCAAATAATCTTAAAGAAAAGCATCACTATTCTGACAGAAATAATAATATTTTAACGTTGATAATAATAAGAAATGTTTTTCAGCACCAAATCAGCATATTAGAATGATTTGTGGAGCAATGACTGCTGAAAACTCAGCTTTGCCATCATCACAGGAATAAATTACATTAAAGGTGGGGTAAATGCTTTCTGGTAACCGTTGTTGATATTTCAAATCACCAAAACAAACACGCCCCTACTCCCAAAAGGGTCTCGGCCCTATTTTGATAGCTCCGCCCCACACGTACGCAACCCAAGCAACGATTATGGCAGAATCTGTGTAACTAATCCAGGTCGAATATATAATGAAAAAGTCCCCACTCCATCACAAAACCACAAACCGTTCTCATGAACAACTTGATAATACACGAGCACTACAGTCCAACTAATGACATATTACAATTATGACAAGATTAGAGATATAGTGATCACAAAAACACAAACGGTTCTCATGATCAACTCGATAGTACACGAGCCAACAGTCCAACTAACGAACATAATACAATTATGACCAGATTAGAGATATAGCGATCACAAAACCACAAACCGTTCTCATGATCAACTCGATAGTACACGAGCACTAACAGTCCAAATAACGAACATATTACGATTATGACCAGATTAGAGTTATAGTGATCACAGAAACACAAACCGTTCTCATGAACAACTCGATAGAACATGAGCACTACAGTCCAACTAACGAACATATTACAATTATGACCAGATTACAGTTATAGCGATCACAAAACAGAAACGGTTCTCATGAACAACCCGATAACGTTAGAATACAAGCTCAATAGTCCAGCTAATGACATATTACAATTATGACCGGATGGGTTATATAGATGAAAAGAGGAAACAAACATATATTAGAAGTATAATATCTTACTTGTCGGACACATTTTGTGAGCTGATGCTTGAAACACTGAGGGGATTTATATGCTCCATACGGTGTGGAAATGAACAGGTCTTAATCATCGCTGAAGTGAGCCACAATACGATCGCAAATGGACAAACAAGCGAACATGACACACGAGCCTATTCAAGCAAAAGCCAGCAAATATTAGTTATTTCTTGGCTAATGTCCGTCATGTGTGACTCGTGTGTTTTGAATAATGACGTGCACAGATCGAGAGCGAGCGCCCTTCTCACCATCATTAGTAGACACGCCCCTTACCTGCTGATTGGCTACAAGTTTGTTATTCCACTCGGCCCGAGTCCTTTTTCTAAAATGGTTTTGAAATAAGACTTACCCCACCTTTAATACATATAAATATATTTGAAATTGTAATAATATTTTACATTATTTTTTTAATAAAATAAATGCAGCCTTGGTGATCATATCTTATTTCAAAAACATTTAAAAAAAAATTATGAAAATTACGGGAAAAAATGATGATCTGGATCTCTTATTTAGCCAATGATTTTTTAGGTTTTGTTGCACATTCTTTTATAAAAAGGTCAACAAATCAAACCTATTCTATGGAAAAGTAGTAAAAGAGACACTACACTCTAAAAGCACTAAATACAAGCTAGACACAAAATCACATTGACAGTAACAGACAGAAAATCGTCATAACGTGAATGCTTTCTAAACATAGCAACAGCAGATGCTATTTCACAACAGTGAAACACTGAGCACATGCACATGCACACACATGAGATTGCAGACACAGATGTTCGCGGGTGTGAACTCTCACATCTCCGTGCCTGAAATGTCTCCCTCCAGGTGTGACCAAGCCAGGCAACATCTGGATTCCAATAACATCTAATTATACTCCCTATAAAGTGACCCTCCACCACACACACACTTGCTCTCGGCCCCATCAGTAATCTCTGACAGGGAACGGGAGAGGGACTGATTCAAATGCTACTTCGCTGATGATAACACACAATTAATAGCTTTCTAACTCAGTCATTAATCACATATCGGCCACTGGCCAATACACAGAAAGCCCGCTCACACATGCTGCTAATATTAGAATCGTGACAGTGTCTTTTTAAGACGTCTGAACACACAGAAGAGATAGTGAGCAGGAAGGATTACCTATATTTATCAGGGAAAGGAGATTTGGAGACGTTTCAATTTTTTTATGTAATGAGTTTGAGAGAGAGAATAAATACCATGAATGGCCCCGAAGCCAACTTCTGACTCAAGGTTATCGTGACATTGTTCCACTACAGGGGTTTGACTGAGATTAAAACAACTTTTCCTTTACACATTTTCAACTAATCACAGAAAACACATCTGGAAAACCTTACAGTTGACTGAAAGTGCAGGGTTTTTCTATATTCTCAGTCCAACGGTCACTTAACTAAACTTTGATATTCAAATTAGATATTGCAGTAGTCATTATATAATAATAATATTAATAATAATAATAATAATAATAATAATAATAATAAAATGTTGTTGTTTTATGAATATTAGAATTAAAACAAGATTAAAATAATTTTAGTGAAATTCAAAATTACGAGAAGTCAATGAGATTAAATAAATAATTGAAATTAAAATAAAATAAAATACTGGATTCATTATTATAATTACAGTTGCATGCACAAATACTAGATAGAAAACAATATTCATGGAATAAAAAAAAAGAATATTCTTTGAAAATATAAAACGAATAATGGGGATTAAACAAAAATAAAATACTGAATTTTATAATAAAGTAACTAGATAAATAATTGTTGTTGTATGAATACTAGATAGACAAGAAAAATAATTATTATAGCGATCAATTAATAACTAATCATTTACAAAGTCAAAAAGTTAGTGGCCATATAATGAACCATATATTAACCATGTTTATTATTATTATTATTATTATTATTATTATTATTATTATTATTAATCAACTTGAGAGCATTTCCAATTTCTTCAGAAGTATAGTGATCCATCATATGGATCTATGTTCTGTCACAGACATTGGATATACAGAGATTGGTGATATTGGGATGTCTCCAAAAGCTGTCAAATGGTTTGGTCAAATTGGAAATGGTCAAATGTTGATGGTGTATCCTCAAACTCATTACTTATACAAAAAGGTGTCCCCCCAGGGGTCTGTTTTGGGTCTCATTTTATTTACTATTTATATAAATCAATCAATCAATCAATCAATCAACTTTATTTATATAGCGCTTTTACAATCACGATTGTGTCAAAGCAGCTTCACAGTGTCAAACAGGGTAATATTGCGACAAAATTAGATTTGGCTGTACAGCCGTACTGGAGAAAACAGTGATGTTATCAGCTTATTTTAATTTATCATATAGCGACAATGTTGGCAGATCAGTATTATAGTTTATAGAATTAAATAAGACCTAATTCATATATTTTATTTGTATAATAAGTTGAATAACTTTAATCATATTTTTAGTGTCCCCAACTGAGCAAGCCAAGCCAAAGGCGACAGTGGCAAGGAACCAAAACTCCATCGGGGCATGATGGAGAAAAATAAACCTTGGGAGAAACCAGACTCAGTCGGGGTGCCAGTTCTCCTCTGGCCTATTAACACACCGTGTAAGATTATTATTCTGGCAACCTTACAGGTCGGAAATCATATTAGATCGGATTATTCAAAATTTTCAGGGTATCACGGAAGAGACAGATTTATTTAGGATGGGGCGTCAATTACACAAGAGTATGAATACATGAAAGATCGGAATTATTGCGCCGAAGACGGGTTTTGAGCATGTCGTGCCAGTGAGGCACGACCGGAGGAGACACCGATGGACACGGCTCAGCAGACACTCCAGGATGCGTTGGTCATGTCCAGGCAGGTCCACCATCCGATCCGGACAGGGCCCAGATCCGGGATAAACCTCGGGATAAACAGAGAGACTAACATTAGCGTAGATGTCACTCTTTTTATGATGTAACGAGTACATCAGGTGTTATGGGAAGTGTTCCCGGTTCCGGCTGACCTAGTTAATGCAGCCTAACAATCAGTCAATTGAATTGAATAATGAAAGTTAAAAATGTTCTATGTGTATGCCATAGTAAAGAGATGTGTTTTTAGTCTAGATTTAAACTGACAGAGTGTGTCTGCTTCCCGAACAATGCTAGGAAGACTATTCCACAATTTAGGAGCTAAATAGGAAAATGATCGACCGCCTGCAGTTGATTTAGATATTCTAGGTATTATCAACTGGCCAGAGTTTTGAGACCGCAATCGACGTGATGGGGTATAATGCGTTAAGAGCTCGCTTAAGTACCGGGGAGCTAAACTATTTAGTGCTTTGTAAGTAATAAGCAAGATTTTAAAATGTATGCGATGTTTAATAGGGAGCCAGTGCAGTGTTGACAGAACTGGACTAATATGATCATACTTCCTGGTTCTAGTAAGAACTCTAGCTGCTGCATTTTGGACTAGCTGGAGTTTGTTTATTAAGCGAGCAGGGCAACCACCCAGTAGAGCATTACAATAATCTAGCCTTGAGCTCATGAACGCATGTACTAACTGTTCAGCATTTTGCATTGAAAGCATGTGCCGTAATTTAGATATATTTTTAAGATGATAGAATGCGGTTTTACAGATGCTAGAAACGTGGCTTTCAAATGAAAGATTGGTATCAAAGAGCACACCCAGGTTCCTCACTGACGACGAGGGCTTGACAGAGCACTCATCAAGTGTTAGACAGTATTCTCGGTTACTACTTGTGGAGCTTTTCTGTCCAATAATTAAAAATTCAGTTTTATCTGAATTAAGTTGCAGAAAATTACTATTCATCCAATTTTTTATATCAGCTATGCATTCTGTTAATCTTGTGAATTGGTAGGTTTCATCCGGGCGTGAGGAAATATAGAGCTGAGTATCGTCAGCATAACAATGAAAACTAACGCCATGTTTCCTAATGATATCTCCCAGTGGTAGCATATACAGGGTGAAAAGCAACGGTCCTAACACTGAGCCTTGCGGTACCCCATACTGAACTTGTGATCGGTGTGACATCTCTTCATTTACTGCTACAAACTGATAACGGTCAGATAAGTACGATTTAAACCATGCCAAAGCAGTTCCACTAACGCCAACATAATTTTCGAGTCTATTCAGAAGAATATTGTGATCGATAGTATCGAATGCAGCGCTAAGATCGAGTAACACTAATAGAGAGATACAACCACGATCAGATGATAAGAGTAAATCATTTGTAACTCTAATTAGAGCAGTCTCAGTGCTATGATACGGTCTAAATCCTGACTGGAAATCCTCACATATACCATTTCTTTCTAAAAAAGAACATAATTGTGAAGACACGGCCTTTTCTAGTATTTTTGATAGAAACGGTAGATTCGAGATTGGCCTGTAATTGACTAATTCTTTAGGATCAAGTTGTGTTTTTTTAATAAGTGGTTTAATTATAGCCAACTTAAAAGTTTTCGGTACATATCCTAATGTCAAAGATGAATTAATGATATTAAGCAGAGGATCTATGACCTCTGGAAGTATCTCTTTTAATAGCCTAGTCGGTATAGGGTCAAGCATACATGTTGTTGATTTTGATGATTTTACAAGTTTAGCCAGTTCTTCTCCTCCTATAGCAGTGAATGAGTGTAATTTTTCCTCAGTGACCCTACAATGCTCTGTCTGAAGTGATACTGTAATAGACGGCTGCATGGTTATAATTTTATTCCTAATATTATCAATCTTACTAGTAAAGAAGTTCATAAAGTCATTACTGCTGTGTTGTTTACAAACATCAGAAGCTGAAGCTTTATTTTTTGATAATTTAGCCACTGTATCGAATAAATACTTAGGGTTGTGTTTGTTTTCTTCTAAAAGAGATGAGAAATAAGCAGATCTAGCAGTTTTTATGGCCTTTCTGTATGCAATCATGCTCTCTTTCCACAAATTGCGAAAAACCTCTAGTTTTGTTTTCTTCCATCTGCGCTCCATTTTTCTGGCTGCTGTTTTAAGGGCCCGAGTGTGCTCGTTGTACCACGGCGTTGGATTATTTGCTTTAATCTTCTTTAAGCGCCGGGGAGCAACTATGTCTAAAGTGCTAGTAAGGATAGAGTCCATAGTTTCGGTTGCAGCATCAAGTTCCTCTTGGCTATCTGTAATGCTGAGGAGATGGAACTGATGAGGAAGATTATGTACAAAGCAATCTTTAGTCGCAGCGGTTATCGTCCTGCCATATTTGAAGCGAGGGGATGGCTTTACAGCCTTAGGTAAATTAAGTATACATGATATTAGGTAATGATCTGAGATGTCATCGCTCTGCTGCAGAATTTTAACAGTATCAACATTTATTCCATGTGACATTATTAGATCTAAAGTATGATTAAGGCGATGAGTGGGTCCTGATACGTGTTGTCTAACTCCAATAGAGTTTAGAATGTCTCTAAATGCCAATCCCAATGCGTCTTTTTCATTGTCTACGTGGATATTAAAATCCCCAACAATTAGTACTTTATCTACAGCTAATACTAACTCCGATACAAAACCAGCAAATTCTTTGATAAAGTCTGTATTGTGCCCTGGTGGCCTGTATACAGTAGCCAACACAAATGTCAGACGGGATTTATCATTTACACTACACAACGTTACATAAAGCACCAAAACTTCAAAGGAATTATATTTGAAACTAGACTTCTGAGTAATACTGAAAATATTATTATAAATTACAGCCACACCTCCCCCTTTACCTTTCAGACGTGGCTCATGTTTGTAACAATAATCTCGGGGGGTGCACTCATTTAAAGTAATGTAATCATCAGGTTTTAGCCAGGTTTCTGTCAAACACAGCACATCTAAGTTATGATCTATAATCATATCATTGACAACAAGCGTTTTTGGCGAAAGGGATCGAATATTCAGCAACCCAAGCTTTATCAATTGTTCATCCGTATTATATCTGTTGTTTATTTGTTGGACATCAATTAAATTTTTACTGTTGAATGGTTTTGATGGTTTTTTGTATTTACTAATTCGGGGAACAGACACAGTCTCTATGTGATAATATCTAGGTGAAAGAGTCTCTATGTGCTGGGATTTAGCTGACTTTGGTGACGTGAGACAGCTAGCAGACGGTTGGTTTAGCCAGTTTGTCTGCTTCCTGACCTGGGCCCCAGTGAGTCAAGGTTTAGCTCTAAGACTATGTGCCAAATTACTAGAGAGAAGAGCAGCACCAGCCCAGGAGGGATGAATGCCGTCCATCTTCAACAGGTCAGGTCTGCCCCAAAAACTTTTCCAATTGTCTATGAACCCTATGTTATTTTGCAGACACCACTTAGACAACCAGCCATTGAGTGATGATAATCTGCTAACTATTTCATCACTCCTTTTCGCGGGGAGAGGTCCAGAGAAATATACGGCTTTTGACATCGTACTTGCGAGATTACACACCTCTTTAATGTTAATTTTGGTGATCTCCGACTGGCGAAGTCGAACATCATTAGTGCCAACGTGAATAATAATCTTAGAGAATTTACGATTAGCTTTAGCCAGCACTTTTAAATTTGCTTTGATGTCAGGCGCTCTGGCTCCCGGTAAACATGTGACTATGGTGGCTGGTGTCTCTATTTTCACATTCCGTGTAATAGAATCGCCAATAACTAGGGCACTTTCAACAGGATCCTCAGTGGGTGCGTCACTGAGTGGGGAGAACCTGTTTGATGTTCTAATCGGAACGGAAGAGCGGTTTTTTGATCCGCGACTATGCTTTCTCATCGTCACCCAGCCCTGCTGCGCGGGCTCAGCCGGAACCAAACAATGAGTGTTCACTAAGCTAGTCGCATCCAAAGCAGTATCTAAAGCTGTTACATTCTCACTACTCTCACATAAAGCTTGGATGCGTGTCTCTAAATCTGAAATCTTCTCCGTCAGCCTGATTAATTCCTTACATTTATCACATGTGAAGCCCTGTTCGCCAACGGAGATAGATATGCTAAACATGTAGCATGCAGTGCAAGTGACAATGACAGGAGAAGAAGACATGGCTTACCGTATTTGTTGATGAATCCAAAACTTACCACAGTTGTCTGATGGAGTCTTTTTAATAATCCAACTCACCACAGTTGTCTATAGAACTCCGAAAACAGGAGACCTGGATGCTGGGATGGAAAGCTACCAGGCTAGCGAAAAGCTAACGTGTGGTAGTGATTTAGATTAAAAGCTAGTAATGTCAAATTTAAATTGATAGGCTATATTAAACACTATATGGTGATGAGTAAGTTATATTTAGCAGTGTAAATTACAAAGAAAATATATCAAATAGAGATTCAAACACAGCTATACAGAGCTACAAACACTGTGGTGGCAGCAGCAGCAGGCAGACAGACAGGAGCAATCGATCAGGAACAATCAATCAGCCAGGAGCCAATAAAATAAATGACTCCGTCAGAATGTAACAAAGGTAAAGTGTCATTTTTATGCAATTTTCTGTGAAAATGTGTCTTTCAAACAGCATATAGTGTTAAACAAAAAAACTTAGAGTAAAGTTGGGGTTCTATTATAGAAACAAAGGATGTTTCTCTTTTAGTACGAGGAAAAACACTTATACAAACAATATTTTTGACAATGCTGGACTATGGTGATAATTTATACATGCATGCAAATCAATATTCTTTGTAAATGTTGGATTCAGTATATCATGCAGCACTGAGATTTGTAACTGATTCTAATTTCCGTACTCATCACTGTAGCTTGTATGAGAGTGAGGGTTGGCCATCTTTGCACAATCGCAGGCTGGGGCACTGGTATACTTTTCTTTTTAAAGCCATACTTTGTAAATTGCCTCCTTACTTATGCTCTCTTCTCCAAAAGTCACTGCTTGGAATTGTAATCTTAAATCATAAGGGCAAATCATGTATGACATCCCACGAACGGGAACTGTTTTCGGGGAAAGCACTTTTAAAGTTTTTGCACCTTTTTCCTGGTATAAATTGCAGAAACAACTCAAATTGTAGTATCTACCGACAATGACACTAGAATAAAGGACTATTTGATTACTAAATGCACATGTGATATTATCTGCTGGTGAATTTGTTGAGATCATGTTAAAGTGCTAAATGTTTTTCGGTCAATTGAAAAAAAGAGATTTTGAATCGCAATGGGATTATTTCCTGGTAAAATAAAGGATAATAAAGTAAATAAAATAAAAATGAGCATGTAATTACACATTAAAATCCATGAATATGCATGATTGTCAAATGCATTGTAGGCTATTCAAACTGAACAAGAGCAGTGAACACTGTGTAGGGACCCTGTGAATTGGAACATAGCCTGCTCCTCATCAGGAGTGATGCCCTCAGCCTGTCGAGGGCCACGCTACACCCTTGGAGAGGGTGGAGTGGTGTATGGCTGTGCTTGAGTGTGAAGGTCACTGTGCGAGGGTGTGTTATTGTCATTGGCACCAGAGAGACAGTTTCCATTACAAACAAGTGCTGCATTATGGGACAGACTACATAACAGAAGGCTCTTTAGACCACTTTTGTGTTAAAGAAACTGCAAAAACCCTACGGCACTAACTATTGTTCCCGAGTCCATGACAGATTGAGATGTGTGTGTGAGTGTTTTCCATATTTCACTCTAACAAAAAAAGGTAAAAAAATAATCAAATAAAAATACCCTTTGGTGAAGATGACAGACGGCCACCACGACTGTCCAGAGAAAAACAGATACAGACAAAGAGACGGAGAGGCAGAGGACAAATCTCATTGCTCAGGTGAAAGAAAACATCAAAACTCCATCTAACATCTGTGGCCATCACCATTCTGGAACGAGATGGGGGAGGAAGGAATCTGTGCAGGAAATGGGCATCCTGTTGTGTGACAGCTACTGGAAATGTAGTATAACAAGCGCAGGTCTATGGACAAAGCTAAGGATGCGTTTTCTTCAAAGGACCTTACGCCAATAAAACACCCTATTAATGCTTTCTTTAGTATGTAATGTTGCAGTTTGAGAATTGTTTTGTTTTTTTTAGAGAACATGGCACGTCACAATATTCCTCATTTAAATAATTCCCACCCAATGTGTATGCAACAACAACAAAAATTCCGGCCTGAATTTTGTTAGTAGTGTATTGAAAGTCATAGGTATGGTAAAGTGAGTGACATTTCCAAAACATACTCAAATCGGTTGACCAATCACAACACTGCGCTTTTTGGAAGGAGGGGCTTTTTAGCGACTAAACAGAATGTAACTTACAGACTGGGAGCAGAAGTGCTGCAATGTGTAAATGATGTGAAAAATAATGTAATAATAAAAATAATTAATATTCAAGCTTGAAAACCTATTCGACACCAATAACAAAACCAAGACTTTGAAAAATGGTCTCCTTCAAAGGAATCTTTTACTGAAAAATTGCAGTGACTGTGACATTATCATTTACTCATCTTCATGTAATTCCAAAGAGATATACAACAGCAAAGCTATCCGTCAGAATTTTCATTCATCCCAATGGCAGTTGGGATGCTAACCAGCTAAACCCTTTCATTTCAATCTAATATTGCTTTCTTTCTTCTGCAAACCCTTCTATATTCTATAATCTGATAATCTGTTTTCTACAGTAAAACGTATGGTCCATATGACTCATGTGCTGTATTTTCAGTGTTGTAAAGCCATATGAACCTTTCAAATCATAATTGATCTGACAAGGCCTTTAACCCAGTTGCCATCCCATAAAACACACAAGCTTGAAGAAGAGCAGCACATTTTTATCAGAATACTTGTGCAATATAGTCTATTTCGGTGGTGGGGACTCAGGGGTTTTTGTGAACTATGGGAAGAACAGTAAGAAGTAATACATATGGGTTTCTGAGATTGAATTTTGATGATGTTTTCTAAGATGCTTCATGCAATGACCTGTGGGGGTAAAGGATATCCCACCTCATGAATAGTCGGTCACAGTGATGAAAACACAAATAAGAGCTGTTGTCATCTACAGTATTTGGCCAAAATTATAAGGACACAAACGCAACACCAATATGTGCCAGTGGGATTTATAACTTCAAAGCAGTAAGCATGCTTTGGCTATCTAGAGTATCTCAATAAAACATAAATCAGATCCTGCATCATCAATGAATTATCTCCACTGACCTTTAGCTTCCATCAATATCCAAGCCCTCATCGACTATTTCTTGGAAGAGAGACATATTTTGTCAGTAAATTGCTTGAGATGTCAATGTATTAATAGTCGCTTTCTAGGCAATAAAGGTCACATTATTCTGTTTTCGATTTGTCATGTTATGGGTGTAATAAGATTTATGAATGTGTAATACATTACATGAGGACTTCACTGTACATCATCTTTCCAGTTTTGCCATGTTTTCTTTGAGGATTGTGTTTAGGAGTAGGGTAGCACAAAGAAAAGTGCTTATATATATATATTCAAAATCTATTTATACCAATTGGACAATACAATTCTGCCATTCGGATATGGCACAAAAAATAGATAATAAACTCATAAAAGTTGCAATATTTGCGAATAATTTTATAAAAAAAAGGCCTTGTATCAAATAATAACAGATTCAACTAGCTATATTTTGAGAATTAAAGCACAAACATCCAAAAACCACTAGAACTATGCTATATATACACTCATCTAAAGGATTATTAGGAACACCTGTTCAATTTCTCATTAATGCAATTATCTAATCAACCAATAACATGGCAGTTACTTTAATGTATTTAGGGGTGTGGTCCTGGTCAAGACAATCTCCTGAACTCCAAACTGAATGTCAGAATGGGAAAGAAAGGTGATTTAGGCAATTTGAGTGTGGCAAGGTTATTGGTGATGGGCCGGTATGAGTATTTCACAATCTGCTCAGTTACTGGGATTTTCACGCACAACCATTTCTAGGGTTTACAAAGAATGGTGTGAAAAGGGAAAAACATCCAGTATGTGGCAGTCCTGTGGGCAAAAATGCCTTGTTGATGCTAGAGGTCAGAGGAGAATGGGCTGACTGATTCAAGCTGATAGAAGAGCAACTTTGACTGAAATAACCACTCGTTACAACCAAGGTATGCAGCAAAGCATTTGTGAAGCCACAACAAGCACAACCTTGAGGCGGATGGGCTACAACAGCAGAAGACCCCACCGGGTACCACTCATCTCCACTACAAATAGGAAAAAGAGGCTACAATTTGCATGAGCTTTTTCCAGTTGGAAGACTGGAAAAATGTTGCCTGGTCTGATGGGTCTCGATTTCTGTTGAGACATTCAGATGGTAGAATCAGAATTTGGCGTAAACAGAATGATAACATGGATCCATCATGCCTTGTTACCACTGTGTAGGCTGGTGGTGGTGGTGTAATGGTGTGGGGATGTTTTCTTGGCACACTTTAGGCCCCTTAGTGCCAATTGGGCATCGTTTAAATGCCACGGCCTACCAGAGCATTGTTTCTGACCATGTCCATCCCTTTATGACCACCATGTACCCATCCTCGGATGGCTACTTCCAGCAGGATAATGCACCATGTCACAAAGCTCGAATCATTTCAAATTGGTTTCTTGAACATGACAATGAGTTCACTGTACTAAAATGGCCCCCCAGTCACCAGATCTCAACCCAATAGAGCATCTTTGGGATGTGGTGGAACCGGAGCTTCGTGCCCTGGATGTGCATCCCACAAGTCTCCATCAACTGCAAGATGCTATCCTATCAATATGGGCCAACATTTCTAAAGAATGCTTTCAGCACCTTGTTGAATCAATGGCACGTAGAATTAAGGCAGTTCTGAAGGTGAAAGGGGGTCAAGCATAGAATTAGTGTGGTGTTCCTAATAATCCTTTAGGTGCGTGCATGTGTGTGTGTGTATATATATATACATACACACACATACACACAATAAAATTAAATCTAAATTAAGACATGGCATTACAAAATTACAGCAAAACAAAACTGAAGTGGAGCCAAACATGTTATTTCAGATTTCACAAAAGAGCACATTTGCACATTTCTCCTGAATGTGTGTCTGCTTCAGTCTTCTGACGCAATTTAATTTCCTACACAACCGCTGCAGTTGATGCGCATGGTTAAGACAAAAACTAGTTGTAAACTGACTTCAGAAATAAGAGAAAATGCCAGATTTAGAGGTTTAAAGGGGGGCATGACCAAAAAAGTTTGAGAACCACTGCCTTAATGAATGCACTCGAGAATAGCTGGAGTGTTGTTATTAAATCTAGATATCTGAGAAGACGGGCGCAGACACACCTACGGTTGTGCAATTAAGGAGAAACTCAGGATCCGACTCAGTCCTCAAAAACACCTAGATGTGTCGGGATCAAAGAGCAATTACTACAAGAGAGCACCGCCATTCTGTTTGCCATCGACTAATTGGAGAGGAATACAAAACATGAGCATGGAAGACTAAACGCATAAACACACACAGGTACAACAGCAAAAGAAGTCAACACTATTACAAATCAATCAGATTGACAGGCGCTTTCGATATTTTCTCTCCCTGTCTGGATTTCTGAAGCAGGAATTCTGATGGTTGGCTAATAGGCTGTCAGTATATCAGTGAAGAGTGTGTATCATTTCTGTGTGTGGTCTGATAAGTGCCCTGACGAGATATAACTACCTCTTCCCGCTTCATTTTTCTCAGTATCCTCTGTGATCCAGCTGAAGGCTCATTACCGCCCGGCACAGGTAAGCGGTGGCTACACCAATCTCCCCACGGCTCATACGTAACACTTAGATGTCACATTTAATCTTTCTGCTTATAGAGTCTTAGGGAAGGAGACCTGTGTGTATCAGACATCTGAGCCCTGACAGATATAAATACACATAGCCGTTTATGGAAAGGCATCAGCAAAATGACCACATTTTCTCTCAGTATGACAGTTCAGATTAGTACACAAAAACAGACTAGTTGCATCAGCTCCAGGTCAATGAAGATTCGTTATTTATGTGAAAGCGGAGATGAAAGCACCGACCCAGAATGCTTTGCATGTTAATGTTGTGAATCAACGTTATCTTGATGCTCAATGACACAAATGTGCAAATTCAGATGCTGGTATTTAATAATGTCTTATATCAATGTCAAGTTTTAGTTCAAAATGACTGAAAAAAATATGCACACATTATATGAATATTGTTAAAGCACATTCTTATATGCGCATGCACACGTGGGCGATATAATAACCACTTTAAGTTTCTTTGTTCAAAAATGTTCTACGTCAGTGATACAGCAATTAATGCTTTGATTTGGACGCATACTCATTTAAAGTGCTAATTAAACTATAAAACATCTGTTTCATTTGAATTTCTAATTTTAGAGTGCGGCCTATTGTGAAGTATTTTAGGCTTGCAATTTTTTTTGGGTTAGATCAAAAGATGATGTGTTTCCTGTCCTACGCAAGTGATCAAAAGACAATCTAAAAATATTCCCTAGAGAATGGGTTTTAAAAACTACAGTGTGCACAAGATATTTAAAGACACAGCGCTGAATGTGTCAGTCTTCATGGTAGCTAGATGGAGGAGAAACAAACATTTCTTTAGGATTACACACACAAACACGTCTAGTTTACTATCTCTGTGGGGACGCTGCATAGACATAATGGTTTTCATATTGTACAAACTGTATATTCCATCCTCTTTCACTAACTCTACCCCTAAAAATGATGATTTATAATCTTGTTTCCTCTTGGGGGCCTTAATTTAGTCCCCTATGGTGACAAGTTCCCATGAGTCAGTGTGCATTTTAGGTTAAAGACCACACACACACACACACACACACACACACACACACACACACACACACACACACACACACACACACACACACACACACACACACACACACACACAAGGAAAGGTGTGGATCTATTAGCAAGCAGTCTTTATTACACAACCACAAAAAACATAAGATAATCAAAACTAGGAGCCAATGGCAATAATCCAAACCAGATGACAATGGAAACACAGGAGACAACAGACTGAGGGTTTGTTTACACAACTCTAAAAACTTAAATGTTTTTTTTCTTTGCTTTTGTTTTATTACAGACAACAACATTATTAATACAATCCACTGTGTTATGCATGCCAGGCCAGTAGTTGGCGATGTCACTAAAGAAAGACTGCATGCTCATAGACTGAACATGTAATGGATGGATGGATGGATATGACATCACAGTTTTTAATACAATTTTAATTTTGTGTTGCTAGTGATGATAACAGTATCATTTTCAAAAGCTTGCACTTTGAAACTCAATTTCAAGCCGCCAACAGCGTTTTTCAAGCTCCCACAGTAACATATGTTAATTATGGTTTATACATGCTAGTTTCCATAACAGAGTTCAAGGTAAATATTTACATGATTACTGGAGCTGCCAGTTAGCTATGTTTCAGATGATTATTAAACAGCAAGCACAACTTATGCAAAAGCGGCAGCCCTTTTGGCACACTCAGTGTCCAAATTCACTCACTTGTTTTCATTGACTCCCTCTAGTGAGCTATATTAGTGGAGTAATGTAGGGAATAGTGAATAAGGCTATAGTGATTTTGAATACAGCAATAGAAACAAGGTACAACAGGAACCGAACACACGCACCGCAAGATAAAAGAATAAAAAAACAAAAGTCCAATAAAACTAAATATATATGCACAGTATGTATGTATGTGTGTGTATGCATATATATATATATATATATATAGAGAGAGAGAGAGAGAGAGAGAGAGAGAGAGAGAGAGAGAGAGAGAGAGAGAGAGAGAGAGAGAGAGAGAGAGAGAGAGAGAGAGAGAGAGAGAGAGAGATCAGGCATAACATTATGAGGTGAAGTGAATAACACTGATTCTCTTCATCATGACACCTGTTAGTGTGTGGGAAATATTAGGCAGCAAGTGAACCTTCACTCCTCAGAGTTGATGTGTAAGAAGCAGGAAAAATGGGCAAGTGTAAAGATTTGAGCGAGTTTGACATGGGCCAAATGGTGATAATAGATGACTGGGTCAAAGCATCTCCAAAACTGCAGCTCTTGGGGGGTGTTCCTGGTCTGCAATGTATCTATCAAAAGTGGTTCAAGGAAGGAACAGTGGTAAACCGACGACAGGGTCATGGGCGACCAAGGCTCAATGATGCACGTGGGGAGTGAAGGTTCCGATCAAACAGACGAGCTACTGTAGATCAAATTGCTCAAGAAGTTAATGCTCGTTCCGATAGAAAGTTGTCAGAATACACAGTGCATTGCAATTTGTTGCATATGAGGCGGCATAGCTGCAGGTGTTTGCCCATGCTGACCCCTCCACACCGCCGACAGTATTAGGAATAATAGTCGATATTAGGTCATAATGTTATGCCTGATCGATGTATACACACACACACACACACACACACACACACACACACACACACACACACACACACACACACACACACACACAGGAGTAGATAATGTTGACACACACATTTCAACATGCAACACATTCTAGGTTGGTGCTTTCAGTTCAGGTCTTGCTCTATAAGAAAAATAAAGAAAACTACATCCCTTTATATTTATATATAATGTTGCAGTGCCTTTCTGACACACTCTACAAATTTAAGTTGGCTAAAACATTTTTTTTTCCAGCACACAGGTCTATTATGAGCGACTGTAACGCATCCTGAATGTTTACTTCAAAGAAGTACACTGATTTGGCATGAGAGGTGTCAAAGGTTACCGTTCCCCAAAACCTACCTGCAAGTCGTGGTGCGAGGAGAAATGTCTCACACACACATGCTCACACACCCTGCAGAGACAGTCGTGACATTTGCTGTCCCTCTATGAGGCCTCAGAGCCCCTGATAACAGATGGCGGCTGCCGGTGAGACAACCTTAATATCAGCATATACATACACACACCCTGCACACTTTACATTCTCCGGCGCTGCAGGACATTAGATTGTACTCTGACTCTCTGTGCAACAAATAAACTTGACATTCTCTTAATAGCAGACTGATTTGCAATATTAAATTTACTCTCAAAAGACCATCACACACCCACACACACATTATGAAGTGCAAAGAAGTAATTATCTTGAAAGATATGCTCTCTTCCTTCTATTCTCACAAGTGCACTTCAGGATTCTGGGTTTATTCTCACTTGTTAGACATGGATTTGTTGCAGTGACCTGGGCAAAGCCCCTCCAGAGGGAGAAGGACCATAAGGCCATGACACAGGTGGACTAAAATGGAGGCAGGTCACTGAAACGCTCATAAGACATAACATAAGGAAGTTAGGACATATAAAAACCCAAGTGAAAAGTCTTATTGAAATGCTTTACATAAATCAACACAAACAGCTTATCTGATTCAATGGACTCTTTGCAAACTGAGATGATGCGTTTTCACAGTCATCAACTTTGAAAATCAAGTAGTTTTTCATTTTTTTAAAAATGAATACACATTTATAACACTGCATATTGTGTTGTACTTAACACCGCTGCGGAGTGACTGCAAATTTGACATTTTTATCCATTTTTAATTATGTTTTTATTGCAGTGTCAACGGGTTAATAGCAGTATACATTTCATTGAACAAATACTAAATTTACTAAAAGGGGTGATGAATTGAGAAATCAACTTTCCTTTTAGCTTTTGATATATAAAAGGTCATGGTAATATAAGAATATCTTGTAAGTTTCAGAGCTGAAAACTTCCTTGTTATTCAAAGAAAAGCTTTTAAAAACACCCGGCCCAGAAAATGATCGTGTGCTCCTCTTTCGTCACCGTGCGACAAAATGCCTCTACAGCGCGTCTAATTCAGTAGCCCCACCCACCGACTCATGGAGCTGATCGGCTCGTGCTAGCCAACAACAATAAACATGCAGAGGAAGATAGCAAGATATTGCACTATTTCTGGCTGTGGAAGAACACAGTCACTGCATAAGCTTCCTTCAGATCCTAATATTAGGAATGTGTGATTGAACTTCATTAATATTTTTAATGAAGTTCCAGCTCACGCGGGGAAGACGTTGTGTGTGTTTGCTTTATTTCACTGTGGAAAAGTCTCGATGATGGATTTGTATAGACGTTTGAGATTAAAACGCAATGTTGTTTCTTCTATATTGGATCCGACAGGAATATAGTAGTAATATAATAGTGCAACACACTTATGTGAGTAAAACATGTTATTTATATATGAAATAGTATTGCATTGCTATAGATCATTTTGATTATGGGTACGTGTCTAACAGAAACATACCTTTAGCACGCTGGAGGGTTTGCAAAGCCCAAGTTTCCAGACGGGGTACTAAAACGTAAGCCAGTCAGCCGGCCGATTAATCTTAAATAGTGTAATCATTTTCCTTTCTTGATCTACGCTGTTCACTTTCTCTTGACTTAACAATTGAAGGGTGTGCTCGTACGTGTCTGTGTGTGTGCACTTGGTTTAGGCTTATATCGACCGATCGGGTGGGCCATGTAATACAAAAATAATATGCCAATCAATCGCGGGTGGATGAGAAATAAATAATTGTGTTTGTTTGATAAAGATGTTTATGACCCCTGTGGTCGAGAGAATCATTCCAGTTGCCTCTTTCAAAACAATCCCTTCCTCACTCGAACTGAACTGACAGGGGAGCTGAAGCTCATTTAATATGTAAATCTTATTCAATCCTAGCCATGGGCGTTTACTTCCAAGTCTCGTGCGGCACGCCGATCAAAACCCAGCGTTTTGGAGAGAGCCTCAAAACCAGTGTAGAAAATAGCCTATTACTTATTAGTTATGATGTGTTTGAATGTAAAAACCACACGAACGTCATTAGTTGACCTCAGACAATAGTATAAAAATAAAAAAGCCAGTTCATGACACCTTTAATATAAATTATATTTGCAATAATTACAATAAAGACTTAAATAGAGAATTACACTGTAAATTAAACATTCATAATTCTTTTTAATTAACAAAATAATAATATTAAAGACAATAAAAAATTTAATTTAAAAAATTTTCACAGTTAAATATTTCATATATATGAAAAAATATTCACAATTGTGAGATATTACTTGACATGGTTATTTACACAGTAAGTCATAATTATGTAAAAGTTTTTTTTTGCATTTTTTTATTATTAAAATTATGACAAAATACTCCAAATTATAAGAAAATAGTTATAAGTCATATACACGAGTGTCGTAATCATACAAGGTATACAATTGTAATTGTGAAAAATAAGGAGAAAAATTTTAGCAATTGCAAGATATAGTCACACTTCTGAGATATAATAAGAAAGAGAGATGTGAGAAAATTAAAAGTCAGAGTTGTGAAATTGAAAATAGAGTGATTTACTTTTTTATAGGAATGTGCCTAAGATGTATTAGAATGCTGTCTAGGTTGGCAGCTCACTACATTTTCGAACAGAACTAGTGTCTAGATGTCCACATATGGTGTTAGGATATAATGGGAACGTCCTAAAGCTGTTATGCCCCTGTCATGTGGCGCAGGAAACAGTGTTCGCAGCGAAGCTCTGATCAGAGTACAGATCTATTTCTGGAGCTGAGCATCAATTACATAAAGTACCCTTTGGACCAACTATTACTGACACTATTTATAGAGAACTGCATTTCCAACAATACCTAACCTGCCCTTAAGGCCTGAATTGATGCAGAATAAACCGACACACACCCTTGACCGTTCCCACAAAGTCGCCATACCTTCTGCATCTCGTTTCCTTTATCGTGTTCTTTTCCCATTCTTTTCCTCTGTCCCTTCTCGTTTCCTCTCATCTCTCGCTCATCCCCTCTGACTTCCATCCAATTCACGACAGTCCGTAGAGGAATGAGAGGATATACCACGGAAACGGATGGTAATACTGCTACGGGATGACCGGGGGATTTGCCAATCCCCTGAAGAAATCCAACAATTTGTTATCGTTCAGCGAGCAGAAGTGTGCAGATTCTGATGAGAGAACGCAAGGGAGTCCGAAAGAGTTGTCAAATATAGAATCAAATTAGTGGAGAGGAAAATGCGCTATAGGGGTCAACTATAAGCGCTATAATTAATTTTAGAACTAAATGACTAAAATACACCAATGATGATAAATGTGCACCCATAGAGGTCAACTATTAACCTTTGTTTATACATATGACATAGATGTTTAAAAAAAAAATGTTCTTGCTTGTATAGTTGAGAAATATCTGAAAATTCTGTCATCAATTACTCACCCTCATTCTTTCATCTTCAGAACACAAATAAAGATATTTTTTATTAAATCAGAGATTTCTACCCTGCCATTGAAAGTCTATTAGCCCCAAATCTCTGACTTTCATAAAGACAGATTTACTTTATGCTTTTATATGGTTTTAAAACAATTGATCACAAAAATAAAAATCTATACAAATATCTTCAGACGATGCACAAAAGTGAACTATTCCTTTAAATCACCTATACTAACTCCAAATGTATAGTGTTTTCAGTAGCATCTGCCACATTCGCACCAGCCAAAATCAAAATTGTTATGTACAGTCTATGCCAAGCATATTTTCAAGGACAGAAGTGTGTGTCTGTATTCAATGCTCTTTATACCTCTTTCTTACACTGTGCCCTTGGTGGCTGTTGAATTTTGCATGACCTGTACTGTTTCTCCTGTTGGGAGAGATGGGAAAGCAAACAGAGATGGAAAGCTTTCTCAATGCTTCCTGATGCTCATGGACTCAGCCAAAGTCTCCGCAATCAATCTTTTCCTCTGCTGCATTAGCTCTAGATGTAGCAGACACAGAACAAGAGTAATCTGAATGCAAATGAGCTAACAAACAGATACATGCACACATTCCGTGCACCCGGTAAAGCACAGAAGAAAAAAAACGACATTATTAACCAAAAAATGTCATTGAAACAAAAAATTGGAACTGCACAAGTGACAATTGCTATTGTTATCATAATGTAAAGGTTTGGAAATTCATCCCTACAATCTATGAGCTCAAAAATTTCTTCTGAATTTGTCAGAAGAGATATGTTAAAATGCTCAGAAAACCTGGATTAAAAAAAAACATTTCATCATCCAGAGAATAGGAACAATTTAACCAGGAAATGGTTTTCGGTCCAAGAAATATAGAGTTGTGATATCACTCCCAAATATAGTGTAAGTGTGTGAGAGAATGACAAAAGAAAAGGACTGTTGGTGTAATTTCTTTGCAAATTACCATTTTAAAGCTTGGCAGACACACATCCGCACATTTGTTTCTCATGAGTGATTGCACACATCTTTTTTTTAATGCCTCAATAGCAACATCACAGTCACACTCCTGCTATCTGATGAACCTTTCATCTGCATTCTCTATGGCACGCTCATCTGCACGTCTGTCTATCCCCTGACAGAAAAAGTGCAACGCTCCACCTTCCCATCTCATCTGAGTTATGACCTCACACCCATATTCAATATGTCCACCTGCATCCATCAATCAAAGTGGCAGGGCATTGAACACACATGTACAAGCGCGCACACACACTGCGCGAGGAATTGTAGTGACAGTAGGGGGTTACCTGAGGGAGTGCTGCCCTCATTTCCATTGCTGGACATGGGAGAAGAAACTCCATCAAGGACAGACTTCACACGCTTACAGTCTACATACTGAATGCACTCGTGCACATTATGTACGTGAAATTGGTTATTATTCCTTCTTTAGAAACACTTTTGGCTTTTGAGTACTGGAGAACAATGAACAGTAGATGAATACTGTACCATTTTGTTCAGTCTCTCATTACAGCTAATTTCTCCCATTTTCACTTGCCTTTATATTGCCTTAACATTTAGCAATTCTGAATGGTTGAAATAATTTAACATTTACAAACTAATTTTCTTCATTCACACCAGATTTTGAACGCTCCTAGATCTTCTGTCATTCAAAATAGTTGATTGAATAAAACTTTCTCAGTTTGGATGGATGGATGGATGGATGGATGGATGGATGGATGGATGGATGGATGGATGGATGTGGTGGGATGATGGATTGATGGATGGATTAATGGATGGATGATGGACGATAGGATGGGATGTATGGATGGGATGGGATTGGGTTGGGATGAGATGGGATGGATGGATGGATAAATGGATGGACGGATGGATGGATGGATGATGGCATGAGGATGGATGGATGGATGGATGGATGGATGGATGGATGGATGGATGGATGGATGGATGGATGGATGGATGGATGGATGGATGGATGGGATGGGATGATGGATTGATGGATAGATGGATAGATGGATAAATGATGGGATAGGGTAGGATGATGGATTGATGGATAGATGGATAAATGATGGGATAGGGTGGGATGATGGATTGATGGATGGATGATGGCAGCATGAGGATGGATGTTTGATGGACGATAGGATGGGATGGATGGTTGGTTGGTTGGATGGATGGGCGATGGAATGTGGTGGGATGATGGATTGATGGATGGATGGAAGAATTGGATGAGGATAGATAGATGGATGGATGGTTAGATGATGGATGAGTGGATAGATAGATGGATGGATGGATAGATGGATGGATGGATGGATGGATGGATAGATGGATGGATGGGTGGATGGATGGTTAGATGATGGGGATGGATTATAGATGGATGGATGATAGATAGATGGATGGATGGTTAGAAAAAGGGGATGGATGAATGGATGAATTGATGGACGGACGGACGGATGGAGGCTCTAGGCAGGTGAAGGTTGAAGAATGCTGGCGGACTAGCTTATTGCTTGTTGCACTTTTAAATGTTGAGCAAGCAATCTCATTGGCTGCAGGATCAGCAGAAACCAATCGGCTTGTGCTGTGCAATAATGATGTGATTGATTGGATATATCAGCATGTGCCCTTCTAGGGTTTAATGACTGAACTATAAACGCCCATAGAAGACATTATTTAATGCAGCATTTATTTTTGTATTTTGGGAAGAGAATAAAATTAGAACACCATTTGCAACTGATTAGGACAGTAACTGAACTCCAAGGCTGATGAATCTTCTCTTTTTAAATGAAATGCAAGACACAGAGGAATCTAATTACAGAATCATTTAAAAAACTGAGTAAGAACCATCTCTGAATTGTATCAAATCTGACAGTCTGTTGAGATCTCGTCATTTAATCAAATATTTTCGCTCCTTTTCTCCTCTAAAGCATGAAATGTTTTCAGCTCGGGCACTTCCCCGATGAGCAGTGGAGCTCTGATATAGTGTGTAAGGGGTCTTAATTAAAACCTGATCATTACCAGTCGTCCCAGGGCTCCGACTAACACACTCAAGCATTTCGCACACGACAGGAGGGCAGAGCAGAGAGGGCCTATAGCACTGCGCCATTTCACAGTCTGCCCAGAGCCTTTCAGACGCTTCTAGAACGTTCCTGGGGAAAAAAATGTAATTATGAAGGCTTACGAGCATGTGTACATGAGTCTCATGTTCTAAAAGTTGTTCTAGGCTAGATGTAGGTCAGAAAGTAAAATAATCCATCTTAAAGGAATATTCCGGGTTCTTGGAATATCACGTTAATTACAGAGAAAAAAGAAAAAGAAAAAAAAACTCCTGCCTTAGTAAAAAATAAATGAATGAATGAATTATATCTCACACACACACACACACACACACACACACACACACACACACACACACACACACACACACACACACACACACACACACACACACACACACACACCAAATAGACATTTATTGAATAAAAAATAAAATAAAAAAAACAATGAAAACAACCAGCTTCTTTATCAGTAAATATATGACAAAAATAATAAAACATATATAAGAAAGATAATTAAAAAAAATTATAATAATAAAAAATAAAAAATAAGTTACTGAGTAAAGTCAAGTCAAATGGAAACAACAGGTTTATAGACATTTCACAAGTCGGCTATTTTGAACCTGAAAGGTTCAAATTATGAGGAAAGTAAGTTTAGCACACATTAAAATAAAATAAAAACAATAACAACCCCTGATCCCCCTGAGAATTGAACATGGAACTTTTTTTTACAAGCAAAACATTCACAAGACTGAAATGTCATGTGTGCAAACCCTGAAATCCCTGTGTGGAAGTTCTCATCACATCTAATATGCATATTCTAAGTCTAATCTAAATCATTCTGACCGCAAGATGAACAGAGGATGTTTCTCTGATGAAATATTAACATCTCATTAAGAATATCCCTGGGACCAAACATTAATAAGGGCCCCTTTAAAAAATTTAACTGTTACACTAAAAATGAGGCGTCATGAATCTTTTAGGGGTTTTGCACATATGTGGCTACGGCTCCTTTAGGGAATGAGGACGTTTGCTCATGATCTCGGTTTCTAGTTCTAGTGTAATCACAGTATGAGATTGTGACCAACATGGCCTGGATTCAGAACAGCATGCACCTATACTACTCCTTCTATTTCTGCAGTATGTACATTCTGCACAATGATCATTTTCTATAAACAAGCAGGATCCACAATGCAGTAAGTACATAAGCATTTTTATGAACTAATAAATAGAATATAATCGGTCAATGACAAAGACGTTCACGAAGGAAGAACACGTGCAAGTTCATAATATAATGTTGCACTCATGCTGGTTTTATACAGTTTTGACATTTTACATTCAGAACTAAACTCATTTAGTCAAAAATAATCTGATATAATATATATATATATATATATATATATATATATATATATATATATATACGATCTGTTGCAGATTTAATGATGTAGTTGAGGGCGAGGGGGTATCAGAGTCTGATGTTGAATGATAAAATAACATAAAATTCATAAAGTGCATAGTATGTCATCTGAATGGAACAGCTTACTACTAAATACTTCACATTAGAAGGTGTAAAAAAAATAAAAGATGACCTGACTGCATTCATCACTTGACCTCATCATGCTGCATTTTTTAATTTACCAATTTTAAACACTGTAAACCATAAACCTTGCAAAAAAAACATCTGTTGAACGTCATTGCAACATCTGTTAGGGAACATTTAGCAGCGCATTGCAGATAAGGATACGATCTGCAAATTACATCCTTCAGGTAAAACCGCACACATGCGTAGTAAGAAATATAATCATACTGCATCCTGGCACAGAAAACAAAAACAAAAAGAACATCCGCATTACAGCTACAGGCACGCAGAAACCCGCCAGGAGTGCTTTACGGTGATGTTGAGGTAACACGTCTTCCCTTCTTTTCAAGGAAAGAAACAGATGGGAGGGTGGAAGATCCTGAGGGATTTGATCCTCCACTGCCGACTGCTGTGCTCCAGAGTGCTGCTGCTCGAATCGGTAAAACAGAACGGAGTTTGATAATAAAAACAAACAGTGAACGCAGCAAAAACAGCCCGCCCAAGCCCTGCAGTGACCCCTAGGCTGAACCTCAAAATTGCTCAGAGATGTAAAGCGCTCCCCTGACGGAAGCAGCTGAGCCTGTGAGTCTTACACAGAGCAAAAGCAAAAACTTTGAAGCTTCCTGTGATACAATATTGATTGTGCATTTCTCTCTCGGCTACATCTGATGAAGTCAATCATATGCACACTAACTGGATCAATGACAGTAAAAGCACATGACAGTGCTATATCCTTGTGCTTTTTTACTAAATTGCACTTTTTATTTTTTTTAAGCTATGCTAAACTGTATATATATATATATATATATATATATATATATATATATATATATATATATATATATATATATATATATATATATATATATATATATTTATTTATTTTTTTATTTTTTTATTTTTTTTATTTTTTTTACTATAAATGTTATTTAAATCTGTCAAAATCTAGCTACTGTATTTTATATAGTAAAGTTCTGGCATCCACAGATGCCAATTCTTACTGTAAGTTTACATATTTTTTCAGTATATATTGTACTCAAGACTATTCAGTATGAATGTTCCTTTAAACAATAAGAACAAAATAGTGTGAATCTCAATTTTCCTGTGAGCATTATGTTGGTGTGAGCGCACTAAGGCATGATACAGTGCTTTAGAGCTTGTGTTTTAGCTGACGGACGGTAATGGGGCCGCACTTTCCCAGAACTTCATCAGGATGACACACACCCTGGAGGAGGAACGCTCACAAACATGAACACATTTAGATGTGGAAATGCGCATGGGACTCCCTTGAGGGGGACATAACTGCGGTAAAAACTTGTTTCTGTTGCTGCTGTGCAGTGAGTGCAGGGGCCATTCATTATATAAACATCTGCTTGTTAAATGTCAAATCATTGTTTATAGGGAATATTCTTCAGAACATTAAACACTGAGTCAACATCACACTAGTGTTTGGGAAGGGTACATGGAAAAACCATTTGGTTTGAAGATGACTGAGCCCTGAAATGATTTTGACTGAACCCTTGTGCTGATTTTGCCTTATTGACATGAATTTTAAAGGTTTTGCAAGTGTAAAAATGTACTTCATGTGGTAAGCTCTAAATTAATTCAAGTCAAATATATTATTTAACAATTGAAGCAATACTAAATACATTAGGTTATAACAACATCTAAGGACTAAATAAGAAGTACAGTGTTGATCAAACTAAAACTGGACTGAAATAAACATTGAAAAATTACTAATAATTGGTTGAAATTACATCTTTGGACGAGACTGTGCAATGTGCAGGATTCTGGGAAAGTCAAACTTTAATTTTAAAATGGGATAGGTTAAATCTATATTCTGATTGGACGAGTCACATTGTTTGAATTTTATATAAATGTACCACGTTACTACTGTTTCTTGGCAAGAGTCTACAGTTAGGCTAAGCAAGTAAATAGAAGCAATGAATTGTTTATTCCAGTTAATGTTAATAATTTAACATTATTGAGAGGCAGTTGCATTACAGTGATTTTTACACAAAATAAAAATTATATATATATATATATATATATATATATATATATATATATATATATATATATATATATATATATATATATATATATATATATATATATATATATATTGAAGGGGGGTTCTGAAATCCACTGCCGCTTCAATATACCTGTATATATTTATATCCTAATTAACTTCATAATGAAAACCTTAATCACTATTTTATCTTCCTATATTAGTATAATGATTCTTTCCAGTTATGATTTTGCTTTTAGTCTCGTGTTTTCTAAAGTGTATATTTGGTCTCTGAGGAGTGACTGAGGGTCTGGCCTAGAGATGTGTGATGTGTCACTAAACACTGGCAACAAGGTCATGTGTTTGGATTTTGGAGGTATCACACACCCCTAACATGTCAGGAGCACTAACAGGGTTTGCTCACTTAGCCCTGCTTCCAGAGATGAAATATGGATTTGTCTTTCATTTAATTTACTATATTTTATTCCTTTTATATTTCCTTTTACTGAAACACTAAAGACTCAAGATGAATATTGCCTGTACTATTGTCTGTACCTCTCACTGCGAGAAAGCACATGCTATCAGCATGCTTTGGAGAAATGTTTTGTTCATAATTAGTTAAGATGTTCTCGACCTTGGAGGAAACCAGTATTCTCTGGAGATTGTGTGTGTGTGCGTGTGTGTACCAGATCTGTGCAGGCCTAAGGTTGGACATGGACATTTCTGCAGAAACGCCAGACTTGAAGACGCTTTACGGTGGACTATGAGGTCACTGTGATGTAAGTAGTAATTTTGTAGCTGTCTATGGAGGGACATAAATCTCTCATATTTCTTTTTAAAAAAAGATTTAATTTGTGTTCATTTGTGTTCCGAAGATGGACAAGTGTCTTACAGGTTTGGAATGATATGCAGCTAATAAAAAGAGGGAATTTTCATTTTTGGCCGGACTAACCCATTCAGTTTTATCCCTCCCTGCATCTGTCTGTATCCAATCACAATGAGCAAACATTCATTGGCTTGATTGCTGACATTTACAAAACTGCCAAAGAATATAGATTACACACACATACAGTACATAAAAGATATATAAAGTACAGAAAGAGTTAATATAGAACATAATCTGAATTAAAAAAGGTAAATATTGAAGGAAATGAGGGCCCTCTACACTTAAGTGTAAACAAGACCACAAGAGAAACAGCGCAGACTAAAAATAAACAGACATAATTATTCATTCATTTGCATTTCCTGTTTAACAGAAAGGGCCACAATCCTTTACCAGACACAAAGGAATGTGCATGCGTGTCTCGCCTTTATGGCAGATCAGATATTTAAAAAGAAATGCACAGTCAGTCTACAGTGCAGGAAATGCATGTTAACAGAGTATCATCCTCGCTTCTATTCAAACCGTTTCAATATTCTCCAGATTGGAAATCCTCTGGTAATAAAATCACAGTCTGACTGGGTTTATGTTTGCCGTCGTGTTTAAACTGCTACTTTAAATGCTAGCTGGTAAATTAAACAACTGGATGTAAACCTGTACCGTTCCTGTGTGTGCTGCATGGTTTTTGGTTTTATTTTTCCAGTATATTGTAAATTTATGTTGCATTTGTGCTGTAGCTCCCATGAGCATCTGGACTTGAGAATTCTGGAAATATCCATGAAAAATGCATCCATTCATCTCACCTTGGAGCTACGGCTGAGAACATGGATGTTGCCATGGTGATAACTTATAAGATTATACAGTTTGTATTGCTGTCAGGTATGAAAAGAGGGGGATTAAGAGAGAACCTGTAACACTTGATCAGACCGACTTCCTCCCTCTCTCTCTGTTTTCCCCCTTCTCTCTCTCTTACTGCAGTATGACATAGTGCCATAGTGACATACTGTATGAGAACTTGAAATGTATTCTCTGCTATACCAAGAACATCATTAACTTGCATGCAGGACTATGAAAAACTGAATTATTTGAGGATGTCACATTTAAAAAGGCCTTCTGAGTGCTTTATCACAGCTTTGACAACTCCAGCAGAGCCATAATAATTTACCAGTAAAGACTTTATGTGTGAAAAGGGCTTTTGTCTGTTACAGATTGTTTGATATGTATAGTATTTATGCTGTAGAGCGTCACAGTCAAACTGTGAATAGTTGTGATAGTTGTGATTTGCTGTTCTCTCCTTTGCGTCTGCATTCACAGGGCTAATGTGTTGGATTACTCGATATGGAAGAGTGTACAGAGCACGCTGAATGCTGCTTTTGTTATTGCTTTGATCTAAGCCACTCACTGCAATCCTGAATAGAAACTTCAGGGAGTGAGATTTGCTGTTTTGTCATCAGTAGACATTACAACATGCTTCATTTTATTTAAAACATGTCGCTGAAAATGACAATGCATACATTTTATTAAAAAGGACAGACAATGAATAGCCTAAGAGTGACAAATGACAGAAACACATTGAGTTATCAATTTTAACAATATTATTTAAATATTTGCCATAACTAAGACTGTTTAAGACTGTTGTTGGCAAATGTTTTAACTATGTAATGAGACATTTTCAACATTACAAACAGTTGTGGGTGTTTATTGCCAACTCAAACGCTGCACACCCATCAAAACAAACAGTTTCAAAGAGAAGGTCAAAGAGAAGGAGAGTTCTTTTATGTAAAAATCTTCATAACACTGGACATCAAAGAACATTAGCCTCTTCTAGACAACTTCTTGTTTAATAAAATGTTCTATCTCACAGATAAGTATTGTTATAGTTATAGGGATATTAGTGAGCAAGACCCGCTGTCTTTTTCCATATCCAGTATCGAAAAGAAACAAATATAGTACTTTGCTAAAGTCAAAGCATACTGTCGTACCCGATCCTTGTCCTCTGCTGCCCTCTCTATAAACACTATCAACACAGTGTCAAGCGCTCTGAGATTCTATTTAGATTCACTGATCCGAACGGCACACAGACTGCAGGGCAGATAAGACATTTATATTTAGGCAAGATCTACAATCCGATCCATTCGGGCAGGGGTTCCAGTCAACTTCCAGTTTTGGTTTTGCAAACGGACGTCAAAGACCTAGCGCTTGCCCTTGATGCTATGATGTATTAAATAAATATTTGAACATTTTAACTAGTTGGGAATAAATAAATCACTCTCTCAAAAATATATATAATTACAATTATTATTGATATGAGTTATAATTGCAAGAGATTGCATCACTTGTATTTCCATTGCTGGTCATCCCGAAGAGAAATAGCTCTGAGAACAACTATGTCTTGAAAATACTGCACCACTCGCATCCTAAAGTGTTATTGAAGCCGCTCTATGAGATCATTATGTTATGCGAAGCTCATTTTCTCTTCATTAGTTAATTTTGCTTTCATTTGCCATAAAAGAGGCATATTTCTTCTTGCAAGGCCAGCTATGAAAGCAATGCATGCTCTCTTTAATAATGCCATTCATTTGCTCTATGCATAAAGCCATCTCATTTTAGAATCTTCATTATCTGTCCCTCTTGTTTTCTTGTGGTCTATTTTCCTTTCAGATGGGGATGAATGTTTCTCTGTGTAATTATTTGCTCTCTGATTGGATGAAGTTCATCTGATCCATTACTGCGGGGTCTTGCTCTAAATGAGATGGTCGATTTTAGCCCCTCCTCATGTTGAGTCACAGCATCCCTGTTTTACTTTGTTTGGATGCCATTAACGAACATTCTCCGGCTGTCGACTAAATTTATGGCTTTTCGAGTTGTGGGGACAGCTGGGACTTTTCCTGGAAGAAGAATCATGCGTGATCTCGATTGCTTTTTAATGAAAGGCATTTGCTTGGAGAAATTCCACACAAAGGCGTCATTTACTGACTGGACGGGTTGGACATGTCACAGTACATTTTTGCCATGGCCGATTTTCTCCACATCCACTTTATGAATTAGCTTGTGGCAGGAATGCATCTAATTCAGGCAACATCTATTCAGTTACTGTGACATTTAATCCATCTGAAAGAAGTCTTTTATGCTCACCAAGGCTGTATTTATTTGATACTTACAGTGAAATAAGTGATTACAATTTAAAGGGGTCCTTGATTATGTTTTCACTTTTTTAACTTCAGCTAGTGAGTAATGTTGCTGTTTGAGCATAAACAACATCGGAAAAGTTACAACACTCAAAGCAAAGGGAAATAGTTGCTTTTCAAGAAATCGCTTTATAAGGACTACAGCAAACGGCTGGTTGGGACTACAATGAGCTTCTTCCCGGGTTGGTGACATCACAAACCATACATTTTGCATAATCCCTGCTTTAGAGAAGAGGAAAAGTTGTTGTAGTAGTGTTGTTGCCATGCCGTCACAACTCAGGTTTATTGTTGGATGTAAGAGTGAAAATAACGTTTTCATGTACTTCAAATATCAGAGCTGCTGAAGATGCAGCGGAGTCCTTTTGTTTTTGAGGAGAATGCACCCTCACAAACCTAAATTTATGTCTGCGTGAATAATTTGTGAATGAGGGACAGCACAAAGGGACAATACAAAACACAGGCTTTGTTAAAAAGTTGCTACACAAGGATGAACCAAAACTGTTATGGGTTAAAAGTACTGGTCATCGCAGTAATGAAAGGGAGAACGCATTTTATTACAGTTTGTCAGAGTTGTTTTACGGATATTAAGTTTACCAGTTTATTAAGAGTGTGTTTATGGACAAGACGTTAATTCACACTTCTTGTACTGTGTTTTATTCAGCTCCAACAGTGATTTTATGGAGTGAAAACAGATGCTTAATCTTTTGTGTGAAGTAAAATAAACTCCTTTAAAGCAAAGTGTTGGCCATCATTCGGACAGGGTCCACTACAACAGGCTTGTACTAATAGTGGATTTAAAAAAACAAGATGACAACATAAGTTATAACCGTAAATAAACGAAACTATCTCCATGCTGTATTTATTCTCTGGCTCTGTAGGCAGCATTGTTCGGACGCTACTGACTGTCTTTGACATTTTCAGTGTGTGAGATTGACACCAGAGCATGAGCTCTTAAAGCTTTGCCCTCTTCTTGAAAGGTGGCCGCGAACACCAGCTCATTTGCATTTAAAAGGACACACAAAAACAGCACATTTTCGCTCACCCTCCAAAAAGTGGCAATTTTAACATGGTATAAAACTTATCTGTGGTGTGTTGTGTGCTAAAACTTAACATACAGTTTCTGGGAACATCAGACACTTTTTTCACACATTGTAAAAAGGGGCACAATAGGTCCCCTTTAAAATAACTTTTCTATTTTAATATATTTTAAAATGCAACTTATTCCTCTGATCGCAAAGCTGATTTCTTTTACTCAGTCATCAGTGTCAAATGATCCTTCAGAAATCATACTAATATGTTGACTTGGTGCTTGGACAAGAAATACTGAAAAGGCAATGCTGAAAACTGTTGTGCTAAATACTTGTGTGCATTTCCTATTTAATTATTCATGAGCTAGGCCTTTGGCATTCCATGCCACTCAGAAAGAATATGTTTGCTTGACTTTTTCCTCAATGGAAAACACAAGGAAAAACGTTCTAATTCATTACTTATTTAAAATCTTGGCAGGTTTGATGGCAGTGGTGCTAAACTGTGGTTCTCACATAACCAAACAAGATGTGCCAAGTATGAATATGTGGAGGTGTAAATGAGATTTGAGAGTTGTACCTGTTTGAAAGGAGAGTGAATAAATAATGACAGAATTGAATGGGAGGGAAAAGAAAATTCTTGGAAGGAGCTCAAAAACAGAGGAAGAACAGCTTGAGGTGGTGTTGAGATTTTTGAGGAAACCACATTGGGAAAGGAGGGTTTGGCGCATCAAGAAACCACTGCATTTTTTAACAGGTAAGGTCGTGCCAAGAAATCCATTCGGAGGAAGTTTGTTCAGCTAATATAGGTGAAAAAGAGGAACAAAGCCCCCTTAAAGGTAAGGATCCATGATATCATTGATGTTTTATGTTTGTTTGTTTTTTACAGATGCTATACACTAATTTCTCTCTCCAAGAGCTCAAAAAGTGCTAATGAATTCAGTCTTATTAGCTACATGATCCTGCCCTGTACAGGTCCAGCAATTCAATAAATCATCAAGTGTTGGTGTTATCCAATCACAATCATCAACAATGTTCTTATTGACCATCAACTCTACTGGATACTTTACTCAACTTTACTGCAATAATCATCTTCATACACTTTCATTAAAATGAGAGCGTAGTCAGAGCAGTGTTAACAGATCTGATTTCTATGTGAAGAGCGAAGCACTGTGTGAATATTTAACAGATTTTTGTTAAACAGTTCTTCACTGCAGTTGGTTTCCATAGTTTTTCATGATGGCTAAACTACGATTTAATGACCAGCGTTACAAAAACATCACCCCTCAGAGTTTTCTCATTTGCCTAAGCCATTAGATAAAACTGAGTATCGCCTATGGCGGAAGAAGAGGATACTTACAGGAGGGAGAACAAATGCTATGAAAGGTTTTACATTATCGCATTCACAAAATGGAAGGATTAACATGATTGTTAATTAGCAGAACGACTGCAAATTATGGAAAAAAATAAATTAGCTGTGTAAATAAATGTGAATAGGGAGTCGTTTGGGTTTAGATACACAAATTAACCCAATTAATCTATCAGATATGTAGGAAATTCTAATTAATCTTGGCATTGAGGGAAATTACATGCAATATTGCATTCACCCAGTTATAGCAGACTACATTTGTGCGTTTAGCCATAGGATGATGATTACTGTCAGTATGGGCCAAGGTCACTCTGTAAGAGTACTGTCCAGCATGCTGCCAACATCTGTTCCCTCATATATAATTTATTAAACCACAGCGTGTATATTGCTGGTTGCATGACAAATGTTAATGGTTTCTTTGCAGTTGTGAACACGTACACATGCTGCATGTTTAAAAAAAGAAAAAAGAAAAAAAACACTGGAGGACAGATCATCGCACACACCCACTTAACGCCACACAAACTCCCTGTCCACAGACGGCCGGTCACCTGAAGGTGAACTGTGGGCCAGACTGCAAAGAGCAAAGTTGGGACTGTGGATGCTGGGTAATCCTCTCCGACCGCTCCGTCAGCACACGTCAGACAGAGAAAGCCTCAGATTAAATGACACCGAAATGGATTGATGTCCTTCGTCCTTGCTGCCAGACACATACACTCAAACCTGGGTCACTCCTGCTGCTCACATTTTCATATCTCCATCAAACACAGGTACAGTGTTCCAAATAAGTATATGTAGAGTATTTGTGGATACACTGGATAAAATAAGAAAATATTTTTTAATGATTGAAAACATATTGGTTGGTTTTATATTTAAAGGGATATTACATGAATGTTAGAGTAAAGCTGAATTTTAAATAATTTCACTATTTGTCATGGGTTAATCTAGCATGAAAAATTTGTCTTTCTTTTTTTTTTGCATTTTCTTTTTCCTTTTCCATAATATCCTGTAAAATGTCTCTGTTTCCCCCTGTGTGGTCACTTTTCATCCAGTTAGCCTTTTGTAATATTTCTTGAGTAACTGCTAGTTCCTTAGTGACATCATAAAACTAGTTTCTTAATGACGTCACAAAGTTAGCCGCATAATGACATAATAAAGATCGTTTCTCAGTGACATCATAGAGCTAGTTCCTAAGTGACATCATAAAGCTTTTGTTTTGCAAAGATATTATAATGCTATTTTCTAAGTGACATCATAAAGCTATTTCTCAATGACATCATAAAGCTAGTTCCTAAGTGACATCATAAAGATAGTTTCTCAATTACATTATAAAGCTAGTTCCTAAGTGACATCATAATGCTAGTTCCTTAATGACATCATAAAGCTAGTTCCTAAGTGACATCATAAAGTTAGTTCCTAAGTGACATCATAAAGCTAGTTCCTAAGTGACATCATAAAGCTAGTTCCTAAGTGACATCATAATGCTAGTTCCTTAATGACATCATAATGCTAGTTCCTTAATGACATCATAAAGCTAGTTTCTCTATGACATCATAAAGCTAGTTTCTCTATGACATTATAATGCTAGTTCCTAAGTGACATAAAGCTAGTTTCTCTATGACATCATAAAGCTAGTTCCTAAGTGACAACATGCTAGTTTCTTTATGACATCATAATGCTAGTTCCAAAGTGATATCATCACAATTATCCAGAAAGTGACACCATATTTGACCAGACAACAACATTAATGCTTTTCTCAAGTTCAAGAGTTTAAATTAAAAAAATGACCAACGCATGAGGTAGAAAAAAAGCTAGAAAATAGCCCTTCTTCAACAAATCACAGAAGAAGTTTGTGTTTGCTATTGCCATAATTTGTTCAAATAAATATTCTTCATTATAGCCTCATTTCTCTTTGTTTGTATTTGAGTCTTCGTAACTGACATCTGTTTTTATCTCATTCCAAACGATCAAACACTAACTGGGCGACAATGAAATATTTCATTCTCCAAACAAAGTCAATGAGGGAGAACTCTTTCAATACAGGGACGTGGAGTATAACAAAACGCTCCCCCACAACCAAACAAAATGTCTTTTTTTTTTCACTTTCAGAGCTACATTAATCTTTGGTTCAAAGTAGTAGACAAAGTAGTAGTCTATTATGCCAACGTGCCCACACACACAAGCAGGTGTGCTAATACTTACTATGTGAGAAGCGTTTGGTGTGGGAGTTGGCAAAAAAAAACTAATTAAGGAACTTAATCAGCATCATTTTCATTTATAGTCACCCTATGATGTAGAAAAGACATTGAGACCCACAGCAGAGCTCTAACTGACTCAATCTAAAAACCTATTTTACTTCCGCATATAAATAATTTACTTGACAGCTGCCATTTGCACAACCTCGAACTCCAAGAAATGTTTACAATTCAGTGAAGTATAATTCACCATTAAAAGTCAGTGGACTGAAAGAGTTGCAGGCAGGTTTGATTGTTTTCAGGCGAAAGGAGCTTTTGTTGAACTGCTGATCGATGTGTTTGAAAGCAGCACTTCTAATATGATATTCCAAAAGTTCATGAGAAAAAAAACAGTGTTATACACCTTTCCATCTCAGCTGATCGAACTGCTCATGTCCCCTATGCTCTACTCCACCCCTTTTTCCTTCAGTGCTCCCTTTGTTCTCAGAGGATGAAAGGAAGGAGATGAGAGCAAGAGGGAGAGATGGGAAGGCCACAAGGTTATCCTGTCTGCTGGGAGCCGGGAAGAAGACCTCTGTGAGTGTCTCTGACTCTGTTTCTGAGAACGCAGGGTTTTTGCGTTATTTATTTTTATTTTTCCAATCATAGCATGTCTTTGTCACAGTTTTGGGTTTTGTTTCTGATCATGTCTTTGTATTTATGCTCATTGTCCTGTTCCTGGTTTTGTCATGTGCTCTACTGTCATGTGATTTCCTTGTCCTCATGAGTGATGTTCTTATTGGTTGTTTTTATCATGTGTTAATCAGTTCTGTTTTGTCATTGGTTCATTGTTTACAGGTGTTCCTTGTTAGTCATCAGTCTCTGGCTGAATCCGAAATCGCCCCCCTATACCCTCAAATAGGGCAATATTTAAAGGGACAGCCATTTGTAGTGGTGTCTGAAACCATAGTGGACCTTACTGAGGTCATGCACTTATTCAATCTAACATTGAACCACAATAACAAGTGTACAGCCGGTATAAACTCAACAGCTGTCTGACTGCATGCACTCCTTTTCATTCACCAAGTGAACTATATTTGTGGACTAACTAACGTAGGGAACCCTCGTTAAGCCCTCGTGTTTGCCTTGTCCCCTTGTCTAATGTTTCCCATATACCACTGTTGGTGAGTCTGTCATGGTCATGTTTATGTTAGTTTCAAGTTACAAGTCTTTTATTTTATATTTTAATTATGTTTGGATGAAATTAAATTGCACATGGGTTCTTAAAGCTTGCCTTCAGTGGGTCAACGTGTTCTGTCTAGTGTGTTGTTTCCATAGTTATGTAAAAGCAATTCGGCATTTATTTTTTCCTGAATGAATTAAAAAAATTGAAGAAAAAAAAAATGCTGTTATTTCCTACACAACAGATTGTATACTAAAAATAAAGTTATACTAAAATATGTTTTATATTAACAGATTTACTAAATGAAGATTACAATTAGAAAAGCAATCCTGTGTCAGTTATCGGATATATACATCCCAAAGTCCAACAAATTCAAAAACCGTCAGGGTTAATGTCAAGTAGCAAATATTAATACAACGAAAACAATTATGCTATAACTAGCCTACATTACACTTTGCATAAAAATACCACTGGGCCATTATCCAGATAGCGCTAAATCTCTATCTAGGCATATTTTCTCCTTATATATTAAAAACAAATTAACTTTATAGTGCAAAAAACTTTATAGTTCTCTTTTGTGTAAACATATAATAGCTAAAGGATTACAATAATGCAACACTAATGTGGGCAGTGTCATTGGAGATAAATTACTAAATGCATAACCAGTGTATCAAAATTGTACTTGGAGTATCTGAGCCACGAGCTGTAAAGGCTCTGCCCTCTTCTGGAAAGCAGGGCATTTGCATTTAAAGATACATGCACAAAACAGCATGTGATTCCTTCCACTCAAAAACGGGCATTTACAACATGGTATAATAAATTATATGTGAGGTATTTTGAGCTGAAACTTCACAGACACATCCTAGGGACATCCTAGGAATTATTACACCTTGTAAAAAGGAGCATAACAGATCCCCTTTAAAGTTGATGCTTGAATACTTGTAATATGCAAAGACAAACAAGTACAGACATTGGTCAGTAAAACATAGCCCCGTCTCCAAAATGTTGCTATTGGTTGAACCATTGTTACTTTGTCAGACTATTCAAGGTTCAGGCTAGGGATCCTGTACTAAGGAAAATTCAAAAAAAAAAAAAAAAAATATTATATATATATATATATATATATATATATATATATATATATATATATATATATATATATATATGTATGTATACATCTTTTTTTCTTCATAAACAGACATTATACACTAAATATATTGTTTCTTTATTATGAGATCATATCATTTTTAACACCAAAAAGTTTGATAACCTCTTGATACAGACCAATGTGCCCTCCTGAAAAGTGAAAAGTTTTCATTTTAGTGCAAAACCTCTCCTCGAACTAGCCTACCCAGCTGGAGATTTGCTGTGATTTCATGTGTGCCATCATCCGAGCACTTTCCCTGCCTCCTGAAAAACCTCCAGCCCATTTGAATGTTTATTAAGAGCTTAAATTAGTCTCCATAATTCTGAAGATTACGCAGAGCTTAGACACAGAACATTTTCTTGGAAAGTTTAAGGTGCATATGGCTTTCATCGAGCCCACCACATCCCCTAAGAGACCCTGGTATCCACCATGTCCCGCCTTTCTTCTCTAAATCACAATCTGTTGCTGCCTCACATAAACTCAATTACGGGCAGCATCCGTATGCTGTGGCTCTCAGCAGCTGCAGTGCAGGCGGCCATTAAGGATCTGCATGAAGCCACAAATACATAGCCAAACAAATTCACAGTGATGAGATACTTGAGCAAGTGTCATCACCTGTGATGTGGACTGCCATGGACAGCACTCCTCCCTATGGAATCATCTCAGATATCTCCCCCTCAGCTGCACATCCCTCTATCACACAACAAAGATTGAGGGATATATCTTTGCAAGAAACTATATCCCTCTATCTCTCTGTGGTGTTGAGATGAGAACCACTGACTCACTCCTCAGATGGACTGATGCATGTAGCGCATCACACACACACACACACACACACACACAGACTAGTAGTAGAGGTGGTGGTCGTATTATCAGTGGTGGTGGTATTAGTAGTGGTGGTGGTGGTGGTGGTATTAGTAGTGGTGGTCGTATTAGTGGTGGTGGTGTTACTAGTGGTGGTGGTATTAGTGGTGGTGGTATTAGTAGTGGTGGTGGTGGAATTACTAGTGGTGGTAGTATAAGTAGAAGTAGTGGTGGTGGTAGAATCATTAGTGGTGGTGAGTATTAGTAGAAGTAGTGGTGGTGGTAGTATCATTAGTGGTGGTGGTATTAGTAGAAGTAGTGGTGGTGGTAGTATCATTAGTGGTGGTGGTAGTATCATTAGTGGTGGTGAGTATTAGTAGAAGTAGTGGTGGTGGTAGTATCATTAGTGGTGGTAGTATTAGTAGAAGTAGTGGTGGTGGTAGTATCATTAGTGGTGGTGGTAGTATCATTAGTGGTGGTAGTATCATTAGTGGTGGTGGTATTAGTAGTAGTGGTGGTGGTAGTATTAGTAGAAGTAGTGGTGGTGGTAGTATTAGTAGAAGTAGTGGTGGTGGTAGTATCATTAGTGGTGGTGCTAGTATCATTAGTGGTGGTAGTATTAGTAGAAGTAGTGGTGGTGGTAGTATCATTAGTGGTGGTGGTATTAGTAGAAGTAGTGGTGCTAGTATCATTAGTGGTGGTAGTATTAGTAGAAGTAGTGGTGGTGGTAGTATTAGTAGAAGTAGTGGTGGTGGTAGTATCATTAGTGGTGGTGGTATTAGTAGAAGTAGTGGTGCTAGTATCATTAGTGGTGGTAGTATTAGTAGAAGTAGTGGTGGTGGTAGTATTAGTAGAAGTAGTGGTGGTGCTAGTATCATTAGTGGTGGTAGTATTAGTAGAAGTAGTGGTGGTGGTAGTATCATTAGTGATGGTGGTAGTATCATTAGTGGTGGTGGTGGTATCATTAGTGGTGGTAGTATTAGTAGAAGTAGTGGTGGTGGTAGTATCATTAGTGGTGCTAGTATTAGTAGAAGTAGTGGTGGTGGTAGTATCATTAGTGGTGGTAGTATTAGTAGAAGTAGTGGTGGTGGTAGTACCATTAGTGCTGGTAGTATTAGTAGAAGTAGTGGTGGTGGTAGTATCATTAGTGGTGCTAGTATTAGTAGAAGTAGTGGTGGTGGTAGTATCATTAGTGATGGTGGTAGTATCATTAGTGGTGGTGGTAGTATCATTAGTGGTGGTGGTATTAGTAGTAGTGGTGGTGGTAGTATAAGTAGAAGTAGTGGTGGTGGTAGTATCATTTGTGGTGGTAGTATCATTAGTGGTGTTAGTATTAGTATCATTAGTGGTGGTGTTATTAGTAGAACTAGTGGTGGTAGTATTAGTAGAAGTAGTGGTGGTGGTAGTATCATTAGTGGTGGTAGTATTAGTAGAAGTAGTGGTGGTAGTATCATTAGTGGTGGTGGTATTAGTAGAAGTACATTATCATTTACATTATCCGGTAGTAGTAGTATAGTAGTAGTATTAGCAGTAGTAGTAGTAGTAGTGGTGGTATCAGGTGGTAGTAGTATAGTAGTAGTATTAGCAGTAGTAGTAGTAGTAGTGGTGGTGGTATCAGGTGGTAGTGTAGTAGTAGTATTAGCAGTAGTAGTAGTAGTAGTGGTGGTATCAGGTGGTAGTAGTATAGTAGTAGTATTAGCAGTAGTAGTAGTAGTAGTGGTGGTATCAGGTGGTAGTAGTATAGTAGTAGTATTAGCAGCAGTAGTAGTAGTAGTAGTAGTGGTGGTATCAGGTGGTAGTAGTATAGTAGTAGTATTAGCAGTAGTAGTAGTAGTAGTGGTATCAGGTGGTAGTAGTATAGTAGTAGTATTAGCAGCAGTAGTAGTAGTAGTAGTGGTGGTATCAGGTGGTAGTAGTATAGTAGTAGTATTAGCAGTAGTAGTAGTAGTAGTGGTGGTATCAGGTGGTAGTAGTATAGTAGTAGTATTAGCAGTAGTAGTAGTAGTAGTAGTGGTGGTATCAGGTGGTAGTAGTATAGTAGTAGTATTAGCAGTAGTAGTAGTAGTAGTGGTGGTATCAGGTGGTAGTAGTATAGTAGTAGTATTAGCAGTAGTAGTAGTAGTAGTGGTGGTATCAGGTGGTAGTAGTATAGTAGTAGTATTAGCATTAGTAGTAGTAGTAGTGGTGGTATCAGGTGGTAGTAGTATAGTAGTAGTATAAGCAGTAGTAGTAGTAGTAGTGGTGGTATCAGGTGGTAGTAGTATAGTAGTAGTATTAGCAGTAGTAGTAGTAGTAGTGGTGGTGGTATCAGGTGGTAGTAGTATAGTAGTAGTATTAGCAGTAGTAGTAGTAGTAGTGGTGGTATCAGGTGGTAGTAGTATAGTAGTAGTATTAGCAGTAGTAGTAGTAGTAGTGGTGGTATCAGGTGGTAGTAGTATAGTAGTAGTATTAGCAGTAGTAGTAGTAGTAGTGGTGGTATCAGGTGGTAGTAGTATAGTAGTAGTATTAGCAGTAGTAGTAGTAGTAGTGGTGGTATCAGGTGGTAGTAGTATAGTAGTAGTATTAGCAGTAGTAGTAGTAGTAGTGGTGGTATCAGGTGGTAGTAGTATAGTAGTAGTATTAGCAGTAGTAGTAGTAGTAGTGGTGGTATCAGGTGGTAGTAGTATAGTAGTAGTATTAGCAGTAGTAGTAGTAGTAGTAGTGGTATCAGGTGGTAGTAGTATAGTAGTAGTATTAGCAGTAGTAGTAGTAGTAGTGGTGGTATCAGGTGGTAGTAGTATAGTAGTAGTATTAGCAGTAGTAGTAGTAGTAGTGGTGGTATCAGGTGGTAGTAGTATAGTAGTAGTATTAGCAGTAGTAGTAGTAGTAGTGGTGGTATCAGGTGGTAGTAGTATAGTAGTAGTATTAGCAGTAGTAGTAGTAGTAGTGGTGGTATCAGGTGGTAGTAGTATAGTAGTAGTATTAGCAGTAGTAGTAGTAGTAGTGGTGGTATCAGGTGGTAGTGTAGTAGTAGTATTAGCAGTAGTAGTAGTAGTAGTGGTGGTATCAGGTGGTAGTAGTATAGTAGTAGTATTAGCAGTAGTAGTAGTAGTAGTGGTGGTATCAGGTGGTAGTGTAGTAGTAGTATTAGCAGCAGTAGTAGTAGTAGTGGTGGTATCAGGTGGTAGTGTAGTAGTAGTATTAGCAGTAGTAGTAGTAGTAGTGGTGGTATCAGGTGGTAGTAGTATAGTAGTAGTATTAGCAGTAGTAGTAGTAGTAGTGGTGGTATCAGGTGGTAGTGTAGTAGTAGTATTAGCAGTAGTAGTAGTAGTAGTAGTGGTGGTATCAGGTGGTAGTAGTATAGTAGTAGTATTAGCAGTAGTAGTAGTAGTAGTGGTGGTATCAGGTGGTAGTAGTATAGTAGTAGTATTAGCAGTAGTAGTAGTAGTAGTAGTGGTACTGGTGGTGGTAGTAATAGTAGTAGTATGAGTGGCAAAGTGGTTTGATTCACAAACACATTTGAGTGTCTAAACACTTCACATATAAATACAAAGGTATTATTATTATTAGAATTAATAATTAATTCGAATACATTGCACTAGTGGGAACTTAAAATTTACAAAGGCCAAATCCTCTTCATGTTTATGCACCACATTATTCAAAATTTAAAGCATCTTTTTTTTTTCTTTATGATTAAACAAATGGTCCTGATCCAAGATCAAGATCAGCTGTATTCTGCCAAGTACACAAGGAACAACCATCATCATCATCATCATCATCATCATCATCATCATCATCATCATCATCATCATCATCATCATCATTATCATTATCATTATCATTATCATTATCATCATCATCATCATCATCATCCTGATGGATGTTACTGGCGATACTTTATCTACACCTAGACCTGTGGACTTTTGACTAGTCAAAAAGGAGTTTACATCAGTGCCATTAGTTTTCATTCACATCTCCCACAAATGTCCTATTTCCTAGAATAAAATATTTTTATAATAGAAGCATGCCCTGAAACTTCAGATTTAATCACCATTAGGACCAACATAACGTGTACAGCTGAACTGCAAGTTTTATCACGTCAAATCACGCAGAGTAGCGATGTACACAAGCTTTCTGTTCTAATGGAATCATGCTAAGGTTAGATCAGAGGCCTTGCTCAATGTGAGCACACAGTGACCTTCAAAGGTAATGAAAAACTGAGAGAGCGCCTTTGTTATGTTCAAAAACTCTATGATTTATAAAGTCACCTTGTTCAATAAAGAGAGATTTTTCTGTGCCTGACAAGGTTTGTAATGTATGAGCAACCATTGTTCTTTCTAAAGCCTTAAGGGGAAAAACTGGGAGATGAGGGAAAAGTGACACACAGTAGCATCCTCGCGTAATTGTGAGCATTCCTTTTCAGTTTTCTCCTTGTCTGCTCTTGATTGAACACTTAGGTTTATGTAAACTACCCATAATGCCTGCACTCCATGGAAACAGCAGGGTCGTTGAGAGGATTGGCCTGTCATTTACATTTCTTAATTTCTTGTGTTTGTTTGCTTTTTGCAGATTATGGAGGATTAACCTCAGCTGAACTGAAATGTAAATTCCTCCAACTGTGTCTGTGTATCTTTCACGTCACTCTGTGTCAATCTTTCCTTTTCTTAACAACAGCTTTCTTCGTAATTTACCCTTTAAATGGCAGTTCGAGGCATGCCGAATCACACAAAATGTCAATGTAAGAAATAACATTGTGACAAAGCTTTGAAGAACCTCTACATAACAGGCAGTAAATGCATTTCCCTACTGTCTTGTCAAACAGTCACTAGCTATGAGGTTTTGAACCAAAGTCCAATCTGATTGCAGTGGGTTTGTCTTTGACAAAGGATTTTAACATTCACAATAATGGTGCAAGTAGTATGGAAGCTCGTTTCCATCACTGAATAATACAAAATAATAATAAATGATAATAGCGACTTCTCACAATTGACTCGTTTTTTCCCTTGTCCGAATTGTTAAGATAAAAAGTCTCAATTACCTTTCTTTTATTATTAAGTGAGAGGAACAAGCTTCCATAAAGTTAAATTGGTGCAGTTTAATAAAATAATATATTTGCTGCATAAAATAACACTTGAATGGTTACTTTTTCCATTTTATGGCATTATCATTTTACTGTTTAGATTTAGATAAAAAGCCCATGACTAGCCTATAATATTTTTTTAATATTATATGAATATTTAATGTATTCACCAGATTTAATATAGTTAAAGATAGCTTTTCCTTTATTTAAGACTGCATTTAATCATTAAAAACGTTGTTTAAATAAATATCAGGTTCCCATTGTAAAAACTTTTAACATATTAACATGACAAAATCTATATATGAATAAATAAACAATCGGTTTCATGGGCACACTTTACTTTAGGGTCCAATTCTCATAATTAACTAACTATTTATTATCTATGATTAATAATAGTTAGTAAGCAGGGCTTTATTTATAATTCACTTTTTCTCTCACCAGTAAATTTGAGAACTCAATTTTAAGTTACCGGGCATTCAGAACTTCTACTAGACAAAAATAAATAAATAAAATAACAATTAAAGAAAAAGTTGAATGAAAAATAAATAAATAAAATGTGTTAAATAGTGAGAACTGGACCCTACACTAAAGTGTTACTGGTTTTATTATTATTATAAGACGAGAGCTGCAGCACCACTGATGTGATTTTTGCAGTGTGAATGTTAAGAGAGAAAAAGAAGCTGCAGCAAATAGCCTCCCTCAATCTCGAAAAGGCTTTTGCCCGGGTGCCGCATCAGTTGATCTGGTATGCACTACGGGGCCATGGAGTGTGTAAACAGCTCATCAACTGGGTCCAAATTCTCCATGTGAACACCAGCAATTGGGCAAGATGCACAGCGGGCATTTCTGATAGCTTCCCTTTGATGGTTGGTACACACCCAAGGCTCAACATTGTTGCCGCTTCTCTTCATTCCGGTCATGCAAAAAAAATGTGACCTGCAACAGGGTGTCCTGTTGGCCTTGCTTTATGCTGACACCAGCAGGAAAGAACTGGAACACCAAGTCCAGGTATGTAATGACCACCTCAGCATCAACATCAAGAAAACTGAATACCTGGAGGCCAATCTGTCTGATGGCAATATCCTGGATAATGGCGAGGGCCTGACAAAGATGAACAACTTTAAGTGTATAGGATCCCGCCTGCAAAGTGACGGTGGTATGACTGACGAAGTGTGTGGGAGGGTGAATGCAGCCTGTATGTGGCTGGAATGTTAAACCCAATTCGTCTCAAGTCAAAGATATACGAATGAAAGTACGCCCAGTTGCACTGTATGGAGCCGAATGAGCACTGAGCGCCCCCTCCACACCATGAAAGTGTGCATGCTATGCTGGATTGCTGGTGTGTGTCTCCTTGACCACTGCTGTAATGTTGCAATCTGCCAGCAAATGGGTGTTTAACGGCAACAAATGCCAATTATGGAGAAAATGCAGCAAAGGAGTATTCAGTGGTATAGACATGTCCTAAAAACAGCACCAGGCACTGTCACTGACACCCATGAGGAAAACCAGAGCAAAGATGGCAGTATACGATCAAAACGGATATGAAGAAAGAAAGAAAGAAAGAAAGAAAGAAAGAAAGAAAGAAAGAAAGAAACATCCAACTATTTATTAACATTAACTAAAAATACCTTGTTGTAAAGTGTTACAGAAAATATGATTTTTTCTTTAGGAAATAATGTAAAGTAGAATTTCTCTGATTCCAATGTATTATTTACAAAAGACGGGAAGTTAAAAAGTCTACAGAAGAAAAAAAAATCTACACTTGAACACTAAAATTGTGAAAATGAACACCATACGAAGATACAGTAAAGTTCCCCTATAGGAAGAGTCGGTCAGCCGATCAGCATTTGCGTTTGTTTACTCCACTCACTGCAATAAAGAAACAGCCTCTGGAAAATGTTCTTTTCTCTGAAAGCAATAAAGAGAGTTTCCTTTTTCCAATCAGAAGTGATTAAACAAGTTGTGATTCCGAGTAAATGTCATTTTGATGAAAGTCCCTGGCAGAGGGCATGAGCGAGGGAAATGTTAGACCATCAGGAGAACTGCAGCCTGTGGGAAATGGCGAGTTATTAAAGCAAGATTAATATCTACTAATGACTGCTGTCACCAGTGGAGCGCCGGAGAGAGGCACATATTCAGCATTATCAGACAAATCTATTGATGTTTTTCCACAGTCAGACTGTGTTTTTGTATTTGTGTCCTCATTCCCTTGCCTGCAACTAAATAATATCTATAGCTAATTAGCGATAATTACACCTGTGAAGAATTTCTGAGATTTGCGTGCATAAATTCTCCTAATGGTAGGATTAGAGAGCCATTTCATGCATGGATGTTTTCATGCCGCGCTCCCTGCGTACTGCTAAATTTGGGGCACAACACAAATAGCTTGAATACTAATGTCTGCTGCACTTAATAATAGTAGCTCATGCGCCCTCTGAGTGACACCAAAGTTGTTGTTTTTTTTCTTCTTCACTAACGTGAAGACTTCAAAAGACGGAATTAATGACAGGCATAACAAAAAACAAAACCCTTGAACTATGTACGTGCATAATTCAAAATCCTGGAATGCATCAGATTTAGCTACATTTATCCACTAGTTTCTATTACATTTATGTTTCCTATATAATACAAATAATATTAGCGAGAAGAAAGGGAAATGTCCTCCCGGGAAGATGAAATCAGATTTCTTTACAGAGGTCAAGTGTAAAGTTAACCAACTCTTAGCAAGACTTTTGTGATAGTGTAACTACAACAGCTGGTTATGTAAACAGCTCAGTAAAACAGATGTATTACTTTTAGTATACTTACTAGTATACTCTAATGACATTTTATAACAGTTTTGCATATTTAACTCAATATAGTTTTTATGCTTATTGGAGAACTGTATCATTAGATTAGCATCATGCTAATGGCAAACTCAGAATCAGTTGCTGCTACCTTTATAAACATTCAAAAGCTTTAGGTTGCATAAACTACTTCGAATAGTCTCGTCTATAACAGATTTTTGACATGGTTCCAAGCATTTTAACGTAAATTAAAGGGGCTTCGTGTAGGATGGACACCCAGCGGTTGAAATAGGTATTGCAATCCAAATTCCAAATATTGGAGCAGGTTTTTTTCACCTGCCCCCTCCTCCTCAGTAGCACACGCAGGTTGCCAGATTGACGACACCAGCAAGAACGAGTGGAAAGCAGCGAGCCTTACACTGTAAGTTGATCAGCTAATTTATATATTTGTAATATATTCTTTTGAGACCATTCTAGATGGATTCTATATTCAAATGAGACCTGCAAAACATAGACTAGTTTAAAAGGTTGTTTTTTTTTTTGTCAGGGTGAAGGGCACACTACAAGACAAAAGCATATGGTCTCAAAGCATGGTCAAACAAGTTTGAAAATAGCTTTTAATGCATTTAGTGCTTGGGGATAGTTAAATCTGGGCACTGAAGGGAACAGGAAGAAATTCAATATAATCACACGATTAAATGAATTAATTATATCATCAAATAGAGATGAGAGCTTGGCCATAATCTTCCATATTGTATCATAATAACCGTGACTCGTGACTGCAGCAACGGTCAAATCCAGTGTCTCAGAGGTGGAAGTTGCTGACACATCATCGGTCTCTATTACTGAGACCTGAATGCGTATCCCTCTGCAGGACAAACCATCATCACCATCATCACCTACATCTGGCTCTCTGCCCACCACCCGAGGGGGGGAAACAATACGCCGCATGAGTTTATGACTCCCCATTTGTAACAGACTTCCTCTGTTGTCACTCCTTGTTATGCAAGCCGTTTCCTCACCTGCGGACATTCTGTCCATTTGGTTTCATTATGAAAGGAGGTTTATCAGCTTGCAGCCCTATTTTCACTGTTTAATGGCTTGGAAAACACACACACACACACACACACACACACACACACACACACACACACACACACACACACACACACACACACACACACTCCCACTGGAGGATAAGATGAAACAATCATTTTGCCAACGATCATTCTGTTATCCCATTTGCTTTCCATCACACCATTCAGGCTCAGGTAAAAGACAGCGGGGAATAATTTATGCCTTTGTTGATTTATGGTTAGTGCTAATACATAATGCAGTAATATTCAAAGGCAAGAGTTCAAAACACCACAGGCCTGGACTAGATGGACAATATGTCGTTCAATTATATGAACTCTTTCATGCTGCACAGATCATCGTCTTCTGCATTAATGTTGTGTCACAGGAAAAGCCACATTGTCCCTGTGTTGTTGCATTACAATTTATTTTTAAATAATAATTAATACAAAATATGAATACAAATATTAGTTAATAAACAGATATTTAATCAAACAATAACAATTATTATTATCATTATTATTATTATCATCATTAAATCTGTCCATAATAATAAAAAACGTATCATCCTTCCATCCGTCCATCGATGGATGGATGGATGGATGGATAGTTGGGTTGATGGATGGATGGATGGATGGATGGATGGATGGATGGATGGGTGGATGTCCTTTATGGATCATTCATCAATCCAACCATCATATCATCCATCCATCCATCAATTCATCCATCATATATCATATCAATCATTTATCATATTATCCATCCATCCATCCAGCCAGCCAGCCAACACATCATCCATCCATCCCATCCCATCCCATCCTATTATCCATTCATCCTATCATATCATATTTCATCCACCAAGACAGAAAGAAGATAGCAATGTATGTAAGTATGTATGGATTATCCATCAGTCCAATCATCATTTCATCCATCCATCCATGCATCCATCATATATTATATAATATCAATCATATATCATCCATCCATCCATCCATCCATCCATCTCTGTATTTCTGTGTCTGTCTATCTCTTTAACTTACAACATCAATGCACTTGTAGACAAGCACATTTGATGTTTGTCATGTACTCATCTCTTTTGCTATCTCTTCCCCATCTCTCTTCAAAAGCAAACAAATGAAGATTAAATCAACACAGACAAGCAGCACAGCACAATTCACCAATCCCACGAGTGCCCAGATCAAACACACAGTGTGTAATCACAGAAATACACACGTCATTCTCAAATGAGCAATCAGCAAGTGCCTTTCCATCTCAAAATCTTAATGACGAACAAGAATATTACATATTTATACAAGAGAAGAGAAAGTAAGAATTCATTCACAGCTTAAGCCAATAAACAGTCCCATCACACTGTAGTTCGAGGGGAAACGGGCGGCTTTTCATCCCTCCTGATGTTACAGTGAGAAGATCATTGCTTTGATTTTCTGATTATGATGCCTAAAAGCAAAAAGAAGTCTTTTTGAATTAGAGTTTGACATTAAAAAATGTCAAGGCTGTGAAAGAACACCACAAAGGCAAGAGAAAACACTGTAAATATGCCACAGGCTATGGAGGCGCAGCAGTATCGCACATTTAATTACAATGAACATTTGTGTGTACTTCAAAAGCAAGCCGTTTCGCCTGCAATTATCTGCCAGCTAGTTTCAAGCCAACGCTGCTCAATTTGACGAGATCACAGTTTTACGCAAGCATTTGCTTTAGCCCAAAAAAAAGTAGGAGTAAGGAAAGCAGCCATCCCTCAAATTAGCATTCGTTGAAGACTTTCAGTTCCGATATTCTTCTGTTCCTTGAATATTATTGACACATCCCCCTTTTCTCAGTTTTCTGTTAAACGATGAATCAATGTTTGTTAGTCTTGACCATCTTCAAAGAAGTTTTACTTGTTTTCTTTTTCAGCTTTTCTTTGCTCTTTCATGCTTTATCTATTCATTTCATATGCCACTCTGTGATAGGCACACTAGGGAGGCGCTGATTTGGCTGTAATGATTTTGTAAGAGTTGGGGGTCTGCTGGGTTCTGGTCCGTGGCCTGGCTCCCAGAACTAGAGCTCTTGCTTTACACCTGCAGGCCCAGGAGGAAACCGTATCATCCCCTGCCCACCTGGTGGCTTTGTGGGCCATTTCATGTGGTCGAAACAGGCTGGGTGAAGTTATTAGCTTCTCCCCGTGGTGAACTTTTTATTTAGTACAGCTTACCGCAGACAGCTCCCATCTAGTGCAGAAATAAGCCAAAAACTTGATTGAGTTTACAGAACTGTTGACTGCAGACTGCATGGGGATTGGGGATGGGGATTGAGATGGGATGGGATGGGATGGGGGATGGGGATATGGATTGGGGATCCCCATTTATATTTAGTTGAAAAAAAGGTTATTTAGATTAAAATATTTTGTACTATAATTTTTCATAAACTGATAAAACACTTAAAGGTTTTGTTTCAACATCAAATGAACCCCCAAAAAATGTTAAGACATTGCTGTGAAAACCTAGACTGGGTAAACCCAGCCTGATCTGCGGGTGATTTGATTTTGCCCGCAACTGGAAACCTGTACATTAATTTCTACTGCTGCTGTTACACTTTTGCGGGAACCAATCACAGACTGGCTTATCCACCTGACGCGCTATTGGCAGGTTTAACACGATGACGGATAGAAAACCGTTGGGTCGTTGCCCGTTGATCACGCCTCTTGTGGTCTGATTGGTTGAAGGAATATCAAATTACGTACAGAGTTATTCAAATAATGCTCGTTGATCACGCCTCTTGTGCAGTAGAAAATACAGAGCAGACTCCCCAGACCAATGTTCAATCTTAAATTGAGCTTGGTCTGGTGATAGCCAGACAAGTGAAAACCCCCTTTATTTAAGAGTACAGTCAAAAGTCAAAGTACAGTCTGGCTGCATAAGACTAGTTTGTCAATCCAAAAGAGTAAAAAAACTGATATTACCTGACATTATGCAAAAGCATTTACCACAGAAAATCCTGACTGACCAATCAGAATCAAGAGCGCCACATACAAAAAACTCCATAAATGCCTTTGTCCATCTGCATCATGCAATTTGCTCTCACTTTCACATACCCGGACTCACTCACAAACACTTTAAGATGCATGTGCGCACACTTCAGAGCCACCTAGCTTAGCAACAAAGCACAAACACAGCCGCTGGCTGAGTCTCACATCTTAGCAGTGTTCTCTAGTGTGTGAGCCTGGATCCTTTCTCAGAGTGCCCAGCCAGGCTATGATACGGTTGGCATGCAAAAGATAGCTCTCTCCCCAAAGGCTGAGGCTGACCTCTGTCAGAATATAAAATAATGAAGCCAGATTGTGAGGAAGAAAAAAAAAACATGTTAGAGACAAAAATTAGAACAACTGCCGCATAACCGCTGCTGCTCTCAGAGAAATGCCTCTTCTGCTATATGCATGCTGATGAGAGAGAGAAAGATCAAACTAACATTCAACAGACAAAAACATGCCTGCTGAATTAAACGGTTTTCACACTGGGCTTGATTGCTGGGTTCACACACTTGAAGGTGAAGATAATCTGCTATACCAAATTATATCTGTAAGTAGGTAGTAAAGTAAGTAAGTGGACAAATTAATAAATAAATAAATAAATAATACATTAGAATAAAATGTAATTATGCTGTTGGTTTAACTTGATTTGATCATTTGATGGTAAATAAATAAATACTGGTTTTCACTTTTTTCACTTGATTTGCTTGATTAGTCATCTATGAAAAAGCTATCAAATAAACAAACCAAATAAATAAACCAGAATTAAATAATGAATTAAGCATACTATTTTCCACTTTTTGGTTTGCTTATGAAACATATTTGATGACAATCAGCTATAAACAAACAAACAAACAAACAAATCAGATTCATATGAACCAGAGTTTGGTTATTCATGGCAATCAGCTATAAAAATAAAAATAAAAATAAACAAAGAAATCAATCATATGTTTTTTTGTAACTTTTATGTGGGAAAATGTAAATTTGTAGTGACTATTGTGGCCACTTTTCCATATAATGAAATGGATGAGAAATGGGGCATCAAGTTCCTAAAAACAATGTAAACCTGACATGAACTGACATTATAAAAAGCATTTACCACGGAATATCCTGACTGGCCAATCAGAATCAAGAGTGCCACATAAAAATGTAGTCTTGTTTAAGCTGCTTTTTCTGTCTCCATTCATAATTTTCATTATATTAGTTGAAATTCTCCTTTAATTTAGAGTTTCAGGCAGCCTCAGATCACCAAGCTCTTCAGATCATGAAGCTAACAGCAAAAGACAGACACTTATCCGCTCCTAAAATGTCAGATTCTATAACACGCTAATCAGCACCCTTCAGTGTTCGCTTGAGAGTTCAGAACACTTGCTCTCAAATGACACAAATGACAAATGAGAGCTGGTGGTGGAATTTCTTTAAATTTTCAAAATAGTTAATCCCAATAAATTATATTCTGTGAGAAACTTTTATTTTTCTGACACTGCATGCTGGATCAGCAATGCTTATAAACAACTCAAAATCTGCATAAATCTTTACAAGCATTTTCTCCAACGAGTGTCTTCTAAACCTAACGTCAAGCTACAAAGCTCCAAGATATTCCATGCAGTTGTCTGTGAATGCACAGATCATCAGCAGTATAAAATGAACTAAAATTGTCACTGCGAATAAAGTGTAAATGTGACCCAGTGCCTCAAGCTCTCTCACAAGGAATATTCCTAGAACATCAAGTCATGTGTGACCAACCTCAATAAATGACCATCTATGTAATTCAGCAATAGCACTTTCGGCAGTTTCAGAAAAGGTTTCAGAAAAGAGTAAAGAGGTGTGATCCTACGACCCATAAGGGTTAAACTGGTGTTTAACTGGTGGCACTTTATTGCTTTAAGTAGTGGGACACCCCTCCAAATAATTGAATTCATGTGTTTCAATATCTTTCATGGCCACAGGTGTATAAAAATCAAGCACTAAGCATGCAGACTCTTCTACAAACACTTGTGAAAGAATGGGTCACTCTCAGGAGCTCCGTGAATTCAAGCCCGGTACAGTGATATGATGACACCTGTGCAATAAGTCCATTTGTGAAATTTCCTCACTACTAAATATTCCACAGTCAACTGTTAGTGGTATTATAACAAAGTGGAAGCAATTGGGAACAACAGCAACTCAGCCATGAAGTGGTAGGCCACGTAAAAATCAAAGAGAGGGGTCAGCGCATGCTGAGGCGCACAATGTGCAGAAGTCGCCAACTTTCTGCAGAGTCAATAGCTACAGACCGCCAAACTTTGTGTAGCCTTCAGAGGAGCTCAAGAACAGTGCTTATAGAGCTTCATGAAATGAGTTTCCATGGTCGAGCGGCTGCATCCAAGCCTTACATCACCAAGAGCAATGCAAAGCGTCAGATGCAGTGGAGTAAAGCACGCCACCACTGGACTCTAGAGAAGTGGAGATGTGTTCTCTGGAGTGACAAATCGCTTCTCTGTCTGGCAATCTGATGGACGAGTCTGTTTTTTGCGGTGGCCAGAAGAACGGTACTTGTCTGACTGCATTGTGCCAAGTGTAATGTATGGTGAAGGGAGGATTATGGTGTGGGTTGTTTTTCAGGGGTTGGGCTTGGCCCCTTAGTTCCAGCGAAAGGAACTCTTAATGCTTCAGCATACCAAGACATTTTGGACAATTTCATGCTCCCAACTCTGTTCCAAACATGGCCCCTTCCTGTTCCAATATGACTGCGTACCAGTGCTCAAAGCAAGATCCATAAAGTCGTGGATGAGCAAGTTTGCTGTGGAGGAACTTGACTGGCCTGCACTGAGTCCTGACCTCAACCCGATAGAACACCTTTGAGATGAATTAGAGCAGAGACTGTGAGCTAGGCCTTCTCATCCAACATCAGTGCCTGACCTCACAAATGTGCTTCTAGAAGAATGGTCAAAAATTCCCATAAACACACTCCTACACCCTGTGGAAAGCCTTCCCGAGGAGTTGAAGCTGTTATAGCTGCAAAGGGTGGGTCAACTCTATATTAAACCCTACTGATTAAGAATGGGATTTCATTAAAGTTCATGTGCATGTAAAGAGAGGCGGCCCAAAACTTTTGGCAAAAAAACACAACTTGCATGCTGTCTATACAGGCATTCACCTTTATTCCACTTACAATTGATGAAATGTACAAACAGTACAAATTTAATTCAGCATAGGAAGATAATAACATGCGCAGCCTGAACAGTATGTGCTCCACCCTTCAGAGCGAGTATCAATTCCTTTTTGTCCAGGATATACAGAATTGCTGTTCAGGGGTGCAGAAATAGGGAAACCAACACAAATCTCTAGTGTTGGGTCCCAGAGGCTGAGCAGATGGGCGTTTTATACCTGAGAGCAGTGAAGAGATTCATGTACATGAGAAAAAGAAATGGAAACAGAGACTGTCACAGTAGTACAAACAGTACATGGATTGGTTGTGTGATTTTAGACAGGACAGCTCTCTTGCAGCTCTTGCCACAGGCAGCCTACTTTCCAACACACACCACCTGCCACACATTGGTGTGTGTGTGTGTGTGTGTGTGTGTGTGTGTGTGTGTGTGTGTGTGTGTGTGTGTGTGTGTGTGTGTGTGTGTGTGTGTGTGTGTGTGTGTGTGTGTGTGTGTGTGCACGTGTGTGTGCGCTCGCGTGTGTGTGCGTGTACGGGGAAAGTCTGCTGGGAGAATGAGCATAGTTAAAAATTGCATCCTCCCTATATGCATTATGGTAGAACTGGAGCTTCTATGGTCGACCTGAATGCGGCACATATAGAAAATCACGATAAAGAATGAACATCCATCCGAGCATTGTCTTTACACCGGCTCTGACCTCTGAACTCAATCTGCAAGATCATCATTAACTACATGGCTGACTTCTCATTAATTAAATTCCACAAAGTCTATATGACAGAACAAGGTTCAGCTAGTCTAGCCATGGTGTGTCTGTGTAAGAGAGACAATTTTTAGCACTAAAATACTATTCTTAGCCATAGGTGTGTTATTAGGTCACTCCACAGCCTGTGTACAGACACACAACAACAAACGACTAACAGCTCCAGACCCCATAACTCTGTAAATAGCAGCACCCATTAATAAGTTCACAAGCAGAAACAAGCATAGCTGCAATATTTATGAGAGAAAAAGAACTAATGGGCCTTTAATTATAAAATATGGAAAATATGGAGCAGGACTTTAGAGAGGTGTCATCTGACACTTTTGCTATGTTCCAAAACCTACTGAACTACCACATAGGCTTGCAAAGTATTTACTTAGGCCTAATTATACTGTACTTATAGCCAAATTGTAAGGGAAATTATGGATGGATGTATGGAGATGTATGTATGTATGTATGTATGGATGTATGTATGTATGTATGTATGTATGGAGATGTATGTATGTATGTATGTATGGATGTATGTATGTATGTATGTATGGATGGATGGATGGATGGATGGATGGATGGATGGATGGACGGACGGACGGACGGACGGACGGACGGACAGACTACTTAATTTAGCCAAATTGTAAGGGAAATTATACAGAATTATATACAATACTCTAGATAGATAGATGACACAGACAGACAGACAGACAGACAGACAGACAGACAGACAGACAGACAGACAGACAGACAGACAGACAGACAGATAAACACACACAACAGGTTTTCACATAAATATATTCATGACATTCCGTATGAGAAAAAAAAACGCCTCAAAAGAACAAACTTCATAAACAAATGTTTAATTTCCCAGAGGATCCCCTTCCTCATATTCTTTAGTATTGAATACACATCTGCCATGCTAATGCAAGAACACTGTCTGCATTAACTCTCCAAGTTGTGATTCCGACAGAGAACAACTAACAAATAATACATGAGAATTATAGACCTCCATAATCAGACCTAAATGTCGACCTTGAATCAGGACAGACTTTGTGAAGATACTTCCACAAAAAAAGTATAATAATAATCCTTTCAAACTCATTCAAGCATCAAGCATCAAAATTATTGGACATAAACGTCAAAGAGGGAAATGTTTGCAAAGTTATGCAATATTTTCCATCTTCATATGAGCAGAAACATAACAAAACAAGCAGTCAGAGAGATCAGTGCATTCAGAGGTAATGAAAGAGAAATGCAGCATCATCTGGAGATGTTTCACTCCATTAAATAAAGACCAAGCTAAATGTGACATCTATTATAAACTAATAGTGTTAAATTAAGTTGGTAAATGATTGATCAAATTCTATAATTATTGTTAAGCAGTCTTATAATTTCTTTACACATTAGTGAAACATGACCTTGTATTACTATTATTGTTTATATCATATCTATTGTTCCATCTCTAGCTCTTGTTTGTTTTGTTGGCTCTTGAAGGAATTGTGTGGCCCCTGAGGCTGTCACAGGTTTGGGCTCATCATTTAAAGTCCTCCTGTTTGCTGACTCTTGTGTTTGTTTCATCACTCCAGCAGACATTACATGCCGAAGCACATGCTGATCGATATTGTCCCTCTAGACTTTGCTGTGACTCAGGCTCTGTTATTTTTTGTCTGTATTTAGTTTTTTATACTGTTTGGTCAACTTGTTTTGCTGAATCTACTTTTCTTTTCATCAAGTACATTTTATAGCAGCCACAACTGAAGGAAAATAATTTGCATTAAAATATTAAAAATGTTAAATAAACAAAAGACTACCTTTTAAAAGTTATCTTTAATAAGAAATTACTTAATATGTGTGTGTACTGTGTATAATTAGTATGTATGTATATATATCAATTTATATACAGTACATACATACAAATATTTCTTAATATAACATGAGTGTGTGTGTGTGTGTGTGTGTGTGTGTGTGTGTGTGTGTGTGTGTGTGTGTGTGTGTGTGTGTGTGTGTGTGTGTGTGTGTGTGTGTGTGTGTGTGTGTGTGTGTGTGTGTGTGTGTGTATATGACATTTTAAAATACAGTATATTACAATAGAAAACAGGTATTTAACATTGTAAAAAAAAATTTGGTACTGCATACAGATCAGGCATAACACGCATAATTATGACCGCCATCCAAATATTGTGTTGGTCCCCTTTTGCTCCCTAAACAGCCCTGACCCATCAATGCATGGACTCCACTAGACTCCAGAGGGTGTGCTGTGGTATTGGCAAAAAGATGTTAGCAGCAGATCCCTTAAAGGTGTCATGAACTGCCTTTATAATTTTGTTTATACTGTTGTCTGAGATCAACCTATGACATTTGCATGGTTTTGCTTCATTATGAATAAGTAATAGGCTACTTATTTTACCCTGGAACACTTGGATTTTATGGGCGTGCAGCACTGAAGACTTAAAAGTAAATGCACACGGCTATGATTGGATAAGATTTGTATATTTAATGAGCTTCAGCTCCCCTGTAAGTGCATGTGGGAATTGTTTTGAAAGCATGTGGGAAAACGGCAACCGGAATGAATTGCCCACAGGTCTCGCAAAATGTCTTTATCAAAACAAACACAATGATTTCACTCTCATCCACCCGCGAATGATTGGAATGTTGTTTTTTTATTACTTGCCCCACCCGATCGGTGGATATAACCACAAACCGCACACACACACACACACACACGCACGCACAAGCCTCACCGCAGAGTCAAAATCAGCATGTTGAAAACTTGAACCATGCCTACTCCAGACCACAGTAACAGTGCACGCCAGTGATGACAGACTTACACTTTTAAATGCCAGTAATGGGATTCAACTTACCCAAATATCTACTGGCACAAAAGTAAAACACTTTAAAGTGATTTAAATGTTTAATTATATCTTACTAAGATGCCATTATATATAGTTAGAAATGGACCTTGATGAACATATAGAGTTTGTGAACCCTTTTTTGCTTTCAGACAGTTTAATATAACTTTCAAAAAAGTCCAGTACAAACGTTACAGTCACACATCAACGGCAGCTGTCATAGTTGCTAGGCGACAAGAACAGTCCTCCGTAGGCTAAACGGTTCCATTTAACAATGCTCAGTCCGACCTTTGTGGCCTTGAAAGGCAAGTCCTTCGAAAGATGCAGCCTTTGAATTTGGACACATTCTCAGAGTCTTCTCCTATAATGGCTGAAGAGTTTGGAGGACACTTGACAAGATCAGAGACCATCCCTGCTTCTAGAATCTCTTCAGATCCTTAAAGTTCATATTGATACATGCTACTCTTCAGTTCTCTAAAGGCTTCAGGTTAGGGGACTGGAATGGTTAAATAGGTATGGTAACTACAAAACAACTGAGCAATGAGAGCGTAAGAAATAAAGAGGGAGGTAAGACTTGGGAAAGAGAAAGAATGAGATGAAAGTGTTGAGCTGCTCAGCTCTCAGTCGTTTTATGGCAGCTGGTTATAATGCTGCTGTACTCTGGCAGAGGTTGGTGAATGCGACTAGCTTCATGCATGGCAAAGCAGTTTCCTGCAGAGTTCGGTATTCCACATTCACACATCAGCACAAACACCTGTTCACTCAATTCATTTGAGATTAAAACATTATTTATTTAGCAAAACAAGTCTGCCAAAAACATCCAGACTGCTAGACAATGGCAATCAAATTGCTCCCTAAATAAATAAATGCCCGGATTACTGAGGAAAAATAAATAAATTACTGTTTCTACAAAAATATTAACCACCAGAGTGGTTTTCAACATTGATGTTTGGTGCTCAAGAAATGATCACCAAATCTACATAAAAAAAATATTTGTATACATAGATATCTTTTTGAATGTGTTTGAATGCTATTTTTGTCGTCATAATCTTTAAAACCAATACATAGGGTTGTATTGGTTTTAAAAATTTATTTGTTCATTAATGACGTCATCAGCGACTAGTTGAGTTGACGTCGACTAGTCGCTGATGACGTCATTAATGAACAAATAAGTACCCCTTTAAGCTGAGACGCAAACTCGGGTCTTCTTTGCACAGGACAGCTATGGCATATGACACAGCATGCTCATAAGATTATTAATCCTACATAACAGCTTCTGTATCAGTTATTTTGTCTTATGGTCGTTATATATTTCTCACAGATTTCTGCTTGTTCTGAATAAGATACAGATAAAGTAGCACAATAAAGATTACATGTATATGAATACATTAGGAAGTGATTGTGTGAATTAATTCTACCTGGCAGCGTCTCTCTACTAATAGTGGAGCTGTACGTTTTAGTTATCAAGAAATATGCTAGAACTTCTCAGTTTCTAAGCTATTTTAATGATAAATCCCAGAACTATGTTGACAATACATTTCTGCGCTACTGAATGGTTTTGTGTGAAGCGCGCGGGATCTCCGCGTGATCAGGCTATGTGTGTGCGTTACAATGCAGCACGCAGTTTAGCGCGATGATTAACTTACGTGTACAATAAGCGTGCATTCTCCCGATCAATTTTGAGCATCCAGATGGTAATCAAACATGTCTTGTGGAGAGCTCTTGAAGTATGCATTTATTTGTCATTTTTAACTGTTTAAAACAGAGCCTTTTTGGAGCCTTTATAAATTGCTTGTCCTGTTGCGCCCTCTATAGGCCAGCGACTAGTCGACGTCAAGCTTAAAGCGTCATGACAGAGCATTAAGGTCGATTAGTCGACTAGTCGGCGCAACACCTAAAAAAAACTGCTAAGTTTTAATATTGATAGCATTACTTTGAGGTGTGTTCTTATGAGATGCAGCAGGTCAACATTTTTTCAAGAGATTAAAATGCCCAAAACAATGGCGTTATGAGGAAGATGTGGAAAACATTACAATTGTTCCCTACTCTACACTCTTTGCCAATCATATTCAGGCTGAGGAATCCATTTGAGGAACAATGCATTTCATCCAGAACTTGTTGACCCTTCTGGGTTTGCAATAAAAAGCATTTTCAGGCTGTGATTTAGCTGTTTTCAGCCCTCCATTTCTCTCTGTCTGTTCCGCCTTTGCCCTCTGAGACGTTGATGAAACGCCGATGAAAGGTTTCTAAAATGATTTGGATTGATTTGCTCTCTTCCATTGAAAGTCATCATTTATCATTCACTCTTCACCGAAGCACTGAACCAGTGGTCAGAGCCGATGACCGATCTCCCTCTAGAGAATGACAATTCTCTCCTGCAGGACATCTGCTCATGATCTGCAAATGATTAGATCACAATGCCTCCTAAAAGTATGTGACACATTTTAAGCACTGATTTGACTGAGACCAGATACTTTGTTTTTTAATGATTGTTTTTCACCCTCTCGCCGACTGATAAAATTAAATAGGCCGTTTTTTTCAAAAGCATCTTTATGACTTAAGTATGGTTTGTGGTCACCCATCCTTCAATAACCTTCAATAAATTACATTGTGGCAGATTCATGAAACAATTTGCACTGAAATATACTGAAAAAAAGATTCAGGGATCTAATTAAACTTCAGCAGCTTCTCACCCTCTAAAAAATGCAGGGTTGTTTTTTAATCCAAAATGCTGGGTTAAGACTGTTGGGTAATTTTTTGATCACATTTTAAACAACATTGGGTAGTTTCAAATTTGCAGTTGTTGGGTTAAACCTGCTGGGTCACAATGCTTGGTTGATTCTACCCAGCGCTTGGTTGTTTCACGTGCTTCCCGCCTTGATGTTTAAATTCGCTCCAAACTGTAATTTTGAAAGGACAATGCAAAAGGCAAAGCCACTGGTTGCAGATGTTTTAAGATAAGTTCATATAATGTTTTCATTAATAATCATTTTAATTAGCGTGATTTGTTTTTTTCCTTCTTCGCGGCAACAATTCTTAAGCTTACATGACAGACGACAAAAGTTTTACCTCAGAATCCGATGCAATGTAACGTTACTGACTTATGTTAGTTTAAGTAGGCCGATGTGAGACAATAGATTAATACAGTTTGTGATTAGTTACACGGAACCATGATCCCCTTACGAAAATGAACCATGGTTTAATGTAGGGATGTCACAAGTACCGGTACTTTGGTACCAAGTACATACTGAAATTTAAAAAATGTGACGATAGCCTATCTGTATAGCATCGACTCACAAGTAGCCTATATTCGGACCCTGCAGCTGTGTTCAGTCGCGTCACGTCGGTTTTCTAAGCGCAGGGCTACAGATTGTATCCAAATATATACGAGTGTCTGTGGATATTAAAGGGATCCCCTGGTGTTGAGACTTGTATGGCTTAATATAACATAAATGATGTCTCTTACTGAATTATGTAGTAGAAAACCCATGAAAGATCTACGTTATTTTAAAAATCGATTTTATATTTGGACCATGGGCGGCGCCCTTTTGTTTGCGTTCTAGGTTGATGACGTAGAGTGGTTGAACTCCTCAATCAGCTGGCGTTACCCGTAGCTATTTTTACCACAACGCAACTCGAAAATTGTTTCAGAGTTAAACAAAACCAATGAATTCCTTTGTAATTATACTTAAAACACACTCAAACATACATGTGCACACAAACTCACCTACACAAGTCACAAACAGATCGGCGGGCGCGCACACGACAGGCTCTGTCTCAATCGAGATGTTGGGCTGCTCAGTCTCCACGACAGGGGCTGAATCTGAAATCGACCCTATATCCTTAAATAGGGCATTATTTGAAGGGACGGACATTTGTAGTGTTGTCCGACACCATAGTGCATGTTCGAGTGCAGTCATTCAGTCTCATGTTCCACCGCAATAACGAGTAAAGCCGATTTACAAACAGCTGTCCGACTTCACGCACTCAAACATACATGTGCACACAAACTCTCTCTCTCACACAGACTCTCACACACACCCCAACAGATCGGCGCGAACACACACACACACACACGCACACACACCCCAACAGATCGGCGCGAACACACACACACCCCAACAGATCGGCGCGAACACACACACACACGCACGCACTGCGCGCGCATACATAACCCTCAATCTATTCCCTGTGTTGATATCCTGTTCGACACATCCTGTTCCCTAGATAGACTGTTGATAGTAGATTAACTGTAATGCCTATGTGACCAGCAGAGGGAAATATCTAGGTAGGACGATGGGATAAAGTAACGTGAGGAAGAGAGGCAGGATGTTTTGGTGATGATGCATGCGATTGAGACAGAGCAGTCAGGTGTGTGTGTGCGCGCCCGCCGATCTGTTTGTGACTTGTGTAGGTGAGTTTGTGTGCACATGTATGTTTGAGTGTGTTTTAAGTACAATTACAAAGCAATTCATTGGTTTTGTTTAACTCTGAAACAATTTTCGAGTTGCGTTGTGGTAAAAATAGCTACGGGTAATGCCAGCTGATTGAGGAGTTCAACCACTCTACGTCATCAACCTAGAACGCAAACAAAATGGCGCCGCCCATGGTCCAAATATAAAATCGATTTTTTAAATAACGTAGATCTTTCATGGGTTTTCTACCACATAATTCAGTAAGAGACATCATTTATGTTATATTAAGCCATCCAAGTCTCAACACCATGGGATCCCTTTAAATGCTATTAAATTATTATTCTTGCAAATTTTGCGTCTCTCTTGGCAGGTTACCATGCGCTGAGCACCCGCTGATTGACTGGATTTCACAACTCCAAAAACGTCAGATAAAATTGCCAAATACACGCTCTCTTTATAAATAAACCACATATTTAATCATTAAACAACTACATTCTCGCCTGAAAAGTCTTAAAACTACATTTTTTAACACATTAACAGAAGTATTTTTAAGTGACGATGGGTTTCTCATCTGCTATTGACGCTTGCTGGTCGGTACAAGATGCATTCTGGGATGTCTCCTCTCAAAGCATCCTAGATAAAAGGGGCGGATCGAGGACACATCCAGGTATTTGAACTGTAGCCTGCTTGGCTAGATGTGAACTTTGAATTGGAAGAGTACTTGGGCAGCGACTGATGACGTTTCAGAAGTCCACAAGAACACACGTACAGACAAGTACACATATTGAGAAACGGCCTCTGTTGGGCTAAAACTAGCAAAAAAACACTCATGTCGCACCTAGCGTCGCATTGCGCCGGGTGTATGATAGAGACCTGAATGTTGTTGTTTTTTTGTCTGGCGAGGAAGCTTTCACCCCTTAAAGTTTCAGTGTGTTTCAAACTTCAAAATTTTGAACAAATCAAGGGAATCGGATTCTTCATGATACAAGCCTTTTAAAGTTTTATAAAAATCCATTTATTGTATAAAAACCCTCCTTGTTCTTCCATTAATTCTCTTTGTGCACCGCCAGTGTTTGTTTCTCTGACTGAAATGATGAAAGCCTCTGCAGTTTTACTTTTAATGAGTCTTTATAAGTTTTTCAAACTTGATCTGTTGTTTAATGGCTCCTCAGACAACTTTGATTGGCTAAAGGAAATCCTGTGAAAATACGATTGACCTTTTTGCAAAGAGAACAAACAGAACATGTTTTTCAGTCATCTGAAGGGTTGTCAAGGGCCTTGGTTGCGTTTTTGAGGTTTGTGATGAGGATTTACAGCGAGCCAGATGGTTTGAAAAACAAAGAGAGAGGTGCACAGGGAGCACAGAGCTCAGTCACGGGCAGGTACACAGTCAGACACAGACGAAATGTGGCTGGATCTCAGAAAAGACCAAGATTAGAAGTGATCTGTGGATGACAGAACTTGGCTGTAGACTTGTCTTTCCACAGCAGCTGATGTTGCTTTACAGTACTGTAAAACTCTCTCGCCGATTTGCGAGCCAACACAGGCATGTGTGAATAGATTGCGGCACAGAGCCTCCTTTCTGTCTGTACGACATGAACTGTTCTGTGTTTACAGAGAGTGGCATCTGTCGTTGTCAGACTCGCCACTGCCAAGAACTACAGAAAACAGATCGATAATTTTGTATAGTGAATACTAGAGGGGGGTGAGCATGAAATGGACAAAAGAGCTTTTATCACATTCAATCACATCGACCGCAGGGTTGGCAAAAATTTTAATTTAAGAACCAACTCTTTCAGTTCATGAGTTGGAATCGCAATTGATTTGTCGAACACAACAACAAAACTTGTATGGTACTTGAAAGTTGACTGGCTCTAGTTTGGAAGATTGGGGGACATTCTGGGAAATTAAGTGTTCTTCTACCATAGTCCATTAGAAATATGTGTAAAAAATATATGTACCATTTTGTGGTATCATGTTCATTACCACAATAGATATGTGCATTAATGTTTATATGTGAATACAAACATAAATTCAATCTGTTCATCAAATAAAGCGACTGTTTCTCTTCAGAAAATTTGGACTACACTGCTTAATTGGACCTATGGATTAGTTTTACAATCTATTTACAAATGTCAAATGTCAAAGTGCCAATTGCATAGCTGTCTATGGAGGGATAGAAAGCTCTCAGATTTAATCAAAAAGATCTTCATGCGTGTTTGGAACAACATGAGAGTAATTAATGACAACATTTTATTTTAAGGGTAAACTGTCCCTTTATTACAAATGTCTATAGGTAGTATTTGCACACATAGCCTCTAAAAGTTTTGGAAATACACTGTATGTTATTTTACGTTACATTAACATAATAAGAAATCTAATGTTTTACTGCAAGCTGCTAATGAAACTAATTGTGTGCTAATGTAATTCCTATCTACTAATTTAAAAAGGTATTCTCCATTCAAATGCTTTTTAATGGGTTTTTTTTAAAGCACTGATGTGCTACTGTAGTTGCCAGTCACACGAGTTTCAAAAGACATGAGGGGGAGTAAATGAATTAGCAATGAATTATCCCTTTAAATGAAAAAGTGATGAATTATTGCTTTAATATGGACACCGAAACTGAAATATGCTGCATGAAGCGGGCATAAAATAATTGGCAGATTAAACCTGGAAGAGTGGGAAAGAGAGCAATGCATAAAAAATAAAAAAAATATATAAAAAAAAATCCTGGCATGTGCACAAAGACAGTCTAGCTTTAAAATGAAATTAGATCTGCTCGCTTCACAACTAACACACCAGCAAATCTAAACAGGACTTTAGCACTACGTGTTATGCACATGCAGAATCAGAAGCAAAGTAAACGAGTGTGACGCATTGAAGTTATCTGGGAGAAGTTTAATTATCTTACTCTGGCTGTCAGCAGTGAGACGGATGCACATGGACTGATAAGCACAAGCACAGTGGACTCTTTATCTCTCTCTCTCAGTCTCTCTCTCTCAGTCTCTCTCTCTCTCTCTCTCTCTCTCTCTCTCTGACGGAGCAATCGGTTTGTTGTGTGTGCGCGCGTGCGGCCTCCAGAGATGTAAACATAAAGACTACATCTGTTATGTCCTAGGCCCGCTGAGCCGCCACCACAGGGGCCCGAAAGAGCCAACTACCCCATCTCAAAAACACACACACGCTCTCATATACATCACAGGCACCCTATATCGCCTCTGCAGCAGGGCATCTTACACGGACACAAAGCCTGCAGATAACAGGAAGAAGGGGATTTCCTACACAAACCTGCTCTGAGGTTATTGAGGAAAAACTACAGGTTCACATACAACTAATAAAAATCACAGAGACAGTAAGAGGTAAGGACAAACTAGGTGAAATCTTCCAACAATTTGATGAGACTGTAAAAAAAATTGCAAATATTTGGAAATTTCTGCATAACTTGAGAATGAACCTCATTAAACTAAACACCTGTCAAACACGTGATTACTGGACAGTCTTACTGCGCTAATACTGTGAAATACACACAAGGTTAACTTATAAACGCAGTCGGGTGTGTCTAAAGTGAAAGTAAAATCGCGTGTATTTGAGACGTGAGCAGGTCTTCAATTGACAGCAGCGCAACATAGTCCTTAAAGGGACAGTTCGCCTCTAAAATTATGTTAAAAGTATTATCTTTAATACAGTAGCTTTTAATCAATGTTGTATATTGAACACTAAGTAGTTCTAATTTTAGCCTACATTTATTCATTTAATTTCATACTTAAATGCTACTGTTCATCTCTGAGCTGCCAATGTAATATATATTTATATATATATATATATATATATATATATATATATATATATATATATATATATATATATATATATATATATATATATATATATATATATATAAGGTTAGGGAGAAAAGGTTTTAATTAAAATCCTCTTTTTTTTAACTTACTTGAAAGACTTGAAAACCCTTACTAAAACTTAAAAATTTACTTAAAAAACCCTTGTACACATTCCTAGTGTATTGTATTATATATATATATATATATATATATATATATATATATATATATATATATATATATATATATATATATATATATATATATATATATATATATATATATATATATATATCACACATGTGTAATTGGAGAGATTGACAGCCCTAATTAATACATTAATATATTGAATTAAAATGTGAACATTAGTTTATTTGAATATTAATAAAAACACTTAATATTAATGTTTACATAAAAATGTATTTAAATTAACGAACAATATTGCACCTAAATGAGCTCTGCATATACAGATGAAACAGGAGAAAGTATTTCAATATCAGAAAATATAAAACTCTTCACTTTCAAAGACAAATGTTAAAGGGCTCTCACACCCAACAAGCACACACTCTTTAACCGCACGACCTAGTTTGTAAGAGCTAGGAGAGAGCTGATAATTTTGTTGTCGGCTTTAATGTGATCAAAGAGAAAATAGCTGTAAGGCAATTGAAGAAATTAGTAAAAAAGGAAACTTAGGAGAACTGAAAGGCTGTCTGTAATTAAACTCTGTTTCTGTCATAATATGGAATACAAATTTAGTTCAGAGCTTGTAATGGAGCCAATGAAACATGAAACGATGAGCTCCATTAAAACATTAACAAGGATCGGTTTTTCACGTAATACCTAACCTCTTTTGTTTGAGGTTGTCACTCTCCTGGAAAACCTTTTGGCAGGCAATTTTCTAAAAAAAAAAAACACACTGACACTATCGTTTTTCACAAAATGTTTCATGTGTTGCATGGTCTATTCCACCGCTGAGTAAAACAGGAGCATAAAAAGGTCCTAGATTCAGAAAACAAACTGTTATATGGGCCTCATATGTGTGTCCTCTAGAGTGACCAATCATGCTTTTCTGGCAATCTGATGGACGAGTCTGGGTTTGGTGGTTGCCAGGATAACGGTACTTGCCTGACTGCATTGTGCAAGTGTAAAGTTTGGTGGAGAGAGGATTATGGTGTGGTGTTGCATTTCTGACACATTTGGGACAATTTCATGCTCCCAACCTTGTGGGAACAGTTTGAGGATGGCCCCTTTCTGTTCCAACATGCCTGCGCACCAGTGCACAAAGCAACCATAAACACCTTTGGGATGAAATAAAGCAAAGACTGTGAGCCATGCCGTCCAACACCACTGCCTGTCCTCACAAATGCGCTTCTAGGAGAATGGTCAAAAATTCCCATATACGCACTCCTAAACTTTGTGGAAAGCCTTCCCAAAAGAGCTGAAGCTGTTATAACTGCAAAGGGTGGGCCAACTCCAAAATAAATGTCATTGTCATGTAAATGTAATTAAAGTTCATGGGCATGTAATGGCAGGCATCCCAAAAACGTTTGGCAATATAGTATCTTTCTTAACGTATTTGAGAATCATCTTTATAAAAAGTTTGGTATAAAAAAATCCTGAAACTTAAAAAAATGTTGTTTTTTTCCTATTCTTGTCTATTCATGTCTTTTTTTTTGTATTATTTTTTTTAACCCTGGTGTCCTCTACAGAGGACATAGCATAACATATAAATAAAATATAATTTTGCAAACATTTTTTTTCTTCTTTTTTTTTCTTATGCTCGAAACAATGTTTCTCAGGAGGCTAACACTATATCATTCATGATCTATGGGATTTTAATCATGAAACAGGAGAGTTTGTCTCATCATAACACTCTCTCTCTCAGTGTAGATGAGGTGTGAGAGAGGCAGTTGCATGTGCTACAAATTAACAGTTTTATCAAGCTGTGTTAAAAATAGAAACAAAAATGAGTGGAGTCTCTCACTAGGATACTCCTAAAGGGACAGATCTGACTTCAAAGCGGGTGTTTTTTCAGGTAAGCATGTAAAAAAAAAAGACAGAGCAAGTGGTGTGTGGTGAGAAAGTGTCATAAAAGAAGGGAAAAAAGATTCTATAATTAGATGGATCCTCACTTTCTGCCAATTTGCCTTTTCTTTCTTTATTTTTTATTTATGACAATCCCAAAACCAGCCAAAAATGCACTGGTGCGCAAAAATACAAATTAAGAAACTGGCAGGGGCCAATGGTCTCCCTCTCTTCAGAGAACTGGGAGAAGAGCCAGGAGTCAACGATGGTAAATAAATGAGAAAGACTTTCAGAAATGACTGCCTGTATTCATCTTGTGAATGATTCACAACCGCTAAATGCCAGAGATGAGGGTGTTAACAAATATGCATTTAAAATATGTCCCAATTATGCAAAAGGCCCTGTATTACACCAAATACGGCCTGGTGCTCAATGGTGGAGAGCTGCCAAGTCCATTTGGCTCTACAAGACTAATGTGACAGGGTTTCAGAATTATTTTTCATGCAATTTTTAATGAGTAAAATCAGCTCAGTTCAGGAGTAAAGAGAGAACTCTGCATCAAAGTTTTATTGGTTTAACCACTCTCTATCTATTTATTTATCTGGGAAGTTGCTTAAATTGAAAGCATGGAAGCTGGAATAACATTCAATAAAATCCTTTACGCTTAAGTTTCAATTGATTAATCTAAGGTGTAATTTAGTGGAGAATAAACTCCATAACACCATAACATCTACTACCAAATATATCCTGGAAAGAGATCTCACAAGTGCATTGTTATAAATAATACTTGACAGGACACATGCTTTAATGGGTTAGTTCACCCAAAAAGAATTAATGACTCACCCTAATGCCGTTCCTCACCCGTAAGACCTCCGTTCATCTTCAGAACAGTTTAAGATATTTTATATTTTAGTCCCAGAGCATATGCAGTCTATGCACACTATAATGTCCATGTCAGGAAAGCTAATAAAAACATCATCAAAGTAGTCCATATGTGACATCAGTTGGTTGATTAGAATCTCCAAAAATAACAAAAAACTACGACTTTATTCAGCATTGTCTTCTCTTCCGTGTCTCTTAAATAAAGATTCAAACGGCCAAGAATCAGTGAATCGATAAATGATTCGGATCAATTGACGTGATCCAAACTGCTGAAATCCCGTGACATTAGCGATCCGAATCATTGGTCATTGATGGAAAGTCATTAATGACAAAAATTTCATTTTAGGGTGAAATAACCCTTAAAGTTTTCATACTCTGAAGGTCCTTTTTTTCTGAGTTTGGATGCAATCTCATATTTCTGTTTCACCTTCTGACAAAAGTCATCTTAGTACTAATATGACAAAATGAAGAGCAAATAAAGTGCATTAGCTGTGCAGCTGATGGTATATGTATTTTGCCTTTTTTTATACAGCTTCTAAGAATGATGTGAAATGGTTGTCACAAAAGGCTATTAGTAAGAATCACATTACGATAGAATTCATCTATATATATATCATCAGTTGGTTGATTAGAATCTCTCGAAGCATCAAAAATACATATATATATATATAAATACACATATATATATATATATATATATATATATATATATATATATATATATATATATATATATATATATATATATATATATATATATATATCCTAAAATAAAACCAATCTGACATGTCTTGAAGACAGCAATACAGAGAAAGGGGAAGACAATAAAACAAAAGATGGAGAAAATAAAAGCAAAAATAATCTTTGCATATTTTAAATTGCTCCAAAGTTACTGTCCATGTCCAGGTCAGAAGAAAACATGACTCATGCCAGACATGGCAGCCTCTCTGAACATACACTGCAGAGAGCTTGAGGCTTCACAGTCTGGGACCAGATCAGAGCGCTGTGTGTTGGTCAGGGTTAAGGCTAATGTGGGCAGTGCTGGTGAAAGGGCCAGGCCAGATGCCAAGCAACTGGGTCGTTTTTGTTTATGGAAGGTTGCACTGCATCAGGGGATGGGCAGCCATGGTGCTCATAGCTGGACAGAACGGGTCATCCTGTTATCTGGCCACACACACCCACACAGGTACAGACCACTGGAATATACTCATAGATAAAAATTAAACCCATGACTTGATGTTAAAAACTGCTTAAAGGCCCCCAGAAATCAAAATGTACGTTTTTTTAGCTTCTAGTATGAATAAGTTAGCCTTACGGTTATGAATAAGCTGGTGAGCTCCAAAACAATAACAACATTTGCAATTAGGAGATATAAGCATTCAAAAGTCTCTCACTTTCACTAAATTGGATTAGAGATTTTTTTTGACATCACCCCGGACTTCATCTTCTCATCACATCATCTGTCCAAATGCTCTCTAAAATCTAAAGTGTCCCGCTCCCCAAATAGACAGACACTGCGGCTGAAATTGGTCATTTTTTCATACATTTACTATTTTGGACATGGTGAATGGCATACCGTGCACTATATAGGGGATAGGGAACGATTCAGACAGTGTAAATATGCTTTCAGTTGATGCGAATGACGTCTGGCTTCCGGTTAATTTCACTCGCACCGCAGCACACAGTCTGCTCCGGTCCAGAGACACGAGAGCACACAGCGGATCACAAGCGTGAGTCAGCGCAGACAACAAAACATAATGGACCCATCTGAATTCTGCACACAATGCTGTATTTCAAAGCGATAAGGAGGAGATAATGATGAGAAGTGTTTATGAGGAAACTGCGGCTTTACCGAGCTGAAAGGCTCTAGTCAAACTGTGATTATAAACAAAACACTATGGGCTGTTTAAAAAAAGGGGAGGAGCTGTTCAATGTGTCCCGTCCTGTCTTCCTGTTTCATGGGAATTTACATCAACACATTGAATAATGCTGAGCTTTTTTGAAAGTGGGCCTTTAATGTTTGGGCACAACTAAACATTTTAGCTTCTACCCATAGCGAATTTTCTCTGGAGAATTTTGCATTTTCATATGGCTCATGCCGTGTATCACCTGCTTTGACAAGATTATCAGGTTAACTGACACGTAACGTGTAATGGCTTACAACTAGTGTTCATTTCGTCAGACAAGATGAGATATGTTCGTCAACGACCTTTTTTCCATGACTAAGACGAGACGATGACTGTCCCAATGTCCAAAAAACGCTGACTAAGACTAAATTAACATGCATTATTGATGACGAAAAAGGACGAGACTAAAATGTTTTGCATAAAATAAAAACTAAGATAAAGTCTCTACTTTTTCATCACAAGATGATGTGTTTGCGCTGTTGCTCAAGTTCAGGTCTCGTCTCAGTCTTCTGTCACTGTGGCTGCAACACAAAATTACATGGAGTAAGAAAACAGTTGCCAACTGTCACGCATTTGGTGTGAGGCACACGCTTTCAGGCTCTGACTCACGCTCTCACTCTGGCCAAGTAAATCTCACGCGACAAAAAAGTCACGTGGTAGACCCAAAAAGATTTCACCTGCACTGAGCCGCAGGATCCGACAGGTTGTCCGTGAAGACACAGGTCGATCCTCAACCCAAATTAAGGCCCTTACTGATGCTGACTGCAGCCTAATAACCATAAGACGTCATCTGCTAGAGAAGGGCTTCAAGAACAAAAAACGTCTTCAAAGGCCACGTCTCCTCCCACGACACAAACTTGCCCGTTTAGAATTTGCAAGGGAGCACCAAACAAGGGACATTGAAAAGTGGAAGAAAGTTTTATTCTCTGACGAGAACATTTTTTACCTTGACGGTCCCAATGGCTTCCAACGTTACTGGCATGACAAGGAGATCCCACCTGAGATGTTTTCTACGCGGCACAGTGGAGGAGGCTCCATCATGATCTGGGGTGCTTTTTCCTTCAATGGGAAAATGGAGCTTCAGGTTGTGCAGGGGCGTCAAACGGCGACTGGCTATGTGGATCTGTTGCATCACTCTACCATCACACTAATTATACTTTTTCACACACTCCTCGGCCTATTGGGAGGGGTGGGGGTACTGGTTTGCTTATCTCAAATGATTGGAAATTTGATCCATTACCGTCTCTACCGGCCAATTCATTTGAATCGCACTCAATCACTATTACTCACCCTGTTAAAATCCATGTGGTAGTGGTCTATCGTCCTCCAGGTCACCTCGGTAACTTTGTGGAGGAGTTGGATGTGTTACTTTCTAGCTTCCCTGAGGATGGCACTCCACTGATTCTGCTTGGCGACTTCAACATCCATCTTGATAAACACCTAGCTGCAGACTTCAGCACTCTACTGACTTCATTTGACCTTAAGTTAGTATCTACTACGGCTACTCACAGATCAGGTAACCAATTAGACCTGGTCTACACACGCAACTGCTCCACAGACAACACTTTAGTTACTCCATTACACACCTCAGACCACTTTCTCATCACTCTTAACCTCATACTGACTCCTGATACAAAACATACTCCTACACAGATTACCTTTCGGCGTAATCTACGCTCACTCTCTCCCTCTCGCCTATCCACTATGGTTTCATCTTCACTCCCTCCACCTGCTCAGTTCTCAGCACTGGACACTAACAGTGCTACTGACACTCTTTGCTCCACTCTAACATCCTCCTTAGACAGTTTTTGCCCCCTTTCATCCAGACCAGCCCGCCCCACCCCATCTGCCCCCTGGCTGTCTGAAGTTCTCCGTGAACATCGCTCTGGACTCAGGGCTGCAGAGAGGAAATGGCATAAATCTAAAAACAATACTGACCTTGCCTTTTATCAGTCTCTTCTCTCTTCTTTCTCTACAAATGTCTCCACTGCTAAAACAACATACTACCACAACAAAATCAACAATTGCTCTGACTCTAGCCAACTCTTTAAAACATTCTCCTCTCTCCTTTGTCCACCTCCTCCCCCTCCTTCATCAACTCTTACAGCTGATGACTTTGCATCATTTTTCACCAACAAAACAGCTCTCATTAGCAAACAGTTCTCCTCATCACTAACTGACACGCACATCTCAACAACTAACACAAACACGCTTCCATCCTTCTCTCCACTCTCCGAGGCAGATATTTCTAAACTCATCCTTTCCAATCACCCTACTACCTGTCCACTTGATCCTATTCCCACTCACCTCCTTCAGGCTATTTCTTCTTCAATCACTCCTGCACTCACTCACATTGTCAACACTTCTCTTCACACGGGAACCTTTCCCACAGCATTTAAGCAGGCTCGGGTAACCCCACTGCTTAAGAAACCCTCTCTGAATTCAGCACTTTTAGAAAACTACCGACCGGTATCCCTTCTGCCTTTCATTGCAAAGACCCTTGAGCGAGTTGTGTTCAATCAACTCTCTAGGTTTCTTGAACAGGACAACCTCCTAGACAACAACCAATCCGGCTTCAAAAGCGGCCATTCGACTGAGACGGCCTTGCTCTCGGTAACTGAGGCACTGAGACTGGCAAAAGCAGCTTCCAAATCCTCAGTGCTCATTCTGCTGGATCTGTCTGCTGCTTTTGACACAGTTAACCACCAGATCCTCCTGTCAACACTTAAGAGGACGGGGATCTCAGGATCTGCTCTCCAGTGGTTCAGGTCTTACCTCTCTGGTAGGTCCTACAGGGTGTCATGGAGAGGTGAAGTGTCTAAGTCTTATAATCTAGCTACTGGGGTTCCCCAGGGCTCAGTCCTTGGACCACTTCTCTTCTCCATCTACATGTCATCATTAGGTTCTGTCATTCAGAAACACGGCTTCTCCTATCACTGCTATGCGGATGACACTCAACTCTACTTCTCATTTCAACCAGATGATCCTACAGTCAGTGTTCGTATCGCTGCCTGTCTGACAGACATTTCTGACTGGATGAAAGAGCATCATCTTAAACTCAATCTTGCAAAGACAGAATTACTTGTTTTCTCAACCAACCCAGCACTTCATCAAAATTTCTCCATTCAGCTTGGTTCATCGACCATAACTCCATCAAGGACAGCAAGAAACCTTGGAGTTGTGATTGATGACCAGTTAAACTTCACTGACCACATTACTGCAACAGCCCGGTCCTGCAGATTTGCTTTATACAACATTAGAAAGATTAGACCCTTCCTATCAGAACAGGCTGCACAACTCCTGGTTCAAGCTCTTGTTCTCTCCAGACTGGATTATTGTAATGCTCTTCTGGCTGGGCTTCCAGCATGCACTATCAAACCCTTGCAGCTGATCCAGAATGCAGCGGCGAGAGTGGTCTTTAATGAGCCGAAGAGAGCGCATGTTACGCCTCTCTTCATCAAACTGCACTGGTTGCCAATGGCTGCTCGCATCAAATTCAAGGCACTAGTTATCGCCTACAAAACAACCTCTGGCTCGGCACCAATATACCTAAATTCACTTGCTCAGACTTACACACCCTCCAGAAGCTTGCGTTCTGCGAACGAGCGGCGCCTCGTGGTTCCATCCCAAAGAGGCATGAAATCGCTCTCACGGACATTTTCCTGGACCGTTCCTACCTGGTGGAATGACCTGCCGATCTCAATTCGTGCTGCCGAGTCTGTAGCCATTCTTAAAAAACATCTTAAGACACATCTTTTCCATTTGCACTTGACCAATACAGAATAGCACTTACTGATCACCACAGCAACGACCAAAAGCGTACACTCCGGGATCATATCTACGTCTCTCATCCGGATTTGCGCCTTCAGGCGGGTGTGTTACATAGTAATCATAACTATCAGAATCCAGTGTTCTGTATATTGCGTACGTGAGTTTTTGTTGTAGATGGCTATTGCTGCGCGTTTAGCTAGAATACAAAACCAACCCATTGGGCCACTGAATCTGCATTAACGACAACAGCTGGGGCAACAGCCTTAGTCCTAATGGGTTGTAGCTATCTTAGCTATCAAAATCCAGTGTTCGGCACTGTGCGGACGTGAGTTTTTGTTGTAGATGTCTGTCTTTTTAAAAAAAAAAAAAAAAAAAAAAAAAAAAAAAAATTGTGTATTGTGCTAATTAATTGAGATTTCTTACAGCTCTTACAGGTTTTTGGCCTTGTCTGTTCCGTTGCTTCTATTACTCTCCCCTTTTTTGTAAGTCGCTTTGGATAAAAGCGTCTGCTAAATGATTAAATGTAAATGTAAATGCACTCTTGACCGAGGGCCCCCGTCTGTGCGGTAATGACTGGGTCTTTCAACAGGACAACGCTGCAATTCACAACACCCGCCTGACGAAGGACTTCTTCCAGCACAATAACGTTGCGCTTTTGGACCATCCTGTGTGTTCCCCTGATCTAAATCCCATTGAGAACATTTGGGGATGGATGGCAAGGGAAGTTTACAAAAATGGACATCAGTTCCAGACCGTGGATGCCCTTCGTGAAGCCATCTTCACCACATGAAGCAACGTTCCCACCAGCCTCCTGGAAACAGTCGCATCAAGCACGCCGAAACGAGTTTTTGAAGTGATCAACAAGAACGGTGGGGCTACTCACCACTGAGTCCTTTTTTGACACTTTTAGTACTGTTGTGCGTTTATTTTGGGCTATGGTCTTAAACTTTTGATCAGCTGATGAACGGCCTGTTTGAGTTTACTTTGGGTTTATTTTGGGTTCACTCTGGTATCATAACCGAACTGTGTGTGAACGGAACCATATTCTGCTGCTGAACAGAATGAGATTAAGCACTAAAAAGAGGAGTGCCCGCCATATTTAGCTGTTACTTTTGTGCAATAAGAAATAAATATTGCGGCAAGCAGAGGATGAGACAGATATGGATTTGCGTCATGATATGGCTTCGTCTGCCCATTCCTTTCTTTCCAAACTTCTTTCCAAGTCCTGATGCATTTATTCTGGGAGCGCAGGCGTGAAGTGAAACTCTAATGATCGCAAATACACTGGAAATCACAGCCGGGCTCTTCAAAGGTCATGTCATTAATCCTTCAACAGCCCAGCATTGTGATCCAGAGCACTTTCATACACATTTCAAACACTCACGTTAATTAGAACTCACAACTGAATCAGAAATATCTGCTTTGTGTAGGCTCTCTGTAGCTTGTCTTTTTCTTTTCCTCCCTTATTCAATCCTCTAGTTGCATTGATTTTTCATTTCCTCAGTCATCACTCGTTCGATCCGTCCCATAATGAGGAACATGATTTCGGCACAGATGCAACCACGTCCATTCCCGAAGGCCTATATGACTGAGTCCATTACTATAGCTATACGCTCATTACTAAAACTTCTTCAAGGGAGGCTATATCCCGATATAATGGGACACGGCTTAACTCTTACACCAATCTGTCTATCTGTCTGTTGATAGGTCTTCCAGGAAAAAAAGATTTTTGGGGATATTTTTGGACACTTTCATTTATAGTAGATGGAGAAACAGGGTGTGAAAATGATGTGAGGCGGACTCAAACTACCTCAATGTGTCAGTGCATCAATGCTAACCACTAGGCTATGGCTACATAGAAACAATTCTGCAGATGTTCTGCCATATGGTCATTAATATGCTTTATCAAATGTCCAAAATAACTGGCTTCAGTAGGAAAATACAAGGCCAGTTGGCTAGCTGTACAGCAAGAATAACTATTGCTGGAAATTTTGTTTTGCCATCACAGGAATAAATTACATTTGAAAAGATATTAAATAAAAATACAAACCCGATTCCAAAAAAGTTAGGACACCTTAAAAATTGTGAATAAAAAAGGAATGCAATAACTTACAAATCTCATAAACTTATATTTTATTCACAATAGAAGATAACATAGATAATATATAGAATATAGATTTTTAAATGTTGAAAGCGAGACATTTTGAAATGTCATGCCAAATATTGGCTTATTTGGGATTTCGTGAGAACTACACATTTCACAAAAGTAAGGAAAAGTAGCAATAAGAGGCCGGAAAATTATAAGGAACATTATATAAGGAACAGCTGGAAGACAAATTTTCGACATATTAGGTCAATTGGCAACATGATTGGATCACCAATTCCCCCAATCCTGTGCCGAAAAATAGTGGAGCAATATCAGAAAATAGTTTCTCAGAGAAAAATTGCAAAGAGTTTGAAGATATCATAATCTACAGGGCATAATATCATCGAAAGATTCAGAAAATCTGGAACAATCTGTGCGTAAGGGTCAAGGCCGGAAAACCATACTGGATGCCTGTGACATGGGCTCAGGAATACTTCCAGAAAAAGGAATACTTGTCGGTGAACACAATCCACCATGTCATTCGCTCTTGCCAGCTAAAACTCTAGGTCAAAAAAGAAGCCATATCTAAACATGATCCAGAAGCGCAGGCGTTTTCTCTGGGCCAAGGCTCATTTAAAATGGACTGTGACAAAGTGGAAAATGGTTTTGTGGTCAGATGAATCAAAATTTGAAGTTCTTTTTGGAAAACTGGGATGCCATGTCATCTGGTGCTGTGTGTACATTAATTAGAAGGGGGAAAAAATGAACATAAAAGGATTTTAGCTAATGGCTACAATATAGCAAAGAGTGAAATATTTAAGGGTTTCTGAATACTTTCCGTACCCACAATGTGTGTTTCATTTTTGGGTGAACTAAGCATATATATATATTTTAGCTAGACAACTGGTTCAGAGCATCTCCCAAACTGCAGCTCTTGTGGGGTGTTTCTGGTCTGTAGTGGTCAGTATCTATCAAAAGTGGTCCAAGGAAGGAACAGTAGTAAACCGGTGACAGCGTCATGGATGGCCAAGGCTCATTGATGCACGTTAGGAATAAAGGCTGGCCCATGTCGTTCTCCCTTTACTGACAGCTGTGGCAAAATCAAACACCAGAATGTTGCAGCAAATCATGTCCTCCAAGTGTTGAAGTATGTGTTCCATTGAGAAGACAGGAACGAAAGAACAGCTTTATGGCTTGTTTAATTACACTCCAACACAAGTACTGCAGCTTTCCTTTTCACTGTTTCCTTTGGATCTGGCCTTCACAGCCAGAAGACAAGAAGCTATTCAGCTCTCATGGGTGCAGCAATGACTCTGAGCTAATTTAACAAAAAATTGATTATTTGTTACAAACAAAACCCACAGCACCTGCATTTATGTAAGGTCAATAAAGTCCAAGTACTATTAAAAAAATCAGGCTATATAGCACATAATCAAAGCTGTCGTTCATTTGAGTACGCTCACCACCTTTGTTTAAGTACGACCAGAGATGAAAATAAACGCAAAAAAAATATGTCTCTGGGAATTCCCTTCAACCTCTTCCATACCTCATCAGTGATTTCACATGCCACAAATTCAATTCAAACCTCAGTTATGGAGTCTCTCACCTTCTGTCTTCCTGCCTCTAATTATTAACGATAATCCTATGTCTGACAGTCTTTTACAACAATTTTTACACCTCCAATCCACACATTTCTCACTGTCTCTTGTGGCCATCAAACATCATAAATAGACGTGCGGGTATGAATTCTGCAGTCCTTTTCTGAACCGTGACAAACCCACCAAATTGCTTTTGGTCCTATAACTCTGTCAACAGTTCTGTGGTAAATACTTATACTTTAGGATGGGGGGGGGGGGATCTGAAAAATAAATAAATAAAGAGACCTATTACTTTGTTCATTTCTTGAAAAAAAAAAAGTTTCTCGTTTCATCGTTACATTTTGACAAGCTGAACAATAAAAAGACCTTCAGTGGACTACTACACCCACATCTATTCACAAAAAGACACTGCAAATACAACTTGGGCACAAAGTGAATTGTGGTTGGTTGAATCTCTGGAGATACTGGTATTGTTCGCTAAAGATGCTTTGGGAAATGGACAGCAAGGACAATTCTGGATACATGTTAATAATAACCATATTAAATAAGTAAAATAGTTAATAAATGGATTAGTCTGATTCAGGAACAAAAAAATACTTAAGTAAACTGGGCCAAACACATTTTCAACAATGAAAAAATAGACACCAAAAGAACAATTAATTCATGAACAAATGATTCAGATCAGTTGCATGTGGACTACTGAAACAAAATGATTCATTAAAAAGATGTGACACAAAACAGCAATTAATTTATGGATAAATTATTGAAACTGGTTGTGTGAACTGAATCAAATAATTCTTTAAAAATATCTGATGATTCATTTATGAACATATAAGAGTGCGTCTCAATCAGCTCCCTAGTTCAGTAGTCAGGGCACTGATTAGGACAAGGGTGTACTCACACTAGCCAGTTTGAACCGTGCCCGAGTGCGTTTGACTACCAAAGCGCGGTTCGTTTGACTAGTGTGAGTGCTCCGAACCGTGCCCGGGCTCGGCTCAATTAGCCGGCCCTGGCCCGCTTGGAAGAGGTGGGCCAGAGCACGGATCAGTTGGACTCAGGCGTGGTTCACATGCAGTGTGAGCGCTAACCGTGCTGGACTCCGTAATCAAAGCTGCAAAGTCCTTGCTGCACTTCAGCTGGTACCTTGCAAACCTCATAATACGAGCAGCACGATTACGTGAACATTTTAGCGCCACTAAGGCGACACATCTGTTTAACAACAGGCTGTGAGAGGGCTGTGGACCACCATGGACCAACCGACACAAAATTATCCACAAAGAAAACAGAGCGATGGACTCCATTGTGTTCAGAGAGCGCCGCTCTTCCTGTTTATCCCGAAACCGTCGCACCATAATGACGTAAGCGTGCTCCGACACGAATGCTGAAACCCGAAACCGTCGCACCATAATGACGTAAGCGTGCTCCGGCACGAATGCTGAAACCCTCCTATGTGAGTGCAGGCCAGCGGGGGAGTGGGGAGGTGGGACAACCGTACTCGGGCCCGGTTCATGGCAACCGTGCCTAGTGTGAGTACACACAAGTCAATGGGCTGACTCCCTGAACAGTGCCCTGACTACTGAACTAGGGAGCTGATTGAGACGCACCCTAAGATTCAGACCAGTTTTGTGTACTGGAATAAACAATTAATTGAAAAGACCATACTCAAAACAACTATTCATACATGAACAGATGCTTTTGATTGGTTTTGCGAGCTGAATAAAGAAATTCATTAAAAAGATCAGAATTATTTAATCACAAATTGTTGATATTTTTTGACAAAAATTGAACATTTTAGTCAGTTCCTCACAAAATTATATCACATAGCTTCAGAATACTTGCAATAGCACACAAGACATATGTGATAGATTTATGAGGGTAAGTAAATAGCCTTTGTCATTTGGATGAACCGCTCCTTTAATTGCAAATGCTCTTTAAATTGCAGGTTTGTTTGTCCAAAGATTGATTCCATTTTTTCCTGGCTCTGAACTAAAGTGGAACTAAACACCTCTTTTTCAATGTATTGATTGTCATGTCACAGGCAGGTCTGCCATAAATGCTTTAATTTCATGTCATCTCCCAGCCTTTTAACCATCATCACTAAGAGTGGACCTGCTCTTCAGGTCACTGGTTCAAATTATAAGCTTCACATTAGGATTCTCCCTCAGATCAATAGACAAGCAAATGGGCTCTGCCAGTTCTGTATATATTCACATATCAATTCATCTCTTTCACGCTTCTCTCTGTCCCACTAAATAGTTCACCCAGAAATGTATAGTGTCATCAAACCATCATGATGTCAAAAAAATGTATATTGTGTCATCAAACCTACATTGTCAAAAAATGTTTTTACATTTATTGAGAAAAATAGACATAGAAGGTCTACAATCTAAAATTATTTTTATTGACTAAAACAGGAGATATAAAGACAATCATTTTGGCTGTTCTGCCTTCATCAGTGAAAATATATATATACATTAGAGAAAATAGTCCAAATGAACACACACAAACACACACGGATCAGGTATATGGCACCTGTTAGTAGGTGAGGGATATGTTAGGCAGCAAGTGAACATTTTGTCCCCAGAGTTGATGTGTTAGAAACAGGAATTATGGGCAAGTGTAAAGATTTAAGAGTTTGACAAGGGCTAAATCGTGATGTCTAGATGACTGGGTCAGAGCATCCCCAAAACTCTAGCTCTTGTGGCGTGTTCCTGTTCTGCAGTGGTCAGTATCTATCAAAAGTGGTTCAAGGATGGAACAGTGGTCAACCGGTGACAGGGTCATGGACAGCCAATGTTTATTGATGCGCGTGGAGAGCGAAGGCTGGCCTGCGCGGCCCGATCAAACAGACGAGCTACTGCAGCTCAAATTGCTCAAGAAGTTAATGCTGGTTTGATTAAATATAAAGGTGGCAGAATACACAGTGCATCGCAGTTTGTTGCGTATGGGGTTGATTTGCTGCAGACCAGTAAGAGTACCCATGCTGACCGAAAGTGCCAAAAAAGAGCATCAGAACTGGACCACAGAGCAATGGAAGAAGGTGGTCTGAAGTTTTCTTTTACATAATGTCGATGGCTGAGTGCATGTGTCCCTTACCTGGGGAACACATGGCACCAGGATGCACTATGGGAAGAACATGGCGGTGAAGTGTGATGCTTTGGGTAATGTTCTGCTGGAAAAAAATCTATTTGGATGTTACTTTGACATGTACCAGCTACATAAGCGTTGTTGCAGAGCATGGACACACTTTCATGAAAACGGTATTCCCTGGTAGCTGTGGCTTCTTTCAGCAGGATAATGTGCCCTGCCACAAAGCAAAAATAGTTTAGGAATGGTTTGAAGAACACAACAACAGGTTTGCGGTGTTGACTTGGCCTCCAAATTCCCCAGATCTCAATCTAATTGAGCATCTGTGGGATGTGCTGAACAAACAAATCAGATCCATGGAGGCCCACACGCAACTTACAGGACTTAAATGATCTGCTGCTAAAATCTTAGTGCCAGACACCACAGCAGACCTTCGGGGGTCTAGTGGAGTCCATCCCTCAACGGGTCAGGGCTGTTTTGGCAGCAGCATGTAATGCAATTAAATCAGATGTAACTTTAATTAAATTACATAAAAAGTAAGAATAATCCCTTAAAAGTAATTAAATGACAGTAATAAATTACTTAGTAATGCATTGCACCCAATACTGTTTATAAACAGTATATTTATCTATATATTTCCACTTTTTTTATGCATGTTTTATTGTTAAAAGTTACATTTGTTTTATAACTTGCAATCTTGATAATATGACCCCAGACGTCCTTGACATGCAATACCCTTTTGGGAAGACTGTTTTGGGGCTTACAATGTTGTTTATGCTTCTCAACTGTATGAATACAATGAATAATGCAAACAATAGATCATGAGACAGAGAGCCAAATGCACGGCACAGCGCAAACAATGAGATTCCTGCCACATTCACCTTGACAAACACAAAAGGATTCTCGCATTGTCTTGAATCAAACAACCATTTTCAGGGGGTTGGCATGCTGAACTGAAATGCTGATGAAACGGCGACCAAACAGCATGTGCATTTCCCACAATGCACCAGGACATAAAAAAGCCCAATTCTCCCTGACTATTCATTGACAGTGAAAACACATGAAGAATTATGAATAACAGACTGTATCCTCAGACTGTAGTGAATATATTTCTGTGAGAATAACTCAACATGTCCACTGGGGCAGACGAAACTTGCTCAAACTGTGCTTGTCAAATGTACAGTTTGTGTGGTGTCATTCAAACCAGCATTAAATACACAGTCCATATAGGCAGATACATGTGTGCAGTTAGACAAAGCAAACTATCTAAAATCTCTGAATTCCCAAGCTAAATTTTTCAAACTGCCATTTTTCATACTCCTAATTTCGTATTAAAGGGTTAAAGGGTTAATTCACCAAAAAAATGAAAATTCTGACATTAATTATTTACCCTCATGTCGTTCGACACTTGTAAGACCTCCGTTCATCTTCAGAACACAAATGAAGTTATTTTTGTTGAAATCCGATGGCTCAGATAGGCCTTCATTGACACCAATGTCATTTCCTCTCTCAAGACCCATAAAATGAACCAGACGTCATTACAAAGCACATCCCACTACAGTGGTTCTACAATTTTTTATGAAGCAATGAGAATAGTTTTTGTGTGCAAAAAAAACTAAATAACGACTTATATAGTGACGCCAATGTCACGTTTTTTGAGCAGTTTGACACTGGATCCAAATCATGAATCAATACGCTGAGTCATAACGTTCGAAACTTTGTTTTGAAATCGGCCCATCACTATTCAAGTCGTCTTGCGGGTGTCGAACGCCATTAGGGTAAGTAATTAATGAGAGAATTTTTTATTTTTGGGTGAACTAACCCTTTAACTAAAAAGCATTGAAAGAAAAACTAAACTGAATATATATATATATATACACACACACTCTCACATGACAAATTGAAAGCAAAATAAATCGTTGTTCATTTGGTCAAAATGTCTCTCAGAACTTGGCTTTTGCTCAAACTCTATCCTCTAGACAGCCTGTGTAAAAGCTTCTCGTAATCTGTCATTTTATCTCCAAACCCTCCAGCAAACAGCTCCAAGCTTAAGGGTCCATCTCAAGTGCGGAAGCCCAGGGCGGGCTCATTGTCTGGGGCCGTGAACGAGCCATAGATCCCTTCTCCTCTCTTTCTCAGTAAAACAACAGAAATGAGAGCTTTACAGAGATCTCATGCTGACACCGACCACAGTTCTTGTTATAGCCGATATCCACACATATATATAAATCCCTGTACCGGCAATAACAAGCCGAATATGATGGAGTTTTTGTGGAAATATGCTGGAGGGATCGATTTTCCGGTACATGACAGGAAAAGGTCAGGTCAGACGTTGGTTTAAAGGAAAAATGAACGAGACATCTGACCTTGCTGTGTTTTCAAAGCACTTTTGCGTTTGCAAAAAAGCTTCAAAATGTGTGCTTATAAGTGTGGGTGAGAATAAAGATACAAATCAATCTTGTCGGGATGTCAAGGTTAAACCATGTTACACCTATCCTTAAATGTATTTTTGTCCTTCATGTATTCCCTGTCCCCTCCTCTGTCTTCTTATCCCTAATTCACCCACCCCACCATATGCCAATTATAATTTCACAGATCTTTTAACTCGTTCTAATCTTGACTATGGCGTATCCCATGATGCATCACACCTCAGTCAGGGCTAAATCTTTAGCCAGACACTGACAGCTTTGGCTGATTGGAAAATATTGCTTAATTATTAAGCCTTTAATAAAAGTCTGGCTCAATACACATATCTTATGATACTGTGAGCAAGAGAGCATGAGAAAAGAGGCATATTTTATTCCTCCGCCGGTTGATATTATTATCCCATACATCAGTTCCTTTTGCAGAGGGCTGTGTTAAGAACGGTCACGCTAAATACCCCATCTGTCAGCTGCAAACGATGACCATGTAAGCAAGCGGAGTTCACAGAAACAATTTGGAGGTAATCTAAAATCCGGGACACACCAAGATGACGTCGGAGTGTTTTTAACCGTCGGTCGGCTCTAGTCGGACACCGTCAGGTTTTTTAAAACTGATTGAGCATGTTGAATCAGCGTCGGGCTGTCTGTGAGAGAGAAAACTCTGATTGGCTGTTCAGCTTCAGTGCACAGTGCAGCTTCAGAATAAATGCAAAATTGATGAAAGCATACAATGTCGACAAGACGGTACAGACAGAAGGCTGTTATCATTTTAGGTCATTTTAACTTTCAAATGTGCAAACATTTTTATAATAACATGAGCTGACTGGAATGAAGAAAGTGATTAGCGGGATTGATATTCAAAATGGTATCAAGCGCTGCTTTGTTTACGGTTTGTATATCTGGAGCCCTAGTTTTGGTTTCCCTTTTTGAATGACGAAAATAGACTATTAATGCCTGCTGATATAGACAGATATTAACACATATAAGTTGACAGTAGCCTTTAGTCCTTTTAGTGTGTTCAAGCACAGCTTTTTAGCAGAGACTATAGCCAACACGGTCTGCTTTTGTCATCTCTAGTTTTATGTCGGCTTGATCATAGTTTAGATCAAGCAAGCCCACTGAAGTGCTTTGAAACGCGCCGCATTATTCAATGTGTTGACATGATTTCCCCTGAAACGGCTCCAGCTGTTAGCAGCTCCTCCCCTTTTTTGAAACAGCCAATAGTGTTTCGTTTAGGTGTCAGTTTGACTACTAGAGCCTTTCTGTTTGGTAAAGCCAGTTTCCTCTAACACTGTTTATCATCATAATCTCCTCCAAATCGCTTTGAAATGAAGCATTCTGTGCAGAATTTAAATGGGTCCGATATGTTTTGTTGTCTGCACCGCCGACTCGTGCATATGATGCGCTGCGCTCTCGTGTCTGTAGTCTAAATTTAGACCAGAGCCATTGGTGTGTGTGCGCATTTCGTGAAACTAATGTGAAAACAGACTTTATTCGCCTCAACTGAAAGCATTTACACTGAATCGTTTCCTATTGCATATATAGTGCGCTATGTGCCTTTCACCATGTAGAAATGAGTAAATGTGTGAACAACTGAACGATTTCAGCTGCAGCTTCAGCAGTGTAGGGGGCGGGCTTTAGATTCTAGAGAGCATTTTGATTGGACAGAAGATTTGACGAGAAGGTGAACTCTGCGATGATGTCATCAAAATCTGTAATTCGTTTTAACGGAAGTGGGAGACTGTACGTTTTGAATGCTTATATCTCCTAAATGCTAATTTTGTCATTGTTTTGGAACACACAAGCTTATTCATAACTTTAAGGCTAACACAGTCATACTAAAAGCTAAAAACTTCCCTTTTGGTTAGCATAGCACTGTTCGCTCCAGCTTGTTGATGCAGTAACTACATAATTTAACGGGAATTGTGGTCATTCAAAAGTGGACGCGAGTAACATATTACTTGTGTGTTTCTTCAAGTATGGGCACTTTTTACCCTGAGACCTTTTAGAAAATATACCTTCTCACTGTTTAAATTCTCACTAGATTAACTAGTCAACAGCGCATATTAAAATTCCCAAAGTATCATAACTTCCATCCTATTATACATTAGTATTCAGAGGTCAAAATTATATTTTTAGCATTTACAGGGGAAAAGGCTCTTGTCTTGCTATGGCTAGACATGTCTCCCTAAAAAAAGAAAGAAACAAAACTTGCAAAATGAAGTACAGCACTAACTGAACAACTGCCAATGAGGTAAATGGGACTGCTAGTTTTCTCAAGGTATTATTTAATGTTCTACATGTTCCAACCATCTGCAAAAATGACTTTTAAAGCACTCAGATCTGCCAGTCACCTGCCATCACATTTCAAAATGGCACATTTGATGAGAACGAGGCATCTCTTAGCCTGACATCGCGTAAACCGCGGCGCTATATTTAGACATCAGAGACAGCCTCCAATCTGCCGACGCCAGCCTCGGCGCAGGTAAACAATGCTTAATCAAGGCCACAGGTGAACCATGAAGGAGCCGGCGTACCTAAACTACCCGATTAAACTATTAAGCTAATAGCTTTTCACTTTCATCCAAATACAGGGCGAGAGGGAGACAGAACTAGAGGGCGAGAAGGAAAGAGCTCACACAAAAGAAAGCGCAGAGAAAGAAAGATGATCTTTCGCCCTCCAAAAAGCAGCAGCAATCTGCCGTACTGTGGGGAATTTCTCCATCTCTGAAATGAGAAAGCGAATGAGTGGTAAATGCAGCTCCGCTCCTCTCCATCACGGCGGATCAGGCAGACGGTGGAGTCTAATAGGAGAAATCAACAACAGCAGTGCCACTGTAATGAAGAGCCATGTCCTTCATCTGGTCACCTCTGCTGTCAAGGCATGGCTAAAAATAAGCCCAATATATCACGCTTTGGCTGCACTTGAACCGCTGGTCAGAGAGCAAAGGTCAGACTCTTCGCACTTCATCATCTAGGATGAACCAGCGGTGAAGCCAGAAACCTCCAAGTGAGCCTCTATGATTCGGTCATTTTACACAGCAGGACTCCAGTTCCCAGCATGCACTGTGGCATGAATAAATCATGAAAATTACTGCTTTAATGTTTGTGTGCCCTTTTTAAAGGAATACTGTGGTTTCATAAAATATCCCATTAACCAGAAATATTGCTTTAACAAACTATTTTTTTTAAATTATTATTATCCTGACTCAGGAGCGGTAGGGAAGGTGGGAAGACGGTTAGGGTGGTCTGAGGAAAAATGGCTGAGAGAAAACAAAAAAAGGCTATGCCAAAAAGGAGAAGAAATCAATACGGCAGAAGGAACTAGGTTTCAATTCATTCTGAAGCAGCACGGATGAATTCTTTCCAATTTCCAGCTAATATTGCCTTTCTGCACGCCTGAACTTTGCCTCGCCATCAACGCACTGTGCAAAGCAAAAAAAAAAAAAACCTTCAGAAAGCTGGCAAAAAAGCTGACGAGTGGAAAAAAGAAGGTGGGCAAATGACGAAGAGAGAGGACTGAAAGAGACAGGAAGCGTCCATCATTCTAAAGGTACAAATGTGCCAGATGAAACAAATATGAAAAGAAAAAAGACATTCGTTTCATCCAATTCCCTTGGTGTTATTCACTGGTAGCCAGAGGGCTGAGAGAGAATGAACAAGAAAGAGGGATTGCAAAACAATTCTCCTCTACGGGGATGTATGGTATAGTAAAGGCGATGGCCCTTGACAGGACTAATACGGCGCCAAGATTGTACAGTGTTTTAAGAGGGGAACTAGATTGAATTTGAAGGATTATCCAATGTCGCACTATTATTTTCCACTTCATTTCTGCCTGTGAAAATGACAACAACAAAAATGTGGACCCTTTATTTCTGTCAGACCCCTCAGAGCAGGCTGAAGCTTTTCAAATGAATTCAGCACAGCTCATTCAATCTCCCTTCCTGCAGTCACAGCACTTCAAGACCATCTAATGGGGAGGGGCCTAACTGGATATATTCAAAATCAATTATTGAGACATTCAAAGTAGTTTGCTGTGTTGCAAAGTTCAAGTTTGGCGAACTCTGAACTGAAAAATTCATTTGACATTAAGATGTGTGACCAACAGAAGATTGTAGAGTAGATGAGTTACAGTTTGGATTTAATATTATTTGTTAAGCATTGAATTTATGTTTGAGCAAGACATATGACCTTTGAAGAGTCCAAAGAAATGTTGCATGCTTAATGTCTTGATCGCTCCCGTCACAAAAATGTACAAATATGAAAATATTTTTATACAAAACAAATAAATACATCATAAAAATAAATAAACTAAATTTTTAACAAAAATTGGGAAACTAGTCAAACTTTGTGACCCATCCCAAACATCAAAACCAGCACATACACATTGTAAAATGTTTTCAAAAACAACAATGATAATAATAATTCACCTTATTTTTAATGGAATATATATGTAAATAAATAAATAATAAATTCAAGCATTACATAACTGTATTCTATAAAACCTATGTAGTTTAAAACATTGTAGTACAGTCAAATAATACATATTATTTTAGGTTTTGTCTTAAATGTCAGGTGGTGCAACAGTCCGAACAAATTAACAGACTAAAAAAAACTATTTAAAATGGTGTCTTAATAATAAATTAGGCTTGAAACCTTTCATATAAACAAATAATATAAATATCAGTACTTTTATTTTGTCCAGTAATTTGTATCTTCTCAAATGTGAGGATGACTATAAATGTGAGGCATAACTGCAAACACTGCTCTTTTATTACACTGTAAAAAAAAAAAAAATGTACGTCTTCAATTAAAAAAATTCTAGTGACTGATCACATCTACATTTTTCAGCTGGCCAAATAGAATTTCTGTGAATTGATGCAATTTAATTTACAGAAATTTAATTCAGCCAACGGAAAAAAAAAATATGTGATCAGTCACTAAAAAAAAAAAGTTCAATTAGAGACCCTATTATTTTTTTTATTTATTTATTTTTTTAACATCTCTCAAATACTGGTAAAAACTAAATTTAGATGTGATCAGTCACTAGAACATTTTCAATTGGAGCCTGAATAAATATCCATTATATCAATTTAGAATGTAGCTTTTTTGAAACATGATCCTTTGTGAACAGTAATGGCAGTGTAAGAGTAAGTAAATTTAACCAAGGTAAATGTCAACTGGATATTAAAAACACTTATTTGAGATTAAATACAAGTAAAGCTTCATTGACTATCCTCTTCCATTTCTAGCTGTTCATTCATAGATATATCAATTTACACTCACCTAAAATACTATTAGGAACACCATACTAATACTGTGTTTGACCCCCTTTTGCCTTCAGAACTGCCTTAATTCTATGTGGCATTGATTCAACAAGGTGCTGAAAGCATTCTTTAGAAATGTTGGCCCATATTGATAGGATAGCATCTTGCAGTTGATGGAGATTTGTGGGATGCACATCCAGGGCACGAAGCTCACGTTCCACCACATCCCAAAGATGCTCTATTGGGTTGAGATCTGGTGACTGTGGGGCCATTTTAGTACAGTGAACTCATTGTCATGTTCAAGAAACCAATTTTAAATGATTCAAGCTTTGTGACATGGTGCATTATCCTGCTGGAAGTAGCCACCAGAGGATGGGTACATGGTGGTCATAAAGGGATGGACATGATCAGAAACAATGCTCAGATAGGCCGTGGCATTTATACAATGCCCAATTGGCACTAAGGGGCCTAAAGTGTGCCAAGAAAACATCCCCCACACCATTACACCACCACCACCAGCCTGCTCAGTGGTAACAAAGCATGATGGACCCATGTTCTCATTCTGTTTAAGAAAAATTCTGACTCTACCATCTGAATGTCTCAACAGAATTCGAGACTCATCAGACCAGGCAACATTTTTCCAATCTTCAACTGGCCAATTTTGGTGAGCTTGTGCAAATTTTAGCCTCTTTTTCCTATTTGTAGTGGAGATGAGTGGTGCCCGGTAGGGTCTTCTGCTGTTGTAGCCCATCCGCCTCAAGGTTTTGCATGTTTTGGCTTCACAAATGCTTTGCTGCATACCTCGGTTGTAACGAGTGGTTATTTCAGTCAAAGTTGCTCTTCTATCAGCTTGAATCAGTCAGCCCATTCTCCTCTGACCTCGAGCATCAACAAGACATTTTCACCCACAGGACTGCCGCAATACTGGATGTTTTTCCCTTTTCACACCATTCTTTGTAAAAACTAGAAATGGTTGTGCGTGAAAATCCCAGATAGATTAGAATTTCTTTCCCATTCTGACATTCCGTTTGGAGTTCAGGAGATTGTCTTGACCAGGACCACACCCCTAAATGCATTGAAAGAACTGCCATTTGATCGGTTGATTAGATAATTGCATTCATGAGAAATTGAACAGGTGTTCCTAATAATCCTTTAGGTGAGTGTATATTTTTATTTAAAAAATGACTAAAGATTTGTATCATTTAGGCTATGCTTTCCAAGCACACCTTCCCAAATCCACTCAGTGTCACGTGTCAGCATATGTAAACAAACGCACTATCATGGAAACTATGAACAACCGTTAAAAGCTGAATGATGTGCTGAAAAACTGGAAGGTCAATTTTCTGCCATCTGAAGACTGTATAATCAGTAGATAATTTTAAGCACAATGTCAATATCACAGCCTAAATACATAATTGGCAGATGTTTAATGCACCTTATAGTTTACGAATGCTGCTTGAATGGGGCATTAACTTTAATCACTTGTCCACTGTAAGGAAATGGTAATAGTAACAAAACCTCCTCATCCACACCCCCACCCCACACACAAACCAACACACTGAACGGGCAATCAGGTGCCGCTCAAATATATATTCCCCATGAAAAATGGGAATAGGGTGAATTAGCGAGTTTGCATCATAAGCGCTAGGTAACAAGTGAGGTAATGGCAGCTGTCACCAAACTAGCGTGACAGCTAACTCTGTAAACATCAGCTCTGCTGTTTACCTCATTCCCATAATGCACTACAACATCAACTTTTGACAGCTGCTGTAGAAACAGAGCTGTGGGTGGGAGGCCAAAAACATTTGGAAGAGATATTTCAAGATATCAGTTAGTGAGAAATGAAAAGACTTGTGAAGGTTTCGATTTTCGAGAATCGAATCCCCCAACCCATTGAGAGATTTAGTACGAATTACCACTCAATATCTTAGAAGATTCTGTGTGCATGAAGAAACTGCTCTTATTGATTTAAATTCTCTGCCGGTGCGTCCCAAGACACTGGCGCTGACAGAAGTTACTGATGATCTCTCGCTTTCATTGCCGTTCTCTCTCGATCCCTAGATCAACCCTTTCAGCTGTTGAAAAACTAACATTGGTTTCTTTAACCTCCTTCAAGTGGTCGCTCAGTTTTAAACACAAAGACTTCTGCTTCATAAGTCCATTTCACGCTTTAGAGCTATTCAAAAGAAAACATCAGAAATCAATACAGCTACTTTAAAATGACCATCAAAGGAGAAACAAAATGCAGAAGTGAAGGAGGGAACGGAGCATCTGCCAGTTTGTGCTAAATGCATCATAAAAATAAATAAAATTCAGCTACAAAATCAGCTCAAATCAAAAACATCACCACCACACACAGCTTGAGTCATAGATATTCTGATTTGACTTATGAAATGAAAGGTCTTAATTTGAAGTTGTGCTTCAATTCAGATTAATTTGGGTAGACCATTTCATTTAACATTTTCATCTTGAATCCTGATTAATTTAAATTCTTATTAATTTCAGTATATTTCTGATATAATGCTAATTTTTCATTCACAAGTTGGTTCAATTGAAGTCTAACTTGATTCAGATTAATTTATGTATATTTCAGTTATAATGTTTGTTTTTGATTGAATAAATTAGGTTATTCTTCAATTCTGATTCATTTGGATATCTTTCAGTCAAGTTTTTTTTTTTTGATTCACACAGTTTCAGTTCTGATTCATTTGGGTTAACTGTATTTCATTTATTATGTTCATTTTAATTCACAAGCTGGTGATTTAATTGAATTTGAACTCAATTCTGATTCATTTGGGTATACTATTACATTTATAATATTGATTCGCAAGCTGGTGATTCAATTAAACTCTGATTCAATTCTGATTGCCTTCCTTATATTTCAGCTATAATGTTAGTTTTGATTTACAAGTTTGTTTAGTTCAATTCTGACTTGATTCTGGTTAATTTATGTACATTTCAGTTATAATGTTTGTTCCCTTTCATTCGGTCACGTTCGACGGAACTGACTAACGAATTGGGATCTGATTTCAAAGACCAATCTACTTTGAGTGTGTTAAAAACGAGCCAATGGAGATTGGCATGCGATCCACGCATTCCATGCTCTGCCCCAGTGGTATAAATAAGGAATGGTAGAACATTGTTTTTTTTCTGCTGAGGAGCTGACTAATGGCTCGGCCTCCTAGCGGAAGCACAGCACCTGGCGACGGGACGTACGTCTCCGTTCCCTCCTTCAGTGAAAAAGGGTTAGATACTTAACCGAGACGTTTTTGATTTCCTGATTCAATTTCATTCTTCTTCGATACTGATTTATTTTGGCTAAATGTAAAACAAATTATTTAAAAGCTCTTGATTCAATTAAATTTTGATGCATGTGTATATTTCTCATTTTGCTTACATATGAAAGAACTTTCAAAAAAAGCTTTATTTTTTTTAAATATACAGGGCAATGTATTTCATGTAGTTTGTTAAAAGAAGCACTCCGAAAAGTTATCCATTTCAGAAATTGAGTTATATTCAATCATGTTTTGGACAGGACAGATCCAACAGTCCAACAGCACTTTCTGGTGATTGCGTCATTTTTAACTCTGAGGACTGGAGTGCTGACTCAACTATTCTTATTGGTCCGCGAAGCTCATGTAACACTGCTGAAATATCTTGGACACAAACTCCCTGCAAGAAAGTTAAGTCAAACTGATTGCGCTATTTATTGTTGACTTATAGTTACTGTTGACACTCCTGTACAGTCCAACAGTTGAAAATATCCAACAGGATAAAGTCTGAATGTGACTGGTTGACTAAAAGCGATGTGATGTGCCAATATAAAGCAGAACCCATTAAGCACAAACACACCTCCAAAACCTCTGAAAAAGCAATGCTGGTCTCACTGGTTGCTTAAAGAAACACATTTCACTGTAGCGTAAGCCTTTGAGCAAGCTCTGTACATCAGTATTCCGATGATGGAAAAGATGTCTGTTTGAAACAGACTCTTCCATCAGAACTGCAGGTGCAGGCACAACCACTCCAGCATCCACAACCGCAATCCATGAGCGTTCGCACATGCTTGGATGTTTCGATCATTAAAGACAAAAGTTTGACGGGATCCAGTACGACCAGATGTGTGTGAGAATTTCACCTAAACTAAATCTATAAAAGCAGCTATATTTAAGATTTAAAGTAAAGTAAAATAATTTCAGTTTGTGGGCGGGACATTTTCAACATTTAAATTGTACTGTAAATATTATTTACGGCCAAGCATAACCATATTATTTTGTATTTACACACACTTCCAACATAATGGAAATATTTGATGCAAAATTGATATAACTGAGCTGTAATAGAATATTATTCAAATCATTTTATTCTGCCTTTCCTGCATATGGTGTTTCTTGTTTTGTAGAAACTGGTAAACACAGAGAACTATTTCTAACTTATATCATTTTAAGATATTAAAATGTTATATCAGCATAAAATGAGATAATGGATGTGTGTGTATATATCCATGAACTCATTTTATGCTAATGAAATTGTATAAATTCCAAACACCCCAGCATGAATTAAATAATCAGTGGTAACGAGAGATTACAGATTTTGAAGAGGCTGTAATACTAGTCCCGTCCCTCTCTCCTCTAATCTCACACATCAGTGCTCCTAGAGATAGTGTCTAATTGAAGCTCTAACACACATCCACTCACTTTGCTAATTAACTAAGACCCCTCTCAAACTGTCCTTCATCCCCAGGCTAGGGTGAGCTGAAGAAAACTCCCCTCGCTGGGCCTGAATTTAACACCCCAAACGGCCCATATTTCACCCTCGTACGACCTAACCAATACCAGAGACCCCCGGGGACACACAACTATTCCTCACACAGAGATTGTGATTTTCTCTCTCGCTCTTTTAACAGCAAGGTTCACCTTCTCCCTTACTCAGAGTCATTGTCCTCTGTCCTCACGGCTCCTGTGAGATTGTGTTTCTATCTTTATCCACATTTCATTAGGTCTATCTGTCTCCGGTGGCGGGGCTGTTCTATGTATATTCGCCGGTTATTAGAGAACACTACTTGTTCGCCACAGTGGTCTAGTGGTGGCCAATTATGAACACTGTACCAGTCTCACATGCTGACCCCTGTTGCATTGTGGGTCTTCCCTCGAGTGTCGTACAACCCGGCCGTTTAGTCAATGTGGATTTCTCACTAACTGCCAAGTTTGTGCTAAAGCACCTGATTAATGGTGAGGAAAATGGTTAGCAGGGGAAAAAAGTTGAAGGAACAGTCATTTACTTTCATGTCGATGGAACACAAAATGAGGACACATTATAATCAAAATTAAAAAACCTGTTAGAGAGATAGAGAGGCGGGGTGGGGGGGGTGGGTAGGTAGGTAGGTAGGTAGGTAGGTAGGTAGGTAGGTAGATAGATAGATAGATAGATAGATAGATAGATAGATAGATAGATAGATAGATAGATAGACAGACAGACAGACAGACAGACAGACAGACAGACAGACAGACAGACAGACAGACAGACAGACAGACAGATAGATAGATAGATAGATAGATAGATAGATAGATAGATAGATAGATAGATAGATAGATAGATAGATAGATAGATAGATAGATAGATAGATAGATAGATACAGAGATACATAAGATAGATAGATAGATAGATAGATAGATAGATAGATAGATAGATAGATAGATAGATAGATAGATAGATAGATAGATAGATAGATAGATAGATAGATAGATAGATAGATAGATAGATAGATAGATAGATAGATAGATAGATAGATAGATAGATAGATAGATAGAGTATGTTTATGGGACTTTTGACCATTCTTTTAGAAGCACATTTCTGAGGTCAGGCACTGAGTTCTGGCTCGCAGTCTCCACTCTAATTCATCCCAAAGGTGTTCTACAGGGTTGAGATCAGGACTCAAGGTGCAGGCCAGTCAAGTTCCGACGCTGCAAAATCTGATGCTTTGCATTGCACTTTGTGATGTACCATCTGAATGTCTGAATGTCTGAATATCTGAATGTCTCTAGCAATCAACAAGGCATTTTCACCCACAGGACTGGATGTTTTTCCCTTTTCACACCATTCTTTGTAAACCCTAGAAATGCTTGTGCGTGAGAATCCCAGTAACTGAGCAGATTGTGAAATACTCAGACCGGCCCGTCTGGCAACCAACAACCATGCCACACTCAAAATTGCTTAAATCCCCTTTCTTTCCCATTCTGACATTCAGTTTGGAGTTCAGGAGATTGTCTTGACCAGGACCACACCCCTAAATACATTGAAGTAACTGCCATGTGATTGGTTGATTAGATAATTGCATCAATGAGAAATTGAACAGGTGTTCCTAATAATCCTTATATATACACATACACACACACAAACACAAATATATTTTGGGATCTTTGAATTTGGGATCAGTGATTTAAACAGCCCAATTAAACAATGAGGCTGAGTAAATGATTATGTAATATTGTTTTTTTGGACAAAATACTTCTTTACAGGCACAATGCCAAAAGTACGTTGTGTAGCTCAACTTTCTGTTACCGTACAGTGCTAGCAACACAAAAAGTCATGGGTTGGATTCTTATGGAATGCACATGCTCTTAAAATCACTTTGGATAAAGGCAGCTGCCAAAAGCATAAATGTTTAAAACAATAATACATCAACAGTGTATTAACTTAATTAAATGGCTCCAGCCAAATCAGTTTCCTTTCTCTCTCCCATTATCTCCATGTCTTGTCGCTGTCAGGGTGGCATGACCTTGCAGAGGTTAATTTGTTTTACGAGTCACCCTGTGCATCAATCAGGAATCACATGCATATCCTCTATTACAACCAGCTCCCAAAAACACACAGAGATGCACATACCGTAACCATTGTGATGTCACAAGCCCAGATACCGCATCACACGCTAACTCACACAACAAACCCACATCAAGAGCTTCTTAATCGTCCCTCCATCTCACTCTTCCCCCCTCCCTGAAAGGAGTGAGATGAGCGCAAGCTATTGGGAAAAGAGAGAGAGAGCGCTTTCATGTTTATGATAAGAAGGCAGATCGAAAATAATGATGGCTGACTGATTGCGCGTCTGTGATGTCAGTGGGAGAAGAAATGTGTCTCATTAAAAGTGTAGGAGTGAACGCAAGGTAAAAGAGAAGGAAACATGAAGATTGTCCTACAATCTAGAAATATTTTCAACAGGGTTTTTTACACAATAATATGCAGCGGTTCTGTGAAATATTAATGAAGAGGCTGCATGGAATTTTCACATATTTGAACGTTTTCTAAATTAATTTGTCACTACAGGTTCCTTTAGAATGAAGTCAATGAATGAAGGCAAAAACATGATGAATATTTAAAAGTTAATGTGGAGATTAAAACACTGCAAAATAACTAGCACTGTAAATGAACTATAATACAATAAAACAGTAAAAACAATTCTATATAATATCATTTGTGTGTGTGTGTGTGTGTGTGTGTGTGTGTGTGTGTGTGTGTGTGTGTGTGTGTGTGTGTGTGTGTGTGTGTGTGTGTGTGTGTGTGTGTGTGTGTGTGTGTGTGTGTGTGTGTGTGTCTGTGTGTCTGTGTGTCTGTGTGTCTGTGTGTGTGTGTAATATTATATTGTAGTTCCCGTCCTTGGATGTGGGATACATTGGAATATATATATGCATTCAGGTGTCTATATGTGAGAGTGTGCACACATGTATAAAACGGTTGAAGAACTGTCTTTAGAAGTAGCTAAAAAGGACAGTGCGCACAAGACTTAACTTTTTCTGTGTTTTTTTTTTTTCCTTCAATTTTCTTTCTAGACAGTGGAAGTGCCTCTCTCTGTCACACACACACACTCGGCAAGACTCCGTCAGAAATCCCAGCGGTGGATAGGGCAAGGCGCTGGGGAGGGTTTGAAGGGTTTGAAGGTATAATTAGTATTCAGAGTATGTTTGCTGTCAGACTGTCTGGCTCACTTAAACATGCACAGTAGAGCACACACAAAACACACTCGGCATTTAACATTTACTACAGGACACACACACACACATCATGCAAATCTCTCCATTCTTACTCAGTACACATCCTAATGTTTACCAGACTCTCACACACGCAGAGAGGCTCAGAGCACAAGCCCTCTGACCGATCCACCAAACCATTATCTCTCCAAAGTGACTGATTAAACCATGCGTGGTCTGCCCTGCTTCACTCCAACACCACACACACAGGAGACGGCCTGACAACATAGATGCCACATCACACACTTAAATACTCTCACCATTACTCACCTACGTATTGTTCATTTCATTTTATAGTCCCTTCAAAAACTTTATGCTTGGTGCTCAATAACCTGATGCTTGATTGCATACAATGATGGTGACGACGAAGCAGAAATAAAACACACACATATTATGTAAAATGTATAACTACACCTACACAATTATAATACAGCAATAAACATATAATTATAATACGCATAGCTAAGGCTATATAACAGTTATAACAAAGGAAGCGCTATCTGGGTAGTAGTATTTAAGTTTATTGCCATATCAGCATCACTGGCTATTACATGGTAGACACATATTAAACATATAATAACAATTGTATACGTAATAAAATTATATTTTAAAAAGAATGCTGTCTGGTTTACTATATTTAATATTCCATTAAAAAAATGAATTATTGTGCGTGTGCCATTGAGAAGTATGACAACTTGATCATCATGAAATTTTAATTTAAAAGGAGTGGTGTCCAATTTAAACCCAAATGCCAATTAATTTACACTGTTCGGAATACAAACCCAAACCATAGCTATGAATTGAATATTCATTGGGATTCAGGCACATTTACTAAACAGAAACTGCTGTTTTTATGCTTAGCCTATCGATTTTTAAACTTGACGTTGCTTCATAATGGGCTATATTGCTTAATAAATTGTTTTTTAACAAGTTTTCTACTGTGTGCATCATGTAACAAAACCAATTCAATGTTACATCGCATCTCTTCATCAAGTGTTGCTTTATTTGTTTCTCAAGCCCTGTGGTGAAAAAAAGTTAATCATAGATGAAAATTAATTCTAATCATTATGCATGTGTTTTCTGTTTGCTAAGCCTGACTGTTAAAATCAACAGTACATCTAATTTTGAGTCCAAGCATCAGGATGAAAGGCATATGGTGGAAAATTACAGAAGTGCAAAGATGCTGACCTTGGAAAGGGTTTCAAAGGGAACTCAATTGTTTAGTCAGCAGTTATCACTCTGCAGATATTCAAGATGGGTGTATCGCTGTGACACTTTTCTTGCAAGAAAATAAATCTTTATAATGACAATTTGTGAAGGTTTGTCTCTTATAAAGTGATGCAACTGAGTAATTTTTTGCCACAACAGCCCTGAATCTTTTTAGTAAAGCCCCCATTGTTTTTTTTACCTTGAATTATTCCGAAAAATTATTGTCAATAGCTGCCACAAAAACATAATTGGGAAAATTAGGGATATAATTTTTCTACATATAACAGCTTTACATTTGTTTTCTCCCTTTGTATTAAATGTTGCTATCCTGACATTAACAGGGCTCAATCCGAGGGGCGGGATAAACGATTGTCTTTCAAACTCCTTCTGCAAGCAATAGGATAGCTCTACAAGCAACCAGATCCACGTGAAGCGGAGCTAGCTGATAGATTAAACTTTCACCGTATCTGGTCCGCAAAACTCCGAACACATTTTCCCTTTTTAAGAATGATTTTACTGTCGTTCTTTGTTCTTTTCTCAAAGAAAAGCTTTACTCCAAGTCTTCCAGAGTCGCGGTCAAAGCTGATTCGAAATACCGCCGTTTGCCAGCTTGTGTTTAAAAGTAGCATGCGGAACCTCCGCAACTCTGCCGTCATCATGTTAAGCCCCGCCCACTGACTCTATACACGATGTGATTGGCCTGACCAGAGTTTGTTTTTTCCAGCTCAGAAGTCTATTGAGAGTTGCTAGACTACACTCACGGCAAAATTGATTTGCTGCCGCTAGGGTGCGTCTGGATTTCTAGGCTAAAATGTTGCTACTTACAATGCGCTTTGACAGCGGTGCGAATTGTAGCCAATCAAAGACTGTCTGTTGAACTCAATGACCAATCAGAAGTGAAAGAATGTCTGGGAAAATGTAAGCAGTAAAACATTTAATATGTGACAACTGTTTTACGATTGAAATGATCAGTGACCGACAGTAATATCAAATTTCACTGTTTAGAATTTTGGATATGCTGACTTTTGCATGATTCATGTTCATAACTGAATGTGACAACGCAAGAAACGTTTTGCGTCGCATAGGCCTACTGTGTGCATACTTACATAAATAAAATATTATTTGCAGATAGTTTAAATTGATTACCTCAAAAAATACAATAAGACCTTTCTTTTCTTTATTCCATCAAATCACTTTTAATCCTTTATTTCATTATTCCTTTAAATAAGAATAACCAATTACCCAATTTTAGTAATTGTATCCATTGACCCTAAAACCTCCCCTCTTCATTTAAATGATCCTTTTGATTCTTATAATCCCATTTTTACAGTGCTTCCCATCCTTCCCTTTCCTGTTGATAGTTTTGTAATATTAGAAGGTTAGAAGGTTCTCCGTTTCATTTCGAACTGTATATGTAATTCTCTCTCAGATGTATTCACATACTGTATGCACAATGGACATAAACCAAAATTAATCTGAATTGAATCTGGAATCGAAATGTGAGCTTGTGAATCAGAACAAAGGCATGCCATATACTGTATGCAGCATGTGTGAAGCTGTTATCTCCCCATTGTCCGCTTCTTATTTTCAGTTCAGTACTGAACATCTAATTTCAACAAGCGTGAATATCATAAAATCAATGTACCGTCCCTTTGAAACATGGTTTTTTTTCATTCATTGTGATCAAGCATCGGGTCAGTTCAGGCAGGCCACGTCAGTCAAGGTCGCTCGCATCAGCTGATTGGTCAGCTGTTCCTGACGTGTACCAATCCAGTTTCAACACACATCACAGCGGCCCATTTCAATTCCCATTCTTCAACATCTCTTCTATTGCATCACTGCTTGCAAACTCCACCTAACCAAACCTGACTTTGTTTCTTTTCTGTACAGTTCACTACATTGCAAGGATTTTCTATCATGTATTTGTATTTTTTGTGAATTGTAATTATAATTAAGTATGCATATGCTGGTTCTGTTCTGTACCCCAGGGGGGTTGACTTGCTGCTCTCCCCGCTCTGTCCAGGCATGGCTGCATCGACAGGTGTGTGGAGGTTTGCCCGGAACAGAACATACTGCCAAAACTAACTATGCTATAATTGTAATAAATAATTACCGTATTTCCTCAAATAAAAGCCTGTAGTCAAATAAACGGCAGGCCTCTGATAGTGGCCGGGGGCGTGGTCAGCACAAACAAATAAAGGCTGGTCTCAAATAAAGGCAGTGGGAAAATGAGTGGATAATCTCCTAAATGCCGTTAATTTAATGTGAAACCATCCTGATGCCACACTCCCCGATGCGAGTCATGCCAGTGCGACACACACTAATCCTGGTCTCTTCTATAGTTAACCCTTAAAACTTTACAGGGGTTGTTTGTAAATTAAATTGAGAATATAACGGATGCATGTGCCATTTTAAATAGGCTACTGTAGTCTATGAGAGATGCGACGTCTGTGAAAATGCCGTGTCAGGCAGGCTACAAATATCGATCTTCACAATGCGTGCGCCTCAATCTGCTCCGTCAGTAGTCAGGGCATTGATCAGGGAGTCAGCCCATTGATTTACCGGTATATCCTGATCAGTGCCCTGACTACTGAACTAGGGAGCTGATTAAGACGCACCTAATATTAGCCTCTCGTCTCTTTTATGTCTTAAGGGTGTCGCACCCAAGCCTCGAAGCTCAGCTCCGCGCAGCCCTGTCTCAAGCCTTATTTATACTTTCGCCTGTCTCCGCGGCGCGAGCCTCCGCTGACTGCGCGCGCTCCTCCCCACACGGACGAAGTGTTTATACTTGACGCGCTCGCCGTTGTGCCAGTCTTTGAAACGACAGAGGGCGAATTGTTCTATAAGCCAATGCGTCGAGAAGAAGTGGGCTAACGTACACAGGTGATGGTGTTTATTTTAGTACATTTCACGAAAAACCACACCACAAAAGAATAATGTAACACTCAGTAAACCTTGGCTTGATATTATTACTTGTGACATGAGAACAAAATATGCACTAAATTAACGATTGCTTGCATATTTCCTAATTTCACTAAACTTTAATGTCGTGATTTATTTATTTATTTATTTGCTTAAACCTGGATCTTTATTTAAAATGGCTTATTTCTGCCTTTGTAGGCTCATTCAGTAAATATAAGCACCTAATGTGCAAACTGGGGGCCGGTGTGATGAGACGTCATGCTCGGCTAGAATCGCCGAGAACTCGTTCATCTTCGGATGCAGAGCTGCGCGCGGAGTTACAAAAAAATGCTTATTATGTTGTTATATGGTGATATTTTTGCAAATGTTTCTTAAAAAAAATCAATGATATTTGTCCACTGGAACGATCACTTTAAATTGAAAACGGTTTACATAAAGCAATTATATTTCAAACAGATGGAATTAGAAATACAGGCCTGCCCCTAATAAAAGCCTGCTTCAAATAAAAGCCGGTTCCCATCGGCAGTTCAGGTAAATAAAGGTCCCGGTCTTTATTTGAGGAATTACGGTACTTTACAAAGTGGTCCTGGCTGAATTTTAGATATAAAGTAATAAACCACAATGTACTAGAAGACAAATTGGGGCAGCAGTGGCTCAGTGGTTCATGAAGGTGTTCTACAAGCTGAAATGTTGGTGTTTCAATCCCCGGTTCCACCTGACCAAGTGTCGAGGTGTCCATGAGCAAGACACCTAGCCTAACACCTAACCAGACACCAAGACGAGCTAGATTGCGCCTTGCATGGCTGACACTGCCGTCAGTGTATGAATGAGTAAGTGAATGGGTGAACGTAAGGCTAGATGTAAAGCGCTTTGGATGGCCATGGGTCTGTTAAAAGCACTATATAAATGCAGTCCATTTAGCATTTAACAAATTGGCCTGAATTCAAGTTCTGTTTCATACATTTTCAGTTTCAAATGAATGCATTATGGTAAAGTGTGTGTACCTCTCTGAAAACAGACTTCTTTTTAATAAACGACACGATGAATGCAGCTCAAGTGGCACTTGACCAAACCAGTAGGACGTCTGAGACAATCCGAAATGCATATCAGAGGATCTGCCATTAGCTACGTGACAGGATCTCTGTTGCTGCATTGCTGAACATCTTAATACTGGGAGATTAGTTTCAAACGGCTATTCTGAAAAGAAAGAGATGTAATTTCCCTCAGGCTCATTGACAGGCAGGACACACAGTATCAGATAATGAAATGTCAGCACAAATGGGCCGCATGTATGTGAGAAACGATATGAGCCCTTCTGATGCGTGTGTGTGTACGTGTAATAAGTCAGAGATAACCATGCAGAACGATATTGTTGATGGTATCTTATATTATAAACGCTGTATAAATGATGAGCACAACATGAAGATTTAGGCTTCTCATTTTGTGTAAATGCTGTTAATCAGGACCCATTCCAACACAATAGAGCACAAAGAGCTGACCAGCTGATCATTGTCCTTGATTGTGGCATTTTTCATTCATTTTTCTCAGGTATTTCAAAAGACTTCCTCTATGAGGAGGTCTTAAGGCCCATTCACAACAGGAACGCTAACTTTAAAGATAACTACAGTATATTAACATCCACACGTTATAACTCTGTTTATTATAAGCATGCTGGCACTTTAAATGCTTGAGCTCATTAAAGTAGGATGGATTGTGATTAGCTGTCAATGCTTGCATTGTTAATAATCAATTTTTTTTTTCTAAAAGTTATTTAAGTGCTAGTGTTTGTCTGTGACATCATTATAGTTGTGGTGTGGACTCTGCTATTTATATCCGCTTGTTAATTCGTGACGTAAGGAATGGCGTTTCTGGGTCCAAGCCTCAACTCGTTTCACTTGAGAATGCCATCAACGCCCGTTTATGAGCGCTATTTTTTCATATTAAACATCAAACATTTAAAAAAGTTAAACATTTTAAATACTTACAGTCTACACAACAGTCTCTATGGTCACAGCGTTACAGACCGTTAATATTTTAACGATTTATAAAAGATGAAATACAGTCTGGCCATCTGGAATTTTGGTATGGAGAAAAAGGTTATGATTATACATTTTTTTGTAGTATTACACCACATTGTGTGTGTATATTAGCACCGTTTGTAGTTTTTCTTGTGGTATAGATAGAGCGTTTGGACCCGGAAGCGCTGTCGCTTGACGTCAGCCTTAACAATCGGATATGCAGTCCAATACACAACAAACTGCAATGAACTGTGTATTCTGACACCTTTCTATCAGAACCAGCATTAACTTCTTGAGCAATTTGAGCTACAGCAGCTCGTCTGTTTGATCCGACCACGCAGGCCAGCCTTCACTCCCCACGTGAATCATTTGTTTTTTGTTTTTTTTGTATGTTGTGTGCGTTTACATTTGTCACATGTCTGTCCTGTCTTGTGTGGACGTGGGTTTTGTTATGTTGGGCATGTGCTCCTATCATTGTCTGATCCCTCCCCCTTTTTATCTGATAATTGGTTTCATTTGCCCCACCTGTGTTCCCTGATTCCCTGCTTGATTGTTCCTTTTATAAGCTCCTTGTGTTTGTCAGTCTTTGTCGGATCATTGTCTTGTCTACATCTCCTGTTTCCCTTCCTAGCTGATCTGTTTTTGAGTTCTAATTGTTATTTAGATTATGTGGTTTTCCCCATCGGGGGTTTTGTTTTGTGTTTTTTTCTTTTGTTTTTAATAAATTATTACTTTCTCCACAATTGAGTCCTTACCTTAGTTTCTTTAAGTGTAACGTGACAACATTACACTCTAGTTTTGCTTTTTATAGAAATAAAAACTATTTAAAGCTGCAGTCCATAACTTTTTGCACTCTAGTGGTTAATAAACAGAACTGCATGCATCTTGCGGAAGAACATTGCAGCCGGAGCTACTTCTCTCTGTTTATGTCTATGGCGGATCACGCAGGGACTGTGCTCATCCACAGTGGTACCTACCAGTCTGGCCTGAAATAGTCCCAATATAAACACTTTTTATAAGTGTACCATAATGATTCAAGGTAAGACAAAAACACGGTTTGGAAAATGGATTCATGTTGTACATTCTCATTATATAATTTTTGTAAATCTTGAACACAAAAAAAGTTACGGACAGCAGCTTTAATTCAGGTGGATAACAGTCACTTCAATTTCATTAGCTCAAGTTCCAGCTGTTAGAAAGTGGCTCCCTGAGGCATGCAAATATCTCCAATTTTGAAAGCTATCTGTTTGTAACCATCTCTTAGCTCTGTATCTGTATGCTTGAAAACAAATTTGGTCTCTATTTCCACTCTATTTGAATATTGAGTACTTTGATTATAGTTATTGTTTACACTTAATATCTATGATCAGTTTGTGGGAAGGTCAGTGGTGAGTTCAGTAAGGAGGTCAAAATAAGCTTATGTGCAGTTCTAAGGTCTGAAGAGACAATCCTACAGGGAAGCAGCCAGTCAGTTTAGTTTTTGGCAAAACATGTACAGTAGGTACAGTAGAAGGGTAGTCTGAAATGTATGCCATACACCACAGGTGTTAAATAAACACAAATGAGATATAAATGAGATATGAATGAGAATGAGAAAATAAAAAGAAATGTTGCGGACTGTATACTTGGCGTCCTTTAAATAGCAATAAATTGTATGTATGTACGTAGTTAGGGATGGATGGATGGATGGATGGATGGATGGATGGATGGATGGATGGATGGATGGATGGATGGATGGATGGATGGACGGACAGATGGAGCATTAATATAATGATGGATCGACGGATAAACAGACGGACAGATAGATCGATAGGATTTGATTACACTTTTTTACATCATCGATTGTCATCTTTAAAAAATAAATTTTAACATTGAATTACATTATACATGAAAAATTACATTACTCTATAATGCATCACACAGGAATCGAAATACAATCAAACAAGAAAAAAAAAAACATGAGAATGATTGCTTTTGCATTGAGGTGGAGAAGAAAAATAAGATGTTTGTGTCATAAAAACAGGAAGAAGCATTAGTATGCAGCAAGGTGACCGAGCTTCATTACAGCCGATGAAAAACAGGCAACCGATGGATCAATAATCTTCTGCTCTATCCAGCGGCAGGGCCTCTGCGGCCCACGGCCAGCCCAGGTTATGAGCGAGATGCTGAAATATCATTATTTCAAATGTCATACCCCCAGTCAACTCACACACCCACCCCTTCATGGGCGGGAGCCATCATTTTAAAGATTTGTTTTTTCTTATTTTTCCGCAGTATTGGAAAATTCATCAAAGTTGTTGAGTGCAGGCAAGGTGTAATTTATACAGGTTCACACCATGAGGGGTTTAAATCTGAGCAAGAAAAAGCTGTGTGAGTCGAATGAGCCCACAATGTAATGAGAGATGGTTCTCCACAGCCAGTCATTCATGCTGTGTGTGAGGTGAGGACAAATTTCAAGTATTTCAAGCTAAGTGGAAGGGACATAAAACACCTCATTTAAAAAATACTATTATATGAAAACCATAGGGACAAATTAAAAATGCATACAATTTGCATTGCACCTAAGTCCAGTGGCTGCGTTCTTTACACCACTGCTTCTGATGATTTGCATTGCAACTGGTGATGTAAGGCTTGGATGGAGCCGCTCGGCAATGGAAACCCATTTCATGAAGCTCTCTACGCGCTGTTCTTGAGCTAATCCCACATGAAGTTTGGAGGTCATGCGCTGATCAGTGAAAAATGATGCACCTTCAATTTGTGCATATTTTGTCTTATTGCACTGGCAGATATTTTCACTTCTTTTATGTAACAGACAAATGAAAAAAATCTGTTGTGCAATAAGACAAAACATTATTTGATGCATGACAATAACAAAAAAATGAACACTTATCATAGATTGCAAAAAAGTAAAAGTGACACTATCCACCAGTGCAATAAGACAAAATACACATAATTGAAGATTTTTCACTGATTCAAGAGAAGTTTTTTTAAGCGTTTAAAATTTTGTCTGTGTTTTTAATCACAAAAAAAAAGAAATGAGCATGTATTTTTAAATAAACAGTGCCATGCCATTAAAGATGAGCATATTAAGTTCTTGTTCAAAAGGTCACGGGAAAATAAATCACAAAATAATGATTTTATGGAAGATACCTTGAGTAATGCGATATCTTCAGGGTTAAAATGGTCCATTAAAAAGAAAAGATACAATAATGTCTCTCCAGGGGAGCGAGGAAGAGGGTTTGTAATTAGCTAGAGTGAAATCTGACTGAAGTTTAGTCCATGGCGGCTCTTGAATCTGAACTCCAGGCGTTGGAGTAATTGGCCTGTCAGTGGGCTGAAGACCTGTGGCCCTATGAAACTGCCCTCACATGTGTCGGCTCTCCGTAACAAGCTGCGCCCTAACCGGATGAGCCCTCTCCTCCACCTCCCAGACTTTCGAGAAGGTGCAGCAGGTGGTGTATGATGGATAGTGTTTGCCTCAGTAATGGGTCGTGACACTGAAAGGACTATCAGTTTGCCTGATCTTTAGCTCAGTGCTAATTTAGAGCACAGGTGTTGCCCAGTCATCTATGTATAGTATGAAGCATGTGATAAACACTGGTGATTCATCTTCTCTAATGATGTTCTTCTTTCCCTTCATTTGTAGACCAGCACCCACTACCTGCAGCGAGCTCTCCAGGTGACTGATTCAATCCAAACTACAGGTGGCTTTTCTAATTATGTCTGGATTTCTCTCCGCCGTCCTTCTGCTTTCTCCCAAGCTGACTGTTCTTTCCTTTCTCTCCACCTGCTCCATCTACACATGGCCATTTGAATTCCCCTCTCTCATTTCATTTTGTTTCCATTACCATCTACCAATCTTCTGTCTCTCTGTAATTTACTTAACATGTATTATGAAAGTATTATTTTTTTTATTTATTTATTTATTGCATTATTCATTGCATAACACATGATATTTTGGGCAGAACATCAGAGCTTCTGTTTTTCATTTAATGAAACTGAATGATTTATGCATTGGCCTACTTCCATCAGCAAAAAAGCCCCATAAAAGGACCATGAATGAAATTTATTTGATGTCAGCGACTTTAAACCTGGAGAGATGTATCTAAGGCAGGGGTAGGCACTCCCAGTTCTCGAGGGCCACGGTCCTGCAGAGTTTAGCTCCAACCCTAATCAAACACAGGCAGGTGAGATTTGTGATTTATCAAGGTTGGAGCTAAACTCTGCAGGACAGTGGCCCTCCAGGACTGGAAGTGCCCAGCCCTGATCTAAAGGCGTCGTTTTTTACATCCAAAATAAGTGCAAGTGAGATTTGAGAGCTCCAGCAGTGCGAAAGATTAATAATAATCTTGTTTTTCCACACATCATGGCCACACATCCAGCCATCATACGACTTCAGAAGTCTTGGAGCGCATGAATCATAAGGACCATTTTTATGATGCATTTTTTTGCCTTTATTGGTGCTTGACAATAAAAAAAATACCAATCAGTTTGGTTTCATAAAAAGCAGCTTATACATTTTGCTAAATATCTCAGTATAAAAGTAGAGGGTATGTACGTGACGTCACTGTTGACCGCAGTGGGTGACTACAGTTACACCCAATAAGTGGCATAAAGGTTGAGAAACAACATGTGTTGTCAGTGTCAATGTCAGACACACATAACTAGCCTGAGGGGGGTCGCTTGGCCATGGACCCCATGGACATCCCTGTGCCCCCCTCCAGGCCGACGGAGATGGACTTGATAACCACTGCACCCTGCTGCTTCAACTGATTGCTTTTAGAGGGGAAAAACTGCTCATTACTGCTGGTCTAGGAACTGTTTTCTTTGTAATAATAGTATATTAGTGAAAAAGAGTTGGCAAAAGATCCTGTGCATATCTATATTTGCGTTCGTCAAGTGATTCCAATTCCGATGTGTTTTCGCATTGGTGAGTAATGTATCCAATCACACATAAGTTTGTTGATTTCTTGAATGCAATGGCCAATCACAGGTGTTTATGTAAGAATCCACTCACCGCTCTAGATTTTGAGTGCCGAGTTCTGCATATGCGCAAATCCTCTCTAACAAAGTGTAGACATTATGTAAATAAAATATGTATTGTATAGTCAGCTTCACTTATTAATAACAAAATAGTGAGATTGCGTTCATTGAGTGAAAACTTAAAGTGATTATAAAGGGAGCGCTATTTGTGTGCTGTCTAAATAATTAATAAGCTAATAATATATTCAGAATTTGAATAAAACTTATGTTTTCCATTTTTGTCAAGCGCCACATACATTTATGTATCGAAATCAGGTTCATATAAATGTCAGGTAAACATTATTCCTGACTGCATGTCAATATCCATGGATCACTGGATCTTTGATAAGTTGTAAGAAACACTATATCAAGTTCAATCTTTAGTTTAAACTCAGAACTGTTTCTTTTACTCGCGATTTCCCTTAATAACTCAAAACACGTAGCAGCTCTTCTGTCATTATATAAAGTGATCATGTCTCTTAAAATAAATTGGACTAAACCAATTCAAATTGATTTGTTTTACAATCTCTTTAATAACTTCTTGAAGCATAAAAAGTGGTAGTTGTGGACTGTCAATGAAGGGACAAAGCTTGCAGATTTCATTAAAATATCTCCATTTGTGTTTAGATATAGGCAGCCAGGTGACAGTCAGACAGATTTATCTTTTAGTAAAAGATGGCGACTATACCTCTTTTGTTCCAAACTGCAAACTTGGGGAAGGAAACAGCTGAATTAAATAGTGTTTCATGCCGGCTGATGCTGTTCCATATATAGTGTGCATGATCTGAAGTCTGTACAGAAGAGCAGCTCCACATTCACGCTTGCTTCAAATAATTATATTGATTTAATGTGGGGACTTTGAACAGCCCTCTAAAGTCATCTGTGTCTAATTCAGGCTTCTGACTTGAGGAGGGAGTGAGCAAACAATGATATGTGGAGAGAGAGAAAGAGAGAGAGAGAGAGAGAGAGAGAGAGAGAGAGAGATAGAGAGAGAGAGAGAGAGAGCGAGAGAGAGAAAGAGAGAGAGAGAGAGAGAGAGAGAGAGAGAGAGAGAGAGAGAGAGAGAGAGAGAGAGAGAGAGAGAGAGAGAGAGAGAGAGAGAGAGAGAGAGAGAGAGATGCGTCACATAGACGCACAAAAAAAATGTGTGTATGTGTATAAGGGCAATCAAGTGTGAGCTGCTTATCCAAGTGTGACTAAAAACAAGAGCAAGTAATATAAACCCTTGAGGTAATATAATGGACTGAAATACATCATTGGTTATCCACACAAAGGTATAGAAGAGCACATACGATTCATGTGGATGTACATGTTCAATCATAAATGTTGAAACATTCTATTTAGAAGAAACACAGACAAAACTGACACACTGTCCAAACACACACAGAGACTTATGCCTGGTTTAGACAACAAGATATTTTTGTCTGTTACGATAGTCACTGTGTCAGATTATGCGATTTTGACTCCTAAAATCTTGTCGTGTCCTGGATTAGAAACATGTCAGACTACACGTTGCTACTCGACCAATCATCGCTTGTTGTCACGACGTGCGTGATGTCACTGACTTTCAGAAATGAGAGTGTAAACAAACGATGTCTGAAGCGGCGTGTTTTGGCTGTTTTATGTTTAGAAAAGCGCAAAAATAGAAAGAAAACCCAACAAAAGACATGTTCCTGGCTTCCTGGAAGAGGACATTATGGGCTGTCAATTCTCCAAAGAGAACTTGAGGTAAAATATTGTTCTTTTTATATTAAATATTTAGTTATTAGCCAGTAGTTAAAGCTTGCCACCACAATGTATTTGTAAAACATTTAAGCTCACTGGGTTGCTGAAGAGCTTCCGCTATCGTTCGCCAGCATTTTTCTTATTTGGTTGTGGTAGTCTGTTGATGACACATCGTACAGGCAGGAGTACTGTTGCCACAGCTCCACGAACCTTTCCTCCATTTTATAATTCCTCCTAAAGTTAGCCGCTCCATCATCTCTCTTGCGTTTCGCCGTGTTTGAAAGCTGTGTATGAAAACTGTCTGTGCTCCGGTTGGTCAGCGTCACACGTGACGGAACCCGTCGGGAAGGGCCGCGAAAAAAATTCAACATGCTAGTCTTTCTGTCGTGACGTCGTGAAATATCGCAGACGCGGATTCGGTTGTCGTGTACTATGACACACTATACGAGATGAAGCGATCGATTCTTGCGTCCCGACGTCCATTGTCATTTACGAATCCCTTCGACACCTTACGTCAAACGCATCGTGCCAAATTCGGGCTAATATCGTGTAGTCTGAACCAGGCATTACTCAGAGTGAAGCAAACGTAAGCAAACACCCGCAGTGCAAATATGTAACTTCACAATTGACAAGAGCCATCAAGCCCAAACGCCTCAAGACAATAATGTTGGCAGCACATTTAGAGGAACAACCAACCTTCAACAATCTGCACATTTTATATGCCGCATTCAGTCATCTCGGAAAGTCTGAAATTTCCAACTGCGACATAACACCACTTGAAGCTAAATTTCCAACATGACGGCATTCCGAAGGTTTATGATAAACATTAATTTTCAGAGCAAATAAAAGCAAAAACCGGGCCAAATTTACTACTTCAGCAAATGACCGTATGTGAGGAGATTATCTGTCGAACTACTACAAAGCTAACAGTAGAGATCTCGATGTATTTATAATGTCATCATTGTGGCACATGTGGAAATGTAAAATGTTAATAAACACTCACTTTTAACAAAGTCCCTTTAAGACAAATCATTTCACTTGGTGGCCATCTTTGAAACGCCTCTCGGGCATGCAAGTGCATCTCCTATCTCTTTGAAATGGGAAACATCAAATTCTCCAAAACTGTTCACAAAGATTACAATTAAATATCATATATATGAAATTCCCATTCATAATTAATCATAAAGCACAATCTTCCTATATATAGCTATGCTAACAAAAAGATTAAGCAAATATAATTACATGAAAATTAAATTTAGAAAACATGTGGTTCTTTGTTAAGTAATCATCACAGCTAATGGCAACTAACCTCTGCTTGTAGATGCCGTTACTGCTCAAACGTAGTCTGGTATTTTGACAAAATTGACAGTTTTGTTTTTTTTGGAGGCATCCTTACATATTAACCCAGCTGATGGTTTTGTCTAATTTCTCATCTACTTTTGTGGTACCAGGCCAGAATATGCCAAGTGTTTCTTGGTGAAACTAAGCAATGACTCACTCCAGTCAAACTTTAGAGCCAATCAGACCCGAGACGCTCCCTCTAATGACACTGAGGATGGGCTAGTGGCATTTAGCATCGCTGTGAATAAGCGACAGTCTGAGTGGAGGTGTCTGAAGGTGAGTGGGATCGTCCTCATCAGGACGAAGTTAAGCACTGTCTCCATGATAAATAAAACACATTCATTATGGCAGCTGTACTAATGGCCTGAGAGATGAAGGAGTGAGATGGGGCAGAGACAAGCAATGATTACTTTCGGTTATAAGAGCAAGGTCGCTGACTGCCTCCTCTCCCTCTCTCTCCCTCGACTTAATGTTTTGTTCTCTACTGTTCACATGAATGAGCATGTTCAAGCACACAAGAATTTTGTCGATTCTTTCTGAATTTATCTGTAAGCCCTTTAACACCATCCATCCCATCGCCGTTTTCTTCATTAATCCCTCATTCCTCCCCTCACTGCTCCTCTGGCTTTCTCCATTGGCCTCCCTTCCTTTTTGTTTTTTGTTTTTTAAAAGAACTGGTGATACTGTGTGGCAATGATGAGCAAAAACGAAGAGAAAGAAGCCTCGTAGAGACATGAGCCGGCCCTGATACTTTGATATGAATGTTTATTTAACATCAGCTTGGGACAATTAAGGACCAGGGGTTGACAAAAAAAATAGTTAAATGAAAGTCACTTTAAATGTGTCTAGGAAATATTTTACCATGAATTCACTTATATTTATTTATAGATTTAAGTCTTTTATCCTTGTCCCAGACCAGAATTAAACAAATATGTATCATACAAAATCAAATTACAAGTTTAAAGATAAACATAACCTTTTCCATTTTCAATGTTTAGAGATTTAAAAAAAAACTTTTACTTTTAAGTTACAATATGAATTATATTAGTTATAGTTTTTGTGTGTCATTTTCCAACCAATGCAAAAAAGTGTTAATGTATTCAATTGTATGTTTTGGGACACATAAAATTAGCCTTAGCAAGACAAACTTGTTGGATATTTATGCTAAAAAAAAAAAGTTTTTATATATTAAAAAAATCAGTGTATGAATTTCAGGGGAAAAGTTATTATTTAATATTACATTTTATTATTTTCAAGGTGTTAATATGAACCCCAACCCCCATCACCCTAAACAAATGTGACATAAATGTATTTATTTTCTAAAGGTCCACACGGAGAAAAGTATCTATAGTTGACAAAACACCCATGTGTGCTGTACCGAATGATTACTATATTTACATCGTACCAACAATATATATTTGTTGATGGAAACATGACCATACAATAACATGGTAGTTCCATGGTTTAATCGATGTTTGTCCTTTGATTTCTCCCCCAGCCATAACCGTGAGTCTAGCTGATGCAAAGAAAGGTTTGTGGGTAGTGTAGTTTATCTGATTGTGAGTGCCATATGGCACTGAAAAAACAAAGACCTGTCGTTCTGAACAGCCGGTAGAGCACAACCCTGTCAAAGTGGCACAAAGAGAATCGCAACCTGTCAGGAGACTTTCAGACCCGAGTAAACAAAGTTTGGCCCTGGCAAACTCACAGACACGCTCACTCCGCCTGGAATGAAAATAACCCATTACGGAAAGAAAAAAGATACAAAGGAACTCGGCGAGGATTTTGCAACAACTTCTTCCTGTCATGTCACAAACATGAGTTTCAAAACACAGCATAGGAAAGGACACCTCAAAGTTTACTGTCATATCTCTCCTCTCGCCTTTGTGTGAAGTGAGCCTCACAGAGCGCCGCTGTTGACAGGCTCTGCATAAGCAAACGCGGTCACACTGGAGTCACGCAGTCAGAGTTGTCAGAGAGCCAGTGACAGCAGACAGACAGAATGCGTAAGGACACCCTGACACTGATGAGGTGCTAATTGGAAAACATAAGAGGAGTGTGTTTACCCATGAGAAGAGAGAAACAATAACTGTACAGTGCCCTTCATCATGCTGTATGTATAGATTCATTAGGTCCACTGACAGATATGATAACGTATTAGAGTCATTGTGACGGCTGTAAAGAAACTAGGAATGAATCAGTTAAGATAAGAGAAGAACATCAGTTTGTTAAAAAAAAAAAAAAAAAATTAAACTAAACTGAACTAAAATTCGGTCATGATTTTCGGTTTTAATTAACTCTCTTTTAAAGTATGGATAATTCACAGGTCACTGTATGAAATAACAGTCCTGCTCCTAAACAGATAAGAGAACTTTTGAGACTTACTGAACACAAAATCTGTTTCCTCTTCCTAACATACAGTATGCTGTTATTTTTCTGAGAGTTAAATAAAATTGGTAAATGCAGCACTTAAATGTACCCAAAAATACAAATTCTCTAAATAATTAAGATAAATAAATAAGTTGCTCCAAATTTCTTTCCTCTGCTGAACACAAAAATATATTTTGAAGAATCAGGGTATTCAAACGGTTGATCAAAGGGTGTCCATCAACTGTTTTGTTACCGACATTCTTTCAAATATTTTCTTTTGTGTTCGGCAAAAGAAGAAAAATCATACATGTTTGGAACAACTTGAGGGTGAGTAAATGATGACAGATTTTAAAAATTTCCGTGAATTGTCCCTTTAAAGAAACCTGCCTTTAGGCCATTGCTATTCTTTTAGTCCATTGCCCTCCTCGTTCTCACATGACCCAAATGAGCAAAGATGACTGGCGTAAACACTTCCATTTTCATGCTACTTCATTTAACTTTAGAAAAAAGAAAACATGTCAGGATAGGGTTCATTATGACAAGGACTGTAGAACTTTCCAGAAATTATTTACATATGTATATACTTTTTCCTCTTCCAATCTAATTTACATATTTTCACGCTGATTTAGAGGCTTTCATACAAGACAAAGTTATTACAGCTGAACACACTAAACGAATGTTTAAAATGTGATGTTCGGTGAAAATCTGACATCACAAAACAAAATATTTTTCCAATGACATTTTCCAGCTTCATGGGTTATTCACTGTTAATGTTACATTATCTAAAGATCGCTATCTTGGAAAGGGAGGTTGCTAGATTGTGTTGCAAGTGTTTGCTAGGGCATACAAACTAAGTCAGGCCATCGCAAGAAATCAAACTAGTCAATTGTAAGCAAACCCACACGACCAAACAAGCCAATTAAACATCACATCACATCGCACATAGTGACTGGCCAATTGCAGAGCATGACCCAGGCTCTAACTAACCAGTTACAGCAGCTGACTCAGACAATCAGCAATTAACACACAAATCATGATGACGATCAATTACAGCATGCCTCCCACATATTTATTTACCAATTTAGAGAAATTCCCTTAGAACCCTGCTTATATCGACATAAATAGACATACTGGGGTGCACCTTCATCAAATGGACGATTGGCATTATTTACCAGGTTGGCCGTCCATTATTTATCAGCTTGGCCCTCTCAGAGCAAATACGAACGCGTACACAAAAACACATTGATTAAAGCATTGTCAGTTGAGGCAATAACTGCTGAAACCCAATATAACCCATTTCTGATGTCTGGACTTCTCCAGTATGAGAGTGGGCAGGATAATTGATCCCGCAGGCAGCCAAGAGGACGAGGCAGAAACAGAGAAAGAATTAGAAAGCACACCTGTAGTCAGAGCCGAATGTGTCCCCCTAAAAAAACAAGAGCTGGAGACAGCGATAACAACACACAATCCCTTTTAATCTAGCTACAAAATTCACTATGTGGTCTATCACGCCTAAACCCCTCAGCTGTATGCGTATACAGTTATAAATGTTTTCAGCAGCCGATAAGACTGCAAGGTCTTCAAATTTCACTCAAAATATATCTGCACTGTGTGGTCCAGATAGCCTGCAGGATTGCTCTCTGCATGTGCAATGTAATTCGCAATTTTTCTGATGGTCAAAGATGTCATAAAACTTTTAGAGAATCAAGAGAGCCGTTTGTAAAAGTAGGCATGTGAACCAAAATAGTGGAGGTTCTAGCTCTATGATTGTCAAGCAGTTGCTTGGAAACAGATGGAGGGTAATTTCCCCCACTCTATTGCAGTTATTTATCTAAACACATTGCCTACGGAGGCATTATTTTAAGGCATCATCGCAGTGCAAACAAGAGAATGCTCCAAAAGGTAAGCAATATTATTGGAAAAGACAATCTCAGATTGCACTTTACCATTTAAGGCGGACAGGCGGACAGGATCCAAGATGAGGTGAGAAATGTTAATTAAAAACAAATAAAATCTTTTTTTTTTTTTTTGCTGTAAAAAGCAAAAGCAGCACACTCATATTAGGCAAAATAATCAGCATTGAGTAGTGCCGTCAGCACATGCTAACATCAAATTATTGAAATCTATTTGATGTTGATATTGATCATTAGCCTGACTAGCCAGACCCACATCAAGATGTTTGGTCTGGAAACTCACCATTGGCAGGGCTCAATTCGAGGGGTGGATAAACGGTTGTCCTTCAAAGTCCCTCCGCATGCATTTGGATAGCGCGACAACAAACCAGAGCAACGAAGGTGAAGCGGAGCTAGTTGTAAGATTAAACTTTCGCTGTTTCCGGTCGGCAAAACTCAGAACACATCTTCCCTTTTTAATGACTTCAGTGCCATTCTTTGTTCTTTTCTCGGAGAAAAGCTTTACTACAAGTCTTCCAGAGTCGCGGTCAAAGCTGATTTGAAAGACCGCCGTTCGCCAGCTTCTGTGTTTACTAGAAGCACGCAAGCGCAACTCGGCCTTCATTATGTTAAGCCCCGCCCACCGACTCTATACACGATGTGATTGGCTTGAGCAGAGTTTGGTTTTTACAGCTCAGAAGGTATTGAGAACTGCTAGATGACAGTTAGGACACTGCCTATACAGTATGTGTTTTGGAGCTACTATGGTAAATCTGTAGTGGTAATGATGCACTGTAATTGTCACACCGATTCCCTTTTCCTCCCACTCAAAATCTGAAGGATATCTTCTACCTATATTTCCGTTCTTGTCGAAATGTTCCTTCATTAGACCACTCTACGTGGCACTTCTCCACACCATCTCCTTCCTGTTATCATAGAATATTGTATTCAATAACAGCAAGCTTTTTGAGTATAGTACCTCTCAAGCTTCAAAGTGCCCACCACCTCTTTATAGGCACTAGGAGCAGGGCTCACCTCCACGGATGAATTTTGAGCTAAATCTCATTGTTAATGCAGACGTTGGAGAAGGCATGTCTGGCTCTCCCGCTGAGATAGTGCCCTATTGAGATGCTCTAGATGCTGTGGGTTCTGTTACCCAAAAGACCCCGTCTCGAACTTGGCAACAGAAGGGGCCCATGCTGGGTGTGAAATAGGGCTGAGTGACAGGGATCCGTCATACAATAATCATCAAAATTCTCCACTATAGCATTCACTCAGAAGAGTCTTTCGGCAGACAGATAAACATGATGAGAAAGACAGAGAGGTGGGTGAATTTTTTTTATTTATTTTTTAAGTAGGACTGCAAGATCTTTTGCAGGTCTTATTTGAAGACTAAAACTTAAAGATATATAGATAAGGAGAGAGTGAGGGCCAGATACAGAAATGGACAGATACAAACAGACAGTTGAACAGAGATTAAAAAGCCAAATAGAGAGACAGATCTAGATAGATGACTGATCTAGTTGGATGACAGACAGACAGACAGACAGACAGACAGACAGAAAATATGACATTAATGTGATTTGACAGAGACACACAAAAAAATAAAAAAATCATGCTATTTGCTAGTACTCAGAGAAAGAGAGAGTGTGAGTGTGAGTGTGAGTGTGAGTGTGTGTGAGTGTGTGTGTGTGTGTGTGTGTGTGTGTGTGTGTGTGTGTGTGTGTGTGTGTGTGTGTGTGTGTGTGTGTGTGTGTCCCTCACTGTGTGCTTACCCCTAAGTGCCACACCAAGAGGACAACAAAATCCTTTCCTTCATTCCTTTATTTGTTTCCACTTTGTCAGATGTAGTTTGGCTGCTGCTAGGCCCATGTACAGGCACTGGCAGACGTGCATATCGATCCCATAGCACTGCAGCAACCAACGGATGCTTATTTAATCTAATCAGCCTGGTAAATATGGCATAGCTGTGGCTGTGAATGTTTCCACTCTTCTGTTTTTCAGCATGAATAATAGAGCAGATTAGGCCAGAGGAAAGCACTACTTAAGGGACAAATATCTCACTGGAGCCAGTACCACCAGCCTGTGTATATGTATGCAGCACCAGCGAGTGATTGACTCCTATGGTGGTCCAGCGGGGCCAATTACGGCAAGAGAGAACGAGAGAGGGTTCGGGAGGCAAGGGTTCGAGCTAAAGCCCTTAATTACAGCATTCTTTTAAAGGACTGAAGAAAAGAGCATAAATTACAAATACATGGTTTGTATACAAAAATAAATACAGAGAATAGCCATATTGTTAAAAGACTATGACGTTCATAAACACAATAAAAATGTGACATAACTGCATACTCAACATTGAGACATATAGACAGTTTGAATATCTGAGTTTGTATATTACCCTAATGGCATTAAATATGTCCATGTAATTGTAATTTCCAGTAGGCCTATATTTTATTATTAATAGTTATTAGTCATGTCTTTTTTTAAAGCACACATTGCTGTTATTTTGAATGTATTAGTGATGCCAGAAATATTTATTGAATAGTTTTGAGGTACTTTTTTTTTTAAATCTTTTGGTACTAAATACTATTTGTGCAATAATTATGGTCCATTAATGACCACCTAAAATATTTTTCTTCTAATATTTATATTATTTATATTACAATTAGTGTAGTCTTCTTCGTCTTCTTCTTCTTCTTCTTCTTCTTTCAGTTGTTCCCTTCAGGGGTCGCCAGAGTGAATCATCTGCCTCCATCTAGTCCTATCCTCTGTATCCTCTTCTCTCAGACCGACTTCCTTCATGTCCTCCTTCACTACATCCATAAACCTCCTCTTTGGTCTTCCTCTTGATCTCCTGCCTGGCAGCTCTAACCTCAGCATCCTTTTAACAATATATTCACTCTCCCTCCTCTGAACATGTCCAAACCATCTCAACCTGCCCTCTTTAACTTTGTCTCCAAAACATCTGACATGTGCTGTTCCTCTCTTGTACTCATTCCTGATCCTATCCATCCTCGTCACTCCCAAAGAGAACCTCAACATCTTCAGCTCTGCTACCTCTAGCTCTTCCTCCGGTCTTTTCCTCAGTGCAACTGTCTCCAAACCATACGACATCGCTGGTCTCACTACTGTCCTGTACACCTTTCCTTTCATTCTTGCTGGTACTCTTTTATCACACAACAGACCTGACACTTTTCTCCACTTTTCCCTTTTCTCATATTAAAATTAGTGTAGTAATTAAGATAAAATAGAGAATTCCAATGCAATGGCCAGGAAAAATAATAATTTTCATTTGTAATGCCATTACCCACTAAGTGCCTGTTTGGCTCTTTAATAAATAATAATCTAGTTGCTCAAAGTATTGCAGATCATAACTGCTTACTTATTTGTAGGTTTTACATTTAAATACATGTTTAGACATGGTCAAATACTAGATTACTTTATATGTGAAATTTTAAAACATTAATACCCCAAATATTGCTTAGCTTACTCAAATATTTGAATTTAAGAGCAATTAAAATGTAAAAATCTGCAAGTTATGCTTGCTTAATTAAAACATATATTCCATGTGTTTAGCTCCATCAGTAAACAAACAAAAAACTAACTAACTAACTAACTAACTAACTAACTAACTAACTAACTAACTGGTGAGGTGTTTGTTTTTTATTTGTTGTTTCCAAATAGGCATTATAATTTTGTAAATCAATTCATGACACTTTTCAATATTCTAAACAACAAAACTACTCAAATGAACACCAATTAAACACTAAATAAAACAACTATTACTTGTCAGTGGTTATAAACACACACACACATACCCAAAAACTATAGCGCTGAGCTGACCATCCAGTTTCACGGATCCATCAGCCATCATGTCATTGACTCCAGTCCGTGTACATTGTGTGCATGTTGGCTGTAAAGCGTCTGTATTTGCCTGACACGTTACTGTACACCTGAGACATGCTCCACTGCAGGAAACACTCTCAGCCATAATTAAGGCTGGAGCTGCAAGAGAGAGTAACATGAGCAAGAGAGAGAGAGACATGGAGGGAGGTCAAGGTTTCTAAACATAGTCCGGCATGTCTATAAGAATGGTGGCTCATGCCCGCAAGGGACACCACGCTCTTAATGAGTGTGTGTGCGCTCTGCTCAAGGAAAATACAACATTAAATTCAGGGCTTTCAAACAGACTTTTACGGGTCATCAAAATATAATTGAAAGTATCAAAAAAATCTCAAAATCGAATGCTACATTTTGCACATGAGTATTTTACACTAATGATGGTATAGGGCTTTTGAGTACAAAACAGCGAAACAGAAACTAACAAAATGTCCCGCTGCTTATCATGGCTGGTTACAACAAAAACTCAGATTTATATGGAAGAAATGAGTTAGGCAGACATTGATCAAACAATCTACCACTGTAAACACGCTTCAGTAATGAGACGCTCTAATGTGCATCCAGTTTCTACATCCCCACAGCATTATTAGCTTTCATTTTTCAACAGAAACACTAGATAGAAGCAGCAAACAACCGCAGAGATGATTCATGAGGATATATCAAGTGTTTACTGACTCAGAAAAGCGGTTTTCACTTCTTCACAAAGTAATGAGCTGATTCTTAACTGTAATGAGCTTCACTTGATCACTATCATGACAGCGGATCTATAAATACTCGGTGGAATTGGAAAGCATGTATGCGCGGGCACCTTGTCTGGAATTGGATTGGAAGACAATCATTGCCGTCTTCGAGAATCTGCGGTTGTCCTCAAAGTTTGAATCATCCTAGCTTGAGTCAAATTGGATGGATGGATGGATGGATGGATGGATGGATGGATGGATGGATGGATGGATGGATGGATGGATGGATGGATGGATGGATGGATGGATGGATGGATGGATGAATGGATGGATGTTTTTATGTGAGAAAAAGTTAAATTATTATTTGGGGAAATATGTAAATATATTTAACAATTTAAAAATTGATTTGTTTTACTTATTTTCTTATCATATGCATGCCTCTTCATTGTGAAAATTATTGTAACTATTCTTAAAATCTCTAATAAATATAATATTAAAAAGTACATTGTTTGTTAAATCAAGTGCTGCAGAATTGAGCTCTGTCCTTGTTTACACGCATCGACGAATCAGTCCATTTGTATTGCCACAGAGTAACTGCATGCATAAACAGATAAAAAGTGAGAAGAATATAAAGTAATTTCATCACTGAAACACAAAGGATGAGAGAAAAGAACATGATGCAAAGGACATCAGTAATCCGACACAGGAAAGATACAGGGATTGACAAAAAAAAAAAAAGAAATGCAGGGAAGAAAATAGAAAGAGGAGAGAGAATGAGTTATGAGTCTCCATTATGTTTTTGTTTTTTCTTGAGATAAATGAGTGAGTGAAATCAATGAGCAGGGCCCGAGGCCAAAGCAAATCAAACATAAATCCTGCTCACGCAGATATGCAGCCAACACAGTAACGAGACTTTGAGGAGAACATGAATGTTTCAAGAGAACTGACAGAGGAAGGTTTATTATGAATCTGAATGGAAAGATGTTGCATTTATCTGGGATTACATGAGCAATCCAACCAAAGGCCACTTGTGTGTGATATCTCTCTTTTTCAGTCAGATCACATTTCATCTTGTCACATTTCATCATTTTAATTGCATAATTCATCATTCTGTTGGTTGCAATTGTAATGCGCTGTATTTTCTTGTGTATTTTCACCTATTATACATAAAGCATTATTTACCATAGAACATTACCAAACATTACCATCATACTACTGTCACGTTACACATAAAGGAAAATGGTGCGAGGACTCAAGTGCAGAAAAGGATATATATTTATAACAAATAAAACATAAATACAAAACAAACACCCACGAGGGGGCAAAACACATAATAGAACATAAACTAAAACTCAAAACATACCAACAGAAGTCACTGGGGGAACGGGAGACGCAGACATTACACACAAGGATCCAACACAGACTGACAAACACAAGGAGATTATAAAGGGAACAAACAAGGCAGATAATGAGGGAGAACAGGTGGGGCAAATAAACCAATAATCAGATAACAAGAAGGGCGGGGTTGACAGTAGACATGACAAACCCACATGTGCACACAAGACAGGACAGGCATGTGACATTACCCCCTCCTTAAGGAGCGGCTACCAGACGCTCCACTAGGGACGGGCGGGACAGACTAGGGCGGGACGGGAGGGACAGACCAGGGGGGCACGGGAGGGACAGACCAGGGGGGCACGGGAGGGACAGACCAGGGGGGCACGGGAGGGACTGACCAGGGGGGCACGGGAGGGACTGACCAGGGGGGCACGGGAGGGACTGACCAGGGGGGCACGGGAGGGACTGACCAGGGGGGCATGGGAGGGACAGACCAGGAAGAAACAGACAAGGGAGGGGTAAACAAGGGAGGGACAAGGAAAACAAAAAGTTCAAGAGGCCACGGTGGCACACAAAGTTCGAATGGCCAGGACGGCCCGCCGAGTTCAGGCGGCCAGGGCGGCGCGGTGAGAGCAGGACTCCTGGGTGGCGCGGTGAGTGCAGGGGGTGCCAGGGAGGAGCGGTGAGAGCAGGACGCCTCAGCGGCGCACGGAGAGCAGGACGCCTCAGCGGCGCACGGAGAGCAGGACGCCTCAGCGGCGCACGGAGAGCAGGACGCCTCAGCGGCGCACGGAGAGCAGGACGCCTCAGCGGCGCACGGAGAGCAGGACGCCTCAGCGGCGCACGGAGAGCAGGACGCCTCAGCGGCGCACGGAGAGCAGGACGCCTCAGCGGCGCACGGAGAGCAGGACGCCTCAGCGGCGCACGGAGAGCAGGACGCCTCAGCGGCGCACGGAGAGCAGGACGCCTCAGCGGCGCACGGAGAGCAGGACGCCTCAGCGGCGCACGGAGAGCAGGACGCCTCAGCGGCGCACGGAGAGCAGGACGCCTCAGCGGCGCACGGAGAGCAGGACGCCTCAGCGGCGCACGGAGAGCAGGACGCCTCAGCGGCGCACGGAGAGCAGGACGCCTCAGCGGCGCACGGAGAGCAGGACGCCTCAGCGGCGCACGGAGAGCAGGACGCCTCAGCGGCGCACGGAGAGCAGGACGCCTCAGCGGCGCACGGAGAGCAGGGCGCCTCAGCGGCGCAGGGAGAGCAGGGCGCCTCAGCGGCGCAGGGAGAGCAGGGCGCCTCAGCGGCGCAGGGAGAGCAGGGCGCCTCAGCGGCGCAGGCTGGGCGTTGGGGAAACTTCTCCAGTCCAGCAGTATCCACCGGCACTGGGACCATCGGAATACGATCTGCTGGCTTTGGGACCACCGGAACATGATCTGCCGGAACTGGGACCACCGGAACACGATCCACCGGCACAGGGACCACCGGAACACGATCCACCGGCACAGGGACCACCGGAACACGATCCACCGGCACAGGGACCACCGGAACACGATCCGCCGGAACTGAGACCACCGGCACACGATCCACCGGAACTGGGACCACCGGAACTGCCTCCGGGGCTTCGGATAAAGCCCTGTGCTCCTTCCACGCATGCAGGACTGCCACCACAAAGCATCCCATCACAGCCCTCCAGGCCGTTTCCGGACTCGGGACCACCGGAACATGATCCACCGGCACAGGGACCACCGGAACATGATCCACCGGCACAGGGACCACCGGAACACGATCCACCGGCACTGGGACCACCGGAGTGGTGGATGACACCCTGTGCTTTTCCCAAGCATGCAGGACTGCCACCACAAACCCTCCCATTACAGCCCTCCAGGCCATGTCCGGACTCGGGATTCCCGGACTCGGGACCCCCGGAACTGGCACCGAGGGAGAACTTCTCTGCTGAGTCCTCATTGTATGGTTGGATCCTTCTGTCACGTCACAGACAAGGGAAAAGGGTGCGAGGACTCAAGTGCAGAAAATGATAATTTATTATAAAATAAAACATAAATACAAAACAAACACCCACGAGGGGGCAAAACACATAATAGAACATAAACTAAAACTCAAAACATACCAACAGAAGTCACTGGGGGAACGGGAGACGCAGACATTACACACAAGGATCCAACACAGACTGACAAACACAAGGAGATTATAAAGGGAACAAACAAGGCAGATAATGAGGGAGAACAGGTGGGGCAAATAAACCAATAATCAGATAACAAGAAGGGCGGGGTTGACAGTAGACATGACAAACCCACATGTGCACACAAGACAGGACAGGCATGTGACAACTACGCCTAGAGAAACATGGCATATATCTAGAAAAGCCTGGTTTTTACAATGGCACCTTATTTAAAAAAATGATATATATATATATATATATATATATATATATATATATATATATATATATATATATATATATATATATATATATATATATATATAATTGAAGGTGTTCTAATCAATTACTTCCATGGCCACAGGTGTGTAAAATCTACGCAGACATGAAGATGCTTCTACAAGCATTTGTGAAAAAGTGGAAATCGTTCTCAGGAACTCATGGAATACAAACCCGGTACAGTGATAGCAATGCAATAAGTCCAGTCGTGAAATTTTCTCACTACTAAATATTCCACTGTCAACTAGTAGTGGTACTATAACAAAGTGAATACTGTATTTAATGATATCCTTCTAAGTATCTTAGCATATGAATTAGTATATAAGTGTACCAAACTATTCATATATTATATGCCATGTTTAAAAATAAAAGATGATATTTCCATGGTACAAAGAAAACATCACAAATTATCATGATACTTTATCCAAACAAATTATTAAATAAAAATAAAATAAAATAAATAAACATATACATACCTAAAAAAATAATAATAATAAATAAAAAGTTGCTTTTTAGCCTGAACACAACAGTAGTTCATGCTGCAGGACACTACACGTGTCTGTTTTTGTGCGATTACCTCCAGACCTCACACTATGACTGTGTCTAGGATTGGTTGGCTGAGTTGTATTTGATCCAGTGGTCAAAGTCTATTAGCTGAAGTCGTGTTCCTGTCAGTCATACACAGGCTCCCGTAACGTTAACTTCACCCCGAGGGCATACGTGCAGGTGAGGGGCCACGTGCTCCAAAACTACAACGCATGATCCCCCAAAGGCCTTGCAATCGAACAAAATAGCCTTGAGCTCTGCGATTAATATGGTCTCTAAACCTGTTGTACAAGCTCACACAAGGCAGCAGAGCATGCGTGGCCTGCAGCAGCATTAACATCAGTGTGCAAAAACATAGGAAATCAAATGACTAACAGCAAGTTCATTGAACCAGAAAGCTAAAATTATAAGTGCCAAAATAGAGCAGACTTTGGGTGCACTGCTTTTGAAAATCATATGCATGCAAAATAACGTAAAGCATGTTTCAGGCCTGGTGTTGATTATTACTGAATTCTGCGAGTGTTTGCGGCTGGACAGCAAGTGTCAGAATTAGTATTCGCAGACGGTTCTCTGCTAATGAGATAAACATCCAGTCTGATCCAGATATCAAGTAGACATTTTAGAAAATGTTTGCACTTCTGAAAATTACGAAACGCATTTTTCCCATGTAGGTGAGTCGATATTATTTACTTTCCGCACAAAATCATCCTTCCACTTATCCGCAAATTCTATTTCCTTGTCTCCCCTCTAGCACTGTAGCTGTGTTCAGAATAAAAACTGGCATACAGCATAAAATATGCTGAATACTGACAACTGTTTAAAAAATGTATGTGAAAAAGAATGAAGTTCGCAACAACAAACATTTCAAACAATGGTATGCTACATTTCTGTCACATGACCTCATTATGTTGCTTGTTTAATTCAGCAGGGGATCCAGTTAATATCTTATTAAACACAAATGCAAAATAAGCATTTTTATTTCAATATGTGAGAAGGTCACATGACAATCAATGTGATGAGCCCATAACCCATAAAAATGCAGTTAAAACAGCAATATTGTGAAATAACTAATATTGCTGTATATACAGTATATATACCGTATATATATATATATATATATATTTATTAGACAAGTTATTTCACAATATAGCTGTTTTAACAGTTTTATCTGTTAGCATCGTTTCTCAGCCTTCAGTGTCACATGATCCTTCAGAAAGCCTTCTAATATGATGGTTTGCTGTTCATTTCTTTTTACCAACAGTTATGCTACTAATACTTTTTGTGGAAAACATCATTTTTTTTTCAGAATTCTTTGACAAATAGATGGGGGAAAAAACAGCACTGAAAAAAAAAACGTGGTATACTGTAGTTTATTAAATTAAAGTAGTCAAAAACATGACTTTGATTCCTAAACAAACAAACAAACAAACAAACAAACAAAAAAGGTCACTTTACTTTGAAAATGGAAACTATTAAAGCTATTAACATTATTGTATTTATTCTCTTTACAAAATAGATAAACAGAAGATCAGATCCCCGTTCCCCAGAGAGAATATCACCCCGTTAAAGAAAAAAAAGGCAATCTAAAACAGAATTATAATATGCTGAGAAATACATTCAAAATTGAAAACTCCTCCTATAATGCAAGTATTGTATGCATACTACAATTCTCATATACTTGAGCACATAATCACTGGTGAGGGCAGAGCAAACTTAATTTGATGTTCGGGAAGGAGAATGCAGACTCGCACCCGTGTCTTTAAGTCTGAAGATTTGCATAAATACTTTTGATTGGATGTGACTCGAAACTAATATGCGAGCCTAGATAGTGCTGGTTCACTTTTGGGAAAGTAGTGTAGCTAAACTAAGGCCAGAGAAAGCTTAAATGTCCTCGTTCTGGTAGGAATTTGGCCCCTGGATAGCTAATTGACTGCCGAGTGCATCTGAACTGGCCAATGAGTTTTGCACAGAAAGTGCTCTGATGTCCAATGTTTCATTAAAATCAAATCGGATGGCTAGATTTGGCCTGTGAGCCGCCAGTCGCAGAGCCTGTCATTTCTTTCCAGTGTATACTACCGAAATAATATGATAAGTTTACGGGCATTCAATTCCAAACAAAGCCTCTCTCTCACTCTCTCTGCACTGACAGTTGATGATGTCTTCAGATTGTCCTTCCTCACCATCTGGGGAAATTGTCTGGTTGTCTCTAAGCAGCTTATCGTCTGACCCGCACACACAGACACCGTCTGAGATCCCTGCCCTCCATCACCCGGGATTGCGTTCACACACTCAGAACGTCAAAAACTTTGTTCTTTCTGCATTCATCACAAGATTAATATCCAAACACAATAATCAATATTGTGAAAACATAAAATGGTTTAATTAATATAATCTGCCACAGAATAATAATTTCTCAATTACCTTGTAGCGGTAAAGGTCATGGGATTGTTAATGTAAAGTTAATGTAGCATCTACAGCCTGCATTCCCACAGGGAGTAGATGCTTTCAACCTCTCCGCCATTAAAATGGAGCTATGCGCGTGTAAATATACTAATCTGCCTCTTTTTTACAGGCAATAATTACCATCATTATATCGGGAAAGTGAGGGATGTGATTGAGGGAGAACAGCGGTGCTCATTTGGGCAGCGGCATGTTTTTATAATTAAAGCTAAACATTTCTACAAGGCTGTTAAAAGCGCCGGCTTTCTATCGAGGGCTCTTTCTCCAAATGTCAGAATCATTTTGAGGGCCATTATGATGTCATGATAGAGGACAGAGCTCCTATTGTGGCCTGATGAATAACACAAGCAAAGACAATAGAACAAAATCCACCACATTATGTCATGGGAAAACCCACATTCCCATTTGGACTAGTTGGCAGTCTGGCAAAAGAGCTCATCCCTTACAGAACACCAGACTGCAACTTCAATGTCTGATACACAAAAACAATCAGACACATATTTCCTCAGTCAGGGAATCATTCAAAGTCATTTATAACTTTACGATTGACTCCTTCACGGAGTCATTGTGAGTCTGATTGGAATTTAACTAGTATGGTAATACATATTTTAGATTGAGGAGTTTATTTAGTTTTATTATTTCCTGGTTGCTCTAATGGCATTGTGTAATTAAATATTCAATGTTTTGTTGTACTGAATAAATGGTACCCTGAGGTAGCCCACCAAACATAGACCTCTATATAAGCTCAATCAATAATAAATAAAATAATACATGTAATTTATATTTTCGAGAAGTTGTAAAGTGAGCCGGATATATTAAAATTTAACATATGGCTTCGGCAGACATATATTACGTTGCCAAGCGGGGCAGCGGGTCCCTGAGTCCTCCCAAGCTCTACAGCGCCCCATGTTTTTTCCAGTGCAAATCTGTGGTGAAAAATGGAACTGCTGCGCATTTTAATGCCCACTGAAGTGCCCTGTACCGCCCAGCATTATTCAGTGTGTTGGCGTAATTTTAACTGAGACAGGAAGACAGAGTGGAACATATTGAATAGCCCTTCCCCCCTTTTAAAATTAGCCAATAGCATTTAGTTTATATCACACTGAGCTCAGTTAAGCCGCATTTTCCTCCTAAACTCCATATCGCATTAAAATATAGACTTATGTGCAGAATTCAAACGGGTCTGATAAGTTTTGTGTTCTGCGCCGATTTGCGCATATGATCCGCTCTGTGCTACTGTGTCTCTGGACCGGAGCAGACTGTTCATGTGACACTAATGTGAAAGCATATTTGAGCTTAATTCCCTATAGAGCGCACTATGTGCTATTCACCATGTAGAAAATAGTTAATGTAGTAAATCTGATGAATGGCTCAAGTGCAGCGTGCACGTCATCAAAATCACTGATCCATAATCACAGAAGTGAGATATTGTAAGTTTCATCGTTTTGGAGCACATAAGGCTATAATATTCATACGAAAAGCCAACAAACTTCACTGGACTCTAGACAGCCCCACTTATTTTCACGTTACCTTGCGTTAACCTCGCTCCAGACCAATCCGCTTTAGGTGTGTGTATACATCCTTAGTCTACATCATTGCATCAGGTCAGTAGTTGTTTGCATGTTTGTCGATATGTGGACTAGCGTATTACATTAATTAAAGTATAAATCCTTTAGTTTAAATGTGCTTTTGTGAATAGCTTTTATATAGTACTGTTGTTTGTTTTATGTTTGTTATGAGAATAGACATTACTTTCTTTTCCTCACTGGAATTCCTCCACGACTTGTAATATTTTTAAACAAAATTCAGAGGCAACAAGTGCTACATTAAGGAAATTCAATCCATGTAATTAAAGCATGTCAATCAACATTAGAGCGCCATCCTCAGGCTGATGATCTCTGCAAAAAATGTTTTGCATGTGTTCAGTGATTAGATTATAAAGATTGCAGAATATTTTTATAGACCCAGAACCTGCCCTATAATTTAAGGTCAGGAGATGCTATTGGTCAAAATGTAATAAAACAAACTTTGTTTGTATAGGAATGGTCTTGTATGGTCAATAATGTTTATTCTTAGTCTTTTTTTTTCTTAGTCTTTTTTTTCCACACAGTCCTGACTGTGTTCATGAAATTCTGGTCCCCCACAATTCTCAAGTTAAATTCCTTTCATTGGCAAGCATTCAGTGACAAAAGACTTTGAATGGAAACAACTGATTCCCAGACTGGCAGCAGAATTGCACAAAATGTCAGATAATCCAAAAAACAAAAGACACCCAATTACACAGCACAATGGAGGACAACAACAACAACAAGAAAATGCAAAGCAGTTACACTAATTTCATAAAATACTAACAAGATGCAAATGTGCACACAAACACACTTATGTATGTATTTAGTGGTGGACACCTGACTATTAGTACACCTGACAGATCTGAAAATATCAACACATTTTTTGCATCCAAAACATGATTTCATTTCATAATGTTCAAGAAATATGCAGATGGTTGCTCTGACCATCAAATATCAGATGAAGTGAGTCGTACTGTTTTAACTTTAATATTTGGTATGTCCACCTATGTTTGGGTCATCGCCCTCTTGAAAAAATAAATCCAGGCCCAATGAGACGACTCCCAGATGCCAAGTGTTCTAATCATTTTGGCCACCACTATACTTCCTTTTTATTATTATTTATTTATTGAATTTGAGAAATTATGTTATTCTTATAATGTCTGTAAATAAAACAGGAATGAAAATGACAGCTCATTCTGTCAAACCGACGGATAAGCTTCAGTTATTGCACAACCTTATGATTTGAAATGAAATTTAAGTGATTTGAAATGAAATTTAAGTCTTTTTTGAATGGAAGTTCTTCAAACCGGAAGTGCCACCCACAATTCAAAATGCAGTAGTCTCGTCCCGATTAAGGTGGATAGAAGTTTAGTTACAGTTTCATGGAAAATAATAAAATGCTGTAACTACTGTTAAGTATTCTGTGGTGCATGATGGGGTATTCCACAGGTTAAAATCATTTTGCATGACAATGTGAGCCCCAGGTTCATTCTGTGCCTGTTGCTTAAAAAAAAAATCACCGGCCACACAGGTGTTATTAAAGAAAATCAATTCCTTAAACTCTTTTCTCAACTCCTTTGTGGAGCCCTTTCCACTTCTCTCCACTGCAGGGGTTGTTGGGAGACTGAGCAGGTGTGACAGAATCCGATTTGAGGGCCCACAGGGCTGAAGCGGAACCTGAATTCCCGTCTGTCATCTTCCCCCTCTCTCGTCTTATAGGTAAACCTCATCTATAATTCAGCCCGACATGCGCAATTATGTGATTGTAGTAATGTAATAAGAAATGAATCGCAGAGCCAGTCATTGTGATGGTGGTTTAATAATTCAAGTGAACTGGATAAAAAAATAAGTCTCCTTTTCTTCAGTGAGACTAGTAATGGCAAAAGGAACCACAGACAAAATCCAATAGTGCAGATTCCTTTACTGTCCTCCAATGTGCTTTTATAGCAGTTCATAGGTATGGATCCTTCCTGGGACGTTGTGCTAACTGCCCTATTCATTGGGGGAATTGAAGCCTGTTGGTTTATCTCAGTCTCTTCGACCGTGGGCTCACTGGAGCTGCGTGCATTTAAGAGAAATCGCTACAGAGACTTAAACAGCTCAGGTTTCCAAATGGAGCACGGGGTGATAGCAGAAATACTAAGGCAGTCTGACCGTCAAGTAATTCTAATTGGAAAGCTGGCAGTGTGTCAGCATCTGAAGGCTTAACACTTTACAGAGACAGAAAGCTGAGCCGAGGAACAAAGTGGAGAGAAGTAAAACTCAGAGGGCTCAATATTGGTCAATAGAGCAGAGATAAAAGCCGGTGTTGGGAGTCTTAAAGAGAGAAAAACGCAAAGAGACAAAAAAGCTCTACAATAGATTTGGGATAAAGCAGCTGCTTATCTGGTGGTTAATTTATAGATTGGTCTGAAAGTTAAAAAAAAAAACACAAAAAACAGCAGACATAGCAAAAAGTACAAATTGTACATTTGACTAAAACCCCATACAACTATAGCAAAATAACAATCAGACTTCAAAAGACTCAGCCCGAATAGAATACCTTTACTAATTCACGCCGGTAGGAGATGGGGTGGGCAGACCAAAGTTTACTGTAATCATTTCAAATACCCCCTACTGTACATATATCATTACAATGCAACTTAGTGTCCCTGGGAAAGAGGGTTAGCTATTTCTCCATCAGGTATGATGAATGAGTGCAGCATATCTGGCAGCAGTTGAAGGTTACTGTCAATTTGACAACAAGAAACCTCTGCTCTCTCTCCACTTCACACAGATGAAATAATTGGAACAGAATGGTGGGCATCATTACTGCTTTGCTGAGATTCAACAAAACAGCACTGATAAACACTGGACCAAAGATATTCATGGTGATGACCAAATGTAGGTATTTGTTTTAATAAGCAGGAGCATTTATTGTAGCCTATATAACGAAGATCAAAGTGTTGCTATGAGAGGACTAGACACTCTGAATGTTGTTTGCACGTTGCTAAGGTGTTGCAATGAGGTTACTATAAGACACTCTGAATATTTTGTAGAACATTGCTATGTAGTTGCCAAGAAATTGCTATGAGGTTTACGAGAAAAGCTAAATACATAGAAAGCTACTAGCAACTGCATAGCAATGTGCTACAAAAACACTCTAAATGTTAGTTGCTAATGTGTTGCTACGTAGAGTGCTTAATGCCCCAAAAGCACATTTTTAATCCTTGCTTTATCAGACATCGGCCAAAAACTCTAAGACTGATCACTTAGAAGTAATAGTAAGAAGTAAAAACCCCTTTGCAACAAACCTCACGATTCTTGTTTGCACCATAAATTGTAAAGGATGAGTTATGGACCAAAGTTTAATGCTTATCCACAACTTTCCTGAACTCTGACCTTTCCCATGATCACTATGGCAACGTAGAACAAGCCGGTAACGAACTTCCGGTTTACGTTAGTCTGTAATGTTATCAGCTAAATGCTTGGTTGTATTATCAGGATTCAGGAGTAGACTTTTATAACAACGCTTCAGGCAAAATGATCACATCTCCCAGATGGTTGCATGGATCTGATTATCTTACAAGAACTTACTAATATCTGTAGCACTAAGCAATTCACCTGAGTTATGCGGTGCAGACATTTTGCCACTGTGTGTAGGCTTGGCTGTTCCTATGAACCACGCGAGAGTTACCTTCCGTCCATGCGCATGTAAATCGGTTTTATTTTATTATAAATAAAGGTTTAGTTGTTTCTAACTAATTATTTTATTTTGTTTTATATTTCCACTTTGCGGGAGTCCCACAAAATAGTTGTATTTTCCCGCAACTTGCACACAATAATATCTTGCCGCCCGCATTCACCCATCAAATATGATCCCACGCCGCACTCGGCTGTGCTGGGTCCCGTGGGAGTGCAGGTCTCTATTTGGATAGTAACGTTGGGCTGTTAGAGCGGTCTTGCTACACATTAAATCTGTAAATTATTGAAAACAATAAACATACCCTTGCAAAAAATGATACAGTTTTACTGCAGTATTTTAAATAGGTTAAACTAATATATAAACTCAATAATTACATTTACAGCAATGACATGTTAATTTTTATGATAATGCACTTAACTCATCACTCGCGTCTGGTGTGAACGCAGCATAACTGTTATGTGTGCTAAACCGGAACTGAGATACCGTCAACCGGAAGTATCGAGTGTCATGGCGACGCCCACTAAGACTTGCAGGAAAGTTGTGGATATGATTAGGGGTTTGTTTAAACAGACTAATAATTTAGGTTTTTGCGTATCTGAGTAACCTGGAAGACTCAGGTGCCGTTTACATGCCAACAGTGTTTTGGAGGCTTGAAAACACAAACTTTTGAAAACGGGTTTCAGTGTGCACGTTTTTGTAAATTATACTATTATTGCCTCTGTGTAAACTGCAAAAACATGTGAGATCATGCGCATGCATATTAAGTGTTCAGTCTATAGGTAGTTAGGTACGTAGTATGTGACAATGTCATCTACTGGCCAAGCATGCATAAAACAGTGATTTTTTTTTATTTTTAGCTTTGATAATGTTGTCGTCTCTGTTTGTGAAAAAACGAAAAGCAAAAACCTTTCTGTTTTTAGTATGTAGTTGTTGTGTAAAGTGCCCTTAAAATTGGCATTTGCCACAAGGACCTCAGGGGTCCAGAGCCAATGAAGAAAAATCATGCTTTGAAAAATGAGGGGAACTCTTACTTGTGCACTTGGATTATGGTGATAGATGACAGCAAGATTAGACCATGCCATATTAATGGCATATCTGGCCAAGAGATTATTAGCATGACAAAAACAGAGGCATTTTATGTCACCCGATCATTCACCGTTACTGTGGAAGAAATGCACAATCTATCAAGTACAACTAGAGAGGATATTCAACACAGTCAGCACTTTTACACACTACTGCAGACAGCATCAGTAAGGGAGGAGGGAAGAGAGGGGGAGATAAGATGAGACACAGGGCCTCAATCAATCACACTGACAACTTCATTCATTATAAAACTATTTTGAGTGACTGTTTTTCTTTTTTACTCATGTCAAGACAAGGGCATTTCTGTTCCACAGAATTATTTTTTTAATTAAGCATATTTTTATTACACTCATAGGCATCGCTAGGCCTCATTTAGGGTGAATAGCCTCCTAAATATGACAATATGCAACAAATTCAAGCACAACTGTTAAGTAATAAATTATAGGACAGTGACAGCATTTCACACAAATGTCCATGGGTCCATAACACTCCCATCTGTCTCTTACCACCAGTTCACCTGACAGTTTTGGCAGGCCTGTAGGTGGAGAGTCAGATTATGGTCTCGCATCCCACCAAAGCCAAAGAAAAACAGGGGCACTGGTCTTATGTTTAATCGCCGCTAGCTCGGCATGAGATCTCCATTCATCTCACATTTCCCAAAGGCCCGGTGGTCTTTTGCCGGCGGGGGGGCAGGACCCTGGTCTCTTTGAAGCCTCTTACTAAGAAGTGATGTCCACTATGAAGCCTATTAATGATTAATGATATGCCAGACCGTACAGAGGCAACCACAGCTTTTAAAATAAATAGCTTCAGGAAGCTTAAGATGTTAAGTTGGAATGTAAACTAGCATATTCTGAAGATCCACCTACACTCATTAAAAAGGGATATATCTTCAAAGGAAATGATGTAAAGTGTAACTAAATATGCTAAAATATATAAAACATGTGCGCTTAGATTAATGAATTCTGCCCGGCAGGTGTTATTATATTGGTGGTGTTATGAATATGCATTACAGAGGCATAGCTGCGATTTTGTCATTTAAAGACTAAATGGAAAGGTTCTTTCAGGAAGCACACAACGAGATGTAGATAACTATTAGTAATTGAATTAGCAAATTTCATGGAAACCCATGGGTCTTAATTCTTAGAAACAGAACATAATTTTTAGCAAAAGAATCACACAGATTGACAGAGCAGAGACCAATGGATTGTGCTAGACGTCTCTGCATTTGGGTTTGCTTAGTATGATATAAATTCCTATTCCAATTCTAGTTACAGTTTGTGGATCAAAGGCTTATTGAACAACATTTCCCATATACCAACAAGCAAATACTAAATTCTAACTATGTTGGTAGTTATGGAACTTTTCTAAGATGCACCACAGGCTGATTAGCCAACTGGTTGCAAATATGAAAGGCAACCATTGTCATATTGATGGTGTAATTAGCCAATCACAACAACATGGAGGAACTGTTTCCTCATTTCATGTGTACTTTCCCATTACCTTTTAAAATGCTTAAAGGAAGCAAAAGCCTCCCTCTAAAAACCCTGTGTTCTTGCATTGTCTTTAAAAATGTGATTTATATATTGATCAATCTCATATTTCTTAATATTGCAACATTTTATTTACCACACTGTTGATAACCATCAGATTTTTTTGAGTAAGCACTGCCTCCCTTGATACCTCTGAGAAAACGCCTGCGGCAGATAGAGAGAAACTAAAGCCAGCTAGATGAACAGATGAAACGTCACAGATAGAGAAAAACATCAGCTCTTTTCACAGATCTCTTCTAAAGGTGGTATAGTTAGATTTGTGTGGTGATCAGGGACATATATCAGGATGTTTACCATCTTATGTGCCGCCAGAGCAGCATGCATGATTGTACAAAATTAAATAATGACAAAAAGCCACTGAGAGAAAGAGAAATAGGGTGGGGGGTGGAAAACAAGAGAACGGTGCTTCAGTAAAAGATGCAGAACATCATCCTTTTACAATAAAACAAAATCCATCACAACATAATGTGAGAGGCACTCACATTCAAGGCTTTCAGAACCCATCAACATCTATTCAGGTTGAAATACTCAATAACTGATGCTTGTGCACCTGTAGTCTGTGCGTGTTATTTCTAAGCAGTGTTAAAGGGGGGGTGAAACACTCAGTTTCAGTCAATCTCATGTCAGTACCTATAGAGTAGTATTGCATCCCTCATATCTCCGAAAAGTCTTTAGTTTTATTATATTTATAAAAGAAATATAGGCTATACCGAGTCTTTCCGGAAAAAAACGCACGGCTGGAGGCGTATCGTGTGGGCGGAGCTAAAGAATGACGAGCGTGCACAAAGCGCTGACGTCCTCAAGCGTGGAGAAGAAAACGCTACCCTAAATATACCATGGCTTTCAATCAGATTAAACTATTACATAGATAATCCAGAATCAGATCCGGAAGCTGAAATAAATTGAACAGGAGAAGCAACAACAGCAGGACGTCCGTCTCTGTGGTATGTACTGTATTTAGTGGCCTGTCAACATTTGTGTGTGTTTACTCGCAGTTTATGAGGACATGATTCGGTTTATGGACTATTGTATGCGACTAAACTTTAGCAGTAGCAAGCAAAACGGTTTTGCACGTCAGACTAGTGTAACGTTATACATAGAACAACAATGGAGTAACCGTTAGCGCATTTGAATGACGAAGCACGCTTTGTGAGAACCTCCCCTAGGTTTAAGTTTGGGTGGTTTTACAATAAACAAACTGACACCTATATTGGTCAGCTAAACAAATAAACTGGAAATCTGGTAAAATTCTGAACTAGGGTTGCAACTGCCTTTCAACTAACGTCACCCTCTCCGTCCAGCCAACAGGCGAACAGCCAGAACCCGTCTCAGTGAGTTCCACTTCCATTGAAAGCCCTAAAATAAGCCTGTCAGTGACCATTTCTCTGTGCTACTCTTTGTTTGCAGATGTGTTCAATCTTGTAGCAGCTTCCAAGCTACCGCCACACCAACATTGGGATTGTGCCATTGATTTGGTTCCAGGTGAACCCTAAAGGGGGGAACAAAAAGCAAAGATATCTTGTTGCCCGTGAGTTTTAAACAGGCCGTCCCTCCTTGGGGGCCTCCGGCCATTGAGATATTGTTGTGGGCGGGTGTCCTGCCCACTTCTCCTGTTCATGCATATCATTAGTGTAATGTCTGATTAAACACTTTTGAGGACCCAACTTTCCTATCGTGATCACAGTACATTTTACACAAATTTACCTTGCATCAAAATGACTAGAATCATTTATCCATCACATAGACATCAAACAGCTTGCTAATCCCATGATGGGAGTAGGAGATAGTAAAGATTCAGATGTAATACATGTCTCGCATACAGATAAACTCTATAAGTTACATGAAAATATACATAATACCTTAGTATATGTTTAAGTCGCCGTTGTGTGGATTAATTCATGTTATTGAATCTATGGTTTAAGTTTACTCCTTATGTCTGCATTGGTGTGAGGTCTTTGTGTAATGTTCAAAGAGCCTTTGGAACGCGCGGGTCAAGGAATGAAGGGGCACGACAAGTGTCCTGTATTGTGTCAGGGTTGCCTTCGAGCCATCGAAAAGTTTTTAGCGACTCTGTGTCCCGATAACGATAAATATAATAATATTTAATAATAAATGAGTCCCTTCTTCGTGAGGTTCTACCCGATGTTACGCTTGTAGAACAAAGAGGAAACACGTCATGTGACCCATCTTGTCCTTGTGCTGGTTTTGAGATAACACAGGTACAGGGGGAGAGCTGTTGTCTCTGGGCCATTAGGGCATCTTTGATTAGTTTTACGATCGGTTCGGGTTTCGGAGAGGGGGTCTCTGGAATGCTTTGTTGTGTCAACTCACTGCTGGAATATACATATTCCTACAACTGATTTAAACAGATTTTTTTACACTATTATGACAATTATGATTTTTTTTCCTTTTAAAAAAAAAGCATGTAATATCAGTTGAACACAGAGCAGTTAAACAGCTCCTCAACTGCCCTCCCTACCTCAGCCAGCAGCATAAAGAGACTGCACTAGCACTGCTTTGTCAGCCGTGACCTTGTTGTGCCGGTGATAAACGCCCAGGCGAATTGGGTCAGCTCCCCCTGAGAGAAACCATCAGCGCTACTGATCTGAGAAAATCGGCAGGTCGCCTCTTCTCTCCCTTTCCAACCACAAAGGAGCGTCTGATGTGTTCTGACTCCCCTCCTCCGAGTCCCCTCACCCCATCAAGGTAAGTGATGATGATGATGATGGTGGTGGATGGAGAGTGATGAAGGGTGCGCTCGCTCTCCATCTCCGCCAGGCTGAGTTATACGGGATGAAAGATGATTGGAGTCGACTCCCCAGGCCGTCAAATTACCCACATGCGAGTATAAATGGAGAGGGTGTTATTCGTTATGGTTGCCACGGAGACCTTCGCACCTCAAAGAGTGTGAGTGTGTATGAAGTAAAGTAGTGAGGTAGTCACTACTAACACAGCAGAGGTGTAAAACTGCACATTGAATTGAACAAAATGGCCATTAGTGTAATGCAAGATGTCAGGCTCTGATGTTAACATTAAATCTGCAGCATACCGGCTTTAATTCAGAATGAGAACAATCCAATCAGATATAGAAATATATATATAGCATTGGGGAAATTTACTTAAAAGTAAAGTAATGCTAAAAAAGTAATGCATTACATTATTGTGTTACTCCATAAAGAAGTAACTAATTGTGTTACTTAAATAATGAGTGTGAGTGTGCATGAAGTAGTGAAGTAGTCACTACTAACACACTCAAAGATGGCATTGGGTAATAATGTGAGATTACATATCTCTCAAAGTATATTTGTTTTATTAAAAAAAAAATATTCCAGCTTTGCATAATATTACAAGTTTGCATTTCAATTTAAAAAAAAAAAATTTTATTAAGAGTTTTATTCAGGAATACTGAATCTGTTTTTGTGCAAGTGAGATGAGTAAATGCATGTTCACATTAGTCTAGATCTACAATAACCATCATGTTTACACACAACACCTTTGCACTTATTTCTGATTTTTTCTCAACATGGGGACAGGATAAATGTCAGTTAATTGGGAAAAAGTTACTTACTTATTTGAAAAAGTAATTGAGATATTTTGATGTCAATTTTAAAAAGTAATACATTACTTTACTAGTTACTTGAAAAAGTAATCTGATTACATAACTCGCTTTACTCCCCAAAACACACACATCATTTGAGTATCACAATGTGTCTCAATGTCTCAGTGTTTAAACATTTAAAAACGTGTCTGATACCCAGTTCACGATGGACATTGTGTTTGACAGCTTCCCTTGGCAGGCTGCCCCGTTTTAATAATTAAGTACTTAAGTGCATCAATTTTCTTTAAACAGAGACACAGCTGTTCACTTTAAAAGGATGATGAAATTTGAAAGATGAGAGGAGAAATAAAATCACCAACTAGAGATTTTAAACAAGCCAAAAAACATTCAGCATCCCAATTTGTTTTTTCTCTGCGCCAGCCTGTTCCTTAAAACAATTTAATCTGCATTTCTTAAACGTATTGTCCCTCTCTTTGCTCCTTGGGCTGATGGAGATGGTGGCAACGTCATTCAGACAGATGGCTTCACTCAGATGTGTGGCCCAAAACAACCCGTGGAGGTTCCGAAAGCCAGTTCTTCATTTTGCTCTCACATAAACAGCTATTTGGCCTGTAGCACACATTGTGTGATCAGCCATATGGACACTATATAAATCCGAATATCAAAAAAGAATATATAAAATGAAATGAATATATTATAATATACATCCTACACTTTTTTTCATACACTTTTGATAAGGCACTAGGGCTGTAGCGATACACTAATCTCACGATACGATACACAATATTCAGCTCACGATACGGTATATATCACGATATTCTGCCAACGATATGATTTGATATAATTCAATACACATACATAATTTCTGAAAGATTTAAAGGGGACAGGGTGATTTTGGTGACATCTTCTGAGTGTTCCATTTACTTGGATTGAATTAATTGAACTAAAAAGTAAAAACATCAATTACACAATTATGTCTCTTACTAGACTGAGAGTCTACAGCTTGCAAATGCTGGATAAAATGAATCCAAGATGTGTTAAGAAAATTAGTTTCATTTATTGAACTGAAGCTTACAAGCCTTTAAAAAGTAAATAAAGTGCAGTATTGCAATTTTTAAAAAAAATTACCTTTACCTTTATAGTTTTTCTCTCAAAGAATTATAATGACCGTAATGTGTTAATATGTGTCAGGAGTTATGAAAAGGAAAACCGGCGTCTGTACCTTTTGATTGTAAATATGCGTGTCATCTGCTCCCATTCATAAAAAAACTCCTCTGTGGTCGTCATGAAGACTCGCAACAAAACAACATCTCTCAGGGCTTTTAGTTCAAAAGTGTGGAGATGTGGAGAAATATTGATAGATTCTCATATGTTTGAGTTAAATTTCTATACAGAGAAGTATTATTTATTCAATCTTTACCCAAAATCCGCGGATGTATTATTATGAGCGCTGTATACTCTGATGTGCTGTGTTTTCAATTCATACTGGCAGCCTGAGGGCGCCCTGATGCACATTCAGTCCATATATGGCACCCATGAAGAAGAAACAAACCATGTGACATTGAAATCCCTGACATAAACAAACATAGCTTCCAGAGATATCTAACATGCAGATAGACACATTTGAAGACAAACACACAATCGCGACAATATATGGTTTGTCTGTGTTCTTTAGGCCATGTTGGGTGTTTTTTAATAGATTATAATATAATGCATTGCAATTCAACAGTTTTTATCATTTTCAGTGATATTCAGAAGTCACGAGATCACAGAAGGTTATGTAAAACATTTGACTTATAAAGTGATATGAAGTAAGTTTGGAATAAAACATTATTTTAACCCTATAGGGGAAAACACTGGGGATTTAAATGGGACTTAAAAATGTATGCTTTCTTGGGGGGGGGGGGGGGGAATATTGTTTTATATCATAGAATCGATAAAATTGCTCAGCCTTATAAGGCACTATTAGATGGTCTCTTGACATGAGGGGCGTTTACCTGTACAGCGCTCACTAGTTCGCCTTCGTTACACTTTCATGACAGATATATTTCAGAACCAGCCACTATCAAAACAATCTGGCTGCAGGCGCGGGCCAGATATTATCGCTGGCGGGCCACTTGTGGCCCCCGGGTCAGCAGTTGCCAACCACTGGATTAAGGGGTGTAGAACATGGTCATGCAGAATAAAGCATTAATATATGCTTTACAAGTACTAATAAACAGCCAATATGCAAGCTATTAAGCAACTAGTTAAAAGTGAGAATTGTTCCCCATACTAAAGTGTTACCGTAATAATTTTCAGCCATTGGTCAGTCAAACAGATAGCCTCGTCCCCAAACTCCTGCCATTGTCTGCGCACTAACAGATTTTAAAACACATGGATATCTTTCAGGAAAAACACAAATTCTCAACGCATTTTATGCAATCTAGTCTCAACCTCAGGTTTGAAATATCATGTGCAAAATGACCCCAAAGCACAACCTCTCCTCTTCACTGACATCTGTTAACTGTTGCTCTCTTCCCCCCTTCTTCATCCTCTTCAGCTGTGTTATCATTTCTTCTCCTGACTGCTAATAAAAAACAGATTTTCACCTTGCCGCAGGCTGCTGGAATATGATAGAATATCTGATGGTGCTCATATCAATGGCAGTGGGGTGTCATATAGAGCAGAATGCCGCCCACATAAGGATGACTGACCTTGCTACTCTCAGCCCTTGAGGGTACACGAGAAACAACTCTGAGCAGATGACTGGGCCTTGACTAGTGCTAGCCTGATAGAAGTGGATTTGCTAAAAAAAAAATTATGACGACAAAACATTATCAGGATAATAATGAAATCAAAAATCTATGAAGATCTAACAATAGAAATTATGCATTTAGATGCAATTATGAAACAAACAGAATTCAAACTAAAAAAGATGGTGTTCAGGTGATGAGTGGGGATTTTGATTCAGTGATTTGAGTGTTCTGAATCTGTTCACCAAACTGTTTATTCAGATTTGTTTACTGATTTATTTACTTTTTTTACATTTGCATCTCTTATATGTTAGTTATGAGTCAATCACTGAACAACTAAATTGGTTCACTGTAAACAGTAAAGCTCAAAATAATAAATTAGTAGGGTAAACTCAAATTAAACAAATTAGTTCAATCAAATTAATGTTTATGGGTATTTAGAACTATTTTTCTTTTGCATTAAAAAAAATGTTTTCATTTTTTGAAAACAGAATGAACAGCATTATTGGTGGACACCATGTTTATTCTTGCCTATTTAGGGATAAAATCTTATTAAAACCAAAATGATATGTAGTGTCACATGCACTGACAACATAAACATTTACGATGCTACCCGCTTTCTGCCGATTCTGTAAATGCCGATTCGGTCAAATGCGGTCAATCTTCATTGTGTATAATAACATATAAAATGCTTTAAATGATTACTATATATGTAATATATGTCACATATGTCTCTTTCTCGTGTATGTGTGTCTGTGTTTGGGGTGGAGCCGCTGCTTTGCTGCTGATTGATTCCATCTGCCGCAGCTGATCAGCGCACCAGTTGCAGACCATGTATTCTCCTCGTCATTGTCAGAGCGTTGTTGGATGTTCGGTGTGTTCTGCCTCCTGTTCCTGTGTTCCTGCATTGCACGTTCATGTGGGTTTGTGTTCTTCCCGGAGTTCCACCATCCCTGTGCTACCAAGTGCCATCCATCCATCTTCGCTCTGGACACTGCTGCCTTCTGGTTTCAGTCTGCGATCTTCTTTCTAATAAAGACTGTTTTACTTGCAATTGAATCCTGCCTCGTCATATCACTACAGAATGCTCTGACCAAGAATGGATTCAGCAAGTAACTCTGATCTCAACGAGTTCCTGTCACACAGCAGTTCCAGAATGCATCAACCGAAGGAGAATCTGACCGTCACAGGACGTGCAGTTCAAGCATTGGTAGCACAGGTGTCCGAGCTGACCCAATAGATGCAACACCTCATCAGTCCTGCTGAGCTCAGCCCACCGTTGATTCCTCCCACACCACTTACCTCGGGAGTGGCGGGACTTTTATTATGACGGGGTGCAGTCACTGGGCGCCGGCGCTATTTCCGCTTTTCCAGTCATGTGTATGAGGTAACGCAGCTCTGTTTATCATATTAGATACATTTGAGTGTGATGAAAATTATGTTGTGACGTTAATCTGTGCGTTCGCTCGGCAGCTGCTGTGACGCTTGTTGCACACTGCTAAGAGTAAAGCGCTTCTGCAGAATAAAACCGGAAACCGAGGGTAACGCAGATAAGACGCAATTGACAGGCGACTCCCTCAGATGCTATGCTCAGACATCCCAGCAACTTGAAAAAAATAAAAATAATAAAAATTGATTAAAAAAATTGTAAATTTTCACAAATAGTTGGAAACATTTGGGATATTGTAACTACTCAACTGAAAAAAATATATAACGCTGGCTTAGTGGTTTTTGGATATTTTACTGCAAAAATACTGCATAGAGCACCTTTAATACATTGATTGATCATTCAATGGGGTCACCATTTCCAACATTGCTTGCCATCCAGGAGTAAACTGCACCAGCAGTTTAATAAAGCAATGATTCTGGTGGCTATGTATGGCTCGCAACATTTCACAGTTTTGTCTTGGCTTGCTCAATTTGTGCAGTTGGTAACACGCCTAAACGACCTCCTGATGGGTTACTTCATCCGCTGGTGGTTTCTTTGGGACCCTGGCCCCACATAGCACTTTTTATCACCGCCCTCTAATGGCATGACGATTTAAACGCACATTCAGTTTATTTACAAACATTCAGACTCAGTGTTTCAAACTAAACAGTACTGGTCAGCCTTTCCAGACAAGTCACTAAAGCAGTCAGTCACACTTGACTAAATCTCAATGGCTTCAAAAGGGAGAAGTTTTTTCTAGAGGTCTCCTATAAGGTTATATGCATCTAGGGTCCAAGAATAGTTGTATTTTTTTTCATAATATAAATTGCAGCATCACCTCTTTTCTCAAACGGTCTGAAGCATTCATAAAAAAGGACTTTTTCTCCAAACCTCTTTCTCTAGAGGATTCTGTTTCTCTTTCGTGAGCCTTCTCTGCTCTGATTGGTCAGAAGGTCCAGTCAGTTGTGAATAAGCTACCACACACAGGGAGTGTCGGAAACCAAACGCTCATTATCATATGCAAATTTCAGCTCTATATGCTTCTTCAGCAATATAATACACAGTGATACGAACAGTAAAGATGATGTTTGTTTTACTGTCAATTTAAGTAAGAGTTCTCATACTTTGTAAGCGTGCAAAGTGGATTTCCTTTCGCAGCGCTGAAAGTATTGTCTTTTTGACAAGTTGACAACAAAAACTCTTTGTTAAAACAAAACAGCATTTTTTTTTTTTGACAGCAATTCAAAGTAGATGTTAAAATTATTTACGAACCTGCATAGGTTTGTTCAGGAAGACAGACTGAATTTGCTTATAACTCATTTCAGACAGTTCAGAATTGGTTATTTCTTTTAGAAGTCATTGTCATGCAAATTGTTGTCTAGTGGTTATAGTCTGTTTTTATTCCAAATTCATTGCAAAAAATCTATATTCAACTCACTAGAGGAGCCAAACAGAACATTATTGAAAGCAAGACTTTGATGGACCAACTAACCAGCTACTTGGAGGAGGATGGTAAGTAACAGACTGTGCTAAACATCTCTCCTGCTCTTGTCTCTACAGCCTCATGCATCTGAATATGTGTGCTCTTTAGTTTATATCGGGTTAACTTGAGCATTTCAGATACCCCCAAATCCCTGCAGCTCACCCCAGACCAGCTGAACTGTGAAATATAATGGAAGCCTGCCAGCAGCCTGGAATATACAGATGGAGAGATGAGAGGAATGCAAGTGTAAAAACAGTGGCGTCTGTCTTAGTAATGTAACAAACAGAGGCTGAGAGTGCAGCCCTCAGAAACCCCCACTGCTCAATACAGATCTGCTTCTATCTAATTGCGGTGAGACTGAATCTTTACATACATTTCAGCAGTAACTAAGTGTTGCACAAAATGGCGGATTTTACTGGTGGTGGTGTAGCATTTACAACAACGGCCAATATGAGAAGAATTATGAGCAACAGGCTGCCTATCACTTAAGGCCTTACACTTTAGTGAAAACAAGATGTTTTCACTAGAATTAATAATTCTAGTGAAATAATTAATAATAATAGGACTGAGTAAAAAAGATTTTTTCAATAAATCATGATCTTCAACTGAAGAAGCCAGAGATAGATTCCTAAAATTTCCAATATCAAAATTAGAAAGTAATATACCATACATTTAGAGAATGAGATAGCAATTGTGCCGTCTGTACAGGGCGTGAATTTAATAAAAGACATACTGTAAATGAAGGAGTGTCTACTGAATTTTCTTCATGGGCTTTACACAAAAACCAACATACAACACGAACAATATATGTCTCATACACAAAGAAATGACTCTTTTGTAAAGGTGATGAATCAAAAAACACAATGTGACTAGTGTTCAGTAGCCTATAAACAAGTGAATCAGTGTATCAATAACCAGACCTACCTTTGAGGAAAAAAACAAAGCTTTGGGAAAAAAACTGTTCTTAATTCAAAATGAAAAAATTCAATACAGTTCTTTATAATGCTTTCAGACTGATTTTCAGATCCAGTGGTCACCTTCTTGACAAGAATTGTAGCTCTGGGGTGCATTTTAGTCTACCTAAAAATGCAGATACAAACCCTAAAATAAACCTAAAATGCAGATACTAGCTCATACCTCAGTCTGTCCTCATGCGTGCCGGCTCACAGTGAAGCAGATGCTCATACAGGTTTGTCCCAGGCCATGTGAAGTGATAGTCCACTTGACTACCTCATCTGGAGTTCCTCTGAGAATCAGGGATAACTATAAAAAAACAATAAGACAGTGTCTTATTAATAATAAGCATAAGCATTGGACAGCACAAGAAAGCTTATTTTTGCAGTGGCACATTTCTTGTAGACTGTAGGAATGTTTCTAATAGAAAAACATCCATCCATCCTTCGTTCTAAATTTTCTTTCATTCAAACTTCCTTCATTTTTAACTTCCTCCAAATTCATTCCTTTCTCTTTCTTTCTTCCTTCCTTCTTTCCTTCTTTTCAAACTTCTTTCATTCCCAACTTCCTTCCAAATTTCAAACTTTTCCAAAATTCCAAACTTTCCTCCAAATTCCAAACTTCCTTCCAAATTAATTCCCAACTTATTTAAAAATTCCAAACTTCATTCCAAATTCCAAACTTCCTTTCTTTCTTTCTTCCTTTCAAACTTCCTTCATTCCCAACTTTCTTCCAAATTCCAAACTTCCTACAGTCCAAATTTATTTATTTAAATATTCAGTCATTTAGAGTTTTTTATTAGTAGTAGTAAATGACTGAAAATCATAATGCTAATAAAAACAAATTAAATAACAGAAATGTTATAGCAAATGTTATAACATCTCACAGCCAATAATAATATTGATAGTAACAATCTGTAAATGACTGAACATTTTAACTAATAAAAACAAATACATTTTATAAAAAATTACATGACAGAAAATCTGACCAATAATAATAATAATAATAATAATAATAATAAATGTAAAGAAAATATTTTTTAAAAAGCTGATTATAAATTGAAGCTAAGCTGATTGAATGCTCTGTATAGTGTGATGAACACCTGGATTATATGCTGAGGTGTGGAAGATGGCGTAAATGTGTCTCAATGACATATGAAAATGTTGAGATGCGATTGGGTCTGCAGATCGTCTTCTGAAGTGTTTCTGCATAAGCACTACCTCTGCGTCTCCTCATGAGCGAGGAAGATTGATTGCATAGTTAAAAGTCATATCTGTTGACTGGGAATAATTAACCTTTTATAAATGCAGGGTGAAAAAACCCAGCCAAAAACAGATTTTTCAGAGGAGTGTTTAAAGACGTATCATCTGAATACATTTGCATATGGATGACGGCTGCTCTCCTGTTCCTGTTTTTTTACATATTGCAAACATATTTTATTTTTTGGTAGCCAAGCAGGTGGATACATCATCTACACATCATTGCAGGCTTTAATCTTTGAGGAAAACAAATGGTTTAAACATTGCTGTGCGAGATAACATCAGACATCCTCTGAACTCTGAAAACCATGATGTGACTGTCATACAGTAACTGTGTCGAGTGTGCGTCATACAGAGGCTCATCTGGCATGTGTGAGAAAAGCCTCTAAATACGTCTCATTAGATAAACATACTTTGGCAGACAGGAGCTTAGTAAATAACGCAAGCGTCGCTGTGATGCATATCTTCATCTCTGCCATATCACTCTTGTAAATGACTTGAGAGGAGCGTGTGCAGACATCACTCAAGCCCCGGTGTTACTCTGATGAATGTACTTTTATCAGCATCTCGCTTTCCAGACAAATAGTTTTTTAAACAAGTCGCAACCACTGCAAATCCATCAGATGTCTAAACTGACCTCACAGTGAACCTCGGGTCCCATAAAGACCCATAACATACCCAATCAAGACCGAGGGGTAGGGAAAGGTCTGCCATTTCTCTCACCATCTATCCAGTACTCAATCATACACACTCTATTTCAATTAATTCCAGTGAGATTTAAAGGGACAGTTTGCACTAAAATTACAATTCTTGCATTATTTAATCAAGCTTTTGTTAATTTAAACCAGAAAGATATGTCCGTTCTTAAGTAAGTAAGTAAGGAGTGTGTGTGGTGTGTGGTGTGAGTGTGTGTGTGTGTGTGTGTGTGTGTGTGTGTGTGTGTGTGTGTGTGTGTGTGTGTCTCGTCTCATGGGTTAAATGACATTAAAAGTCATCCAGGTTTGGAATGATGAGTAAAAACGCAGATTTTCTCTTTTTTTGGGGGGGGGGGGGGTACGGTCCCTTTATAATGACATAATACTCATCTCGGCTTTAGTAGGGCAAATAAACGAGGTATTTAATTTCACCATATTGTCATTCCTCTTCCTTTCTCTCTATCTCTCTCTTGATCTATTTTTCCATAAATCTTACTCTCTCTCTCTCTCTCTCTCTTCTCTCTAATAACATTCGGGCTGTTAGATAAGATGAGGGGTTTGGAGGGACAGGAGAAATGAGAGCCAGCTGGAATTCCCATCGGAGGCCTAATCCATCTTACATCAGCTAGAGTTCAATCTAAACACACACATACACACACACAGCCTGTGGCCAGCGGCCAACAGTATTACATAGTAGCCTGTGACCCTCCGTGAGAAAGCTTTGACCGTGGGTTTCTACCGCCCAGTGCAACATCATCTTCCATCGCTCCAACTTTAAATGAGGTGAAAAGTTCACCAAATTGGGATGTCTGCTACTGGGATTTTCTGGAATGTGCTTTAAAAACTTAATCAGTGGTACAGACCAAATTCCTAGAAACATGGGAGCTGGTTTTGTGACATCACGTGGGCTTGGGATATTCGTACACACAGAAACACAATCAGCGACAAAAAAAAAAAAATCATAATACTCCAAGTACATTCTTTCCCTCATTTGGAAGGATTTCATGAAAGAATTTCATAGAGTTTCACGTTTCAGGGATGCTGAAGATGCATCTAGCTTAAAAAATCAAAAATAAAAAAAGATATTTAGTTCAAATACAACAAAAAATCTTACCTGAATTTTGACATTTGGAATATTAATATTTACATTAGGTTTACATTAGGTCCTTTTAAAGGAACTGTATGTAAGAAATATATTTCAATTAATCATAAAATGGCCCTGATATGTCACTAGACATTAAGAAATCATGTTAATTTCAAACACTTATACCACTGACAACAGTAGTCCGGCCAGGATGTTGTCATTTAAAAGCTGATGTTGATGTTTTGGCCTGAAGCCCCGCCCTCCACCTATCTACCAATCACAAAGTCAGTAGTGTTTCAGTTTTAAGGGGGAGAGGGGATACACCACTCTGCCGTCATTTGAAAGTGATTGCAGTACCAGTTTTGGCCACAATCTTACATACCGTATTTTCCGGACTATAAGTCGCACTTTTTTTTCATAGTTTGGCTGGTCCTGCGACTTATATATAAAATTTAATTCATAATGACTGACAAGAATAAACATAGCCACAAGAATGCGCTCTATGCTGCTCCTGTAGCCTAATATTAACTTAAAGACAACAACTTAGAAAGACTGAACACAAACAAAATGCCCACATAAAGAAAATCTTATTCTGCAAAATACAAACAGCATGTTGTAAAATATGCAGCCGAGAACGATTCACATAGCGTTCGTCTCGCGCAGCTGAGCCTCTCCCGGCAGAGAGTTCAAGCGTCTGTGGACTCGTTCCTTCAGCTCTGGCCATCTTGCTTACAGTCCGCAAGTAGCTTTCTTTTTCTTCTTCATTACAGTTAAAAAGTAGCCTCTGCTTTTCGCCAGTCCCTTACAAGTTTCTCACTCACTTCAAACTTTCTTTCTTCTGCTCGGTTATGCAGTGAAGCGGGCACGAGCGAGTGTACGCGAGCAGGTGCTCGCATGCGCGCGCGGCTCCCGTTCTGCCCTTATGCGACTTATAGTCCAGTGCGACTTATATAAAATGTTATTATATCTTATTTCAGTTCATTTTATTTTATTTCAAGTAATGAAAATGTTTTTATGGTCTTACTTTTAGTTAACAATGTTACTTCATGACACAAAGGCTATGTTCACACAGCAGGCAAATAGGATTTTTCTCAAATCAGATTATAAAGTGATCAAATAAGATTTGTTCATCCAGACATAACCAACCTATCTGCATGCACTGAAAAAAGCAAGTGAAATGTACTTATTTTTTTAAGTGAAAAAGTGAAAAGAAAAAAATTGCACGCATATTTTAAGTAAATTTCCCTTATGGAATTAAGTAAACTCAACTTAAGTAAAATATACAAAGAAGTTATATCTACTTAGTTGAAATTTCATTTGAAATACTTTTTACTCAAGCAATAAAACACTAAATTAAACCATGCTTTTGTATGTAAGTGTATGCATTACTTAGAAACATCTAAATGAATAACACAATAGATTTTGTGTAGACACCATATCTAAGTAACAATAGTAAAGCAGCACCTGAACACAGAGACCTCACTTGGGACACAATTTACAGTGACGGTAACGTTTGATGAATTGTTTTTGAGTAAACTGTAAATGTGTCTTTTTGAGTAGAAATTAGAAAATTAAAGGGTTATTTCACCCAAAAATGAAATTTCTGTCATAATTGTTTACCCTCATGTCCTTCGACACCCGGAAGACCTTTGTTTATCTTCGGAACACAAATTAAGATATTTTTGTTGAAAACCGATGGCCCAGAAAGCCCTTCATTGAGGAACTTTGTTAACAGTTTAAATAGTATTAATAAAATCCTTTTATATGGGAGTATGAACCTTAAAACGTTTAGTACTTCCTTGCTTTTGTGTCATGTGTCAGAACGCCGGCTCTGTCATTCTCGCGCATGCATCGTGGTGCCACGTCAGTGGCCCAGAAGGAAGACAAGAATTTGTTTAATAAATTGATTTTTTTCACACAAAAACTATTCTCGTCACTTCATCAAAATATTTTCTTTAGTGCCATTTATAGGTCTTAAGAGAGGAAATGTCATTGCTGTCAATGGAGGCCTTTCTGAGCCATCAGATGTCAACAAAAATATCTTCATTTGTGTTCCAAAGATGAACGGAGGTAGCCTAGAAATCTAGACGCACCCTAGCGGCAGCAAATTTAATCTGCCCGCAAGTGTCGTCTAGGAACTCTCAATACCCTTCTGTATTCCTCTCACTCTTGCCGAGCCAATTACATCGTGTATAGAGTCGGCGGGCGGGGCCATAATGACAACGGCCGAGTAGCGTTTGCGTGCTTCTAGTAAACACAGAAACTGGCGAACGGCGGTCTTTCGAATCAGCTTTCACCACGACTCTGGAAGACTTGGAGTTAAGCTTTTCTCTGAGAAAAGAACAAAGAACGGCACTGAAGTCATTCTTAAAAAGGGAAGATGTGTTCGGAGTTTAGCCGACCGGATACGGCGAATGTTTAATCTGTCAACAAGCTCTGTTTCACCTTCGTTGCTCTGGTTGGTGGTAGCCCTGTCCAATCGCGTGCAGAGGGAGTTTGAAAGACAACCGTTTATCCCTCCCCTCGGATTGAGCTGTCAATGGTGAGTTTCCAGACCAAACATCTTGATGTGGGTCTGGCTTGTCAGGCTAGAACGGAGGTCTTACGTGTGTCGAACAACATGAGGTTAAGTAATTAATGACAGAATTTTAATTTTTCTGTTAACTAACCTCTTTGACTCCAAATGTAACAAAATGGAAAGTTACTTATTCATTAAATTCAACCTCTTATCAACCTCATTCATTATATAAACCCCAGAGCATGATGGGAACACCAATATCAGAAATGTTGAGTAGTTTTACTATTATAATATTTACGGTATTAGCTTAAATTGAGTACTAATATAGAATAATTTGAATCAGTGTGGGTTGCTTTAGTAATGACATTAGACTTAGTATGTGACGAGACTTTCAAAAGAGATGCAGGAAAAATGGAAGTGCATCATATTGCACTCCAAATAAGCGCACTGTCGAACTCCTCCATTGCAAAAGAAATTGCAGAAATCTTTGGACATACAATTTGAATGCTTCCACATTTTTGTCACCAGTTTTGAAGTTATCATTATCGCGTTAAAAAGCAAAAGGCAAAAGAAAGTCTGATTGCGCATCAGTGTCCCAAATGAGACGCATTCCGTAAAAATCTGATTGGAATCGCATTTCAAACCACCTACATATGTGGTTTAAATCAGATTTGGAAAAAAAAGATCCGAATCAGACTGCTGTCAAGACTTTGAAAAACCTACGGAGACTCTAAGGGGACATGGTGGCGGGGGAAAAAGGAGATTGGAGGAAAAATAATAAGTCACTGGTTTTATGTACTCTCTCAAATGTTTTGCGTTCCCCCAAGAAACTTTGCATTTGTTTGTAAAATGTTTGCATTCCCTCCCAAGAAACTTTGCGCTTGCTTGGGGGAACACAAACATTTGCGAGGGAACGCAAAAGCATTACCAATTAATTGTTCCTTCCATCTCATCATTTTTGTCTTCTCTGTGTCCTTTTAGGGGCTCCATAAAAATCCAACTGAATAAAATCGGAATAAATGGGTTTTTTTTCTAACAGTCTGAACATAGCCAACGTCAGACAGTTACATTTATAAAACATAGAATATCACATGAAAAGCCACAGCCATAAAAGACATTTGAAGATAACAGAGTCCTCATAACATTTTGAAACAAGGCCCAAAGATAACAGAGAATTCACAAAATCCTCAAACAAGGTTAAAATGACCTCAGACCGTCACTTTGCAACATCTCTTGCAAGACTGTACTGCCATACAAGCCGCGATGCTGTCACATATGGTGTCATCCACCCTCAATGGCATGACAGCGAGGGCTTTGACCTGTCCCTTCCTAACCTTCACGTCCAACCTTCTCTCTCATGTAGCAAGCTTCTTTCCCCCACCCATAGCCTCTTTCATCTCCCTCCTGTCTGGAGATGACATGCTCAAATATGAACATGTCAGATAATGAGTGACATTGGGGGGCATGAGGAGGACCGATTAAACAGACAAAAAGGACGTGTTATAAGAAAAAGCGTCTCTCTGTTAAGCTGCCTTGATTATGTTTAAATAACAGAGCTGGTTGACATATCGCCTCTACCGCTTTCTCACTTTTCTGTGTTTTTCCTCTATGCAAATGCTGGGATCTAAAAAACTAAACTTATACGAAGTGATCAAAGCATAGCTGGGAGCGAAACAACGTGTACATACTATGGCGTCAGTGACATCTTTGCCGGCGTTTGACAGCAGCTGTAGTTGAAGGTAAATGGAGGTTGGAAATGGAGATGGAAAGATGTAATGGAGCATCTTTCCTCTAAATGCACACAGAACCATTATGCTAGTGTCCAACAGACCCCGAGCCTGAAGGCTACACCATTTAGGCTTTGTTTTATATTTGTGTGCTTTTTCTAACCGTGCCTTACTGATTCCACATGAAACAGTGGATAGGCACATGGTTCATGTGAACTTCATGGAAGAGAACTGCTACTGATGACATATAATTTGACTTTATTTTACTTTCCCTATTACATTTGGTAAACCTTTAAAATTGGATAAACCTTACAATTAATGAACTGAATCCAGATCGGCTACGGATTCAGCATACGACTCCCTCGCTAAAGTTTATGCAATGTTAATGCATCATTATTTAAATATAGAAATACCAATAACAGCTTTTGAATCAGTAAAACGTGTTGAATCATTAGCCCCTCTGACTGATTTAATTGCATGTTAATGCTTGATTATTTAAATATAGAAATTAGGCATCTACAACAGCTGTTGAATCAGTAAAACATGTTGAATTATTAGCCACACTGATGGATTCAATTCTACATTGATTCTTGATTATTTTAATATAAGCTGATGGATGGGCGTAGAATACTTTTAATAAAACAAATTATGTTTAAGTGTGTTTTAAAATCATCTTGAGTATTTTCATAACCATTGAAGTGCTATTGAGATCATTACAGCCTTCATTACAGTATAGTATAAAACTATAAAATATATTTTCTGCCTTATTCTGTGAAAAAAAAGAGAAAAAAGTACATTGGATACAATCATACAGTGCATCTGGAAAGTATTCACAGTGCTTCACTTTTTCCATATTTTGTTGTTATAACCTCATTCTAAAAGGGATTAAATCCGTCATTTTCCTCAAAATTCTACAAACAATACCCCATAATGACAATGTGAAAGATGTTTGTTTAAAAAAAAAAAAAGAGTTACATATGTATTCACAGCCTTTGCTCAATAGAAGCACCTTTGGCACCAGTTAGCCTCCCCTTCTCCTTTGCAGGACCTCTCAAGCTCCATCAGGTTGGATGGCGAGCGTCGATGCACAGCCATTTTCCGATCTCTCACAATTTTCCAAAGACTCCTCAATATTATTTTATTTTATATTATTTTATAAAATATTGCAAATCGCGTTCTAATTTCAATACAAATGCCTTCCAACGAGGGCAAATGCGTTCAGAGCTCGATGTTTTCTCTTCGACCGTCAATCCGAGATGTTTTAGTTTGTCTGAAATGCTATTAGGTTTTTCAAAAATTGTTGACGGAGTGCCGGTGGACACCAGCTATTATCATATTTCTTTTACAACAATGACAAAAGTTGTCAGAAGTCTCTGAAACATCTTCCTCGAAATCACAAACAGAAAATTGCTGTCTCAGATGCTTCTCCGTCGCTCTGCATACGTGATTTTTCGTTAGTGACGCCCCTTTGGAAATTATTTGTCTATGAAGCTTTGCCAGACCATAACTCTGAGAATGGTCTGGTTTTAACCAGGCTAGACTGTAATATAACAAAATATGGAAAGTGAAGCACTGTGAATAACTTCCAGATACACTGAAAACGAATCATAAAATTGTCATTAGTACAATAGCCATATGAAAAATGATTCATGATAAAAAAAAATAAACATACCCTTAGCTGATGAATCAGTCAAATGTGTTGAATCAGTTGCCAGTTCAGTTCCATGTTAATTTATCATTTCAATATAGAAGTAGGCTGTAACTAAAAGCTGTTGAATTAGTACAAATTAATCAGATTTATCTTAGTTCAAGTTCATTAAGTGAAGGATTTGTCAGCATACATCAGACTGATTCAATCTGGTAACTGCAAAGTTTGAGTCTTTTATAATGTTTGTGAGAGTTGTCATTTGTTTGTGAATCAGATTAGTTGGGTTGTGTTATATGTCTGTAAGAAGGTACAATGCTCGACTCAAGCAATCAAATTGTTTAATGCATCTTAAATGTTTCTGGAGTCATTCAATAAGTCTCCCACAAAAAAGCACATTTTTTCTGCTGTGTGTTCTTTGTGAACCTAGGATGATCTAAATACTGTGTAATTTAGAGGAAGAGAGCAGGCTGTTTTTCCCCCGTCAGGATTCTGCTAACAGAACAGGCTAATTATGGGTATGTGTGCAATGCCAGGCCCTGCTGTCTATAACTCCCACTTGTTGCTTTTTTTGGTTGAGTGATGCCACGTGGACAATAGAAAACATGGCATCCGCTGACAGCATCCCCACAGCTGTACCCACTATTACCATCACTAAATATCCAAAAGGAGAACAATGCACTCAAAGACAAACATGCAAATGCACGACAAGCAAATTCATAACCATTTAATGTTTAACAGTGCTTGATTTGAAAATTGAGTTGCTGGAACAAGGAACGTTGATGAATCCCACAGATTTAGAGGTTCAACACCCAATCAATCTTCAACCCAACAGCACAACGGGATAAAAATACATGACTCTCATTAGAATCAATGAATCAGTTTACAGTCCAAGCTTCTTTTTTATTTCTTTATTTTATTTTATAATTATATAAACACCAATCGTGCATAACATTATGATCTTAATATTGTGTTGGTCTCCCTTTTCCTAAAAAAAAAAAAGCCCAGACGTATATGGATAAATTTGTATCGCGTGTCAAACTGCCTAACTGCTGAAATCACGTGACATTGGCGATCTGAATCATGAATCAATCCGCTGATTCATGACCGTTTGAATCTTTATTTGAGGATTGAAAACAAACGTGGAAGAGAAGACAATGCTGAATAAAGTCGTAGTTTTTTGTTATTTTTGGAGCAAAATGTATTTTCGATGCTTCAAGAGATTCTAATGAACTAACTGATGTCCCATATGGACTACTCTGATGATGTTTTATATTCCCTTTCTGGACATGGACAGTATAGTGTGCATACACTTAGATACGCTCTCTGACAAAATATAAAATATCTTAAACTGTGTTCTGAAGATGAACGGAGGTCTTACGGGTGTGGATCAACATTAGGGTCATTAATGACATCAATTTCATTTTTGGGTGAACTAACCCTTTAACATGTCAATGTCTAGAACAGAACAGAAACACAGGTGCTTATTTCACTAATTCCATTCAAAAATGGGAAACTTGTATATTATATTCATTCATTACACACAGACTGATATACTTCAAATATTTATTTATTTTATTTTTGATGATTATAACAACTAAGGAAAATCCCAACTATAGTAACTCAGAAAATTAGAATATTACTTAAGACCAATACAAAGAAAGGATTTTTTTAAATCTTGGCCAACTGAAAAGTATGAACATGAAAAGTGTGAGCATGTACAGCACTCAATACTTAGTTGTGGCTCATTTTGCCAGAATTACCGCAGCAATGCGGCGTGGTATGGAGTCGATCAGTCTGTGGCACTGCTCAGGTGTTATGAGATCCCAGGTTGCTCTGATAGTGGCCTTCACCTCTTCTCCATTGTTGGGTCTGGCATATCACATCTTCCTCTTCACAATACCCTTTCACAAAAACTTTACACTGGACCTCAAGCAACATGGATTATGTTCCTCTCTTCTCTTCCTCCAGACTCTGGAAACCTGATTTCCAAAGGAAATGCAAAATTTACTTTCATCAGAGAACATACATTTGGACCACTCTGCAGCCGTCCAGTCGTTTTTCTTTAGCCCAGGTGACACGCTTTTGACGCTGTCTATTGTTGAAGAGTGGCTTGACAATGAACGCGACAGATGAAACTCATGTATTGCATACGTCTGTGCGTAGTTGTTCTTGAAGCACTGACTCTAGCTGTAATCCACTCTTTGTGAATCTCCCCCACATTTTTGAATGGGTTTTGTTTCACAATCCTCTCCAGGCTGCGGTTATCCCTATTGCTTGTACACTTTTTTTCTACCACATCTTTTCTTTCCTTTCACCTCTCTATTAATGTGCTTGGACACAGAGCTCTGTGAACAGCCAGTCTCTTTTGCAATGAGCTTTTGTGTCTTGCCCTCCTTGTGCAAGGTGTCAATCGTCATCTTTTGGACAACTGTCAAGTCAGAAGTCTTCCTCATGTTTGTGTAGTCTAGTGAACTAGACTGAGAGACCATTTAAAGGCCTTTGCAAGTGTTGGTGCTTAATTAGCTGATTAGTGTGTGGCACCAGGTGTCTTCAATATTGAACCTTTTCACAATTCTAATTTTCTGAGATACTGAATTTGGGATTTTCCTTAGTTGTCAGTTATAATCATCAGAATTAAAAGAAAAAAATATTTGAAATATATCAGTATCTGTGGAATGAATGAATATAATATACAAGTTTCACTTTTTGAATGGAATTAGTGAAATAAATCAACTTCTGATGATATTTTAATTATATGACCAGTACCTGTAGACTGGGTCAAGGTGTTTAAAGAACCTCAGAAAAGTGCAACATGACTGTTGACATGATTACTGCTAGTAGAAACTTGAAACAGTCAGATAATGACCTTGAGCAGGGTGCTGTGGTCATGGCTGCTCATATCTGAATACTTCACTTTCACCCCACGCAGTCCCTTTACACAAAACACTCATATGCATGAAATCATTCCAGCCAAAACTTATTATACCACTGAGATTTTAATCAACACTTTCTGATTGAACTTAACCATGTTAAATGGCTTATGTAATTAAGAGCTTAACCTGAGGGCAATGAGATAGGGATTTCAAATCAAATTAGATACATAAGACTAGATATTTCACATAAAAATATTTAAAAGGCATTGCCATGGTTTTTCACTGGCCTAATTGTCAAGTCTTCGGATTTCTTTTCCTCCAATTAAAACATACTGAAACAATTGCTGGGAAACACAACATCAACGTGGCCAAACCTCCAACATCCGCCACTACAGTTCACAGACCAGCATAAACGATCAAAGATCAGCCCTTGCCCAAGGCGGTGAAAAATCTTGGTCTCATGAAAATGGAAATATGTAAATCCTGATTAGGAGAAATTGCAGGCTTTCACTGCACCAGTCATATCAGCAATGTTGAAATGCCAGGCATTGGCTCAGACCCAACACTGGGTGTTGATTGGATGAAGGTTTTTTGACTCTGACCTCTGAACTCCAAAAGTGGAGAGGCTGAGAGCGACAGGGTCTTTTTACACCTTTTATAATCTTTTGGTAGCAACTAGCAAGGGTAATAGACAGTCTATCTTGAGCTCAAGAAATCATTAGCCTGGCTGCTTATTTGTGATAGCAATAAATAAATAAATAAATCAGAATAAAGATTTTATGGAAAAGAGATACAAAAACGTTTTGAGAAAATTAAGGAATTTAGAAAGGTCCAAAGTAAACATGATCAGACTTTAACAGCCATCAGATCAATAATATGTGAATAAATAATAATACCATCATACTATCTGTCTGTGTGCACAGGCAAATGTCTCTGTCTGTCTGTCTGTCTGTCTGTCTGTCTGTCTGTCTGTCTGTCTGTCTGTCTGTCTGTCTTCATGCAGGTGTGTGTGTGTGTCTGCATTACGGGTGAATGTCTGTCTGTCTGTCTGTCTGTGCGTACAGGTGTGTATCTGTCTGCGCTTACGGGCAAATGTCTGTCTGTCTGTCTGTCTGTCTGTCTGTCTGTCTGTCTGTCTGTCTGCATTACGGGCTAATGTCTGTTTGTCTGTCTCTGCATACAGGTGTGTGTCTGTCTGCACTTACGGGCGAATGTCTGTCTGTCTGTCTGTCTGTCTGTCTGTGCGTACAGGTGTGTGTCTGTCTGCACTTACGGGTGAATGTTTGTCTGTCTGTGCGTACAGGTGTGTATCTGTCTGCGCTTACGGGCAAATGTCTGTCTGTCTGTCTGTCTGCATTACGGGCTAATGTCTGTTTGTCTGTCTCTGCATACAGGTGTGTGTCTGTCTGCACTTACGGGCGAATGTCTGTCTGTCTGTCTGTCTGTCTGTCTGTCTGTCTGTCTGTGCGTACAGGTGTGTGTCTGTCTGCACTTACGGGCGAATGTCTGTCTGTCTGTCTGTCTGTGCGCACAGGTGTGTGTCTGTCTGCACTTACGGGCGAATGTCTGTCTGTCTGTGCATACAGGTGTGTATCTGTCTGCGCTTACGGGCAAATGTCTGTCTGTCTGTGCATACAGGTGTGTATCTGTCTGCGATTACGGGCAAATGTCTGTCTGTCTGTGCTTATGGATGTACGTCTGTCTGCACTTATGGGCAAACATCTGTCTGCATATACGGATGAAGGTCTGTCTGTCTGTGCATGCGTCTCACTATGTCTGTCTGTGCAGGTCTCTCTACGCTTATGGGTGATTGTCTGTCTATGCATGAGGGTGCACGTCTGTCTGACAATTTTATCTGCTCTGCATCTTTTGTTAATGCTATTATTTAGATTCTTATTTAATATTCTGAACATAAGTCATGTAAAAATGCAAAGAAATGTTATTTATAAAAATGAAAACATTATTTAAAAACTACTTTATCTTCTATGCATTATTTTTTAGAAGTGTGTAGTTTAATGACCCAGTTTAGGTTATCAAACTTTAAGTCTTACCTATAGTCTTTCTAAAACATATCCTAGGGCAAAAAAGGATTACTTTCTCAAAGCTAATAACAGAGAACAGACCATCTCATTCCCACTTCCCTTTTGTTATGAATAACAGCTAACTCCTGTGAAGGAAGCCTCCTCCCCCGGGCTGATCAGAGGCTCCAATTTGTACAACAATTTGGAGGGCTCCCTTAAACACATCGTCTCAGGGAAGCGGTCGATGCAGTCATTGGAGAAGCTATAAGGAGGACAGTGGTTTGGGGAAGGAGGGAACGACGCAAATGAGTGGAAAACCATTTACAAATGAAAAACAGCCCACGGAGTAGCACAAGCATGATGGGTCATTAACAGGCTCAATGGCACGAAACAAAGCACTGCAACACATTTGCCCTTAGAGTGTTTACAAGTTATGTAGGCGAAAGCACTAGATTCTTTAGTCCCTTCCTCTTCATTATCCTTATCCTAAAGAAACGTTTCAGACACATCTTTCCGATTGACCCTTCGGTAGTTTTGACCAATTACAGTAGGAACAAGGCCCACATTAGATGAGCACACATTCTCCACACTTAAATCCTTTGGAGGTGTCAAGCTCTCATATCTGCATACCTTCCCTGTTGACTTTTGTATTGGCCTAGCGTGTAACCATGGCAACCTGAACTATGTTCAAAACCAACGATGAAGCGCATTCCCAGATAGCTGTAAAGGCCAAACAACTCAATTTTTCCTACATTTTATTTATACTCTTTTGAAGGTTTGCCTTCCTCAGAAGCTGTGAAACATGTTTAACAAAGGACTGACAAGTAAACTCAAACTTTTTAAAGATGTGTTCAGATGTCAAAGACATTTCTATATAAATTATTCACCCCAAAATGAACTGTTATCGACTCACCCTGAATTTTTTTTCCCACTGGCAAAACATCTACTGTTACAATGAATTTTGTGATTGATGTTGCAAAAAACATTTCTTGAAGCTATTATTTGATGTTGTTATACTATTTTATATTCTATTCATGCTTATTAAATACCATATTAAAGAATATAAAAGTATAGGAAAAAATGTCAATTTCAATAAAACAAACTCTGAATGAATGTATGTATGATAACAGTAAATATAAAACAAACAAACATATGTGGAACAGAAAATATTGACATTTTAACTAATAATAATAATTATTATTATTATTATTATTATTATTATTATTTTCTATTTTGTCTGCTCTGCATATTTAAAAAATATTATATTTAGAATATATAATATATTTAAAAAAATAATACAAATGACAAATTCTGAACTATAAAAATCACTTAAAATAACAAATTGTATCTACTCTGTAGCATCATATCAGAACAATAACACAGCCACCTTATTTTCATTTAATTAAATAACAACATTTAAAACAAAATTGTCACTGCTTTGATTTAGTGTACATTTACACAACAAAGTCTTAAAATTGTAAATGTTTTTCCTTCCTGTTTAAAAAAAGTTGTGCATACAGATGACATCGTTTTCAAAGCGATCCCCGTTCACATGGATCAGTATTATGCTGCCAGGCCAGTAGTTGGCGATGTCCGAATTAGAATTAGTTTGATGTTGATTTGGCATATGTAAAGCTAAATAAATAAATAAAATAAAATGTAATGGTGTCGTGTGACATGACTTAGTCGTGTCAATAAAAGTACTTTGAAATTAAAGTTACGACACCTGCCAGGCAGCTGGGGCAAAACTTTGACTGGACTAGTGGGAACAGTTTTGGTGAAGGTTGGTTAAGCAATAGCTAGCGGCTGGGAGAACTGGAAGCACACGTCCATGAGTAAGATTAACCACCTCCATCTATGATATGAAACTGTCTGTCTTTTCTTATCATCTGCCTCTCTTTCCCTCCTGCTCTGTTTTCTCTCTCTTTTTCATGAATGATTGAGATGGAGAGGTTAGCTCAGAGGGTGCAGGGGAAAGTGCACTCTAATCTGACCTGATAAAAGAGCTTGTCAGGGGAAGCGCAAGTGCGGCTCAATAATCTGACTGGTTGAAAGAGGAAGAGACAGAAAGAGGAAGAGACAGAAAGAGCAAGAGACAGACTGACAGATGGACCATCAAGTGCCAAAGGCCTCCGTCAGGGCCTGTAGATGCCAATTCTGAGCAAGAGGGGCGTAACTGTGTGTCCAATCCTACTAGCGCGCTTAAACGTGACCTTCGCAGACACCTGCTGCACCAAACGCATGCGTTCATGCATGTACGGACATTATACGCCCATTGAACTGCAAGCGGCCCCAACATCCTCAGCAGCAGGAGGAGAAGCCGTTCCCCCACCCAAGGACGTGCACAGCAGCCTGACGTTCACACAAACAAGCTATCCATTAAGAGCCCAATGCTGCCCTCCATGAGTCAGTGTCACCTGGGAAAGGACGAGCGGACCTCCGTCTAATTACACAGCGACACTCATGCCATTACTCCTAAGAACCCTCCCATGGAGAGGCTGCTGGGAAAGAGAGCGTGTTTGTGTGTGTGTGTGTGTGTGTGTGTGTGTGTGCAGTGGAAAAAAACTGAGCAACTGCAATGACCCACTCCTAATTTTAGTTTGGATATATTCATAGATATATTGGATATATGTGGATATATTTAGGGTTACCAATGGATTATAATATTTAAAAAAGACAATGCTCTGGTTGTTAAAAAAATATGCAATAATTAAATTTTAAAAGTATTAAAACACATTACCAACATAACAGCTTTAAAAATGCATTAAAACACATTGCCAAATTAATTTGTATTAATTATTATTATTATTATTATTATATCTATTTTTAGATCATGGCTAATGATTCCAACCTTTGAACTTCAATGATAATTAAAGTTGCTATAATTATTTTTATATCCATATACAACACCCCTACTACTTCCTAAAGAAAAAAAATACTATTAATAGTTTAGATGACGATAGAACAAAAATATGAATGCATACAATGTGGCCTTAAGTTGCAGGTAATACTTTATATTACTCTAATTTACATTAATCTAATTTAGGTGTGTGGGGTGGGACAAAATGTCCCCACAAAGATGGCAATATCTAAAATCCTTGTCCTTGTGGGGACATTGTTTAGTCCCCATGAGGAAAACATCTTGTACAGGATGAGTTTTTTTTTTGTTGAGAAAGTAAAAATGCAGAATGTTTCCTGTGATGGGTAGGTTTAGGGGCAGGGGCAGTGTAGGGGGATAGAAAATACGGTTTGTACAATATGAAATCCATTACGCCTATAGAAAGTCCCCATAAAACATGGAAACACTACGTGTGTGTGTGTGTGTGTGTGTGGCAGGTAGTCAGGTAATGCGACAAACGTCCATCATGCGGGTAATTATGCCACTTCCAAACACATTCACACATGCACACCTGCAACGTTCCTCGTCAGCTACAGACTGGGGACAATTGGGGTTAAAATTCCAATTTGTTCCCGCAGGCCTGTCAATCCCATGAGTCCACACCTGATGAAAGCCCCTCGAGCCAACAGTGGTGAGATCATCAGTGACATCACTCGCTCCTACATCAGCACATGTACCAGGCAACCATCTGGCATTATGGGCAGAGGCTGGTAAACAACACGCATATCATGGGGAACAGCTCTTGAGTTTGTTGGCGGCGAGGATTCTGGGGAATGGTGAGTGTTTTTCCAGTGACAGGCTATGTGTCTGTGGTGTGTCCACTTGAGAACAGCATGGCAGCCTAACTACGGTGCCCATTTTGAGAGTGTGATTACGGCTCGCCATCAGAGTGGAGTGGATGACATGTAATCAGATGCCATCTGTAGAAATAGGGTAGATGTGAGCCAGGACAAGAGACAGAAAGAACAGGAGAATAGCAAGGTAACACACGATGCGGAACAGACTGGACAGACTAGTCACTGCTGGGACTGGCAGATTTTTTAGCCATGGGCTAAATAATCAGGTACTAGCAGTATTCAAATCTTTGAGGTATTTATCTTTGCATTCACTTTCCATGTAATTTAGTCACATGATCCTTCAGAAATCGATATTTATCATCGATTTCATGGTATATATGTGTTTTTAAGTGTGTGTGTGTGTGTGTGTGTGTGTGTGTGTGTGTGTGTGTGTGTGTACATATAAACTGTAGCATATTTAGATGTATCTGGAAATATGTCAGTAATTTGAAAGAACCAGTATGGGGGGGACCCTGATTTCAACGGCGCAGTTGCCAGAGAATACAACAGCCTCATACAGTCCTCCTCAAGGTAGCTGTAATTGGCCATCTAAGGATTTTTTTCCCCGGTAATGAACTTTATAGGCTACCCTTAACCTTTAACCCCACGCTCATTCACACTGAAAAGAGCATCATAACTTTGAGCCAATAACCAGACTGATGCACTGAGATGAGACACAGACAACGGGTGAGTGAGAATGACACTTTTCTAATGTGATGCCAGTTGAGATTGGATTCTTCATTAGGCCAATTACGGGCCACTGGAGGGGGAGAGTGCTGCGGTTTGGGACCGGGAGGTGGCGAGACGCTCACCTGATTAAATAGAGAAATGACTGAAGAATTACAGCAATTTACTCAGCTGAGGCTCAACCTGAGCAAGACACTGGAGTAATTAACAATTACTGCACATTCATTGTTTAGCACAGATGTTAATTGAACATGCAATTCTATTTAAAAACAGGACAGAGTGTTGAGTTGGCTATTCAGATAGACCGACAGACACCTCACATTCCAGGGCCCAGTTTATCGACGGGCCCCTCTCTGCCCATAACTACATTTTGATTGGATCTTGGTGGAATAGCACAAATAAACTGTCCAACACCATCAGATAAAGATGCTAGGAGTTAGAGGGCAAGAAGAAGACCTTTGGTACAAAGTCCAGGAAGGACAAGACTTCTCATTGGTCCACATGCAGACTCTACCCTTCACCCATCTAGAGACTAATCTCTAATGTCCTGGTCTGAAATTCCTCAGAACCTCAGCAGGTAGGTGAAAGAAAGAAAGACCACAATGATCCATCCAAATCCATTCATAACTATATTTGGACACTTTACGACCTCCATCCATTTCATGTTAATTCCGAGAAATGAGTATTCTCAGTGACAGCTATTTGTAATGCAACATCTTACACAAATTCAGCTGTTAATTAACAAATTAATGAACGCCTGACAGTTCAATCTTTTTCCATTATGTTTAGTGTTTAATTGTTTAGAATATTGCCAAGGGTATTCTCATGGTGGTTTAGAAAGTATGAAATGCACTGGTAAACTTTAAAGACCCTTTAAAGACTTCTAACTGTGTACAGTATGCAGATGAGTGCCACATGGGAAGAAGGGTGGGCCACACTGTGTGCCCCCTCTGATGCCAGCAGCCAATCACAGCACTGGAACGGAGAAGCGCACAACAGCAATCTCCTCCTATTCGGAAAAAAAGTATAAAGGTACCCTTTTCAACAGACACTGTTGACCTGCGAGGATGAGACTGAAACAGATCACGAAGTTCTGAGTCTCCCCTTGGGAGAGACAAACAGATCAACCTAGTTCTGAGTCTGTCCTGCAAGGATGAGACATAACAGATACAATGTAATTGGAGCCTCTGGTTCATCCAGAGAGACAATAATAGATCCGAGGATCTGAGTCTACAGCTTGTGAGGCAGCAGCAGATACGACCACGTTCTGAGCCTCCAGCCTGTGAGGAAAGAGACATTAACAAACACTGTGCTCAGAGTTTTAGTGCAGCGAGACATTGACGACTACAGCATGTGCCGAGTCGTGCCTGGACCTGTCAGAACCAGCATTAACTTCTTAAGCAATTAGATCTACAATAGCTTCTGTTTGATCAGACCACATAGGCCAGCATTCACTCCCCATGTGCATTAATGAGCCTTAGCCGTCCATGACTGACGCCGGTTCACCACTGTTCCTTCCTTGGTCCACTTTTGAAAGATACTGACCAGGGAACACCCCACTAGAGCTGCAGTTCTGGGGACGCTCTGACAAATTCAGTGCATTCCCAGGTGTTATGAACACTAACAGGTGTTGTGATGAAGAGATAATCAGTTATGCCTGATCGGTGCATATATATATATATATACACACACACACACACACACATTTGTAACAGTGTTTCTTGAAACTTTGACTGTAACCTCGTACAACAGATTGAAAAACCCTGCAATAAATGGTTCTCATCCAACAAAATAAATACATCTTAAGGCACAAATACTCATATTTGCCACAGTGTGCATGATAGACTACTATACTTTCTGTCATTTATATCAGAACAAAGTGGGAAGGCGAGAGAGAGGGGGATTTTATTTCCCAGTTCAGCAGACTGAGGTGTTTGTATATGGTTATGAGGCTGTGGCTGGAACTCCAGTCATTTGAATAATTCATGATGGGTAGTTTATGCATAAAGGACAAACACTTTGAGGTGTTGTGCGGCAGCTGAGAAGCCTCACGGGGACCAAAAAAATATTGAAGACTCATCTTGGCACTCACAGCAAGGCTGGAAAATGCTTCGAAAATGCAAAACTAGATTTTTACACTTTCACAAGGACAGCCACGGACAGAACATTTTGTTTGTTTACATTTGCTCTATGTTATAATGTCAAAACATTAATATTCACTAAACAATTCTACAACAAGCATTGATATTACACCACTATTTTACTCTAGAAATGTTACAGCCAAAGCTGATTCTTAATTAATGTTGAAATCATACCTGTATAATGAAACGAGCCACAAACGGATCCAGTATTAAATAAGCAACACCCACTGTGGTAACTGGTCCAATAGTGTGCACACTGGAGAAGTATTAATGGCTGTAGTTTCCATTTTGTAAGTTTTGTTGATCATTTGCGATAACGTGTGTTCAGCGTCCCAATACTCATGTATTTCATTTCTACAGAAAGCCGAGCGCGCTGTGAATACACAAACAACCAGAAATGATCTCAGAAGGCTCGCTGTTTTTCTGAATAACTGCACACCTGATATTGCTTTTATACAAAAGTTCAACAAACAAGCAGGTGACTTACATATTAGACTCACATCTCACAATATAGACTGCCAACAAATCCACATTAGAGCCATTTGTGCAGTGTTTCGTTACTGAATAAATCTGCATTTTTGAACAAATCAGTCTAATTAATGACTCAATGGCTCACTGGTTAAGACAAAAAATTTGCACCACCTACTGGCTGTTTTTAGCCTGACAAGCCAGACCCACATCAAAATGTTTGGTCTGGAAACTCACCATAGACAGGGCTCAATCCGAGGGGCGGGATAAACGGTTGTCTTTCAAACTCCCTCTGCACGCGATAGGATAGCGCTACACCAACCGGAGCAACGACGGTGAAGGGGAGCTCGCTGACTGATTAAACATTCGCCGTATCCGGTCGGCTAAACTCCGAACACATCTTCCCTTTTTAAGAATGACTTCAGTGCCGTTCTTTGTTCTTTTCTCAGAGGAAAGCGGGCAGAGCTGATTCGAAAGACCGCCGCCGTTCGCCAGTTTCTTTGTTACTAGAAGCACGCAAACGCAACTCGGCCATCGTCATTATGGCCCCGCCCGCCGACTCTATACACGATGTGATTGGGCCGTCCAGATTCTGAGGAATACAGCTCAGATAGGAATTGAGAGTTGCTAGACCACACTTGCGGGCAAATTAAATTTGCTGCCGCTAGGGTGCGTCTAGATTTCTTGGCTAGGCTGTTTTAGTTTAAAAGTATTTTATTTTAGCTGAGGGGCTGAGAGTGAAGATCGGATGCTGCTTTTGTTTTCGGTGGTGATTGCAACTGGTATATAATAAAATGTGTTTATAAATACACTATTAAAGTGAAATATGAGATAATGTTAAATATAACAGAGATAATAAAGTAATTGCAATCGCATTGTATACAGTACAAGGTTGACAACACAGTACAGAGCTAAAACACATCAGAAAGTTTGCAGCACACGAGAGCTGAGTATGTAGGTTTTTTGAGTATTTTTTTTAATGTATTTATTATCTATTTTTAAAAATCCACACAACATGCCATTACAACCCAAACAAGTCCATCTATCCATTCATCTACAGTATATCTCCATCCATCAATGTCCATATCTATAGCCATCCATAAATGGCATTTTACACATAAAAGACATTTCATAAAAAATATGAAAGATGTGATATTTCTCATCCAACCCTTTCCAGTAAGGTTTTGTCGAAACGAATGCTCTAAAGAATGCGTTGAAGCAAATTATGGTTCATGTGTGTGCAAAAAAACTACAAGCCCTACGATATGTCCCACCCCTACTTCTGTTTCAGATTCAACGGGGGAAAGAAACTGCACTTTTCAAGCCATTTTATTGCATGCATGCACAGACACAAACACGAGCACAGAACGTCCCTCACATTTTGTGTCGCATGCATTAAAACACAAAATTCCTGAATATGAATAGATATTCATACATATGAATAGATGAATGGAACACCATTGAGATGTACTGTATAAAACCAAATGAAAGGCACGTTACATACAGAGAGTCCTGCCTGCACTAGTGGCCCACTTCCCTCAAGGTTTCTACTTTTGTCCAGAACAACTGGGTTAGCAGATAAAAGAGACAGAACTGTATAGAGGAGGGAGGAGAGAGAAAGACAGTTAAGTGGAAAGACGTCGACAAAGTAAGATTTTTAATGTCGGGAAGAAAAGAGCATATTTAGTAAGAGTAGACAAGATATTTTCTGGTTTAATTTTACATTTGATTCTACAGAGAAGTGTGAAATCTACTCATGCATTTCAACTCCGAGGTGTGAACGCCTCAAAGCGTTGATATCATAAAAGGAAACATAAGAATAGAAGACGAGAAATAAGAAAAAATTATGCTTGGATCCTCTGGTCTGTTAATGGGTTGGACCGATGCGTCATTCCTCCTGGATTAGAATTCCGGCTCATATAAATAGGAGTAGTATTTTTATCCCTTGGACTTCTCCTCCTCCACCTCCCCCTTCCGTCCCACTCTGAATAGTATTAATTGCAAATCATCTGTTCAGCCTAATAATACACATAATAAAAGCAACAAATGCAAGAGCATGAATGCCATCAGAAGCCAGTTAGGGTTTTGATGAAGGCTCTGCAATCTCATAGCTCACTGAGTTTGGGAAAAAAAAGAAGAGAGGTCTTGAAATCAAGTCAAGATGATCAGAGAGGGCAAATTGAGAGCGGGAGAGATGGTTTTTGGGCTGGCTGCACTGGTCCATTTAGCTGCTGCCCAGATGGTCAGAGGGAGGAAAAAAAACAAAACGTTAATCACCGTCATTCAAACGTGCAAACGGGAATATTATAAAACCCTTTAATCCTCAAACATTTTGTGTGACGCAGTTAATGTTTTTTGATTTAAGGTGACAATGCATGATTATGTTGGAGTGGGAATTCTTTGGAAAATGATCATTCAGTACCATGGTAAACAACAAAAGTACTACAGAACTTGACTGTAAATGACCTAGTCAATTCTACATTTAGGAATTAGCTATAAATGTTCAAACCATTTGTGGCACACTTTTCAGTTTCCATGAGATCACTCTGATAAATATTACTGTTATGATCGCATTCGTATGATTCTTTCAATTAACCCGTCTGTTCATGTAGTGTCTGCTGCCACCAAGTGGACAGAGGACTCACGTTTTACATTTGCATTACTTTCTGCATTATCACACACCACTCATCTTGTAAAGCAAGAGATATTTTATATGCATGCATCATATACGCATATATACATGAGATCTGCTACCTTTGTGCCCGGAAACACACTCACAGCAACTTAATAATTTTCCCCTCCTCCTCCTGCAACAGAATTGCATTGCTCCCGGAGTATCAACAGACACTCCTATTCATGATTCATGAGGAAAAAATTGAAAATAGTGTTTTTTCCATTAGCATGGATTAGGATGGATATGACTCCGGCCAAGGTTTTGGTATACTGTGGCTTCAACAGCACAGAAGACAGACGCAGACCTCCGGAGAGCCCTGAGCATCACATGAACTGTATGTATTTCCATACATAGAATGAACCCTGGCTGCATGACACGTATGAATTAATCAATGTTGCCGAAGGGTGTTTATCTTTGGAAGTGCACTTGCTTTCAAATTTAGACGTGTGGTTAGCTATAAGTGAAAAAGCAGGTGATGGAAATTTCCCATCATGCCCGCAATCTGTCCTCTCCCCCAGTAAACTCAGCAGATTGCATTTTCTGATAAGACAACCAACCCCCTCTATTAAACAGTGTTGCCATGACGCCTGAGGAAAAGTGAGGAAACACTTCAGCATCCACCTCGAGACCTACCATTACCATTAGTAGTGCTGTCTTACGGCACACGCGCAATGAAAAAAATCCTACCGCTAATGGTTCCTGAAATCCATCATAGTGCTTTCTGCTATTAAGTACACAATGTGTAATTATATTGGCTTGACAAATACTTAGGGTTAGGAGAGCTTCTAAAAGAGATGTCTTTTCTAACCGCTAAAACATTTTTTCCAATGGTTAAAAACAAGAAAAAATAAATAAATAAACCCCCTTAATGTTCTGTCCCTAAAAAATACTTATTTCTTGAAGAGCTTTTACATCACATCTAGAAGGTTCATACATTGAAACAGCAACTGTCAAACAGTTGAATACACTTTATTAATAAAAACTGTAGTTAGTTCCAGTCTTCAAATCTGATAAATGGCTAATAAATGTTCTAAGAGTGCCAGTGCTAAATAAAAAAATTATAATAAAAGTAGTAAAACCTAAAAAATAAACAGTAAAAACTTTTGAGGTTAAAGGTGCATTCACATCATGCCGTCATTACCATATTTACGAGATTCCACTTATAAAAGGCATTCACATCCTCGTATATCTTGTAATTACAACTTGTAAACTGCTAAATTCGGAGATCTCTGACAGGTACTATGAGACCTCTATACCACCTGACCACTGCAGATTCAAGGTGCATTCACACCATGTCGCAATTACCGTAATAACGAGATTCAAACCTCTAAAAAGCTGCCGTGTCCTGTAGAGCTCGTAATTACAACTTGTAAACTGGGAATTGTCTGTGAGCTCTGACTGGTACCACGTGACCCCTGTACCAGCTGACCACTACAGATTCAAGGTGCGTTGACACCACGTCGTAATTAACATATTTGCGAGATTCAAACCTCTAAAAAGCTCTACAAGAACACAACAACTTTTTAAAGGTTTAAATCTCGTAATTATGTTAATAACTCCGTACGTAATTACAACTTCGGAGAAATTCGGAGATCTCTGACAGGTGCCATGTAAGCTCTGTACCACCTGACCGCTGCAGAATCAAGGTGTGTACAGCCCATGTCACAATTATCGTAATAATGATATTCCAACTTGTAAAAAGCTTTCACCTCCTTGTAGAACTCGTAGTTACAATTTGTAAACTAGGAATTTTCTGAGAGCTCTGACTGTTACAACATGACCTTTGTACTACCTGACATGGTGTGAAATGAATGCAGTCAAACACAGAGTAGTTTTTGACATTTTAAAGATTTAAAGATTTCATAGTACATTCCTAGGCATATTACTATAAAGGATATTTCAATGACTCCACATGGTAAATGTTGAACAAATTATTCACGGAAATGATTCATTCTAAAATACAGATTGTTTCAAGCATTTAACGTAAACTTTTGTTCTTCTGTGGCTTTTAGGACGACTTACCAAAAACAAGCAAGGGAATAAGAACTATTGGGAATAAGAAATATTCTGTTAAAGGGTTAGTTCACCCAAAAATGAAATTGATGTCATTAATGACTCACCCTAATATCATTCCACACCCGTAAGACCTCCGTTCATCTTCAGAACACAGTTTAAGATATTTTATATTTAGTCAGAGAGCGTATCTAAGTGTATGCACACTATACTGTCCATCTCCAGAAAAGGAATGAAAACATCATCAAAGTAGTCGAATATACATTTTGGTCCAAAAATAACAAAAACTTTATTCAGCATTGTTTTCTCTTCCAGGTTTGTTTTCAATCCTTTGTTTTCAAACGGTTATGATTCAGCGTATTGATTCATGATTCGGATCGTGTGCTGTTCCGAGTTTTAAACTGCTGAAATCACGTGACATTAGCGATCCGAATCATGAATCAATACATTGATTCATAACTGTTTGAATCTTTATTTGAGGACTGAAAACAAACCCGGAAGAGAAGACAATGCTGAATTAAGAAACAAGCTTCCATAATACTATTTTCCTGCTTTTAATACTGTTTTATAACATAAATGACACCCACTATCTATCCATCTTCTCTTTTCAGATGAAAAAAACATTATTCATTCCTGTTGAAGCTCCTCAGTTTGCGTCAAAATCCACTGGAGATTAAACCCACCTCCATCCACAGGTGCAAGGTCATTTATGTTGCTAAGTGATTGTCCCACACACACAACCAGGTGTTGAAATCCCCTCTCCTTCCCTCTTCCTTTAAATGGTTTTTCTCCCTTCCTGCCCCTTTTCCACCATAACGAGTAGCTCAGTGTTAGAAATATGCAGCTTTAATTCCAGAGCCCTAGAGCCTTTATTGCCATTTACATCCTCATTACAAATGACCAGGAATCCATTAGGTCCCTGTCATCCCCCGTATCTCATTAAGATGGGCTTTATCTAGCTCATTCCTGAAGGCCTGGCCCAGGGACAAAAAAAAAGTAGAGATCAAGCACCTTTCAGTAGGATGTTCACATACTGATGAGGCGACAGGGTGCCGCCACTGGCCCTCTTTCCCTTTATTTGCAGAACGAGAATTCTAGAGATATATGGATACCGCAGTGGCAGAGAGCAAAAGGTGAGTTTTATAAAAACACACAAGGGACCAGGTTGACCCGTGAGCCTGCAGGGGCCAGTCACATGAAGAAGACACCTTTAACTCCCATAATGTACTTTGAATATACATAACCTGTCCTATTTAATTCAGCATTTGAACTCTTGCCTCTACAGAGAAAAGTAGCAGTGGGATTTTAATAAAAGACTAAAGGGACTGTAGATCAACTTATGATAACTATAATGATGGAATCACTTTTAGGACAAACTTTTTTCCACCTGATGAATGATAAAAACATTGACGGCCAATCAGAGCTTGAGTATTCACACTAGCGCACACTTGAATGTTATCGTAGTCTGGATGCTAATATAGTTATCATAGGTAGATGTGAACGTTCTAAATCTGTGAATGGTGAAGTGCAAATCTCAGCTATAACATCATGTCATATAGAGGAACAATATTGTTGGAATCACTTTCTGAACATTTTTGAAAAATTTCTGAGTATTTAAAGGTGCAGTGTGTAATATTTATGAGGATCTATTGACAGAAATGCAATATAATACACAACTATGTTTTCAGTGGTGTATTGATCTTACATAATGAACCGTTATGTTTTTATTACCTTGGAATGAGCCATTTCTTTCTACATCCCCTTACAGAAAAGTCGCCATTATGTGCAGTCTTGTTTCTAAATCTTTGTCCTGTGTCAGCCACCGTAGCTTCTCTATGTGCTTTGAAAGGGAGGGGTGAGCAGTGGGCGGTTGCAATTCGCAACCTCATCACTAGATGTCGCTAAAATTTACACAGTGCACCGTTCTTTAAAGAACAAAAAAACGGACTCATTTTCACCACAATTGATACTTGATTCGCAAGATGGCGCAATTACGTTTGTAGGAAACGAGAGGCTGCGTACGAAATCACATACTCTCGTGTAGGTACTTATTTTGAATAAGTATTACTTCACAACCGCTAAAAAAGTATGTTCTATATAGTATAAGTGTGTGTAGTATGAATGTAATCCAGATGTGCTACATTCGTCATGTTGTCATTGTCATGTGACCGACCAGCATCAGCTCGTGCCGTACGCCAACGTCCATATTAATAAATATCAAAGTCACCGTGGGTTTGGGTGTATGCAAGGTGTACGCTGGAAATTTGATTTAATTTTTGATTTAATTTTTATTTAATTTTAAAAGAAAGCAGGCAACGTCTGCGTCCTTTTTAAAATCGTTGCTCCCATCTTGGAAAGGCCACAATATTCACTTTTGTCTTGTTGATTTGCCTGTTGCGTTGCCATCTTAATTCTCTTTTTCGCTTCCTTGCCGACTCGGTAACATATCCTTGAGAATATGAGTGATCCTCCATCAGCAAAAGACTTTCAAAAAGGCTTTTAGGTTTTCATAAAGTAGTGTCAAGCAATTGTCCTCTTCATAATCGACACGGTGCCATCGAGTGTTAAAACGCGAAAGGCAAAGCTTGAATTTACGGGTATGTCCCTCTTTGGCTAATGTACTTTCAAGATGGAGGACCAACATGGCGACCAGCATGCGAACCCCTCACCCGTATGTATTTTCAATGACATATTATAAACTTACAAGAATACTTTAGTACTTGAAAGAAGTGAAAATAAATTAATGAGCACATATATTTTTGAAAGAACTAAGTGTTTTTTTAGCTAAGAATAAACTAAAAAAGTTACACAGTGAAGCTTTAAAGGTGCACTGTAAATTTTAGCGGTATCTAGCGGTGAGGTTTGCGAATTTGCCCTCCCTTTCCAAGCACATAGAGAAGCTACGGTGGCCGACGCAGGACAAAGATGTCATCGTCTGAGACAGCAGAGAGTAGCTAGCGCTTTGTAGATGTCTGTTTAGGGCTACTGTAGAAACATGACAGTGTAAAATGGCGACTTCACTGTAAGGGGACCCGCGGTGTATGGAGATAGAAATGGCTCGTTCTAAGGTAAAAAAAAACAAATAGTTTATTATGTAAGGTCTTTATACATCACTGAAAACATAGTTATGTATATTGACAGAAATGAGAGAGGGAGGGGGAGATGTGAAGGAGGATGTTTCAGCCAAGACTTTTTACTGCGCTGAGTCGAATTACTCTCAGAAGTGCTATTCCGCCATACATTATAGTTCTCCTTTTTACTCCGCTTAGAAAAGCACCACATTTTATTTTATGTCACCATACTAGGTTGTTCAACTATTAGTTTAACTATGTTTAAATAGGGGAAGCCTGGAGGTGTTTGGTCGCTTCTAACTTGATCTGTTTAGTACCATAGTGAATGAACTGGGTTTAGTGGGCTAAGCTAAATGCTATCAGAATGTCACCATGCAGAGCGATTAAGTGCACGCACTGAGACAAGAGAGGTATGTATCAACTCATCTTAGTTAAGAGAATAACAGTTTAATATGAAAAAGCAGTGAAGTATCCCTTTAACAAAGACCGTTTCAAAATCACTATGAGAAAAATTAATGGAAAAAATACTTTTCGTATTTATAGCGCCGCTGAAGAAAGGGGAAGATGAGCAAAGACAGCAATGGATCTTACTCAACCAACGTTGCCAAAGAAGATGATCGTTCTGCGATGCTCTTTATCCTCGTTTTCCTCACATCCATGTTGCATCCTATTCCTGCACCAACAAAATGGTTATCGATCAATATAAAAGCCCAAATAGAACAATTTATAAAGAGACTAAAATATTCCAGCTTTTTCAAATGTATTAGGCCTCTGATTTGAGGATAGATGAGCAGAATATTTTATATAACCCGCATACTTTTAACCAAAAATAATTGGATTCATATAACTAAGAATATTAAACATTCAAATTATGGGGCAAGATCAGAATCAGGAAAATAAAACAAAATTATGCGTTTTCATTCAGCTCATTAAACTGGGAAGAGACAAGCTTGATAATTTGAGCATTTCACACTACACCCCGCGCATTTTTAATACAATTGGCCCTACAATGTTACATTCCCTGAGTGTATTGGTTGATTAATCTCAGTTATTAGACCATTCCACTCTTATTTGACTCTTTGAATGAATTTTCCTCCTGGTATGTTTAATGTGGTTCACTCAAGTTGTGTCAGTGTCAGTGATGAGACCAGAGAAGAAGCTATCTCTCTCGAGATATTAATACACTTGATAACAGAAAGAGTGCTGTGCTTATTGATTTTAAATGTCTTTCATGTATTTATAAGGGGTTTATTGGAAAATAGTGCTATTTTAAATCCCAATCAACAGTGTAGCTCAAACACTGACCTTAACGAGCTTTTCTCCCGGCCAGCTTGCAGTGATGGCGCCTGTATATAACGCCTCATTAACTACACCTGGCATTGAAATAGTGTCAGATCGCCCTCTAGAGGCTGTGAATGAAACTAACACACGGCAGACAGTCAGGGATTAAATGCTTTTGAAGGCTACTACTATACTTATTGTTAGTTTTATTACTACATTTGGCACACGTTGATCCTGTGATATTGTATATCCATTCATTATTTCGGTTAACTTAACTAGGTAAAGTATTATTTTTTACTTAATTTAAGGAACAACAATGACATTTTTCAATATAGGCTATATCTTATTTTTTTTATCATTTTGATTTTATATTTAGGTTGACTCTGTTACTTTCTCTCCAGGGACTACAGATTAATATAATATAATATAATATAATATAATATAATATAATATAATATAATATAATATAATATAATATAATATAATATAATCACCTAAAGGGTTATTAGGAACACATTTACATTTACATTTAATCATTTAGCAGACGCTTTTATCCAAAGCGACTTACAAAAAAGGGGAGAGTAATAGAAGCAACGGAACAGACAAGGCCAAAAACCTGTAAGAGCTGTAAGAAATCTCAATTAATTAGCACAATACACAATTTTTTTTTTTTTTTTTTTTTTTAAAAGACAGACATCTACAACAAAAACTCACGTCCGCACAGTGCCGAACACTGGATTTTGATAGCTATGATAGCTACAACCCATTAGGACTAAGGCTGTTGCCCCAGCTGTTGTCGTTAATGCAGATTCAGTGGCCCAATGGGTTGGTTTTGTATTCTAGCTAAACGCGCAGCAATAGCCATCTACAACAAAAACTCACGTACGCAATATACAGAACACTGGATTCTGATAGTTATGATTACTATGTAACATACCCGCCTGAAGGCGCAAATCCGGATGAGAGACGTAGATATGATCCCGGAGTGTACGCTTTTGGTCGTTGCTGTGGTGATCAGTAAGTGCTATTCTGTATTGGTCAAGTGCAAATGGAAAAGATGTGTCTTAAGATGTTTTTTAAGAATGGCTACAGACTCGGCAGCACGAATTGAGATCGGCAGGTCATTCCACCAGGTAGGAACGGTCCAGGAAAATGTCCGTGAGAGCGATTTCATGCCTCTTTGGGATGGAACCACGAGGCGCCGCTCGTTCGCAGAACGCAAGCTTCTGGAGGGTGTGTAAGTCTGAGCAAGTGAATTTAGGTATATTGGTGCCGAGCCAGAGGTTGTTTTGTAGGCGATAACTAGTGCCTTGAATTTGATGCGAGCAGCCATTGGCAACCAGTGCAGTTTGATGAAGAGAGGCGTAACATGCGTTCTCTTCGGCTCATTAAAGACCACTCTCGCCGCTGCATTCTGGATCAGCTGCAAGGGTTTGATAGTGCATGCTGGAAGCACAGCCAGAAGAGCATTAAAATAGTCCAGTCTGGAGAGAACAAGAGCTTGAACCAGGAGTTGTGCAGCCTGTTCTGATAGGAAGGGTCTAATCTTTCTAATGTTGTATAAAGCAAATCTGCAGGACCGGGCTGTTGCAGTAATGTGGTCAGTGAAGTTTAACTGGTCATCAATCACAACTCCAAGGTTTCTTGCTGTCCTTGATGGAGTTATGGTCGATGAACCAAGCTGAATGGAGAAATTTTGATGAAGTGCTGGGTTGGTTGAGAAAACAAGTAATTCTGTCTTTGCAAGATTGAGTTTAAGATGATGCTCTTTCATCCAGTCAGAAATGTCTGTCAGACAGGCAGCGATACGAACACTGACTGTAGGATCATCTGGTTGAAATGAGAAGTAGAGTTGAGTGTCATCCGCATAGCAGTGATAGGAGAAGCCGTGTTTCTGAATGACAGAACCTAATGATGACATGTAGATGGAGAAGAGAAGTGGTCCAAGGACTGAGCCCTGGGGAACCCCAGTAGCTAGATGATGTGACTTAGACACTTCACCTCTCCATGACACCCTGTAGGACCTACCAGAGAGGTAAGACCTGAACCACTGGAGAGCAGTTCCTGAGTTCCCCGTCGTCTTAAGTGTTGACAGGAGGATCTGGTGGTTAACTGTGTCAAAAGCAGCAGACAGATCCAGCAGAATGAGCACTGAGGATTTGGAAGCTGCTTTTGCCAGTCTCAGTTACCGAGAGCAAGGCCGTCTCAGTCGAATGGCCGCTTTTGAAGCCGGATTGGTTGTTGTCTAGGAGGTTGTCCTGTTCAAGAAACCTAGAGAGTTGATTGAACACAACTCGCTCAAGGGTCTTTGCAATGAAAGGCAGAAGGGATACCGGTCGGTAGTTTTCTAAAAGTGCTGGATTCAGAGAGGGTTTCTTAAGCAGTGGGGTTACCCGAGCCTGCTTAAATGCTGTGGGAAAGGTTCCCGTGTGAAGAGAAGTGTTGACAATGTGAGTGAGTGCAGGAGTGATTGAAGAAGAAATAGCCTGAAGGAGGTGAGTGGGAATAGGATCAAGTGGACAGGTAGTAGGGTGATTGGAAAGGATGAGTTTAGAAATATCTGCCTCGGAGAGTGGAGAGAAGGATGAAAGCGTGTTCGTGTTAGTTGTTGAGATGTGCGTGTCAGTTAGTGATGAGGAGAACTGTTTGCTAATGAGAGCTGTTTTGTTGGTGAAAAATGATGCAAAAGTCATCAGCTGTAAGAGTTGATGAAGGAGGGGGAGGAGGTGGACAAAGGAGAGAGGAGAATGTTTTAAAGAGTTGGCGAGAGTCAGAGCAATTGTTGATTATGTTGTGGTAGTATGTTGTTTTAGCAGTGGAGACATTTGTAGAGAAAGAAGAGAGAAGAGACTGATAAAAGGCAAGGTCAGTATTGTTTTTAGATTTATGCCATTTCCTCTCTGCCGCCCTGAGTCCAGAGCGATGTTCACGGAGAACTTCAGACAGCCAGGGGGCAGATGGGGTGGGGCGGGCTGGTCTGGATGAAAGGGGGCAAAAACTGTCTAAGGAGGATGTTAGAGTGGAGCAAAGAGTGTCAGTAGCACTGTTAGTGTCCAGTGCTGAGAACTGAGCAGGTGGAGGGAGTGAAGATGAAACCATAGTGGATAGGCGAGAGGGAGAGAGTGAGCGTAGATTACGCCGAAAGGTAATCTGTGTAGGAGTATGTTTTGTATCAGGAGTAATATGGTATTAACACCATACTAATACTGTGTTTGACCCCCTTTCACCTTCAGAACTGCCTTAATTCGATGTGGCATTGATTCAACAAGGTGCTGAAAGCATTCTTTAGAAATGTCGGCCCATATTGATAGGATAGCATCTTGCAGTTGATGGAGATTTGTGGGATGCACATCCAGGGCACGAAGCTCCCGTTCCACCACATCCCAAAGATCCTCTATTGGGTTGAGATCTGGTGACTGTGGGGGCCATTTTAGTACAGTCAACTCATTGTCATGTTCAAGAAACCAATTAGAAATTATTCAAGCTTTGTGACATGGTGCATTATCCTGCTGGAAGTAGCCATCAGAGGATGGGTCCATGGTGGTCATAAAGGGATGGACATGGTCAGAAATGGCATTTAATCGATGCCCAATTGGCACTTAGGGGTCTAAAGTGTCAAGAAAACATCCCCCACACCATTACACCACCACCACCAGCCTGCGCAGGGGTAACAAGGCATGATGGATCCATGTTCTCATTCTGTTTACGCCAAATTCTGACTCTACCATCTGAATGTCTCAGAAATCGAGACTCATCAGACCAGGCAACATTTTTCCAGTCTTCAACTGTCCAATTTTGGTGAGCTCGTGCAAATTGTAGCCTTTTCACACCATTCTTTGTAAACCCTAGAAATGGTTGTGTGTGAAAATCCCAGTAACTGAGCAGATTGTGAAATACTCAGACCGGCCCGTCTGGTACCAACTACCATGCCACGCTCAAAATATCTTAAATCCCCTTTCTTTCCCATTCTGACATTCCGTTTGGAGTTCAGGAGATTGTCTTGACCAGGACCACACCCCTAAATGCATTGAAGCAACTGCCATATGATTGGTTGATTAGATAATTGCATTAATGAGAAATTGAACAGGTGTATCCTTTAGGTGAGTGTATAATATAATTAATATAATATAATATAATATAATATAATATAATATAATGATTTTAAAGGCAACAAAACCTAATGTTATTAATTG